>NC_056748.1:1112290614-1113010614 GCF_019279795.1 Protopterus annectens
CTTCGGGGATGTTGCTTACATCTGGACTGGATACAAGGAGCAGACAGAGTGGGCAGTGACATTAATGAGCAGAACATTGGGGCACATCATGAAAAGGGTTGATTCCTGAAGCAAAGCAGTAATGTTTTCAATCTGCCAGTTGCTATTTAGACCACATCATGGCCACAGTGTGCAGTTCTCTGCGCCAAACAATGGCAAGGACATCAGGCTGCCAGTTGCTGGAAGGCGTCTAGATGAAGGTCACTTAGAAGGATAAAGATGAGAGGAACCTTTATTACTGGACAAGAGAACAGACACAGTAGATGTGGTGTGAGTGCTAAAGGGCATACCAAAGAGCTGTGAAGGGGTCATCTGACCCAGAATTGTGAGGAAGGAGGCAACAATGTAGGATCCAGTTATGCCATATGTCTGCAAAAGTAGTTATTCACAGTGAGGACTGTGGGCCCATGAAATGGGTAGTTCAAACATGTGGGGGAGAAGGGATCATGGAGCCATTCAAGAAAGTATAGGACAGGTGCAAAAAAGTTACAAGATAACTAAAAGTATAGGACAGGCGCAAAAAAGTTACAAGATAACTAAAAGTATACGACAGGTGCAAAAAAGTTACAAGATAACTAAAAGTATAGGTGCAAAACAGTTACAAGATAACTAAAAGTATAGGACAGGTGCAAAAAAGTTACAAGATAACTAAATTGCTTAGAATGTTAAATCTGCTTAAATAGCAGACTAGATTGGCTAAGTAGACATTTATTTCATCAGGTGGCTCCCGTGGATGTAATACTGATGTTTGTGATGTTGCTGGACCAGTGGGTAGAGCTGTGTCTATGAGGTCAGTAAGCTTTTACTGGAGATTGTCCAGAAGTGGATATCAAGTTCTGCCATAGGTGGTGTGTGCTGCTGTAGTCAGGGTGGGCTGCTATGGAACCAAACTGCTATAGAGTTATATATCATAGTAGCGGTAGGCAGACTGAGTAGATGTAGACCCTTACTGCTGTAGTTAAAGTCAGTGGTTGTTGAGCCTGTATTCATAGGCAGGGTGGCTGGTTGTGCATTTTGATTGCTGCTAGCAAGGTGGATAGTTGGTGTATATGCTGATAGTTGAGGCATGCTAGGTGGTGGGTGTGTATTCAAATAGGAATAAGCGTTGAGGATGGGTGCATATCCTGATAGCTGTATGTAAGGTAGGTGAATACACATCCTAATAGCTGTAGGCAGAGCAGTTGTTTGTGGATTTTGATAGTTATAGCCCCTGTGGGTAGGGGACATACTCTTATAGCTGTAGGCAGAGGTTGTGGATTCTGACAGATGTAAGCATGATGCATGGGTACATATCCTGATAACTGCAGTCAGAGTTGGTGGGTGTGCATTCTGATAGCTGTTAGCAGCGTAGGTGGGTGGATGTGTATCCTGATTCTGTAGACATGGTGGGTCTGCCAGGTTAGTAAACTATGACTGGAGATTGGAGCACCTTTCTAGAAATAAATTAGCCATTTCTGCCATGGGGGAACTGTGTTGCTGTAGTCAGGGTAGGTTGCTGTGGATCCTAATTGCTGTTGACAGAGAAGATATAGGTGAGCAGTCCAAATGCAGTATTTCTCTTCAGACTAATGCAGGAAGGGCAAATGAGTAGGCTGTGGTTGTCAGCTCTGGTAGAAATCAGGCCATGTACACAATTCAACATACTGAAGTGTGTTTTGGTACGGGAATATGCATACCGGCTGCAGTTGGATGACTGCTGTAATCTATTAGTCAGATGACAGCACATGCACTATATATTTGTATATTTGTTTGGGACTGCAAATACCTGTTTAATTGTTCTGGGAGATCAATAAGCTTAGTCAGTAATCTCTGTCCCGAGTGCTTACCTGCACCCCTAAGGCTGTTCATTACTATACATTATTTACAGTTAGGCTTGTATTATGTCTCTCTATTTGTCTTGCCCTCCACAATAAACATGAAAAGGATGCTTGGGAACATCAACTGGTATGCCTTGTTAGCAAATTATAAATGAATATAGAACTCTTCAATAAATAGAAAGGAGAACCTGGCATCCAAGAAGTAGCTTCATGACCCCTAAAAGGTCCTATGATAAAATTATCTGATCAGTAATGTAAGAGCTTTCGTCATGAATTCCAGTATGTTGGGGTACAGGGTGCCAAGGGTGATTGAAAAGGGTTAAAGGCACCAAATAATGGGACCAGCACAATGGTTCAGTAGAGCTGACTGGACGGTCTTTAGGTCACTTGGAAAACTGCTACTTATAAAATTATTGAAAACAAAAACAGATTAAAAAACAGTTTTATATGTAGAATTAGCAGGAAAGAACAGCATAACTAAGTTATACCAATTGTTCAGCTTTTTTAAGAGAATGATGCAATCAGAACAATTAAGTAAAGACTGGGAGTGTAAACCCACCCGAGGAAGCAGTATATTACTCTTACAGTATAAGGAGAAACAGCAATATCTTTTGTTTTCAACAGTTTCATTTCATTCAGAAGTCACAGACTAAATAAGAGGCATCAAACTGCAATGCATAATATCAGTGTCAGGGCTGTTACTGGAATTCTCTGAAATGTTTATAACTAGGAATGCAATTGGCACACTTACAAAGCTCAAGGTAAAAAAAAGGTCACTTTTAAAAAGTTTAACATAAAGTCAAACAGGCAGAGATATAACCACAGCCAGTTTTTAGACATCAGCAAATCCTGTGGTTGTTCAGCCCCCCCCCCCCCCACCCATTTAAGGGCAGCCTTAGGAAAATAAGATAACTTGCTCAAGTTATCTTTGTTAAGTTTGTTAAAGTAAGATAAAACATGTGCATCAGTTAGAGGTTCCAAGATGGCTGCACACTGAGTGACAGCTTCTTTCTAGCTCTCCCAGTGTGAAAACAGAAACTCAGCAGAGAAAACCAGTAGACTTGTGTTCATGGGTGAGTTTCAGCAACTGGCTAGTAAGTACACTGCCTGGATGCCAGGAATGAAGAAATACAGAAGACCTGGAAAAAAATCAGCTACAAAAAGTGAGGAAGAAACAGTGACTAGGGAGAATTCTGCAGCTGCTCAGCAAAACGTAATGCAACCTTCAGACATGACATCCAGTGACCTACAGGATGATATAAGACAACTGCATACAGATCTGGTTAAAATAAACCACTGACAGAATATGTCAACACAAACGACAAAAGGCTGGAACAAATGGAAGATGCTTTAAGCAGATATTCAGATGAGATGATAAAGCTGCAAAAATCAGAGGTTGAAATGAAGAAAAGGCCGGCTGAATATGAGACTGCTCAGGAAGAGATGTTTCAGAAATAATTATTAGAATTAGAGGACAGAGCACGTAGGGAAAACTTGAGATTTTCAGTTACACCAGAGAAGCTGGAAGGAACAGACTGCATTCAATTTATTAAAGCACAAATAAGTATCTGGACTGGTATTCCAGAGCAGGATTTATTAGTTGAACGTGCACATTGTGTGTATGCTCCAAATCTAGTGATAAGAAAGCTACCTAGACCTTTAATAGTAAGGATGCAATCCTACTAGCAGAAATAATTGATTTTGTCAAAACTGTGGCAGAAGGACAAAATACTAAAAGTAGGCGAGAGCAGAATGTTTGTGGAGAATGATTATTCATTGTAAACCAGGCAAAAGAGAAGTAAATTCATCCCTCTATTCAGAGAATGCCGAGATGCAGGTGTGAAATTCAGACTGTTACATTCAGCTGTCTTCAAGGTATTCTTTCCTGGAGAGACACAATCATTTTTTGATGAAGTGCATGCTAAGGAGGAAATACAGAAGTTTGTCCAACAAAAACTGAGCTGTGAAACAGGAGGAGATTCGGCTTCTCGCTCCTCTGGTAATAAAGACCACAGAGAGACACCACCTGTGAAACATTTTCAAGTATTTCAAATGAAAATGTTGGAGAGAAGGAAGGGAGCATGAGAGTTGACCAGTAGAATCGAGAGTACGTTGGAAATGAAGCAGAGACAGGATTTGGGTGATGGAGAAGAACAGTAATATAATCAGTAACTTGATGTGGGATTACAAAGCAATAATTATATTTGTGAAATATGAGAGCACAAGGAAATCTGGAAACATTGGACTTCTTCAAAATTTGTTTGCTGAGTGTGGGGACTCAAGTATATGCCCTATTTCATGTCATTAATGTTCGGAAAAATGCTTTGGGGAGGGGAAGTTAGGGGAGAACGCTAACTGTAAGTAAAGAAAACACCTTATTTTCTTACTAGTGTTGTATCTGTGTTGCATGGTTTTCTTTGCATGCTATGATTGTAAACACGTTTTTCTCCTCTCTTCTCTTTTTCTTCTAGTTTTGAGAAACATAGGTAATGTAATCATTGCCAAAAAAGGAGCCTGGTTAAGGGGGCATGGCAGAGTTCAAATTGATGTGCTTCTTTTTCATTCTTGCATGGGAAAATGACTGATTAAGGGCCTTTGTTTTGAAACAGAGAACAAATAAATGAAAAACAGAGAACAAATAAATGAAAAAAGACTACTGAATATTTAAGGTTGTTTTTCTAGCCCTTGCAAGTATCTATACTAAGTAGCTTTTCTGCAGCTTGTCTCCATGGAGACTGCCTAGTAAAGAGAAACTGGAGACAGTCTGGTGGAAGGTGATTTGCTGAAGGAAAAGAAAAAAAAAATAACAGAGAAACTGGCTAGGACACAGGGTTGCCAGACGTCCCTATTTCAGCGGGATTATCCCGAGATCAACACAGAAATCCTGGGTCCCGTTTAAGCTGTACAAATCCCGACGGCGAATTGGCGACGAAGTAGTGTGTGTGACTTCCTGTATGCCAGTGGCTGTGCGCTTGTCTTTTACGTATATACGTACCCTTTTTTTCGTCATCCTGTGCGTGGGTGGGCGTGATAAGGGCTCTTCTGACTGTGACTGCTCTGCTGTGTCATGCGAGTCTGCGATTGCGAATGATCGATGCCAGTGTGCTACTAGCAAGTTGCAACTATGACGAGTCGACGACTGAGTGAGCTACACTTTCACAAAATTCACAGTGAGTTGAGTTAATATTATTGAGCTGCGCATTGGCAGTAGTACTTCATGTTATGACTGTAGTGTTCTGTATTAGGCTTACTTTTACTCCACAACACACCGTGTTTTTTAACAACGGTGAAAACAAAATAATGTAAGGTGAATGGTGACTAGATCAGATCATTTAAACAGTAAAATGAGAAAGTGAATATAATAAATATAGCTGTCAACCTGTCATCTCCAATTAGATGCTAGTGCTACGGTGTAAGCACGTTATACAAACCTAGCCATTGCTGAAACATAATTATATAGTCGGAAACGCAAGGGTTTTCATTCAACCTTTTGTACAGAATTCAATGTTTTGTCTTTGGTTTAACTTGTCTCTCAGTCTCATCAGTGCACAATATAACTATACTTCAGTGAATAAAATAATTAGTTTCCAGGTCCTTCTCTTGTCCTTTCTTAATCATTGTCTTCTATTTACTGGACACAGATTACTGCAGCAGCAGCTCCATTTCTGCAGCAGGCCAGGCAGGGGCCCGTCTGCCAGCCACACACAGAAAAAAATGCTACCAAAGATATTTATTTCTTTACGCTGTTTACGCTGTTTATACTTGTTGTTGTAACTTACTCTGCTGTCATATATTTCCAATATGCTGGACAGTAGGCTATCTAGTAGATGTAGATCTATCATATGCTATTGCTATGTAAAGTATGTATAGAACTTTCAATTTTTTGTCTGTTTGTTTGCAGTCTAGTTATCCCTCTCACACTGACTCACATAACTAAGTAACAGACTAGTACTTTGCTGTTGGTACAGGGATGTGGAAATGGGGTGGGCCAGGCCAGGCCAGCCCAGGCCAGGGGGGCAATATTGAGTTACGGAAGGAATGTGGGCAGAGTAGTTAGTTAGTGAATATTTGGAATGCTATGCAGTGCCATGCATGATGTGTAAGTGTAACTAAGAAGTGTAATTTGAAAAGAGGAAAAAAAATAAGTTTCAACTTGATATTATTCCATCCAGAAGGTAATGGCAAATGGAGTTCTTTAGTGAGTGCAAGAGCAAGACAGAAGCTAAGAAGTAGTGACCTGACAGTTCACATGTGATTCATCATTACTAAAAGGTGTAAGACTGTAAGTTGATGATATATGGTATAAAATGAAGCATGAAACATGAATTTGGGACAGAACGGTTAACTTATGCCAGAATAAACATAGTTCATTGTTCATTGTCTGGAAATTAGGACATTACACGGTTTACCACCAGAAAAGCAATGCTGTATTTAGCCTACTTAGACATTAGCAATGCATTTGGTAATGTTATATACAATTTTGCCTGGCTGGAGTGGAGCTGGAGAACAAATTGCATAATAGTGTAACAGTGTAAGTGATACATCTGGCAGATAAACTACGGTCATCTGAAGGTTTTTGTCTGATGCCAAAGGTCCAAAAACTAGTACAAAGTAGCAATGCAAGTGCAACAGGCCTTTATACACTTTATACAAAAGGTCAGCTCAGGTCTTGGTTTAAAGTCAGAGAGCACCCCAGCCATACAAGGCTACAATTCCTTTCACACATTCAGAACCCAAAACAAGTGTGAAAGAACCAAAGATGGAGGTGTATCCATCTTCATTAAATCTGAATACACCTCGAGACAAGTGAAACAGTAGGCTGTACCTCTGAGAAGTATAGGCTGAACAGGAGGGGTCCTAAGGCTCTGGGGAATGCCGCTTGTAACCGCTTTAGAGTCAGACCTAGCTCCAGGGGGTTATGTTCAGGCTGGTGAGCTTGACTATAAAATACCTGAGTGGGGAATGGTGTCAAAAGCCTTTGTGAGCTCTAGGTAGGCTGCGTGGACCACCCTTCCCTCATCTATAGCCTTGGTAACTGTCTCAAAGAAGTTCACCAGGTTTAGGAGGCATGATCTGCCTTTAACAAAGCCAAAATGGGTAGGGTCCAGTGTTTGGAGGTTCCCAATGTCTCTGTTACTGAGATCCATGATGATGCACTCCATAGCTTTGCATACCAAGCTAGTCAGGCTTATAGGGCGATAGTTCCCAGGTTCTGTTGTGAGTGGCTCCAACTTTTGTGGAGCGGAATAACCATTGCTGTGCACCACTCTGTGGGCATGCAGCCTGTGGAGAGGCTGAGTTTAAACAGTGTGTTTAGATGAGAGGTTAGTTCATCTTTGAGCTTGTGTAGGATAGGAGGGGATGCAGCCTGGGACACCATCTGGTCCCATTGATGCTGTGTTTTTGGCTTTGGAGAGGGCTGTTTTAACCTGAGTGTCTGTGATTTCAGGGGCACTGCATTCTTCTGGTATAGTTATGGGCCCTTTTGGGGGGTGAGAGGGGGGTGAAGTTTGCACTGAACCTGTATGCCAAGATGTTGGCTATATCGGTTGGTTCAGTGTATTTCTCGGCACCAACTCTGAGACAATCTGAGAATTGCCACTTAGATTCTTGACATAGCTAAAGAATGTCTTGTGGTTATCTTTGGAGTCCATGGCAATTTTTCTTTTGAAGCTAGCCTTGGATGATTTTACAACAGAATAAAGTTTCTTGCTGATACTGATCTGGGATGTCTTCCCCATTTAAGTGCATTTAATGTTATCACAAGAAGTTTAAGGCTACTGAGTCTTACTCTTGCACCATTATGCCATGTCAGTTCCCCACCATAGATTGTTGTAAGTTGTGTAACCCCCTTTTCGAGGAGGGTTGTCTTCTGCCAGTCATGCCTAAGTTGAATTTATGAATACTTATTCAATTATCCAGGTCCCATTTGAAAGAAGGTGGTGTGTTAAACTGATTTATCTGAAGAGCGAGTCTATTCCAGAGGTTTTGAAAATTCTGAGTAACTAATTTGTCTCTCCACCTTGTGTTACTGCTCTGTTAAAGCTGGTTAAGATCTGATGTTCTGATATTTTTGGGATTGTTTGATTTGTGAAGGTACAAAAGGTCTTTGACTGCTGGGTCGCCTGACTGTGTGGAAGGCAAGGTATTGATTTCCTCTGAAGAGTCTGTAAGACACTCAAGGCCAGGGAGACAGTGCATTTAGTCTTTTCTGGTAGCTTAGAGATTTTAAATGTAGAATTCTCTTTGTTGGAAACCTCTAGGGTATTTACAGCTCCAGTTATACAAATCTGGTGAGGTACCATCGGTACATCCTAACCTCCTCTGATACTGCAAAAGCTTTTGGGTTTTGCAAAGGTTTTCTATGCAGAAGTCTATGAACTTATTTCTAAGGATCATCTTAGTGCAGGAGTTCTGTCTTTTGTTGTAAAGCATCTGGTACTACACTTGAGCTCTCAAAACCAGTTTTACATTAAGAAACATCGAATAGCGACTATTGCAGTTTAACTCCACTAAAAAGTGAAATCAACTTGGAGTCGGACTCTGTCTCTGTGCTTAGTGGTGTTATTTTACAACTTTTTTGTTGAGTTTACAACACCCAGCCTTGTATTTCTTGCTTGTTCATAGTTGATTTCTACATTCTATTAAAAATATCTTAACATGTAAAAACTTTTCATCATTCTATAGATGAGTACTTCTGAAGATGTTGATAATACTCCTTCAAAGAAAATAAAAAGGCTTGTGAAATTCAACACTGATTGGATGAAAAAATATTCCTGGTTACGAGAAGGACGAGAAGGATATGCTATATGCTCGATGTGCAATAATACGTCATTTTCAATTGGACATGGTGGTGAAAATGACATCAAACGACATATGAAGTCTACTGCACACCAACAATATTTCATCAGCTTCGACGTCCACCAAAATAACAACATTTTTCATGACAAAAAATTCAAAGGAAGAAGATGATATTATTGCTGCAGAAACAGCTTTTTGTTTTCACACTGTGAAGCATTCACACAGTTACATTTCCAGTGACTGTGCAGGATTGCTCTTTTCTTGTTTGTTCCCAGATTCAACAATATCAAAAAAATATTGTTGTGGTAGAACTAAAGCAACAAAAATTATTACACGTGTGCTTGCACCTGAATCAAAAAGAATTATTTTGAAAGTGTTGCAAGATGACCAGCCATTTTCTGTGAGTACCAATGCGTCAAATAAAGGCAATATAAAAACCTTCCCATTAATTGTTCGGTATTTTCACAAAGAACAGGGCATTCAAACAAAATTATTAACCTTCTACTCACTGGAAAGCGAGACATCAGTTAGTATAGCAGATTCTATAACAACGGCTTTAAAAGATAATAATTTAAAAATACAAAATGTAACAGCTTTCTGCGCCGACAATGCTAACGTCAATTTTGGTAAAAAACAAAGCGTCTTTACAGAATTAAAAGACCTTAATTCAAATATAATTGGAATTGGGTGTAATTGTCACATACTACATAATACTGCTAAAAAAGCTGCACAAACTTTAACTTTTGATATAGAGTCGAATTTAGTTCGTCAACAAAAAGAGTCGTACAACTGAAAGAATTATTCGAATGGCTAGAAGTAGAGTGGTCTGAAATGTTATGCCATGTGCCGACTCGATGGCTCACTTTGATGCCCGCAATTGAGCGGTTAATAAAAAATGTTGAGCCAATATGATTGTACTTTCTGAGTCAAAAATCCAAATCTGAAATTCTTGAATTGTTTTTCAGTGATGAATTGGCATTAGCATACCTGGGGTTTGTTGCAAATGCATGCAGTATTGTTCAGAATGCGTTAACAAAACTTCAAAGCAATGATGTTTTAATAATTGATGTTTTTGAAATAATGAACGGCGTATTGCAGTCACTCAGTCAAAAAAAAAATGATGCCTTTTATGGAAGCATTGCTAGAACAATGTTACTAAAATGCAGTGATGACATCAAAAAAACCCGTTTCAAAAATGACGCACAGACATTTTTTGACACAGCGATAAAATACCTACAGAAATGGTTTGACTTTGAAAGTAACAAATTTCAATGCATTAATGTCTTATCCTTAAAACCAAATGTAAAAATCAAATTCCCGTCAATTGAAGAATGAACAAAATTATTTAATATTACTTGCAATACTGACCTTCTATATGAAGATGTCTGTTTATTAAACAAGTTTGCACCGAGTATGACTGAAGCAAATGAGAAAAAAACAATACATGAGAAATGGATAATATTTTTTAAAGATCATCCTGCTTGCAGTAATTTGTACAAAATCGTGGCCCACATACTCTCAATTCCACATTCCAATGCAATTTGTGAGAGAATATTTAGTCTAATGAGTGCAGCCTGGAGAAAGGAGAGAAACAGATTGTTGTTAAAGACTGTGGAAGCTGAATTAATGGTCAAACAAAATTTTAATTACACTTGTAAAGACTTTAGAAAATTTTTATCGACTAAAGATGGTGAATATATTTTGAAACAAGCTAAAAGCTGTGAAAAGTACTTGTAATAAAGCTGTTATTATATAACTTTGTGGATTTAAATCAAAATATTCATTCAAAGGTGGACTACTGTATTGCGGTTATTGCTGTCATTATTATTGTGTGAGTATTCTGTATATGTAGTTATTTGCATATATATGGTTTGATTATACATGTTTATAATTAGAATGCAACTACAATGTTTACAAGGTATCTAATGAATATGTGACTGTTTGCAATGCATAATAACTGTGATTCCTGCAAATGTTCAAAGTGTACTATTGTTATTATTGTTATTGTTACTGTGTGACTATTATGTATATGTAGTTAATTCCATGTATGTGGTTTGATTATACATGTTTATAATTAGAATTTAACTAAAATGTTTAGAAGGTATCTAATTAATATGTGACTGTTTGTAATGTTGTAATGCATAATAACTGTATTGTATGTACTTATTTGCATATTTGGTTTGAGTAATACATCCCATTAAAAACAGCGACTACATGCAGTCCTTGTCATTCATTTATGTATGAAAGACCTTTTTTTTTTTGGTCTTCACTTTGTCCCTCCCCGTCCAATCGGAAATCTGGCAACCCTGCTAGGACATAATGTTCCCTGAAAACAATTCGGGGTTTTCCCAGGTTTGACAGCTTTAAAGATAATACAAAACCAGTTAGACTTGAAATAAACTTCTCTCAGGTTTATTTCTTTAAAAGCATTGGGGATACTAATATAAACAGGTGCTTTTGTTTTTTTTCTGGATCACCCCTTCTCTCTTTTTCTTTGTCCAGTTTTGAAAAATGTAGACACTGCAATGAAAAAAGAATGAGGAGGCGAGGAGATGGGGAGAGAGCACAAGGGTCTGGTTAACATAGTATGACAAAATAAAAATCAGTGTGCTTTTTCCCATGCTTGCATAGGGAAATGACTGGGTAAGAACCATAGGCATTATCCAGTAGAAGTTTTTACAAAGCATGTAAATGAAAAAGAATATTAAATACTGAAGGTCTTTCTTTCTAATAAACAAGGTACCATTAGCAGTTCAGTGTCTGGTTTTCATGTCGCAGTGTTAAAGGGGAATTTGAGTGTTTTTTTCCTCCATTGTGTAGATTATATCCCAAGGGGCAGCTGCAACTCTTCCCTGGATGCTATCAAGGTTTTAATAGCCCTAACTAACCCTGTAGATTAAGACCATAAACTGCCTATCTAAATTCCAGGTAGCAATTTCCCACTACATGCGATGAATGGTCAATTAATGAACATTTTCAGCTAATTGAGCAGATATCTCAACGCTGAATGCTAGATATTATTGGGGGCTTACTGCATTTCTACAAAGACTTTATTTTTAATGGTTATTAGAGTTGCTGATTAAGTGGAATGTTAGCGGACGTAAGAGCTATTTGATATGGTGATATTTAGAACTTGAAGAACTCAAAGTCACTAACTAGCTGCTTCTACCTTGCCTAAGCCTGTGTTAAATTAAATAACATATATATAATAATAATGACCTATGCATTTTCTGGCAAATGTTGTTTTCAAATGTGCAGTATTTTACCGTTTAGTTTGCTTATAGTCTGCTTATACCTTACCTAAGCTTGTGTTAACTTAAATGTTTTTTGGATAATGACCTATTGCATTTTTTGGCCAATGTGTTCTCATATGTACAGTCTTTTACCATATACTTTGCTTTTAGTCTATGTTTAGTCCCACTGCCTATTTCAACACATTTCTCTTCTCCTTTTGTGCACCCAGCTCAACAACCGCCTGACCAGTACTAGGTCTAGGGTATTTATTCTGTCCAGGACTGCTGCCTCCTCCCTAAGCTAAGGAAAAGAGACACATCGCTGTGCTCATATCTCCCTAAAGAACTCAAGAAAGTACGTCTGATACTGACTGTTATCTACATTTAAGTTTGTTACATACACATCAGGTGCCTACTGCTAACTCCATAGCCAGGACAGCCAGCAGCTAAACCCTCCCCCCTCCCTACAAATAGTACATCCTACTCATATAGCCTCCTTAACTTTGTCTGTGTATAACTACCTTTCTCCTTAGAGCTGCACTCTGGTTCAGCCTTGGTTGCAGTTTCACTCCTTGCCCATTAAGTGGCACCCCCTTCCAGGATCTTTCCTCTTGCCTATTTCACCTCCAGCATACAGAATTTTACCAAACACCCTTTTCTAACTTTCTGATAGACCCACTTACACTCCTTCCTCCTTCCACTGCTACTACACACTTCACTATCTCCTTTAACTTACCCTAACAATCAGCAGTTCACTGATTGTTTTCCCTGCACTTGGTCCTTCTCTGGCTCTACCCACTCCGTTCGCCCTGCGGGCTCACTCCGCTCCCCTACCTTGCCTCCAATTCCCACCCACCCCCACTACTCCTACATTTATACTTACCAAACCACACCCTCATTGATTGGACACTCCCACTAACCACTTTTCAACCTATCACTACCTGCCCTTCACTCACACATCCCCATTTCCAAATTATCTTGCACTCACTCTAATACACTACCATACCTTTTCTCTTAATTTATTTAGCACACAAACCACTATGTCTACACATACTACCACTTCAACTTTAAAACTTAAACCATTGTACTACCTCACACCCCCAATTTTGATACTTTATATAGCTACCACGTATGAATTCCACTACCTACCTAACTACCTACATCCATCATCAGTCACTTCCACATATACCCAATCACACAACCCTCCTGTAATACTACCTCACCTCTTCTCACACTGTGCTACTCCAAAACCTATCCATTCTATACAAACTAATTACTTAAACCCAAAGAATAAAAGCTATTACCAACTCCTACTAAAATTCTCCAAACTTATAAGGCGTTTACTACCCAACCTCATAGCTGATGGAGACATCCATCACAACCCAGGCCCTAACTCATCAGCTACCACTTGCACCAAAATGAAAACTCCCACTAACATAAGAAATTCTCACAATGCCCCCAAAGCATTTCTCGTCTGCACCTAAATATCAGATGCATAAAAAACAAACTCCAAGAGCTGCATGCTCTCATAGACATCCACTCCCCTGATATTCTTTGCCTCACTGAAACTTGGCTCAAACCCACCATCCCTGACAATGAAATACTTCCCCCTGGTTACAATATTACTAGAATGGATCGTATAGGTAGAAAAGGAGGTGGAGTTGCCATTCTGTACAAATCCACCCTCGAGCTATCCACAATTAGCATCGCATCAGACCTAATTGCCACCAATACCGAAACTATCCTCTCAAGAATCCAACTCAGTAACAACAAATCTATTAACATAGTGTGTAGTTATATTCCCCCAAGCAATAACATTAACATCTTAGAAAGTACCCCCCCATTGGCTATCCTCCACCCACCCCCAAGAAACAATAATTCTTGGGGACTTCAACATCGACTGGACAACCTGTTCAGCTAACTCCCCTACTACCCACATTAACTTACACGGTTTCTCCCAAACAATTTCTGCCTCCACTAGAATCAACAAACCCAGCAATAAGGAAAGCATTTTAGACTGGATCTTAATAAATAACAAACCACAGTTATACAAATCAGGCACTCAACCTGAAGCCATGAGTGATCACCTGCTAACCTACATAATGAGAAAAAGAGAAGACCTGCCCCACCAAACCACCTTTAAAACTCTCAGATCCAAAAATAACTTTAACCTAAATAATTTCTTATCTGATTTAAGCTCACGCAGATGGGACAATCTTAAACTACTCCCCCTAGACCAAACAGTTTCATATTTCAACACCAGGTTCCTAGCTGTCCTAGGCAATTATGCTCCCATAAGTAGAGTCAGAACCAAAAACAAAATAGCTCCGTGGCTAACCAATACTACTAGACAAAAACTAACAGCCAGAAATGCAGCATGGACCTCTTGGAGAACCACCAAATCCCCTCAAGCCCACCAACTATTCAAACAATTAAGAAACTAAACAAAAAGATCAATCCTGTCAGACAAGCAAAGCTATTATGTCAACTTACAGCAAAAATACCAAAATCAACCTCAAAAATTTTGGTCAGGCTTGAATAAACTGTTAAACCCAGGTAAATCTGCTACCCCCACCCCATCAACAACCTTACACCTACACCCTGATTCTGTAGATAAGACCTTTAACACTTTCTTCACCAAAACTGTAAAATCCCTAACTAATAATCTATCTCCTTGCTCCTCAACTACTAGCACAGCTAATCAGCTGATTCCCCCCCCCCCCCTTAAAATTCGATTATATACCTACAGACTATATCAAATCCTTACTAAAGAAATTAAAATCTACCTCCCTGGCTGCAGACCAACTTTCCGCAGAGTTTCTACAAAAAGCTGCCAAAGTAATAGCTTTTCCTATCTCAATCTTAATCAATCGTTCTATCTAGGAATCCTACGCCCCCCCATTAGGAAAACAACTCATATTATTCCACTTCATAAAGGTGGAAACTCCACTGAACTTTCTAATTATAGACCTATCGCCATACTATCTCCCCTAGCCAAAATAATGGAGAAATGCATACAAAAACAGCTTTTAAACCACCTGACCCACAATAATCTCCCAGCATCATCCCAGCACGGTTTCAGACCAGCCCACAGTGCTACCACTGCCCTTCTCACATTCTCCCACAAAATAAACCAAAACCACAATCAAAATCTGCTTTCCTCTGCCCTCTTCCTCGACTTGTCAAAAGCATTTGACATGGTTAATCACAACCTACTCTTAGACTCTCTCGAATCCCTGTCCATAGAAAACCCTACAATCAAATGGTTCCACTCTTACTTGCACAGTAGGCAGCAAGCAGTCCTGTGGAAAGAGCATCTATCTCCTCTTTTACCTGTCACTCTAGGAGCACCCCAAGGTTCTATACTGGGTCCCCTCCTTTTCTCTATTTTCATAAATGACCTGCCCAAAGCTATCCCTCATGCTACTACTATACAGTATGCAGACGACTCCACGCTAATCTGCTCTGCCACAACTCCTACAGAATTACAATCGCTTTCCCAAACAACCTTCAATAAAGTAGAGAACTGGCTTAATAATCGTCAGCTCTTACTGAACCTAAACAAAACCAAACTTCTGTTATTCTCTCCCACCCGTAAGATAACATCACCAACATTTTCAGTTTCTTCTCAAAATGGCACCATAATTTCTCCAGAATCAACTACTAAACTGCTAGGTATAATCATTGATAATAATCTACAATGCCCATATAGACAAAACTATAAAAACTGTAAACAAAAAAATAGGCTCCATGTATAGGATTAAGACATTTCTAACCCCAACTGCCAGAACAGCCATAGCTCGCACACATCTTCTGTCATCCCTTCTTTATGCATCACCCATCCTCACTAACTTATCCAAATCAAATCTCAATAAAATCACTAAATGTTACAACAATACAGTGAGATTTGCCACAGGCTCAGAATACTGAACTCACCACTGCCACAATCTTCAAAAATTAGGTTGGCTAGAGCTACCCAACGAGATCTATTATAACCAACTCATAGTAACTCATAAAATCCTCCACCAACCTTCCTACACCCCCAGTCTAGTTAATATCATTACCCCATATTGCAACCTAGCATCCCTTTGCTCTTCCAGCAGAATGCTAGTACAACCTACCAAAGCCAACAACTCTGCCGGAGATTTCTTATTCTCTAACTCTGCTGGTAAAAAATGGAACTCCCTTCCTGGTGAACTAACCACAAATTGTTCCTTGCCTCACTTAAAATATCACTAAAGACACACATGTACAATAACTGGCTATGTCCTTGCCTAAACCCTGACTAAAACTCAAATTATTCGGTCTGAGTTACTTCACTGACTTGAGTTTCAACTAAAGCTTGTCTCAGTCTTAGCTAGTCCCAGTCTAACCCGACATTACTCATATAATCTATTAAACCATCTTAGCTATCTAAGAGAATTTCCCTTTTCTCTCTCCGTACCCTCCTTCAATTAATTTCTTCTTCCCCTTTATATTAGCTCTAGCTTCCATTATCAGAACTGTAACCTCCGTTCTCAGCCTCGGCTGCTTTCTACCAAACCTGCCCTTCTCTTATCTCATTCTTCCGCTCTTTCTTTATAAATGCTCTTCCTTTACCTGTTTCCTCTTCTTATACCCTCATTTCTCTGTTTATTTTTTTTCTCCCTTTATAGTTTCCCTCCACCTCCCACGTTGTTGTTGACTTTCTCTTATCCAGATATAACCTTACTTTGAACCTTTTTTCATTATGGAACCTATTTGTAGTTGTCTTTTTATTTTTGTTAAATTGCTTAATATCTCTGTAAATATTACCTTACTCAGACCATTCTCTTAAATATGTAACCTATGTGTATTTTTCTTTTGATTTTGTTAATTGCTAAATATTACTGTATACTGCATTTTAAATGTTTATCTGCTTGGAGCTTTTCTCCCCGGGCCTCCGCTGAAAATGGATATGTATCCAGTTGGACTTTCCCGGTTAACAAATGTAAAATAAAAAAAAAAAATAAAATAAAATAAAAAATAAATAAATGTCACTAGAAGGCAATTTTATAAAGAAAAATGGCTTGGAGAAAGTGTTTACTTTGAAAGCATTCAAGTGTTTTCTAAACTGGGAGAGCTATATAGATATAAAAAATTAAATAGTATATACTAATAGCACAGGCTGTACCATGCGTCTTAGCATGACTAACCTTTCTTTTTGGTTAATTTTAGCCTGTCTGTGTAGCTATCAACTTAGAAGTTATGTTCTTATTAGGAAGCAAAAACTTCAGTATTTGAAGATGTACATAGTTTTGTGTGTTATTATAGGTTTTAGGAGTTTTTTTGGGGGGTGGTGGTTTGTTCTGTTTGAGGGCTTTCAAAAAAGGAAAAAGTTATGTAAGATGTGACATAGGTGCAAATGGATATGACATGAAACAACTGTATAAAAGACCAAACTGCCGGGACAGTAGATACATGTAAGAAAAAAGTTGAAACTAGACATTTAGCAAAACAGCAGTTATATATATATAAAAGGTGGTAATAATAACTGTGTAGGAAAATGATCCTTTCTGTAATGTCTTTCAGTCTAAATGGCCTTACAGATAAAAATAAAAAAGAAAGAGTAGTGAACTATATTAAAAAAATGTAGAGTGCAAATAGCTATGCTACAGGAGACACACCTGGAAAGAACTGAACATGTGAATTTGATAAAGAAAGGGTTTCAGGATGGTTATTCAGCAGAATGTTTGGGGCAAAGGAAAAGAGGAGGACTTATATTAACTGCAAGAGGAGCCCCAATAGTGATGGAAGAGGAAAGAAAAAGATAATAATGGAAGGTACATAGCACTGAGGGGCTACTGGCGCGGGGTGAGGATTACACTGGCATGCATTTACATCCCCCCCTAAAACTGCTATAATGGAGCTTAAGAAAATTTTGGGAGAAATAATCAGCTTTAAGCAAGGAATATTACTTATAGGCAGAGACTGGAATTTGGTTTGCAACAGTGATGTGTCTGGGGGCCTAGAAGGGATAATATAACAAGGGAGGGTAGATATTTGAAGAATTTTCTTAAAATGTTTGGCATGGAAAATGTGAATTCAGAACTAGTAGTTCGGAGTGAATTTACATATTACTCATTGAGATACAAAGTGGGATAAAATTAAACTGGAGTTTAAAACTAGGTTGGAAATAAAAGAAAGGGAGATATGGCTATACAGTAACAAGAATTATTTAGCAGGATTGACAAATGTTAAAGTATTGCAAAATAGGGGAAATCTCTCAGAACAAGAAAAGGAGCAACTGCAGAATGCTAAACAGAAAATAAGGGATTACCTCGATAATATTCATGAGTTTAGAAAGATTGCTGTTAAGCAACTGTTTTTTTTAATAATAATTCTAGACCACAAAATCTTTTAGCACAACTCAAGCAACAAAAAGTGGAAAGTGCAGTCACCAAGCTTAGGGAAACTATAACAAGGAAGATAACAAGAGACCCTGTAGAAGTAGTAGAAATATTTTGGAAATTTTATGAAAATTTGTATAAAGCAGTGAAATATGGAAACGAAAAGGTACAAATGGAAATGTTTATGGAATAATTAAAGATGCCAAAGTTAGAGGTAGATGAGACTCAATGACTAACAGTTAGGATAGGAAGGGATGAGATAAAAATGGCTATGTGTAGCCAATCTACAGGAAAGTCCCCAGGAATAGATGGTATTCCTGTGGAAACTTGGAAGTTAGGAGGGAAAAATGATAAAGATCTGGAAGGTTTTGTTTAACAGTATTTTAAGAGGAGGAGAAGTTCCAGCATCCTGGAAGAAGGCGGTGGTAATGGCAATACCTAAAGAGGGTAAAGATCCATCGGATCCAGCTTTATACAGGCCCATCTCATTACTAAACCATGATTATAAAGTGTTTATGTCTATAATGGCTAAAAGAATGGCAAAAGTGATACCAAAATTGACAGATATGGATCAATGTGGTTTTGTGGAGGGGATGCAAACATTTGACAATGTTAACAAAACATTGGTGATCCAGAGGGAAGCAGAATGTAAGAAAGTACTACTTTTGGTGATGGGTCTTGATGCAGAGAAAGCATTTGACAGAGTAGACTGGGACTTCATGAACAGAGCAATGGAAGCATTTGCTTTCCCTGATACAATTATAAGGTTGATTAGAAGAATATATGAGGGATCTGAGGTGCAAATTGAAGTGGGTGAGATTCTCTCCGATAACTTCTGCTTGAGTAGAGGAACTAGGCAGGACTGTCTGCTTTCTTCTTTGTTGTTTGCATTATATTTAGAACCACTGGCAAAAAATAAGGGACTTGGAAATACAAGGATATAATTGGTATGGTAGTCAGGAAAAGCTGGCTGTATTTGCAGATGGTATTATTCTATACATGACAAAACTAGAAAGGGACATTACAGTGCTGTGGAACATTTGAAGACAGTTTCAAATCTTCTCAAATTAGAAAATTAATGAAGCAAAAACAAAGGCAGTAGCAATAAATTATGTACCCACACACGAATTGGTCCAACAATATCCATATTTATGGGGACATGATAAAATGAATTATTTAGGAGTATGGATTAGAATTGACACTGTGGTGGCAGTTAAGGATATGTGGGAAGAGACTAAACAGAAGATAATACAAAAGTTGAGAAACTGGAAGTTTTGTTATATGGATTTGGATACTAAGGTACAAGCCATTAAAATGTTTTTAGTCCCTTTAGTCTTAAACACAGGTCAGGCATACTTTTATTAACCAGAGGAGAAACTGTGGGCGGCAATTAAAAAAGAGTTGAAGGATTTTATCTGGGAATGGAAGACAGCAAGGGTCAAGCGGGATAAGCTGATTCTACCAATAAAACAAGGAGGACTAGGATTACCTAATTTGAGGTGGTATTTTAGAGCAACACAGTTAAGTCTCTTATACATAGTACAGGCAGGAAACTATAATTCAATGTGGAAAGGGATGATGGTGACACAGGGAGGAAGCTCAAGAAATAAGGAGAGATTGGGATTTTGGATGCAGACTCTTAAGGAGAACAACCAAATTCATACAGAGTATTATATTCATAAAATAGCAGGGAGCATTCTAAGAACCAAACCAGTACGAGAATGGAGAAAAGGGATTTTGCCGATAGGGTTGACTGTGGTCAGGGATACAAATAATAGGCAAGAGGGGGCTGGAATTTATTGGAGAAAATTGGTAAAGGATCCAAAGTAATGGAAACAAATAACTAGAAAGGGAAAGGTAATAGAATGGGAAGAGACCAAAAATGTATTTGGACTGCAGGTTAGAGATTGCCTTCCCTATCAAGGATTGATATCAGAGTATATGCAAAGGGAAAGAAATAGGGGGCTCCTAAATGAAAGACCAGCACTGGTAGAGTTTCTAATAGAGTGTAGAACAGAAGCTGCCATTAAAAAAGGAATAATTAGTAAAGCATATAAAATACAACATGATAATTATAAGAATCAATCACAGGAGCTTAGAAAATATTGGGAAGAGAGACTGGATAAGCAATTCACAAAGAGACAATGGGGGATATAGGTATATCCTCCAAATATGCAACAAAGTCTAGAAGATTTAGGATCTTTGCCTGGAAATGTTTACATGGGCATTTTTATACCCCAAGTAGACTCCAAAGAATGTTTCCTCAGGTGGATAGCAAATGCTGGAGGTTTGATGGGCAAGAAAGAGGTAGCTGCGAACATATGTTTTGGAGGTGTAATGAGCTAGCAGACTTTTGGAATTCCCTGTGGGCTTCTCTGTCAGAGATGCTGGGTGGGCAGATTGGACTGACTCGGGAGATGATTTTTTTCAGTTATGATACAGGATTGGAATCGCCTAGACATAGTAAAGCCTTGCTGAGTCTTATTATGGTGGCTGCCAAAAAAGCAATTACTAGAGAGTGGAAGTCTAGACCATCTTTACTAGAAATAGTGAATATAGTAACCGAAATAAAACAACTGGAATTGGGATCTTTAGAAAAGGGAAGGAGCAAACTACATAGGAAAAATGGGAATTGTTGGGAGCAGTATATGCAGAGCAGGAATGAGGTTTAAGCTGCAGGATTTGAATGAGCTATATAATGCTTTACTGCTAATGATTAGAATGTTTATAAGTGATGTATAATGTTTACAACTACAGTTGTTTCAATGGTGTCTGTGATGTAAACTGTTTACAACTAAAGTGATTTCATTTTGTATGTTTTTCATTTATATAAATGTAAGATTGCCTTTGTCAGATGTGGAAATTTAATAAAGATGTTGAAAAAAAATGTACATCAGTTAGGTAACAATGACTGCTAGAGAGTAGCATTGTTCTGGGGTTTCTTTTCACTCTGTAAGCAACACTGCTCCTCTCCTGATAGACAGCTTGTTGATGGTCGCCAGTCAAACCAAACACACTACTGCATCAGTTTTGCAAAAGAACTATCCCCCCACTACAACCCATGTGAGGGATTGTACCCCCACACCATCATTATATATATGTATATATATATATATATATATATATATATATATATATATATATATATATATATATATAATATAGGTCTACTTCATAACATTGAAATTTCATAACATTGAATTTCATAACATTGAGACAAAAACATCTAAATCCCAAAACATGTGTGCTTCATAACATTGAAAACTACAATGCATATGTAAATAACATCCTCTCCACCTATAACAACACCTAACTAACAAACACACTTTCTGCTACATTTCTGCAGGGGGGCAATCCCCCCCCCCCACACCCCCATAAATTAAATATATCAACTCCAAGATCGCACTACAGTGGAAAAAAGTTACATTTCCTAACCTCACTGTATCACAATCACCATATGCTGATGTTAGGAAATTAACTTTTTCCACTGTAGTGCAATCTTTGAGTTGGTATATTTAATTTACGGGAGGTGTGTGGGGCAGAGTTGGGGGTGCAGGGAGGCTTGCCCCCCTGCAGAAACATAGTAGAAATTGTGTTTGTTAGGTGGTGTTGTAGGTGGAGGAGATCTTATTTACTTGTGCAATGTAGTTTTCAGTGTTATGAAGCACACTTTCAATGTTCTGAGTTTTCAATGTTTTGGGTTTTCATTGTTTTGAATTTTTGATGTTATGGTCTTAATGTTATGAAATTCAACGTTATGAAATTTCAATGTTATGAAGTAGACCCATATATATATATATATATATATATATATATATATATATATATATATATATATATATACGTATATATATATATTTACCTATGAAAACATTGAGCATGTGAAATATCGAAGATCATATGGTCGAGACCATATAGTCGATATTTCACATGTTCGATCATTGTAAAGTAAGAAAAAAAAAAAAGAAAACAACAAACACGAAGATGTTATTGCAGGGGGGCAAGCCCCCATGCACACCCCCCCATTTAAATATACCAACTCTGAGATTGCGCTACACCAATACAGAGCAGAATGGGAATTATTCCTATTCCCTGCTGTAGCAAGATCTCAGAGTTGGTATATTTAAGTAGGGGCGGTGTGGGGGGTGCAGGGGAGCTTGCCCCCCCTGCAATACTGTCTTCGTGTTTGTTTTCTTTTTTTTATTTACTTTACAGTAACTATATATATATATATATATATATATATATATATATATATATAGACACACACACACACACACACACACACACACACACACACACACACACACACACACACGTGTATGTATTCATGTGTACACACACACACACACACACACACACACACACACACACACACACACACACACACACACACACCAACTCTGCTGTTATTTAAGGATAAATAAAGCTTTTGCAGCATTCAACTTGTTAAACCAATGAAGCATAACAATCTGTCATCTTAGATTTCCTCTAATGGGAGTGTCACCAGCAGACCGTCTTGAATGCTTGATTTGCTACCATTAAAATTCAAATACACATCTGGTTTTACTGACAAATGGATTGCTAATAAACAGCATAATCTCAAATAGCATGACTGTCAAAACCATGCCATTGTTTCAGTAAATCTGCAGTGAACCAGTGAACCCACAGATCTCTTAGCTCGTCAGGTCCCGGACTAGTCTTGTTGGGAGGACATTATTTGTACTTAGACTGTTTTGTGCGTGTGTGTGTGTGGGGGGGGGGGGGCTCTTTTAATACTGGCTTGGACAGCAAGACTCAAATAGACCTGATAAAGGTCTCACTGACTCTGCAAAGCCTGCTGGACCTTTTTTTTTTTGTAGTCCTCTGAAATATTTGCTCTGTAAATTCTTCATTTATCATTTCTTGAAAATGTCATTCATAACTATGAAAATCACTTTGTATCTAGACCCCCCCCCCCAGTCCTTTACATTCATGTTATGGAGGATTTGCATTATTATTTCTGCTGTGGGCATCTTGACTTTGTTAATCCAGTTGGACACTTGACTCTGTTGATCCCATTGGAATACCTCACCTTTTTGAGTCTAACTGGGGTCTGTCTGCATTTGTGTATTCTGTTAGGGTGCCTAAATATTTTAATTCTCTGCGGTCCCTAACTCCTTTAATTCTGCTTTGTTTGGGCCATTTCTCCTTTCTGCTTGGGCCTTTTATTCTGCTGTGACCACGTAGCTGTGTTAGTTGCATTACCTCTTAAACTCAGCACTTCTTCTAATGTCCTCCAAAACTGTAAAACTCACTTTGCTTCCTTGTCAAGCATTTGATTCAAGAACTACGTAGTTTGGGAAAAAAATTGTTAGGCAGCCTTATGCAGAAATGTAAACACAATTTATTTAGTCAGTTGCTTATTATAGCTGACATATTAAGTACCTTATATAAACTGTCGGCAGGAATAAGTAAACAAGTGATTTTTGGTAATGTTTTATACTGCATTAAAATGCTGTCTACGTAAGGCTCAGAGGTGCATTGAGTTTGACTAGATGGTATAGTATTCAAATCAGCATAGTTCATATTTGCAGTATTCATTCTAATTTTGTGTTAGCTTTACTAGCTTGATAACTATTGGTGAAGGAGTATAAAACTTTTTGGAGGGAATGATAATCTACTTTCTAGTTTGTGGGATCTTGATTGACTTACACTGATGTTAATATGCTATACTTTTGTTTATGCAAAGTACTTGCAACTTATTCATGTTGCCACTAAGGTGTGTATGGTAGTGTATTTGCTTACATGAAGTATGCATACAGATGGTGACTAGAGTGACACTTACCAAGTTAAAACCTTTGTTTACCTTGTGTGTACATATTTTCATAAAAGGCTGGTGGCTGTTATAATGTGATCATGCAGAAATCAAGAAGAGGCATGCATATTACACTCCTTCAATAATGGCATGAGAAGTCCAAGAGACTGCTTAAATGAACTTTATTAATGCCAGGTGTGTGTGAGAAAAATTGTGTTATGAATGGACCTGTGTGGACGCAGTTGTGTTGATGTGGTACAGAAGTTTGTAAGAACACTGGAGGTCACTGTTAGTGTGTCTGTTTGACAGAAAGGCTTACATGTGTGAGGTATGTATAAGGTAAGAATTTATTTATTTGTATAACATTTGTTAACCGGGTTGGTCCAGCTGAGCCAGGGGCCCGTTTTCAGTGGAGACCCGAGGAGAAAAGCTCCAAACAACAAATACAGTTTTGCAAAAATAATAACTGACAAATACAGAGATGTCAAAAATGTACAGTTATATACAAGATGTGGTTCTCTAGACAAGATGCAATGGTCCAAAGTATAAAGAAGATAGGTATATGCTGGGAAAGAGGAAGAAGATGGACACTGGATGTGATGAGGAGGGGAAGTGGTAGAAGGTTGGGTTATTGGTGTGGGAGGGGTGATTAGGAAGGGTGCTTGTTTATGTGCCATGTGGATGGAACATTAAAAAAATTGTTCCATCACAGACCCTTCTAAGACCGATCACTTTAGAAGGCATCTCTCTAGTAACAAACTATAGAAATGATTCCTGAATGCCTTATAAGGATCTTCCAGGTTTAAGGTCCCAAGGGGAGGGCTCATTTTCTTATCACTAGCTCTGACCATAAGATGACAATGTGGAATATGCAAAGTAGAACATGCTGACAGCCAGAAAAAAGTAGACCGCTAGCCTTAGTGTTAATACTTGTGGTTATATTATCTCAATGGCATGGATCTGGATTTACTGCTGACCATGAGGATGTCTCACAGTATGCATGTTTTAAACTACTAAAACGGTGCTGATGATTCATTGGCAGAGAAGTATTCAACACCACGTAGAACAGCGACTGCAAAGAGTGATAGGGTGGGAGAAGCACTGCCTCATAACCTGGAGCTCATAGGATGGCAAGCATACTACATACAACAGCTACTGCCATGAAAGTACATTGTAATTTTGGACATGAGTGGATTCAAAGAGAGCAACAGATACTTCTCACCACCAGGTAATGAATTTGCTCTCCCATGTACCAGTATTACTGGTCTTAGTGGCGATGCTGTGATTTTCTAGGACTGCCATTAAATGGATAAAATCTGAGTCAACTTGTGCAACGGAGCAATGATTCTATTTATGTGGTTGCAAATCCATTTTAGCTAAATTTACAGACCTTTGAATATTATTTTCAGATGGCAGAACCCGCTGTTTTATTTTAAGGAAGGAGCTACTTGAATGTGTTGGTACATAGACCTTAAATGAGAATCACAAGACTCTTTCTATCACCCCGTCTTTCTTCATCAGCACTCTTACTAAACAAGTGTGGACATGCTTAGGTGGTGGTGCAGTCATCAAGGTTTCCCTATGACAAGTGTGAGCTCCAAAGTTGTGAGTCTCAGAAAACAGCAAAAAATAAAAAGAAGTTATGTACTCACCATAATGTTCCATCTGAGTACTTGTACTTCATTTGTCTTCAATCTGTGGGTCTGTGGATCCAAACTGGATCCAACACGGCCAAATAACCAGCAACTGATCCGAGCTCCAAGCTCCTCCCCTTACCCATAATGCTCCATGTCTCCTTCCTCCCTTCAGATGAGTTTGCTGCTCAGAATAACATAAGCCTGACCCAAGAGAACCTCACCACTAGTGGCCCTCCCCAAATTCTTGAATCAAGCATGGCAAGAGAAGCCTTTAGAATGTTCATCTCCCATATACAAGGCCAGGACCATAGTGACAAGGTCAGGGGAAGGAAGGGGGGATGGTTGAAGACAAATGAAGTACAACTACTCAGATGGAACATTATGGTGAGTACATAACTTCTTTATCTGAAGTAGTTGACTTCATTTGATCTTCAACATGTGAGAGCTACAAATACTTGGGTGGCCATCATGGAAGGATATTCCAGAGCACCACTGAGCCAGAGGATGCCTTACTCCTGGATACAATGTCTAATTTGTAATGTGAGATGAAGGCATGAGATGAGGACCAAGTACAGATATCATCCAGTGACACCCTGGACCAAAAAGCCGCTGAAGTGTCCATAGACCTGGTGGAATGTGCTTTTACTTCACCCGGAGGTAAAATCCCTTTGTCAGCATATGCTTGAATAATACATTGGGAGATCCAATGAGCAACAGTCACTTTAGAAATTGGCTTTCCTAAGAAGGATTTTGAGTAAGAGACAAACAACTGATCAGATTTGTGAAAGGATTTCGTCCTGTGTAGATAAAAATCACAATTGCCTATGTACATCCAAAACATGTAACTTATATTCACCCTTGTTCTGAAAATTAGGAAAGAAGATGGGAAGATTGAGAGTTTGATTAACGTTTGCTTCCAATGCCACTTTAGGATGGAAGGATGGTTTAGTGTGCAGGGAAACCCTGTCCTTATGGAAAATCATGTAAGGAACTTTGATGGACAAAACTTGAAGTTCCGACACTCTCCTGGCTAATGTAATTGCAGCCAAGAAGGCAGTCTTCCAAGAGAGATACTGCAAGTCTACTAAAGTTGCAGGCTCAAATAGAGGGGAGACTAAAGCCTGCAGTACAAAACTGAGGTCCCACAGTGGCGTAGGATCCTTCACTGGGGCCTTAAAAGAAAGGTACTTTTAAGGAAGGTCTTGCAAAGTCTAGAGAGGCTAGTGAAGACATATTCTCCCCCACATGAAAATTAACAACAGCCAGTGGGGTGGGACTTTAACCATAGAGGAATTAGCACCTTGTGAGAAAATGCCTGCCAAAAACTCAAATACTGCTGAAATGGGTCGGGAAAGGATCCAAATCCCATTGAGAAGCCCATATAGAGAATCGTTCCCACTTGCTGCAATATACTTTTTGTGTGGAAGATTTGTGAGCCGCCACCAAAATGGTTTTAACTGGAGAGGATAAACCAGGAGTCCTAATAATCAAGGGAACTGGAGCAGCCAAGCTGTGAGTATCAGACTTTCCAGGTCTGGGTGAGGAATCCCCGAGGGGTGTGAGATGAGATCCGGAGCCAGATTTAAGATCTATGGTGGAAATACTAGATGAGACCAGAGGGAGGGGAACCAGACTTGACGAGGCCAGAATGGGGCAATGAGAATTACTGTGTTCCCCAGCCTGCGAGCTTTCTGTAGGAACTTCAAAATTAGAGGTAATAGGGGCTAGGCATAAAGAAGACCGGGAGGCCAAGCATGCACCAGTGCATCTCTGGGGACTTTCTCCTGAGGGGGGTTCAGAGCGAAGAACTCATGACATTTCACGTTGTTAGGAGATGTGAAGAGATTGCAGCAAGGCCTACCCCACCTGAGGAAGATCTCTTCTGCTACTGAAGGATTCAGAGACTACTTGTAAGGCATCAGAATAGTCCTGCTGAGCTTGTCCACTAGAATGTTGGACCATCCTGAAATGTGCATTGCCATCAGAAAAAGGCTGGTGGAAATCACACATTCCCACACTCTCATGGCTTCTCGACAAAGGGGGTAAGAGCTTGTTCCTCCTTGTTTGTTGATATACCAGACTACTGACATATTGTCTGTCTGGATTGCAATAGTCCCTAGAGGAAGATGGGCATGGAGAGCTTGCAACGCTAGAAGGACCGCCCTCATCTCCAGGACGTTGATATGCAAACTGGTCTCAGGAGAGGGACCAAGTGCCTTGGACTGTCCTTTCCAAGCAATGCCCCCCCACCATAGCTGGGAGGTGTCCGTAGTCACAGTGGCTTCGAGAAGTGACGGGAGAAAGGGGCGTCCTCTGACAAGGTCCAGGGAAAGAATCCACCACTGAAGAGAGTCCCTGCAGACCCAAGAGATACAGATTGGATGGGATAGGGGAAGATCTAGTAGAGACCACTGGACTACTAGTGTCCACTGAAGGATTCACATATGTAGTCGAGCAAGGGGTAGAAGAGTGATTGTGACTTCCATGGACCCCAGTGCTCACGGAACTGTCTCTGCTGTAGGAAGTTGAGCTTGGAGAATGTACAAGACATGAGCTCTCAGATTGTGTACCCTTTCTGGAGCAAGGTAAACTTTCATTTGAATAATATCCAACTGAGCGCCAAGCCATTGAACTCTAGAACCTGAACAGGAATCAGTGATGATTTGCTGATGTTTATGGTGATGCCCAGACTTTTTGCTAACAATAGGAAATAATCCCTGGACCGGCAAAGTAGATGACTGGTGGGGGTAGCAAAGAGCCACTTGTCCAGGTAAGGGAAGACCTGAATTCCATGAAGCCTCAGGTGAGCCGCTACAACTGCCATCACTTTGGTGAACACCCTGGGGGCTTTGGTGAGACCAAATGGGAGGGCTCTGAACTGATAATGATTGGCTCCCAGATGGAAGTGGAGAAACCTGCGGGAGCACCTGTCCATCTTGATATGATAGTACATGTCCTGGAGGTCGATTGAGCACATTCAATATTTCTCTTGCAGGTAAGGCAAGATAGATTGAAGAGTGACCATCCGGAATTTCTCCTTGGCTACTGACAGGTTCAAGATGTATAGATCCAGAATGGGTCTTAGGTCCCCCGTTTTCTTTAGCACTAAAAAGAACCTGGAATAAATGCCCAATCTGGACTGAGTTATGGAGACGGGCTGGATGACTTGCTTTTTTAGCAACTTGTCTATTTCTAGTGCTGCTATCTCCCTTT
Organism: Protopterus annectens; assembly: GCF_019279795.1. Classification (NCBI taxonomy): domain Eukaryota; kingdom Metazoa; phylum Chordata; order Ceratodontiformes; family Protopteridae; genus Protopterus; species Protopterus annectens. The sequence goes on from NC_056748.1 coordinate 1,112,319,520, forward strand.
GCGGGGGAGGAACGTCTGGGAGGTGTTTTGGTGGAATAGGTGGTTCAGTGAAGGGGATGTAATAACCTCTGAATATAATTTGCAACACCCAACGGTCTGATGTTACAGACTCCTATGCTGCTGGGTGTAGCGAAAGGTGACACCCCCGACTGCCTCCAGAGACGAGCAGTCAGACGGCCCCTCAGGACTGCTGCACCGGTCTGTCCGAGAAAGTTTCTTGAGACCTGAAGTTTCTTGGGCCCCTTCTGCCTCTTGGGTGGCGTCTGTCATAACCCCTTCTGCCTCTGGGGGAAGGTGAGTCCTGAATGTCCCGGGAAGACTGAGAATTCCGGAACCACATCTTCTTTGTCCTTTGCTGATTTCTTGAAAAGGATCCTTGAGGGGCAAAGAAGTGGATCCTGACAGCAGACAGTGTCTTCCTGTCCTTCTCACTGTGAACCAATGTGTCACAAACTATTTTCCCAAACAGGGAAGAACCAACATAAGGGGCATTTCCGAATGACGCCTTGAAAAGTTCCATGAATTGACACAGCCTGGCACCGCATGGCAATGCTAGAACTGTCCACCCTGGCGGCTCCCTCCGTAGCATGGAAGAGCATATACAGGACTGTATTTGCCACTGCTTTGAGAGTGGCCATCCATGTGGAGAACACCTTCTTCCTTCTGCTAGCATGGACTCTGGGGGCGACTCAGTGACCTCCTTGACTAGGTCGTGCTGCAGTCGAATGACGTGTGCCTGTAGTTCAGTGCCCTTATGGTAAAGGTTGCTGAAGTGTACACCCGCTTCCCTAGATGGTCCATGGTCCTCGACTCTCGGTCAGGAGGATGGACTGTAGAGCTCTCCTGCGTGAGCTCTTTTTTGTGGCGGCTACCACCACCATAGCATCTACAGAGGACCCCTTGCTCCAACTAGTCCTGTCTAGTGGGGGCTTAGAACTTTATGTGGGTGCCTAGGGATGGGCTCCACTGTGTCTAGCTCCTTCTATGCCCGAGATGTTATGAGGTCCACAAGTGGATCCATTGGAGGGGACACCCAGGAAGTAGATGGGCCTGTACCGAATGCCTCTAGGAACACTGACTCATCCGAGTGGTTTTTGGATGGACCCCCCCCCCATGGCAAAGGAGTTCCATGATGTCTCCAAAGGAGACATCCTTGGGGGTGATCAGGGGGAACCTTCCCCTTCCTCCAAGTCAGTGTCTTTGGTCAAGGACTCTGGAGAGGAGTCCAAGTGCCTCCTTTTGCGGTCCGTTTGTGAGTAACCTCCTCAGTGGGACTCTCTGGGGGGGAACTCACAAACCTCTTGTTCCCGCGTGGGGGCTTCCTGAGACAAAACCTGCACAGGCTGTCCCTGAGACGGTTGGGGCCGTACCCAAAACAGAGGGAGTCTGGGCTGAGTCCGAGGATGAGATGGTTAGGGGCCTCAATGAACTCCAAAGAACCCTCTCCACCACGTCAAAAGCTGAAGGGGAGTGGGGATCCTGAGAAATCACCATAGGAGACGTTCCCCTCGGATTTGATGGGGGAGTCAGAGCCAAAACTACAGATGCTGAGATGCCAAGGTGAGGACTGCGCTCCGACAAACTCAGAGCTGACAGAACCCCCTCGGATCTGACGCCGAGGCTACAGCTCCGAGAGCTCAGATCCGACCCTGGTTGGCTCCGACACACTCAAGGCAGTGGCTGGCATTGAGGTACAGGGTACCATTGGTGCCAACCCCCTGACCTCAAGAGTCCTTGGATTCAAAGACTCCAAAACCAAAGGATGGATCGGAGAAGGAGATATAGGAGTGGAAAAAGTCTGTGAACTCCCCGCTCCAGAGGGAGAGGGGCCCAACAAAACTCCCATCTGGATTTGGGTGCAGATGAACTTCCGCATCATCCTGTCCATCTCTGCCTTGCTAAGACTACGGGTAGACAGGGAGGAAGCCACCAACACTGTCCAGAAGTGCCGATGAGTGAACGTCCTTAGAGGAGAACGAGACACCTCCAGCTCTGGGGAGAACCTGAGAGAGTGGAGCCGGGGGAACTGGGCCTGGTGGGGGTTTTGGCCTTGGGTGGAGGCCCTACTAAAGCCGATTGGTCCGGAGACCATTTGCATGGTCTCTCTTTCTTGTTGTGTCTCTCTCCTTCCCCAGACCTCTTGGCTGGAGTTTTAGTCCCTGAGGTCTGAGGAGGAGAAGAGTCAAAAGCGGTGGCAGAAGAGGCCAAGCTGGAGTTGCGGGGACAGCCGTCCCCAAAGAGGGAAGCAAGCCCTTCAAAATGAGCTTATCCCTCCTATCCTTAAGGGTCCGTGGTTTGAAGCCTGCGCAAATAGGACAGGGGGTAAGCAAATAGGCTGTGCCCAAGCACATTACACACAGAGTGTGGCCATCAGCTGCAGAGAGCTTATGGCCACACTCTGTGCAGTTCCTAAACCCTAGTTTAAGGGGAATATCTGCTATATTTCTACCTAAAAGGAAAAACACGGGCACACACACACTGTCACTCACAGAGACGATAGGAGTGGGAAGGCCAAAAAAGGGGAAACTACAACAACAACAAAACGACTCCAGCAGGTAGAGGAGGTGAGGGAATAAAAGTACAGAAAGGGAGAATAACTCTCAAAATGCAATCACTTACCCAAAAAAATGCTCGGAGCTCGAGACCATGATGCTTAACTATTCAGCGGCAAACGACATCTGAAGGGAGGAAGGAGACAGGGGGCATTATGGGTAAGGGGAGGAGCTTAGAGCTCAGATCAGGTGCTGGTTATGTGGCCGTATCAGATCCGATTCAGGTCCATAGACCCAGAGGCTGAAGATCCTGCAATCCTAAGAAAAAAAAGTGAATTTTAAAATTCACTATTGCACCACTAAGGTATTTTTGCAGTGTGTGTGTGTGTGTGTGTGTGTGCGTGTGTGTGGTTTTGTGTGTGTGTGTGTGTGTGTGTGTGTGTGTGTGTGTGTGTGTGTGTGTGTGTGTGTGTGTGTGTGTGTATATGTGGGTGGGGGGCCTTCACTTCCTGCATCTTCTCATATGGGTACTATATATCCCAAAACTGATCTCTGCTCCTTATATATGCTACTTTCAAGTTAGTTGTATCTCAGGGAAAGGGGTTGCACTCTGACAGAACTCAATTTATGGCTTAGATTTGTGCACAGTTCTGCTGTTATGGCAATTGCAATATGTCCTTGGAATTTTTGCAGGAATGTGTATGCTGCCTACTGTCTGTGTTGCATGTACAGTTCCTGAAAATGTCATACTATAAGCAAAGAGAAATCTAAGCCGATTAACTGTATGACCACATTATTGAGTCACACTTGCAGGGACTGTGCACGTATTAATGCACCAGTAACAGGAGTGAGACGAGTCCAGCAAGTGGATTTGCTGTTCAAGAGTAAATACTAGGAAACAATGGTCATCGGAGGTGGCCTGATCGAAAAATGGTAATTAGTGAGGAAAACCGATGCCCTACTCCTAAAAAATAGTTAACATGTCTTCTCAGAAGTAATTTATTGCCAAAAATTGATTGGCCTTTTAAAGTCTCCATATGCAGTATCAGCACAGGAATTAACAATACCCCCCATTTTGTCCATTGTTTAAATGTATATCTCCCAATAAAATCCCACTGCAGGCACAGAAGCACCTGAAATAAGGGTAACGATATTGTCTGCAGATATTAGTTTACATTCATGGCCCAATGTCTGCTGGCATAGATTTATGTTACCTTTGGACTGTAAGCAACTGTGTAGCCATTGCAAATGTTTGTAAGTTATGGAGCAGACAAAAGTATTCAGTTGATTTAGTAGTGAGCTCATCTGTGCATTTTATATCGTGTTATTACTGCTTTCAGTACCACAAACTTGGGCATTCTTTGTGCAGGGCTGTGCTCTTTCAGTAGAGGAATACAGCTGTATACCTTCCTAACCTTTACAATAATCCCTAATGTTGCTAGAACATGTTGTCAGTTAATAGACATAAGAATTCTCAAGTGAAACAAAGACTCAGCTACCAAATTCTAATTTGTATAATTTATGTAACTTCTGCAGAATCTATCATTAACTATGAAAAGCATTATCTCTGACTATATCTAATCAAAAACATTTTTCTAGCTGAAACTCATGATTTCAACCACTTCTGCTGAATTTAATGGGGAAACAAAAAAGGAGTGACTTCACCCCCCCCAACTTAAATACACTAGTTCTTGGAGAAGGGGCAAGGAACAACATAAAGATGCATTGATTCCGCTTCCCATTTCAGCAGCACAGAATCGTATAGTCAAATTTCACCCACAATTCTAACAGCATAAGCACAGCAAATCTGTGCACTGTCCTCAAAGGAAGTGAAGAGCTCAGGAAACCTTGCAAATATGAAATGAAGACCAGAACAAATCATACAATTAACAGCTTGCTTTTGTTTCATGCATGTGGTTTGATGAGCGAAAAAGAAGCAACATGAACTTGATTCGTGGGAAATCTTTTCAGACGGCTGCACTGAGATGGTGTGGGGCATTAGGGGGCACCCCATGCAGTAACATCTGATACACATTCACCTTAGCAGTGTTTACAATTAGTGTCACTTGGGCAGTACCTAAAATTTATAAGTCAAAGTACCTAATCAAAATACTGTCACACTCTCTCATCACCATCCACTGCGATTGTGCAGAATGAGGCATTTGTTAGGTAAAGTTTTCAGCAAATGTGACATTACTCTATCAGTGTTATAGCTTGTGTAACTTAAACAAAAGTGACTTCATGTTAAGGAGCATGGTATGATAAATACTGAGGCAGTAATAATAATGAAATCTTGGAACTGTTTAAGGGTGTTTATGTTTGCAATATTTAGAACCTAAATAAACAAGCTTTATATTAAATGGAACAGAATTCAGACCAAAAGTGAGAAGTGTAATTCCAGAACATTAGAGCCCTTATCACTGAAATAAACAACTCAGGATCTTTATAAAATCCATCAAAGCCAAGTTTGAGGCTAAAATAACTACCCAAGCCAAAGACAATCACAAGGCATTTTTTAGTTATGCTCATAATCTCAAAAGCACAATGCCGCACTTTACTGAGCTGACTATGAATGGTGTTACCTACACTGAGGCTGAAGACACAGCGAACCTACTGGCCGATAAATTTAGTTCTAACTTTACCCTTCTCTGCCCCCTCCATCTGTCCCTTAAGACATACCTGAAACTGGCTCATATCCAGCTATCATAAAAGACCAACTCCTAAAATTACTATCAAAGGCTAAAAATACTGCATGGCTAGGTTCTGAAAATATCCCGAGATGCATCTTAAATAGCATGAAGCATGATTGTGGAACTAATCAATCAGGACACAGGGAACCTCTAAACACTGGACCCATCTCAGTTTGGAATTAAGGGTAGATCATGCTTACTCAGTTTGGTGGATTGTTTTGAAAAGTTCACCAAAGCAACGCATGAAGGCAAAACACTACACATAAGTGTATACCTTGACCTGGCCAAAGCTTTTGACACAATTCCCCACTCCGGTATAGTAGAAAAGCTAAGTAAATTGGGAATAAACCTCTCTGTCACCCACTGGATTGCCACTGGCTCACAGATAGGATGCAGGAAATCAAAGTAGGGGCACGTTACCTCCACAAAGAGACCAGTCACCAGTGGTGTCCCCCAAAGTTCTGTGCAAGGACCTCTCCTGTTTGGCATCTACTTTTCTGAAGTAAAAGCCAATACCAAAGGTCTCAGTATGACTAAGTTTGCAGATGACTGCAAGCTAGGAGCAGTCATTGAATCCCCAAATGATTTAGAAATCATGCAAGAAGGTTTTTCCCAAATAAGTAACTGGAGGCAAATTTGTGGGCTGAAACTAAATGGAAAAAAATTCATTACCATCTATCCTAGGGAACTTCCATATTAACAATACACCATTAAAAACTGACCCAGTTGTTTGGGATTTGGGGGCTTATGTGGACAGTGACACAACTTTTGATCATGTGTCTATTATTGTAAGAAAGTTCTTCTATCTTGCACAGCTTATAAACAAAGGGATTGTGTCTAGATATTGGGATGTCATTGTCTCCCTTTACACAGCCCATTTATTGAATATAATCTTTAGTATTTATCATTCCAGAAACATGCAACAACTGGAATGCCCACAGAGATATGTTACTAAGTAAGACACCTTACTTCTGCAGCATGAACAGACTGATTTGGAGGGACAGGTATATCTTGCAGACTGTACTGCTGCTGTGGAACAGACTTCTGATCCACGTAAAACAAAGTTCATCCCTGTCCATATCCAAGCACACCTGAATCTATGGATGAGGAACAGAAAATTTACCCCAGAACTGCCGCTTGTGTGACTAATGGGCAGAGGCAGATCCTAAATGCGTTATCCCATGCATGGTTCTCCTTAAATTATCTGTGGTATGATACTAGTTATTCTCAGTAAGGGTAATAAATAATTATTGACCATGGGATGCGTAAGGCCAATCTCTAACCAAATGGGATAGGTTCATTTGAGCACAGAAAGGGAAATTGGCATGGCTTAAATGGTCTGCAGGGGCAGCTAGGCTAGTGCTCACCAATGAACCTGTAAACAGTGACTGCTTTCAGTTTACTTTTGAGCATCTGAGGTGTAATAAACAAACGTCGGTTTTAGGAAATGAATTTCATAAAGCATGTCAGCCTTGTACTAGTTCCCACAACCACATAGCCATAGTATCAGGCATGTCTTGTATTACACCCCCATTTCTATTTATTTGTTTGTTTGTTATGCTCTAATTTCAACTCATTTCAAAGGGCACAGTCCTGAACTTTATTTGTGCAGGTATGTCAGGTTTGCAACTGAACTATTGTGCTTACATTTTCCGAATAGAACAAGTGTAGTGATTTTCTCTTTTATCAAGTTTCACTTTCATTCTCCTTCATTTATATTTATTTTAATTTGTTGACTGGGATAGTAACAAGAAATATCAAGCAAAATGTCAATATATACAATAAATAAAGTAAATATGGAAATATCCATCTGGGTATAGTTTGCATAATGCAGGGAAGCACTGGGCTATGGTGAATATAAGTATATAAAAGGTTCATGAACATTTTTGTAATGTTTTAGTTTCTGGTAATTACCACAGTTTAGATATATTAAAGATACACACATTACAGATTGGAGAGGTATAGATTGCAATAAGACAGACTCACACAATAGGGAATTGTAAATAGGGTTAGGTAGAAGCAGGTGACGCATAAAGTGTGCAGTTTGGGGTATGTATGTGAAATGAGGCCATTTGAAAAGGTTTTAATTAGTGAGAAAAAATGGGGTATTTTATATATATGTGTGTGTGTGTGTGTGTATATATATATATATATATATATATATATATATATATATAGTAGTTTGTTGTGGATATATATATATATATATATATATATATATATATATATATATATATATATATATATATAAATATATATATATATATATGGGTCTACTGTATATATTCGAAAACTCACTTACAGTAGATCCGAGATTATGTGAAAGTGCACTTCAGCGAAAGTGCACTTCCATGAACATCGGTTCAACAAACTGATAAAGAACACAGTAACATTGTTTTTGCAGGGGGAAAGCCCCCATGTGGGGGCTGTGCCCCCCAACCCCCTACTTAAATATACCAACTTCGAGATCGCACTACAGTGGGGAAACACGAAAATTCCCTTTCCCCACTGTAGTGTGCTTTGGCACCTGTGTTCCTTAATGGTTCGTTGAACCATTCTTCGCGGAAGTGCACTTTCGCGTAATCAAGAATCCACTGTTCATTTTCGAACAAGTGGATTTTAATCTTTTTCAGTAGACCCATATATATATGGATTCACTTTAGAAGCTCGAAATACTGAAACATCGAAATTCAGTATTTCGAGCCCATAAAGTGGAATCCTGAAAAGAGCGAAACCTCAGAAGCGCGAAATTCAAAACATCGCATACCGGAGGTTTTGAATTAGTGCTTCTGGTGTTTCGCTGTGGTTATGGATTCAGGTAAGTCTTGATGTGTTAAGGGTTTTGGGTAGGGGCTGTGGTGTGTGTTAGTGTGTTTTGTTGCTGTGATATGTGTATGTGCGAGGAGAATGTAGCTTGTGTGGTGGTGTTTTGTGTGTTTTCACATATAGTGCAACCTTGGAGTTAGAGTATTTAAGTAGGGGGGTGTGGGGGTGCAGCTACCCACAGCGGGGATTCAGGGGTGCTTGCCCCTATGCTTTTATGTAGTAGAGAGCTTGTGTGTGTGTGTGTGTGTGTGTGTGTGTGTGTGTGTGTGTGTGTGTGTGTGTGTGTGTGTAGGGAGAAAGATGTGTTTTTGTGGACAGCAGAAGCGCTAATTCAAAATATCCAGTATGCAAGATTTTGAATTTCAGGCTTCTGAATTTTCGTTCTTGTTAGGTTTCGACTTTATAGCCTCAACATACTGAATTTCAAGATTTCAGTATTTCGAGGATATAAAGTGAATCCATATACATATATATCAAATTAGCATCCTTCAATATAGTTGCCCGAAGTATGATTTCTGAATGTTTGCTGTAATTTTAGTATTTTGTGGTAGATTTTGTGGTTTTAATGTATCTATGTTTTGTAATGGCATATTTTATTTGTTTTTGCTTTAAGTGTTTTCCATATTTTCTGAAGTTTTATTTTTAAAAAAATATGGGCCGGATTCACGAAGGCTTGCACGGAGTCTAAGAGTAGTGTAAGACTCCATGCAGCCTTCGCGATCCAGGAACAGCCCAAAGTCCGTGTAAGAGACAAGCTAAAACGTCTCTTACACGGAGTGGGCGTGGATAAGCTAATCACCTCACTTGCAGCCGAATAGCATGCAAATGAGGATGATTAGCGATCCAGGAAGCCCAGAACAGCCCATGTAAGAGCCGTTTTAGCTGCAGAAATGTACTCAGTTGACAACTGAGTACGTTTCTGCAAAAACTGCAATGGAGCCATGTCAGCTCCAAATAAAGGGTGCATATGTGTCAGGCAGCATGCCAGTGGCCAAATATGTGGCCATTGGCAAAGTAACCTGATGCAAATATATTAAAAATATAATTTTTTTTTTCGGCGATTGCTGATGTTTAAACCCAGCGCAGCCCAGCGCAAACGGGCTGCACTGTATAAAACATAAAACGAAGGTTATAAACCCACAAATGTGGGTTTTATGCAATACATGGAATGTCAATGCAGGGACCAGCAGACCAAAACCAACATGGCCACCGTGTAATGGTTGCTAAGGGGGGAAGCTGAGTCTAAGACATGTAACTAAGCATTAGTAGGCAGTCTGATGCAAATGAGTGTTAGGATACTGAATTCCACTGTCACATAGGAAATGAGCACAGTCTGAGTAGTGTAAGAGTTACAGAAGGGGGAGGAACAGAGTAGGAGATAGGTGACATCACAGGGGGGAATGGTAGAAAGAAATGCAGTTCATTGGAGGTCAGAGTTACATGACAGATGTCAGACAGATATCATGGAAAGAGGTGTGCCACTAGACAAGCATGAGAAAGTCAAGAAATGGAAGGTGTACACTGTTGCCTACATCAAAGTTTCTTGCTGGGTGTGCATGCGCACGTGTGTGCGCCATGAAGCGCGAGTAAGGCAGTGTGCGCGCGTGTAAGGCAGACTGAGCATGTGGGAGCGTGTTGGGAGATGTTTAACACTGTTTGCATGGGTGTGCACGCGTTTTAATCCGAATAAACAGATTCTGAACCGTGTAAGCATGTGTGCGCGCGTGTAAGTCACTGTGAGCGTGTTTCTGCTGGTTTGCACACGGCTCGTCCCTGAGGAAACAGAGAGGAAAAAGGAAGCAACAGATTTAGTAGGAGGCTAGCAGGGAATACTGCTGGAGCTAGCAGGTGAAAACAATTAGAAGCAGGCAATTACACAGGCAGAATAGTAGCCCAGCCCAGCACTTAAAACTCTGCAAACAGCAGTGCAGGATGTTTCTCTCAAGAGACACTGCAAGACAGGAGTAAGCTATTAGAAGTGAAAACTGAAAAAGCTGAACTCAGAGCAGAAATGTTAGGGGCTGCCATAGCTGTCATAATGAGACATAGGCGACTTACTGAGGGTGGTGACAATGCAGATGGTGCCAGACAACCCACAGTGAGGAGACGGTGAAGAGTGTACAGGCCCAGGGTCACCTACCATGGGTTACATGAGCTGGAGATAGTAGAGCGCTATAGAGTGGACAGAGACCTCCTGCAGCAAATAGTGGAGCTGTGCAGGCCACGCCTCACACACAGAACCAACAGAGGGGAACCCATCCCAGTGGAAACCAAGGTATATGTTGGCCTAAGAACACTAGCAGCAGGAACCTTCCAGAGACCAACTGGTGATATGATGGGGATATCACAGGCATCAGCCTCCAGGGTACTGCACCAGTTCCTGGATGCCATGTCAGCACATGTCGGTGATCATGTATATTTCCCCAATGCCCGTGAGGTATTGGCCAGCAATATGCGTCTCTTCCAGCAAATAGCGGAATACCCTGAGGTAGTGGGTGCAATAGACTGCACGGACATACGCATCAAAGCACCAGCCGGTGAGCGGGGTAGGACATACATCAACTGCAAGGGCTTCCCCTCCATCAACTGCCAGGTCGTGTGTGATGCCCAGGGCATAATAATGAATGTGTGTGCTGGCTGTCCTGGGAGCTACCATGATTCCCACATCTGGCATTTGACGCAGCTGTACCAGACATTTGCCAATGGGGACATCCTGCATGGACACCTAGTGGGGGATGCAGGTTATGCACTGGAGCCGTGGCTGATGACACCCATCAGAAATGCACACACACCTGAACAGGAACACCATAATGAGGCACACGCACAAACACGTAATGTAATAGAGCGTGTGTTTGGGCTGCTCAAGTCACGGTTCCGGTGTCTGGACACATCTGGTGGAGCCTTGCAGTACACACCAACTACATGTACCCAAATTGTCATGGTATGTGGTATGCTACATAATATGATCTTGCGAAAACAGCTGCAGCAGGACCAGCATAGGGCCGGGCCAAACAGCCCCCCACCATTGCCAAGGCCATCACAGGCAGAGCGTGACTCGGAGGAGGAACAACCTGAGCCTGCCCCAGTAGGCAGAAGGAGGCATGCCCAGTATGCCCTGGCCTTGGCAAAGAGGCAATGCATAGCACATACAGGCTCAGTAGGAACCCTGGGAATGATACGCCCTCTGACTCACTCAAATAATAACATGGATGCTTACAATGACATGACCTGCTCACAAACATGTACAGAGAAGTGTAATATGCGCATCCGACAGAGGCAGCCCTGCAGCACCACCTGAGGCATGAATGCCATGTGTTAAGTAATGTAACACCATGTACTATATGCACACCTGAGGACCCTGACTAACATCCTACCCTCACCAAGCATCATGCCACAATATGACAATGAGATGATCAAGTGCAATAATTGACTGAAGTATCGCAGTTAGTCAAAGGGGATCCAATGTGTGCCAGTCTGGGATGACATGCTGAGCATGACATGATGCTCCACCTGCTAGGACTGGCGTGCACCTATCAGTGCAGGCCGTATGGATACTGGCAAAGGCTGTTGTTACCCACAGTGTGCCCTGAATAGGTAAGGCTCAAAACACAAACCTATCTCCATAGGTATCAGAAGAGATAAGAATAAGATAAGGGATAAGTCGAAACAGCAAGATGCATGCAGTCTAAACTCACCCAGTATGGAGAATGTTGATATCTGTGCTGTAACAGAAAACTGAGTCAAGGCTCACAACAGCACCCTAACACTACCAGGTTACACCTCATACTGTGCTGTACAGCCTCAAAACATGGAACAAGCTACAAAAGGAGGGTGACTAGCAAGAATTGTCAAGGATAACCACACCCCCATGTTGGTACCACAACAAGAAGCAGCATGGACTAGCCATGGTCAAGTAACAGTGGCTAAAACTGCCCCCCAGTTTATAGCCTGCTACAGACTACTGTCCCAACACCAGGAACTGCACCTGGCCTATGCTGGAATACATGAATATATCAAGTCCTCCAAACGACATTATATTGGGTGACTGAAAATATCCAGACATAGACTGGGAGCATTATACTAGCTCCAACAGTGTAGGACAAAAGTTCATAGAATCCATAAACCAAAAGGCCCAGGAACAACGTACCACTCCCACAAGAGGGGTAAGCATACTGGATGTGATAATCAGCAACATGGGTACTGGATGGCAAGACGAGAAGTGTATTGCTCACTGGTAAAACCAGACCATAGAGTAATCACACTGGATATACAAATCCTGACCACAGTCCCTGGCCAGAAAACCACAGTGGAAAACATGTGTAAAGCAATATTTGCACTCCTCCAAACTGATGTGGAATCCATTAAAGGTCCTGTGCAGGTGCAAAATATGGGCCACACCTCAGAACCTGTAATACAGCCATTCCATGAACACTGCCAGGAATGCTTGGATTATGCAATCCTAAATTAAAACAAGACACAATGCCATACACGCAGGCATCTGGCATGGTGGACACCAGCCATAACCAAACCATGCAAGAGAATGAGGAAGCTACTACATGATAGAGCAAACATAAACAATGAAGTAATCACTGATCAGTAGTATGGCAATAACATATGTCCACACATACAATCCACTAAGGCCAGCCACAACAAGTTGAATCTGTGAATCCTGAGGCAATGTTACACCTGCCCCAAGTACACAGACAACCCCAACTCCACCCAAGAAATACAAATATATGTGAGAGATGCAACCATCTATCCAAACTGGAGGCTGAGCTCCCTCAACTCAGTACTCCCAAAACTAGTCAGGAGGAGAAGGTAACCACACACACCACAAACACAGTCCCACATAGACCTATCACAACTGCAAACCAAACACATAAACACAGAAAAACATTCCCGGAGGCACAAATTACAAGCACAGCACACCAACAGAGGCCTCTAAAGCAGACATCCAATCAAACAACCTCCAAACATAGCACATGCAACACATAGTACACAAAGCTGGTGTGCCAAACAGTCACAGGCCAGAAGGAGAAACAACATGCCTGATACAGTTGTAATAGGTGACTCCATAGTCAGACACACTGCTGTCCCAAGACACCAGACTGAACAAGGGAAAGGGTACAGTAAGCTGCCTGTAGGCTGCCACAATACGCCACATAACAGAAGTATGCAGGTCACTCCAAAGCAAGTAGAAATATGATGCAGTCATAGTCCATGCTGGTGTGAATGACCTGAGATGTACCTCCCTAGACTACATGAAAAGAGACATAGATGACCTCTCTGATTATGTAGTCCAGGCCGGTATGACACTCACCATTTGCAGCATCCTACCCTTACCAAGAATAATGCCACAGTACAAACACGGAATGATCAGTCATAGCAAGTGGCACACTTACTGGTGTCATTCCAAGGGGATCCAGTGTCTGTCTGCTTGGGATGTCATGCTTGACAAGCCACGCAGCTGTTCTTGGGATGGCTTGCACCTGTTACCCCTGGGCATCTGGATATTGTATAAGGCCTTTGCCACCTCCATAGAGCCTTTTGTAGGCAAGGCTGAAAAGACTAACCCACCACCCTAGAAAACATAAGTGGAAAGAAACATAAGGGTAATGCTGACCAATGCCAGATGTGTAAACCCCAATATGCATGCTCCCAAGGCCATCCCCAGTATGGAGAACATCGATGTCTGTGCAGTGACAGAAACCTGCTGCAAGCCTCCTGACAGCACACCAGCACTACCAGGTTATACCGCATATCATGTGTCATGGCCCCAAAACCTGGAACAAAACATAAAAGGAGGGTGAGTATCCATATTCAGCACAGACACCCATACGTCCAGGTAACTGACAATGCACAAGGCATTGGAGTCCACCCATGTGCAACTAACTGTAGGCAAGACTGCTGTACAGTCTGTAGCATGCTACAGACCACACTCTCACACACAGGAACCCCACCCAGCCGTCCTGAAGACACTGGACAGTATGAATGTCCCACCAAATACCAAACATGGTACCACAAATTACCACATAGGTGGTAAACCATTATGTATGGAAGGAATAATCAGGGACCTAGGGACACAAGTGGACAGTAACCTGTTATGTGACACTCACATTGCCAATGTGGCTAGGAAGACTGTCTACATTTGACACCGTATCAGGAAAGGATTCACATCTACGTCAACAGAGGTCATTGTGCCCCTATACTGTTCTCTTATCACACCCATAATCTAGTACAATGCCTCATATGGGATGTACCTTACCTGACACCTGCAGCAGTTAGAAAGACCTCAAAGGTACCTCACCAAGAGGATAAAGGGTCTCAAATACATGTCATATGCTGCCTGGCTGTAGACACCCCAGCTGAATGCAGTCACATACTGCCTACACAGAGGCATTGCATGCCTGTTGTAGAAGGCCATGCCCAACACAGGAGTATTGGACATGCTTCACCCCAGAAAACTCAAAGCCATCGGAGTTGTGAGAGTGAGAGATGTCAACCTCAACAAATAATGAAATAGGATGTGCTGGGGGGACAGATACATAATCCAGAGGCTCCCCACACCCTGGACCAGAATCCCACTCCATGTTAGTCAGAGCCCCTCACTGACACTCTTCAACAGGAATCTTGCCAAGTGGATGGATAATTGTAGAGTTACACTGGGGGTCTTCACTGTGTCATGTCCAGACAGAGGCACAGCAAAGCAAATCATAAATGGCCATAATATTCACATAGCAAGGGGTGGCAAAAGCCACACACACTCTGGCTAGGCTAACAAATGCCCTAGGGTGGATAGCCTAGTATGAACCTATGAACCTATGAAGATACAAATTGTACAGGACACTAAGGATAATCCCAAGGCTTTCACAACTGATGGTAGGAACCATGTTGGGAATTCACAGATATGCTCTGAATCACACAAATATCACAAACACACACACATATTGCCAACATACATCCTGACAGGTGCAGTGCAACCCCCCCCCGCCGCAGAATGCAGAATATCTATCCCAGCAGACTGCTGGCCCCCTGACATTGCAGATGCTGAGGTAACAGCCAGCATCTACAAAGCAAAATACACAGCAGCAATGGTATGAGATGGTGTCCTGGGCTGAGTGCAACATGGACTCCAAGATGAATGGAATGCCAAATCACACTACTGCTCAATGTCAGCCTTACCACAGAATATGTACCCAAAGAGCAGTGTACAACAACAGTGGTCCTTCTCAACAAAGGTGTTGCCTGAATGGATACTGAAACCTACTACCCCAGAATCCTGAGAAGCTCGGTCTGCACAGCTATGGAAAGGATCAGCATGTACCACAGACATAAAGATATTGGGGACCTACTGACACGGACCCTACCCAGTGTGGCTTTCTTAAGTGCAGATCCTGCCCATAAACATGTTTGACTCAATTGAAACAGTCATTAAGGTCATTGATGAGGGCAACGTGGTCCACACAGCGTAGCTGGACCTTGCAAAGGCTTCTATACAATACCCTACGTGTTCATTATAGATAAGCTCACCAGCTTAAATATAAACCCCTATGTCAGTAGAGGGGTTGCAAACCAGACCAAGGACAGAACAGACATGGTCAGACATGCTGCAGCCATGTCAGACTACAAACCAGATATAACTGGCATCCCACAAGGCTTGGTCCTGGGATCTCCCTCGTCTGGTAAATATGTCCCATAGGTACAGGCAAACATGGAAGGACTGTGTCTGAACATGTTTGCAGAGGACTACAAACTGCTCACCATATATGATCCACCATCTGACACAAGCATCCCACAAAAGGGCCACATAGAAGCAGACAACTGGTGCCATAGCCATGTCAGCAAGCTAATTGCAGAAAAGTGTATAGTCAGCCCCCGTGGATATACAGTAAGTGCCCACCAATTACCACATAGGTGTTAACCCATTATGTAGTTAACATGTAATGAGAGACCTGGGGACACAAGGTGATAGATATCCTGCATTGGACAAACATGTGCTGTAGTGTTTACAGAAACATACCATATACCCACCTAATCATGAAGGTTGTCAGATCTAGATAAGGGGAGGTCATTGTGGCTCTGCAGTCATCCTCCATCAGTGGTACAATTGACTACAATAGCCCCTGTGGGATGTACCTCAGCAGGCACCTCCATCAACCATAAAGTCCCCAACAGTACCTCATCAGGAGTATCAAAGAGCTTGCACAGATGCCATGTGTTGCCTGTGTTGCTGGTATCAATAAACATGCTGCACCTTGTGCAATCTGAATGACAGTGAGCTATGCACATGAGAGACCTGAACCCCAGCACTGACTTACATAGGACAAGCTGTACTGCATGATCCATAACACAGAAGCCACCCCCACCCATGAGTGAACTCCCAGTACAGGCTACCCATAGAGTCACTTATCAATTTTCCTCAATAGGAATCCTGATGAGTGGATGGGAGATGGTAGCTTTATCCTGGGTATCACTGTCATGTCACAGGTAGACAGAGGCACAGTATACTAACCATGACATATGTCATGGCAAACTCCACTTACAATGTGTGTTGAAGGACAAACACACTCTCCAACTAGCATTAGACATGGACTAGGGCACATCGCTAGTGTTTGCAAATGTACACTTATGTTATGGAATACACTACCAATGTTGGACAAGCCTGGTTTAAGTAGTTCATATCTGAACAGAATGCAACATGGTCAGATGTACACAACTGGCCCCTAACCAGGCTGTTGTGCTCACTACCGAAATGTAAAGCAGTGATAGCACTAAAGCCCAGGATACTGTCCACCACAGTCAAAGTACTACCAGTACACTATACAGTACTACAGTGTTAGGTCAGTGTGAAAGGATGTTGACAACTGTATGCAAAGTATCCCATGCAAACACTGCAGGCACAGTATAATCCTGTTGTGTTCACACACAAAGCAGTTGTACAGTAACTACACAACATGACACACAACACACAACCATAAACGGGTGATATTTGTTGAAGTTCACACTCATCCACAAATGTGATGGGCTGCAGAGTCCAACATATGGAATGCTCACACTGGGCATGCTCACACACTTTGATAAATGAGACATATGTCAGACAACATGCCATGGGAAGGCTGAACTGGGCATGCTCACACACTTAGGCCAAATCTCAGTTTAGCAGTTGGACACACATATCTGGTATTTTTACGTGTTATTCCAGGAACCAACCACATTACAGCAGTCTGCCCAGTGCACACAGTTAAATGACTACAGAGACATACGTGATATAGTGGATCCCTCCCATATGCAAACATCTTCCACAGATGCACAAGTTGTTCATACAAACAGGGAATGCTATGGCAATAAAGATGTGCAAACAGTCTATCAGCAACAAATAATGTGCATTTGACAATTAAACATATGGGTGTAGAGGCCAATACTAGGCTGTTTGCCCTAGGGAATGACAGCTTAGCCAGAGTGTGCTTGGCGTCTGCCTCCCCACAGGATGCACATTCCCCTTTCTAAACACTGATGATGTCAGCACCCTATAAGTACAGCAGGAGAAAAGAAACCTTCCAGTAATGTGAATAGCGCGTTCTGCTAATGTGTCCGTCACAAGTGTCATAACATAGTGAGGTAGGGGTTTGAATCCTGCAAATACTCAGTGTGTGAGTGGGGTTGGTGTGTGTGTAAGTCTGTGGGAGAGAAATTCCCCTTTTGGCAACTGGGAAAACACACTACAGGATGCACATTACCCTTTCTAAACACAGATGATGTCAGTACTCTATAAGTATAGCAGGAGAAGGGAAACCTCCCAATAATGCGAATAGCGAGCTCTGCTAATGCGTCCATCTCAAGTGTCATAACATAGTTAGCTAGGGGTTTGAATCCTGCAAATGGCAAGTGTGTGTGTTTGTCTGAGGGAGATTTGTGTGTATGAGGGAAATGTCCCTTTTGGCAACTAGGTGAACAGACTACAGGATGCACATTTCCCTTTTTAAACACTGATGATGTCAGCACCCTATAAGTACAGCAAGAGAAGGGAAACCTCCCAGTAATGCGAATAGCACACTCTGCTAATGTGTCCGTCTCAAGTGTCATAACATAGTCAGATAGGGGTTTGAATCCTGCAAGTGTGTGTGCAATTTTGTGTGAGGAAAATGTCCCTTTTGGCAACTAGGAGAACAGACTACAGGATGCACATTCCCCTTTCTAAACACCGATGATGTCAGCACTCTATAAGTATAGCAGGAGAAGGGAAACCTTCCAGTAATGCGAATAGCGCGCTTTGCTAATGCGTCCGTCTGAACTGTAATAACATAGTTAGGTAGGGGTTTGAGTCCTCCAAATGGCAAGTGTATGTGTTTGTCTGAGGGGGGTTAGATTGTGTATGAAGGAAATGTCACTTGTGGCAACTAGGAGAACAGACTACAGGATGCACATTTCCCTTTCTAAACACTGTTCAGCTGAAGGCCTTGGCTCTGGCACAAGTTGTCTGTTTCTATGATGCCCCTTTGGAAGATGCTTGTGTCGGCTGGAGAGTCGATTATGGTGGCCAGTTCGCAGTCATCTGCATATTTGGTCAGCCAAAGTCCGTCCGTGTTGGCCTGTACCTCCAATAAATATATACCAAACAAGAGAGGTCCCAGGACTGAGCCTTGTGGGACACAACTCGTAACTGGTTTGGAGTTTGGCATGGCTCCAGCAATTCTAACCATGTGGGTTCTGTCCTTGAGCCACTGTGCAATCCATCTAGTGACATAGGGGCTTATATTTAAGCTGGTGAGCTTCTCTAGAATGCCCAACTGGGGTATTGTTGTGAAGGCTTTTGCAAGGTCCAGGTAGGCTGTGTGAACCACCTTCCCCTCATCAATGGCCTTGCTAACTGTTTCAAAGAAATCAACCAGGTTAAACCTGGTAGTGCTGGTGTGCTCTCAGTAGCCCTGAACCAGGCATCTGTTACTGCACAGATGTCGATGTTCTCCATGCCAAGGAGAGTTTCGGGTGCATGCATCTGGAGGTTTAGACTTCTGGCGTTGGGTAGCATTACTCTTAGTTTCTTATCCCTTGTGATACCTATGAAGGTGGGTTTGTCATTTGAGCCTTGCCTAACATAGGCAGTATGGGGGTAGCAAGAGCCTTTGCCAATATCTGAAAGCCCAGGGGTGACAGGTGCAGGCCATCCCTAGCAAAGCAGGTAGCTCAACAGAAGATGAATATGTGAAGGTGTAGTGCCTGTGATTAGTTAGCAGTAGCATATATGACTGCTCACGTGGACACATGCCAGGTAAGTCATATGCACTGTGTCACAGGCAATGTACATGTGAACAGGACAAACAGTGACATCCTGTCAAGTGGGACATGGACATACATATAGTAAGCTATGCAGATGGCACTAGGAGTCCACAGAAGCTCTATAACTATGCATTGCAGGTGTGATCAGTATTCCAGGGTAATTGCAAGCAAACATGCATGCAAACAAAGCTACAGTAAACAGGGCTGCATGTAGTCCATTGTACAACAAACAAGCTGTACCACTTCCAGTAGGTAACACTGCAAATATGCAGGCACTATGCACATGTACATGGAAATACACGGGTCAGATGGCTAGGGTCCAGTCTCAGCGCACACAAGAGTACAGACCATGTACTGTTAGGATGTACAATAACTGGATGGAAACCCATGTGCTCATACCTGCAGTAATACACATGTCAAATAACAGACACTGAGCCTTCACTCAGTGGTTCCATACTTAGTAGGATGTATGCTACCTGGCCTGCCACCACAGTATCCCTGACATATATGGGGACTCTCCCTCCTGTGACAGTTAGTTTTGTGTGTTGGTTCTGTCTAGCATGGTATGAGATGTGAGCATGCAGTGCTAGGGTGCTCCTGTGTGTCCTGTACCAGTCGTGTAGTACTGCACACATATCAACATCCTCAAACATCTGCATTGCAGAGTCCAGTGTGGGCAACATGCCACTTGCAATTTACATGTCCATCATTGCGTATTACTACATTCATTACCTTATCCCCTGTGCTACCTATGTATGTAGCCTTCTGTTGACATCATTAACACCAGTATGCCAACATGTGCAGATGATACACTATGGTAATTACCATGGGTGTAGACAACAGTACATGACAATCACACACTCACTGCATCAGGCATGCTGTGATATACCCACAATTAATTCAGCACACAGTACTGTTAACAACATTATACTATTACTACACATCTATGTGGTCACCCTGTGCATCAGCAACATGTTAACCTGTACCTGCACAGTTGTTACAGATTGCAGGAGGTGGCACAGTTTCATGATATGCACAGGGTGTGAACTTGGTATGCCTGAGTCAGCCACCGATACCACCAATTGACATGTATGTGTATGTGTGTTGGTGAGGGACAGCAGTAGAAGGTGTGGCAATGTTGATGCAGTGTGTGCGTGTATGCAGTAGCCCTAGGTGTTGTCAATTTGCATGTGTGTATGGATGCACACAGTTCCACCTCATGGCTGCCATATACTGGTGTTTGTGGACAGCCACAGACTGTACCTGCCAGGTCATACAGATCAGTGTCTCTGGTCACGGACACGGTACCTGTGCCTTGCAGGGGTGCTACGGACCGTATCCAGTACCAACCCAGACTGGGTACTGTCATCAGAAGCAGGTGTTCGTTGACTGGACACAGATCCCTGTCGGGCCTGGCCAGAGCCACGTGCACGTGGTCTCCTGGGGCGGTCTGATGACAGCACAGACCCAGCATTGCTGGGGCTGCTGCTGGCACTACGGGAGCGGCCGCGGCCCTGTTGTCGCCCGCGACGACTGCCAGCTGCTGCTGTTGCTGGCATACGGCCACGTTGACACCTCAACCGCCCACCATCGCCCTGGCTCATGGACATGTAGTTGTGTAACCGGTCTAATATGTCCCCACAACGTCTGTCTATGACATCAGTGAAATCACGGATGGCAGCCGCAATGTCACGCATACTGTCAGTCATGGCTGTGCGACATGCTGTCAGCTCCCTCAGACCCTGTCTGGTGTACCATTCCATACGTGACTGTGCCTGCATGACAGCCCGAAACATAGCTGAGGTTGTAAGACCTCTGTGGGCATGTCTGACAGGGGCAGTACGCCCACGGATGCCCCCACAAGAACCCCTGGACATCTGTCTGTGTGGTACCATCTCTGGGCCATGCCCATGGCTGCTGTGTGGGGAGGCATGTGCCACAGATACCACATTACCCTGGTCAATGCCCACTGTATGCTGTCCATCACCTAGGGACATTGGTGACAAAGGGTGTATTGGCAGGATAACTGTGCACATTGATGGGGTCGACAGCTGTGTACTGTCAATCGGCTGACCAATGGCGGACCCTGGCATACCTTCCTGTGCCATTACACAGATGTCATAATTATCAGTACCCACGGCACCTGATTCAGGTTCCCTGCTACATGACACCAGAGCAGCACCAGAACCTGTGTGAGGGAAACAGGAAACACAGTTTACAATGTCTACACATTACCAGTGATGCACACATGCACACATGCACAGGTGCACACATGCATACATGCACACATGCACAGGTGCACACATGCACAGGTGCACACATGCACACGTGCACAAGTGCACACGTGCACAAGTGCACACATGCACACATGCACACATGCACACATGCACAGGTGCACACATGCACACGTGCACACATGCACACATGCACAGGTGCACACATGCACACATGCACACATGCACAAGTGCACACATGTACACATGCCCAGGTGCACACATGTACACATGCACATGTGCACACATGCACAGGTGCACACATGCACACGTGCACACATGCACACATGCACACGTGGACACATGCACAGGTGCACACATGCACACGTGCACACATGCACAGGTGCACACATGCACACGTGCACACATGCACACATGCACACATGCACACAGTTTCACACAATTGTACAGTACTCAGTATGTGTGATATAAACACACAGACACAGACACACCTACATGCATACAAAGAGCACTACTAAGTGAGCCAAATAGTACTATTACTATCAAAACTATTACAGGAATTGTTAATACACACTCACCAGCATGGATAGGCTGCATTGCTGTTATACCAGAGGGACCTGCAGACGTGAAGAAACTAATGTCAGTGGGCACAACTGTGCCATTGTTACTGAGTATGATACAGGTCAGTAGTACAACAGTCGCCTTTCACAGGTCAGCTGCTAATATTGAGGATATCACACTTGCACATTAAATACTATGGTGACAGCTACAAACCAAGGACACACCTCACACATGCATTAACTACCAGTGTACACAACAGTCAACTATACATATGGCATATTACCTGCACGTTCACTGTCTTGCTGCTGCGTGGCTCCAGCCTCCATAATGCATGTCTGCTGCTGTTGTTGTTGCTGGCGGACTGGAGCCACTACACTCATGAGTAGTCCCTCCAGTCTGGTGAGTGGGTGATGTGTAGCCACCCCACCACCTGTGGCAACCTGTTGCCTGTGGATATCCGACACACGCAGATGGACATGTCTGATTAAATCACTGTAGTGATGTCGTACCTGCTCATATGTCCTATTATGCGTGCCTATGTCATTTACCCGACGGACAAGGTCTTGCCACAGTGCAGCCCTCTCCTGCTGATTCTGGCTGGTGCGGGAAAAGAGTATTGCATAATCCCGCACCAGGCTCTGGTGTATCTCCTCATCCTCAGCTGTGGAGTAAGTGGGATTCCGCATGTGGGCCATGTACCTGATAAAGAAAATAACCTGATATCAGCAATATATGTCAGCAGAATTTGGCACACATACTACACATGCTACTCGACTGTTATGATACAACATATCTCACATATATAGCATCTGTCTGTCTATTGGTGGATACACATGTAAATGTCCAGGTATCAGTGCTCAGCCAGCAACTGTGCAACAGTACCTGGCACACTCCATATGACATACTACCAAACCCCAGCAGTCAGAACACTGATTCAGGTCAAGAGCACCTCCTCACTCTGGGGGTTTGTATCTAGGTACTGTATGGCCTACATCATCAACTACTGTGAGCTGACCACACACTGATTGCCCTGGATATACATATCCCACCTCCACCACCAGCACAAACGACTATAGTGAATAACATTACAGATGCAAACTTTACACTTTGTAACAGTGACATGGTATCCTTTCAGCCCACTGGGCCAGTGGCAGATACAACCCACAATGCTGACCCCTACACAATTGCTTTCTACAGACATCTCCGAGAATGCATGGATCATGCAATCCCATATATGACCAAGACACTCTCCACAAAGGGACAGCATCCTGTCTGGTGGACCCCAGCCATAGACAGATTGTATTACAGAAGATGGAAGCTACTGCAAGACAGAGCATAATTCCATAAAGGGAGGGCATGTCTGTGCAGCACTAGTAAGGATCTATTTTCCATCATACAAACATCCATGGGCAACTTTGAGAGGGAAATCAAGAGGGCACTACAGATAACCAGAAGGCCTTCTTCAGTTATGTTAGCAACCTGGTCAGGATCCATCCTCTATGCCCATAGTTAGTACACAACAACAAATATTTCACTGACACCACAGATATTGACAACATTGTGGCAGACAGGTTCAGTGCAGGTGTCACCCCGCCCTCTCCCCCAAAATAAGACATAGTTATACCAGCTGACTGTAACCTTCCTGTCATCACAGATGTCCAGGTGAGAGCCACCCTCAGGACAGCAGAATACACAACATTGATTTCTGTATTTTAAACTTGATTTCTGTATTAGTAGCTGTATTTAGAGCACAACCAAAAGCTGTTTGCTGAATTTCCTGTTTGCACTTAATTTTAAATCGTTTTTTTCTTAAAACTTGCATATTTTCTGTCCTTGACCTAGCACTCTTGTGTGGGGTCATTTACTGCACTGTTATAACTTGATATTACTTGTGAACCTCTGCTATCTCTGTAAAAAACAAAAACAAAAAAAATCTTGCTTTTTTCCCACTTTTCTGAGAGTTAAAAAAAGTTCAGTTACAGGCTTGCTGTTCCTGAACTGTTTGAAAGTTTCTGTGAGGCCATTTTGCTTGGGCTGAAGGAAGGTCTCTGTGTTTATCAGTGGGAGTGACTAACATTGAGCAGCTTCCCTGCCCCGTAGAGGTGGTTACTGACTTGAAACTGTAGTTTTATTGGCCACTAGGGGTCATTTCCATAACTCCTTCATCTTCCTCTCTTAAAACCTAGTTGCCTCATGGTTTGAGCGTCTTTTCAGACTTGTTGGCTGTTGGTGAAGCACCCTCCAAGAGGAACAAACGCTGAGAGAAGAAGGAGCCACTTTTGAGATTTTAAGTATTTTTCTCTGTTTATTTGCTAAGTTTTTCTGCATAGCTGCCTAGCTTGAGCATTTTCTGGCTTGTTAAACTTGATTTCTGTATTAGTAGCTGTATTTAGAGCACAACCAAAAGCTGTTTGCTGAATTTCCTGTTTGCACTTAATTTTAAATCGTTTTATTCTTAAAACTTGCATATTTTCTGTCCTTGACCTAGCACTCTTGTGTGGGGTCATTTACTGCACTGTTATAACTTGATATTACTTGTGAACCTCTGCTATCTCTGTAAAAACAAAAAAAAAAATCTTGCTTTTTCCCACTTTTCTGAGAGTTAAAAAAGTTCAGTTACAGGCTTGCTGTTCCTGAACTGTTTGAAAGTTTCTGTGAGGCCATTTTGCTTGGGCTGAAGGAAGGTCTCTGTGTTTATCAGTGGGAGTGACTAACATTGAGCAGCTTCCCTGCCCCCCGGAGAGGTGGTTACTGACTTGAAACTGTAGTTTTATTGGCCACTAGGGGTCATTTCCATAACTCCTTCATCTTCCTCTCTTAAAACCTAGTTGCCTCGTGGTTTGAGCGTCTTTTCAGACTTGTTGGCTGTTGGTGAAGCACCCTCCAAGAGGAAAAAACGCTGAGAGAAGAAGGGAGCCACTTTTGAGATTTTAAGTATTTTTCTCTGTTTATTTGCTAAGTTTTTCTGCATAGCTGCCTAGCTTGAGCATTTTCTGGCTTGTTAAACTTGATTTCTGTATTAGTAGCTGTATTTAGAGCACAACCAAAAGCTGTTTGCTGAATTTCCTGTTTGCACTTAATTTTAAATCGTTTTTCTTAAAACTTGCATATTTTCTGTCCTTGACCTAGCACTCTTGTGTGGGGTCATTTACTGCACTGTTATAACTTGATATTACTTGTGAACCTCTGCTATCTCTGTAAAAACAAAAACAAAAAAATCTTGCTTTTTCCCACTTTTCTGAGAGTTAAAAAGTTCAGTTACAGGCTTGCTGTTCCTGAACTGTTTGAAAGTTTCTGTGAGGCCATTTTGCTTGGGCTGAAGGAAGGTCTCTGTGTTTATCAGTGGGAGTGACTAACATTGAGCAGCTTCCCTGCCCCGGAGAGGTGGTTACTGACTTGAAACTGTAGTTTTATTGGCCACTAGGGGTCATTTCCATAACTCCTTCATCTTCCTCTCTTAAAACCTAGTTGCCTCGTGGTTTGAGCGTCTTTTCAGACTTGTTGGCTGTTGGTGAAGCACCCTCCAAGAGGAAAAAACGCTGAGAGAAGAAGAGAGCCACTTTTGAGATTTTAAGTATTTTTCTCTGTTTATTTGCTAAGTTTTTCTGCATAGCTGCCTAGCTTGAGCATTTTCTGGCTTGTTAAACTTGATTTCTGTATTAGTAGCTGTATTTAGAGCACAACCAAAAGCTGTTTGCTGAATTTCCTGTTTGCACTTAATTTTAAATCGTTTTTCTTAAAACTTGCATATTTTCTGTCCTTGACCTAGCACTCTTGTGTGGGGTCATTTACTGCACTGTTATAACTTGATATTACTTGTGAACCTCTGCTATCTCTGTAAAAAACAAAACAAAAAAAAATCTTGCTTTTTCCCACTTTTCTGAGAGTTAAAAAGTTCAGTTACAGGCTTGCTGTTCCTGAACTGTTTGAAAGTTTCTGTGAGGCCATTTTGCTTGGGCTGAAGGAAGGTCTCTGTGTTTATCAGTGGGAGTGACTAACATTGAGCAGCTTCCCTGCCCCCCGGAGAGGTGGTTACTGACTTGAAACTGTAGTTTTATTGGCCACTAGGGTCATTTCCATAACTCCTTCATTTGTCCTCGGAGGAGTGGTTTAGGGCAGTGACTTGTGGTTTGTTGGCCAATTTGGGTCATTTCCTGTCTTATCCGGCCCCTGCTATAAAGCACGCTTTAGCGATTTAGCCGATTTAGCCGGAGTTGCTACTGTTGCACACTAGGGCAGCCAGTTAAGCAGGTTTAAACTATTCGGCTACCTAAAGTCCACTCTTCAAATTTTCCTTAAAACTACCTTCCTCGAACTATACTACTGATCTAATCAGCGTATCCTATAATTAAAAGATCATCTCTACTTGACTCCAAGTAGACTATTCTCTATCTGTTAAGCGTAGCACTTGCTCCTACAGTACTTATTACCTTGATACGGCACTCTTGTCATAGATAGTACCCCAAAAGGCAACCCCCATTTCTCGGTCACCCACGTCCCGGAATCTCTTTTAAAGTTTTTTTGTCTATTCCTTCTAGCATGTCGAGGGATCAGTTGCTAGTGTCCTCTCCTGCTCAGCTGGTGAACCTGGGAATATTGAGGCAATGTTACAATTGCCTCATGTACACAGACAACCCTCTCCTCCTCCCACAAAACACAAATACATGCGAGAGATGCAACTACACGGCCAAACTGGAGGCTGAGCTCTCTCAACATAGGACTGGCAAGACCAGTCAGGAGGAGAAGGTTACCACACACACTATAGACCCAGTCTCACATATTACCATTACAACCTCAAATCATACACATAAACACACAAAGACATACTCGAGGCTCTGATCAAAAATCTACCAAAACAGCAGAGGCCACCAAAGCAGACACCCAAACAACCACCACCTCAGAACACAACACCTGCAACACATAGACCTCACAGTCAGAGTGTCAAACAGTCACAGCCCTTAAGGCCAAACACAATGCCAGACACACTAGTCATTGGTGACTCCATAGTCAGACACACTGGCGTCCGCTCACCAGACTGAGTAAGGAGAAGGTCACAGTAAGCTGCCTGTCGGGCGCTAGAATCCGCCACATAACGCAAGCACTCAGGTCTCTCAACAGCAGGTACAAATATGATTCAGTCATTGTCCACGCTGGTGTAAGCGACCTGAGGCGCACTCCTTGGACTACATGAAAAGAGACATTGAGGAGCTCTCTGATTATGTAGCCCAGACAGGTATGACCCTGACCTTGAGCAGTATCCTACCTTCACCAAGAATGATGCCACAATACAGAGATAAGATGATCAGCTTTAACAATTGGCTTAAACACTGGTGTCATTCAAAGGGGATCCAGTGTCTGTCTGCCTGGGATGACATGCTGGACAAGCCACGCTGCTTCAAGGGACGGCTTGCACCTGTCACCCTGGGATTCGGATATTGGCAAAGGCTCTTGCCACCCCCATAGTGCCTTTTTAGGCAAGGCTCAAATTCTAAACATACCACCCTAGAACACAAAAGGAAAAAACTAAGGGTAATGCTGCTCAATGCCAGAAGTCTAAATCTCAAAATGCACGCACTCGAGGCCCTTCTCAGTATGGAGAACATCGATGTCTGTGCTGTGACAGAAACCTGGTTCAAGGCTCCTGAGAGCACCCCGGCGCTATCAGGTTTTACCTCATATCATGCGTTCCGCCCCAAAATCTGGACAATACCAAGAAAGGAGGGTATCCATATTCATCAAGGACACCCACACCTCAAGACTGGTGGCAATGCACGATGCATCGGAGACCATCCAGGTGCAATTAACCATAGGCAAGACTGCTCTGCAAATTGTAGCATGTTACAGGCCACCCTCACAAACTCAGGAACCTCACATGGCCTTCCTGAAAACACTAGAGGGGATAAATGTATCACCAAACACCATCATACTAGGTGACTTCAATTACCCTAATATAGACTGGGAACACTACTCAAGCCCAAACACCCTAGCCCAAAAGTTCCTGGAATTCATAAACTCAAATGCCATGGAACAACTAGTCACCATCCCACAAGAGGAGATAACATACTTGATCTCATCATCACGAACATGGGAGCACAATGTTCAACACCGGAGGTGTACCCCTCACTGGTGAGATCAGACCACAAACTAATCTCGCTGGAGGTCCTCATCCCACCCCACCTGAAATAAAAGACCACAGTAAAGAACTTCTCAAAAGCCGACTTCACACTTCTAAAGACTAGTGTGGTCTCCTTTAAGGCCCCGAGCCGGCGGAAAACAGTACTCAAGCCGCTGAATCACTTACAAATGCCTTCTACCAGCACCTGCAGGACTGCATGGATAAGGCAATCCCAAGCAAAACAAAGACTCTTTGTACCAAAGGCAAGCATCCAGTCTGGTGGACCCCAGCCATAAACAAACTCTACAACAAAAGGAGGAAGCTACTACAAGATAGAGCAAAATCCTTAAAAGGTAAGACACCCTTGATCACTATAAGTAAAAAACTAAGATCTCTCATAAAATCATCCAAAGCAAATTTCGAGAGAAAAATAGCTAAAGACTCAAAAGACAATCATAAGGCCTTCTTTAGCTATGTTAGAAACCTGGGAGGAAACTCCCAGATATGCTCAGAGCTAGTTCAAAATGATGTGAAGATTACTGATCCTACAGACATTGCCAACATACTGGCTGACAGGTTCAGTGCAACCTCCCCCCTCCCCAAAAGGAGAGATATCTATACCAAACGATTGCAGCCCCCCAAACATCTCCAGCGCCCAAGTGAGAACTGCTCTCTCCAAAGCAAAAACACAGCATCCATGGGACCTGATGGTGTCCCCGGCTGTGTGCTCCATGAACTCAATGAGGAATTAAACCCACAGCTAGGACAGCTGTTTAATCAAAGTCTTACCTCTGGATACGTGCCCAGGGAGTGGCGCACTGCAACTGTGGTACCACTTCACAAAGGCGGTGCCTCCACCGACCCTGGAAATTACCGGCCCATTAGCTTGACAAGCCTTATCTGCAAAGCCATGGAGAGGATCATAATGGACCTCATAAATAAAGACATAGGAATTTGCAGACTTTGGAT
This sequence comes from Protopterus annectens, assembly GCF_019279795.1. NCBI lineage: Eukaryota > Metazoa > Chordata > Ceratodontiformes > Protopteridae > Protopterus > Protopterus annectens. Next base: position 1,112,348,684 of record NC_056748.1, read on the forward strand.
CCAACCCAGTTTGGCTTTGTCAAAGGCAGATCATGCCTTTTAAACTTGGTTGACTTTTTCGAAACAGTCACCAAAGCCATTGATGAGGAAAGGCAGTCCATACAGCCTACCTCGATCTGGCTAAGGCCTTCGATACAATACCCCATTCGGGTATCATTGAAAAACTCATCAGCTTAAATGTCAACCCATACATCACAAGATGGGTTGCAAACTGGCTGAGTGACAGAACCCACAGGGTCAGAGCTGCTGGCGCCATGTCAGACTCAAAGCCTGTCACAAGTGGTGTCCCACAGGGCTCAGTCCTGGGCCCACTCTTGTTTGGCATCTACTTTTCCAGTACAAGCAAACACAGGAGGGTTATGGCTGACAAAGTTTGCAGATGACTGCAAACTGGCCATAGTAGAAAACACATCTGACACAGATATCCTTCAGAAGGGTCTCACAGAAGCGGATAACTGGTGCCAGAGCCACGCCTAAAGTTAAATGCCAAAATGCATAGTCATACCCTTGGGAAAAACAAGGTTACCCCTAGCTACCAAATAGGTGGCAATCCACTGAGCACAGAAGAAGTTATCAGGGACCTGGGGACCCAGGTTGATAGTAGTCTGTCATTCGACACCCATGTAGCTAAAGTAGTTAGGAAGACCTTCTACATTGCCCACCTTATCATGAAGGGATTCTCATCTAGATCAAGGGAGGTCATAGTCTCCCTTTACTCATCACTCATCAGACCAATGATTGAGTACAATGCCCCATTCGGAATGTATCTGACCCGACACTTGCAGCAGCTGGAGAGGCCACAAAAGTTCCTCACCAAAAGGATAAAGGGTCTCAAAATCTGTCCTATGCTGCCCGACTGAAAGAACTCCAGCTCTATTCAGTCGCTTACACGCTTGCTCAGAGGTGACCTTTGCCTAACATACAAGGCCATGTCAAACCCAGATTTGATGAATATGCTTCACCTCAAAAATCTAGATCCATCAGAGCCACAAGGGCGGAGACTTAAACCTTGACACGGCTATTAATAGGGCGTGCTGGAGGGATAGATTCATCACCCAAAGACTCCCTATGCTGTGGAACAAAATCCCGGTACATGTGAGGCAGAGCACCTCGCTAGCCTTGTTCAAGAGAAATCTTGACCAATGGATGGGAGATCGCAGATATACCCCAGGGATTACCTCAGTGTCACTGCTCGACAGAGGCACAGAAAAATAATGGGTATAGTTCCCCATACTAAAGGGGTGGCCTAAGCCACAAAACGATGGGCTAGGCTTGTAAATGCCCTCGGGCAGATAGCCTAGTATGAACCTATGAACCTATGAACCTATGAATGGGACCTGATGGTATCCCCAGTTGCATGCTACATAAACTCTGACAGGAGCTAAACACACATATAGAAGTGCTATGTAACACTAGCCTGACTACAGGATATGTACCTGTACACTGGCGCACAGCAGCAGTGGTTCCACTCCACGAAGGAGGCACCTCAACATACCAATACAATACAACACAATACATTACATTACAATACAATACTATACAATATGCTATTGCCCCTGGGACTACAGCAGCGTACTGTTCTGCTACCCTGACCATTGTGACACATGTGGTGTGATGATACCTGCTGCTGTCACACAGTTACACAGGGTGACTCATATGGCATATTACCTTTCTGACTAACATTCAGCAGGGGTATGTGTGACATGTACTCATGGGGAGTCTTGCTTCTTAACACTGTGTGGTTTATTGCAGGGTATGTCTTATCTGTGGGTAGGAACCTTTACCTCCACATGTGCACTCTATTGCAGTGGCACGGACGACACACAGCAGTCATTTAGGTTGTGGATGGTGTGAGGTGTTACTATGGTTGTTGGACATCTGTCATGGGTGTGACTTACATATGTAAATCCGGGAGTGGTAACCTCTATGTGGGTAGTATATGTGTACTCTGTGGTGTTGTCAGTCACTGTGCATTGGTAATGTGTTTGAGTGCATTGTCACAGTGTTGTACATGTCACTGTGTCCTTCTCCATATCTGTAGCTGTCATGTGAGGTCCATACCATGGCATCCATTATGTGGTGTGGAGGGGTACACCGACCTACATGTCCATAGCTGACACACCATGTTCGCTGACACATACCATGTGCAGGTGTTCCACGGATAGTGTGCCACTGTGAATATGATTGGGGCCACTATTGTACACATTTATGACCCTGTTCACCCCTGACACATGCAGTGGTGGGCAGCCAATCACATATCTGGTGGTTACTGGTGTAGGTGATTTGGAATGTGGTATGGTACTCCGGTTTTGACACTGGTGTTCACTCCATGCCTTTGTCACCAGGCACCTGTTGCAATACATCTGTACACATGTGCCTCACTCAGAATTTATATACATCTCTCTCTCTCTCTCTCTATATATATATATATATATGTATATAGATATATCTATATGTATATATATATATATATATATATATATATATATATATATATATATATATATGTCTGTATACATATACACATATATATATTGATGTACATATATTGCTATAGATGTGGGGGGGACACACAGAGGGGGTGAGAGTGACAGAGGGGGTGGGACAGGGTGTGTTGAAGGTCGTCATATACAGTCATACCTGTAGATAGTCAGATCAGTCTGTCTATGTATATGTATCTACATATATCTATATCTGTATGTGTGCATTACATATATATGTTTGTACAATATTCTATCTACATCTGTCTATGTATTCCTACATCTCTCTCTCTATGTATGTATACATATATGCATGTCATATATATATATATATATATATATATATATATATATATATATATATATATATATATATATACACATACATATGTTGACATACATACGTATCCATATGATAGACAGGTATATCAACATGTTTGTCTACCATACTGTATACACACTAACATACTGCTAAACATACATAACTGTGAAACCTACTTTGTACATGGCACTACAACCTACAATCAACCAACATTGATATGTGCACATAGATGCTCTCACATACAAATGTATGTACAGCCTTCACTGATAGTTGCTGTATGTCCCCTGCCCTTTACACATCTTCATATACATATGGATACAGACCAATGACACATATGGAGGGTTCACAGTATGTAGACCTTTATAGCATTACTTTACATTACCTGTGTGTATCACAGCTGCTTGTGTTGCCGTCTGGTTCTCTGTCCTGCTGCTCCACTTCCCAGTTGTCAGCTTTCAGGTGGCTGTTGCTGAACAATTTGTTTGTGTCTGCTTAATTGCAATTTTCTCTGTCTCTCTCTCTCTCTCTGTCTGTCTGTCTCTCACATCCTTCTCAGGGTGCAGTGAAAGTATTGCATGTGTGGACTGGGAGTACAGCATACTTTTGTAGGTATCTGCATATGCCCATGTGATGGCCTCTGCACCAATTGTTAGCCAGCATTTGTTAATTGCATGCAGCCAGTTGTGTACTGATTGCAGTTCTCACTGTGATTTCAGAACAGTGCTATAAAAATGTATGTGAGATAGGCGTAGCCCTTTCAGATTTTAAGGGCAGGGACCATGCTGTTATGCTGTGGACAATGTTCTGTGAGTGTAAAGGTTGGTATCTCTCTCATATTTTCAGGTGTGTTGTAGATTAACATTCCTCCATTCATTTCTCCAGTTTCCTGTACTAACTGTGTATGTACACTGACACCTACAACTACTACTACTGTTAATGTGTGTGTGTGCTTTCCTTTCACTTTTGCTTGCACTTTGTTGCTAAGGCTTCAATATTTGCCCTTTACAGTCACTACTTGTATGCCTGCTAGGTGTCCTGACTGTAGTGTGCTGCTGTAGCTTTCCTATTTTCCATGTACATTCACACCTTGGAATGCTTGCTATATCTGCTAGGGTGTTACAGCATGCAGTGTGGTCTGGCCATGGTGTGGGCCTTGACATCTATTAGGGTATTTGAGTATGCTGCTGAGCAGGCCCCAGAGACTTTCAGGTTCATCTGTTATCTGCCTCATGGAATGGTACATATCAGTGGGGTACACCCATTAAAATGTCTGGTATGCTGCAGTTGTGACTGTGGGTTAGCATGAGCATATGTATTACTACACTTTTTCTGCCATGCAAGTGGTGAATACTTTCAGGACTCCATAGTTACCATTGCATGTGTTACACCTTTCTGCCTACTGTTTGTACATTTCACATGGAGTCTGTGGGGCATCCCTGTAAGTCATTCACTGTTGCTATGTCTAGGCTCTTAACTATTCAAATATGGTGGTGTCAGACCCGTCATGTGTACAGATATTTGCAGGTTGTCCACATTTCTGCCTCATATTTTGGTCAATATCTCATGCACACCTTTTTCTGGCAAATCACTCTGGGCTCAAGTCAGAATATGGTGACAAACATTCACGTTTCAGACTTCATACCCTTCCAAACATCCCACAAAATGCAGACCCTGTTACTCTCTGAACTGTCTGCATTTCTTGTAACATTATTTGTAATGTGTCCCTGGTTTTGGGCCTTTGCTCCACATATTTTATTACTTGGTCCAGATGTGTTCCTGTAAGAGGTTGTGGGGTATGGGCAGTGATTATCCTGCTGTGAGTATGTGTGTGGCTTGCAAGGTGCTATAGTAACATTATTACCTACTAGCTACCAACTAGCATGACTGTTTCTGTTCACACACTACTATTATGGAAATCCACTAGTTTTGATAGTAATTCTAAATGGCATGCTTTGTGTACTACACATCTATATTCCCTTTATATTCATTCCTACTATTACATGATATATTTATTTTAGCACAATGTTCTTGTATAAGATTCATGGCTTAGTGGTAAGTCATGCAGACTACTGTTTCCAAGGTCCTGGGTTCGAGACTGCCAGTGGGATTTTATTTTGCTTCTGAACTGACTACAAGACCTGTCAATCAAATTGACTAAGGCACTTTTAAGCAGTTGTAACCAGGTTAGCGTTGGTTTGCGCGGAGCTCACACATGCGCACACCCGCTTACAACCGCTTAAACGTGCTTACTCTTGCGCACACCCGCGCTATTTTCTTTGAAAGAAAAGAAAATGGGGAGACAGGAAAGTGGTGAAAAAGGGGTCATAAAGAGGGTAAGACAGTAGGGAAACAAGCTTGGGATGTGCAGGAGGGATGTAGGTAAGGCCCATAGCTGCCCATTTCTTCATCAGCAACAGCTGTGCATATGTATGTAATTTGGTGTGACATTTGAAACCTTCCACCCCTAAGAGAGGTGTCAGGACAACAATAATAATTGTTGTACAGCCAATTGTAATTGATAGGTACCATGTCCAGCAGACATGTGTGCGGAATGGGCAGCTATGTATGGGGCGTAATTTTTTAGTTGGTACAGAGTGCCCTTTTTTTTTTTTTTTTTTCAGGTGAGAGTGGTATGTCAGGTGAAGGAAGTCGGTACAGCTGGGGAGGTAGGTTGGGTAGGTAAACAGACAAGACAAACAAGACGCATACAGGGGCGGTGTATGACACGTGTGGGGGGGTTACACAATTGACGGGGATGGAGGTTTGGATATCCAGAGCCCATGAGCCCACAGATGGCAGCAGTGAAACTGATATCCCCACCCATAGGCAGTTGCCACTGTTCCTTCACTGCCCAGGATGGGGCTGTGCTGGGGGCTGTGTAGGCGGGGCAACAGGCATGCCCGTTAGTTGCGCCACCTGTGCCTCGAGCTGGCGTAGGGGCTCAAGAACAGAGTCCCGAATCTCCCTACGCACCACAGTCCGGACGCTATGGAGGGTGAGTGGTGGTTCTCCTCCGGCCACACTTGCAGAGGGAGGGCGAGCCCCATCCCCTGCAGCGCTTCCACCCGCAGGTGGCACAGGGCCACCGGAGGAGGGTCCGGACTCGGCACTAGTGCCAGGTGCACTCGCCAGCTGAGGTGGGAGAGGTGGGTCCGCTGGAACCCGTCTTCCCTGTCGTCCTATGTTTTGCATTATGTCATGACAGTTTGGGTTAGTGACATATAATACCATTCACAATTAGTTGTAACAGCATGCATTAGTATTCCCATTAACCAAACACCCAGATATTCACACCATTGAACAGTGTGCATAACACATGCATAATTTGAACAGAAATACACAGTCCAACAACATGCAGGGTTAATTGATGGCAACAGGCCATCAGGTGTGGATGTATGAACAGGGCAGATGCATCAACGGACATGCAAATATATATGACCCAACAGGACAAACATCCAGGGGTGTTAATTGTGATTGCACATACCATTTTCACGTGGAATGGGTTATATGTGGTTATAGGGTGGGGTAAAGAAAGTAATATTAACACCTTCGAATAACAATACATATGCTGTACATTTCTAATAGCTACAGTTATATACACATTACTGTTCTGACTACAGTTTCCTATATGATAACTATTTCAACTTGGTGATAGGACTGTTACTGCAACATCAATATACATTTTATGGTTCTTCATACACATTTATATCTAGCTTTGTTCAGCTACATCATCCTGCTACATTTGCTTTATATAGCTGTAGACAAGTGTGGATGTTTGGTATATCAGACAATCATCCTATCTGCATATTGCAGACTGAGAGCAACATATCCAGATTTTGGGATACACATTCCAGATGCAGCAACACTTTGAACAGATTTTTCTGTTTGGTTTTGAATCTCACATGCATTTCATTTTGTCTTGACTGCAGTATACTTTATTCAGGGGTTATTACTACTGTATTGCTGGATTCATGACACTTTCTCACACTCTCTCAATTGCTTTCATTTTACTATTCAGGATGGTACTTACTTCTAGGCTTTATTGACATGTTTTACCTGTAGTTATTACAATCCTTTCCAGCAGTCTCACTTCTGTCATGTTTCAGTATTTCCACAGGGATATATTTCACACATGTGATTTCATCATCTTCTGCAGCTATATTTTTCAGCCTGCTGCAGGTTGTGTACTATTTTCTTACAGGTAGGGCATTTTTATTTCAGAATATATGTCAGACAGTTTCATTTTTCGGTTTAACTTACAGGCTGAAACACACTTTTGTAATCAAGCAATACTTGCATACACTTTCACACTGTTACTTGCAGATTTTATTCCTTACTGACTACACTGCACTCTTTTGCTGACTGTCATACTTTTATATTTCTTTACAGTTACTGGTAGTGGATTACTGACCTGCCTGATGGCGCAAGCGCACCAGCCTATCACCATAGGCTCTGCGGTTTGCAGAACGGACACCTGCAGCTGTAATATAAATGAAGTAATATTGGAATACACATCTCCATAATATCAGCTAGTTTAATTTTTTACATACATAATTAAATGTTACTTACTCAGTAGTGGGGCGTTGGGTGTTTGCCGGGCCTCCTGGATCCAAAGGTTCAGTTGGTCTTGCTTGCATCTCTTCAGGTCCGCATGGTGGTGACGGACCTGCTCACCAGTCCTTGGAATCCCTGTGGCACTGGTGAGATCATGAGCCAACCGGTCCCACGCCTCAGCCCTGTATGCTCCCCAGAGGACCTGGCCCTGCATGAGTTGGGCCTCATGATTATGGACTAGGAGCCAGACCATGTACCTGGACTCCTCAACACCCCATGTCTGTGCTCGAAAGCAACTACCCTCTCCTACTCCTGTCATTCTGCCTGCAGTTCAGTTCTACAATCGTTTATGCTGTGTATTCCCGCCTATGGGGCTTATATAGTCCGTTTTTCCCGCACATATCTGTGATTGGCCATTTTGGAATTGTATCAACTTCAGTAAACCTGCATTGTCATGCTCCAGTTTGTATTCATTCCTATATATTAGCTATTATTGCATTTCTAGGTACTGCTGTCATGGCTTAGTTGTTTGGTACCTTGACTATGTTGTATAGTATCCTGGGTTCGAACCTAGCCACTGCTTTTTATTTTTCATGACTGTCTAGACATGCTGATGGGTGTGTCTGTGTAAAGGCAGTTTTGATACGGCTTGCTCAACGTTGCCCGTCGGTTAGCTTGTTTGCGCGATGTGCAGCTCCGCGCAAACGGGGTACGCTGCTTTAAGCCTCATTTGGCTATCGGCACGCATATTACGCTCAGCTCAGTTAGGGGCACATAGAATTAGCGTGTTAGACCACTGCTCAGCTACGGGCACTCATTTTGCTCCAGTTAAACCACTGCTCATCTACGGGCAGGTGCACTCACTCTGTTAAACTGTAACTCAGCTATGAGCACATCTGGCATTTTTTATTCTTTTGTTACCTCACATTTCTTCAATATAAATGGGCTATTTCATTACATTTTACATAAATTGTGGTTTTATGTGTACATATTTGTCAGGGACTTGTTTCCTGCTTATTTTGCAAAAAAAAAAAAAAATTTGGTGTTGTGGGGGCTCGAACCATGAATGCCTGCTCTTCAGCCAACATCTCTACCGCTACGCTATTGCTTCCTGGCTTATTTTGCATATTTAGTTCTTATATGCTTTCCCACTGACTGCTAACTGTAGCTGCGCTACGGGCACGCCCGCGCAAACGAACGCACTCACGGTTAAACATTTTTACAATTTAAAAAAAAATATATAACATGTTCATTTATATATTTTATGTTCATAGTCTGTGGGGGTATGTGTTGTGTTGTGTTTATTCACATTTCCGTGGACTCTGTTGTGGGTGTTTACTTTGGGCACTTTTACACTTCTGGGGGCGTGTCCGCTTGCAGGGCTCGGCCTACGGACACGCCCCCTACTGTCTTACACGAACCGTGTTAGACTTAGGTGTGATTCAGCATGCTCTCATGAATATGCAAAGCATGCTGACATCACTCCGTTTAACTGCAGCCTCTGTGTAAGAGTTATAACTCTTACACGGAGGCTTCGCGAATCCTGCCCTATGTTTTTTTTATTTTTTTATTGTTTTAGGTTTTTTATTTGTATGTTTATGCAGTCTGAGTTTAATTTACATAGATGATTTTGTGTTGGTTGCTAGTATGTGTTTTTGGGTTATGTCTTATTTAACTCTTCCCCCTGTTGTAGTGAATTGGAAGAGTTTTCCTGATGCTATTTTTCATTATTTTTATAGTATAATAATTTGTTTTTGTTTTGTTGTTTGGACTTATTGTGATAGTGAGTGTTGCAGTCGAGTTAAAATTTGAAGGGGCTGTTTTCCTTTTTTTTTCTTCTCATTATAGTCTTTCAGCAATAGATCTATCTGTAGTATGGATATTGTTTTTTTTTTGGTCTTTTTGTGTAATTAGTTTGAACCATTGGAAGAGTATTTTCTTAACATCAGCCAGCGTCATACAGCACACACAGGAGCTGAAATATGAAAGACAGTCCCAAGAAATCATACATATGGTTCTAAATGGATGTTCTACTCTCTGAGTAGCTGTACCATCCTCTATAATGTTATATTTTCATGCAATTTTAGTATATTGCAAATGTAGTTTTATTTATTATAGTTTTATTTGGTCAGAAATACTTTACCTAAGAATTCTTTGAAGTCCCTAGCACAAGTTGTATAGCTCATGCTAGAAAGGTTCTTCCAGGTGAGGCATGCCATATGCAATTCAGATGTACACCATGAAGAGGTATGACCTCATTACCAGCTATATTGTGTGGTGCCTGGATTGCAGTTACTACTGCAACATGCAGATCATGGCTGTTTTACCTGTTGCGGTTGTAACCTACTGCTCGTGTAAGCAATCCCCCCAGTCACTGTCTCATACACAAACGCACACATACCACAGTCCCTGTAGCTGTCTCTACCCTCCTGTCCCCCCACTGTATAAATATTTTAGTGCTATTCTGACACATATGTATTAGGCCTTGGTGGTCTAGTGTATCCCCCTACACTTATCCCCATTACAATGTTAGTGCCATTACAGTAGAGTCATCCCTGGTAGTCTAATGGTCCTTCCCACCCCATCACCCTTTGAAGTCTGTGCTGTTATGGCACTTCACTTTGTCCCTGTTGTCCAGTGGATCCCTCACCCCTGATCCACATCATGGCACTTAAAGCCTCTCTTGGTATCCAGTGACTCTCCTACCCTCAAATCCCTTTTGAGACATTGGTGCTGTCATGGCACTTAAAGCATTCCCTGGTATCCACTGATTCCTCCTCTGATCCATGTTGTAATATTGGTGCCATCATAGCAAGTAAAGTAAGCCCTAGTGGTCTAGTGTATCCCTCTACCGTAGGTCCCCGTAGTAACAATGGTACTGGCACAGATGTGTCCCTGGGGGTCAAGTGCATGCCCCCCCCCCATCCTTCCAGTCCTCATTTGCTGTTTGTTCCATTATGGCACTTTAACAGTAAGTCCTAATGTCCTGTGGTTCTCTCAACAACATTCATGTTTGGTGGTTGAGCATGTCCTTTTGGCCAGGATCACTACTGTGTCATGGTGAGGATGGCTGTGGTGATATACATGGCTGAGTGCTTTCATTAAAAAGCTCGGCCATATAAATGCCTTCCTGGAGGCAGTTCCTGGGAGAAAGCGTACACTTAATTAGTAGGTGGCTATACCCTGAAAAGTCTCATTAGCATTTAGCATGGCCGCAGGACCATCCTTTCACAGTGATTCATGTCTTCATTTTGGAAGACTGTTTGCTGAATAATTGTAGTACCTTCAGTGTTTTGCAATATGTGATCTACTTATGGCAAAAACACTAAATCATTTATGGATATAGTTTCCAGACACTGGAACATTTTACAGGGTGAGGGTCCTTTTATGGATATTTTGGGCGATAAATGTGCTTTTTCCTTTCGGAAGGGTAGATCTTTGGGATCTCTGTTTAACCACTATAAAAGGGCCCAGTATGAGAAAACATTGATACAAAGGACTGTCACTGGGTACAAGTTGGTAGGATGCTGTCCTTGCGGTCATTGCTCAGTTTGTTCACATATACATAAAACTACCTGTTTCACTAGTGAAAACACCTGTAATGTTTATGATATTAATTTTTTTGGTAATTGCAGCTCAATATGGGTGATTTATCTAGCTAGCTGCTTTTGTCAAGCTTTCTATGTGGGACAAACTTCTCGGACGTTTAGGCTTAGAATTAGTGAACACTTGAGCGACATTAGGACACATAAACAAACCAGTGCCCTATATAAGCATATTCGTCATCATCAAACTGTTTTTTTTTTAGATTTACAATTATTGATTGCATTGTGCAGAAAAACAGTGATTTAGCTGGATTACATCAGGTTTTGAATATTAAAGAAAAAAAGTGGATTGTTAAAATGGGCGGGCTTTTTCCTCCCCGTTTAAATGAGCATTTTTGATTGCCTTATTGGTTTATTGTTTTGATTGGTCTCTGGCCTATTCATTATTTTCTACATTAATAGGCTGTATCTGAATGTAATGGTTGTTGTTCATTTGTGTCACACTGAGGAATGCTGTGAAGCTGAAACTGGTTTGTGCAGTTTGTTCTTTTTGCTATTATTGCGTTTATAAAGTATATTCTATAAATACACTTATATCTACAACAGGATTTGTGCTGGCTCTTTCTTTTCGTTTGGTTGATTTGTTCAGAGACGTGCACTTGCCGTACGTGCGGGTTCTTTTGTGTTTGGGTTTTTATGTATCAGACTGTCATGCTTAATAACAAACAGAAATATAAAATGAACATAAACATTTCAAGTATTATTTCAAAGAGAATTATCCTTACAGCTATCCCACGAGGTAACTGGGCAAGCACTTAGAGCTTCTACGTTATGTACAAATTATGTTGTTTTTGTGATGAACTAGATTTGTTACAATTAAGGCTGAGGTCCCTGGGTTATAAAATGAAGAGCTTAAAAATACGATCAGTGATGTGAGAAGTGTGAGAAGCACACGGGGCAAGCCATGGCTGTTTCGGGGTTCTGATTATACTTCTATTCCTAATAAATCTACATTAAGTTGCCCGAGAGTTAGTTTGAAATATAGAAGTGATGTGAATACTATATGTCGCATTGCCAATGATAACTGGAAGACACTTTTGACTGATGACAATTTAAAGAAGTTTATCGGTGATCAGCCCTCCTTTATCTTTAAAAATAGTTTAAACTTGAAGAGAATACCCTGTAAAGGTTCCCTTCAATGAAAAGCCAGTAAACTTCTTAGAGTTGGGACATATCCATGCCAACGATGTAAGGCTTGTCTGCAAATCAGCATGGCAAATAGATTTATCCATCCAATCATAAGGAGGCTATACAATCCTCATTTATATGCTAATTGCAATATGAGTAATGTTGTTTGTCTGGCAAATTGCAGACTATATTCTTGGTTTTACATCGGTAAAACCAACAGGCAATTGAAGGACCGGATCTTGCAACATATGATGGATATAAGAATAGGAGCTAAATATAATTCTTTGGCACAGCATATTGCCATACTTTCACCTTTATAGTCTTACAAGTAATGCATGTTAATATAAAAGGCAGGGATATTGCAAATAATACTGAGACACTAGGGATCTAATTAGATAGCAGAACTCCTGGCTGATAAGCCACCTGGCTTGAACTCTGTGCTTCCTATTAAACCAATTCTAAGAGGGAGGAGACCTCACCATTGATTGGTTATTTGTTTTCTATATATATGTTCTCATGCATTGATTGGCTAGACCTGAAGAAGGGTTGTACCCAAAAGCGCTTGTCCATTTTTCTTTATTTTATGTATTATAGTTTTATTTTATTAAAGTTTATGGTCGTCTACGTGATTTTATTCACTTTGATATATGAAAGGTAAAGTTTTGTCTTCTTTAGTTTCAGCAGTGTTAACATGCAGCATATTAATAAAGCATATGTTATTGTAATATGTTAAAATCATTGAATAATGCAAGCTGTCCATGAACCAAACTGATTTAATTAATTATTAGTAAGTAAAAGGCAACATATGGGGACAGACAACAAAAGGGAATAAAAAGGAAGTTTTTTTTTTCCAAAATGTATATATACATTCATACCAGTATTTCAGGCATGAGCAATAATGCCCTTGTAGTCTACCAATATACCAACACAGTTATCCCCATAATAAGCGTACAGGTTGTTCTTAAAAATATCCAAACTAGTGTTTTCTGTAGTGTAATCTAGTAGTCTATTCCATGCATCGGGTACTCTCTCAGAGAATCATTAGTATACCTCTACATAGACTGGCTGGTGATTCTCTGCACTTTTTGATTACCCCAAACATTCATAAATATCTATATGAGACACTGTACAAGTTCAGGTACTTTAGTCTTTCATAATAACTTAAGTATGCATATCCATGGATGCCCTTGGTATATTTCCACTATATTCTTTCCAATTTATTCATGCTTGTTTTCTTACAAGGTTTTCATATTGTTATTTCATACTCACGTTTGCATGTAATGTAACTAACAAGCAATGATTCTGTCATTTCTGATTTCTTAGTCTTTATAAATCTTTTTATGCAACCTATAATTCTATAACTATCATAGATCAGTTGTGAGTAGAAAACTCAAAGCTGAATCTACCCATATGTCCAGGTCATTAAATACATCTGCAGTTTCAGTCATTTTGTGTGTTGTTTTAAATACTTTCCTTTTAATAACTGTCTTGTAACTCTCATATTCTTAGTTTTTGAATGTATTAATCAACATATTATTCTCCTGTGCCTAAATGGTCAGTTACTTTTGCACACATGCCCTCTCTGTAGCACATTTAATCAGTTGACCCATTTTCAAGTCATCTGCATACAGACTGTAGAACACCTCAGATGAAAAATATAGATCTGAAAGATACAACCTAAATAAGTACTGGCCTAGAACAAAACCCTGTGGAGCACATTGACTGTAATGTAGAGTTTCACCTGTCCATTTGCTGTATTATACTTGTCATGTCCTGTTTGTAAGCCACATCTTATCAAAAGGGCATCAGTACTTAGTTGCTGTAAGTTATTGAACAGGATTTTGTGCGTGACTCTATCGAAGTCTATATAAATTACATCACAACACAATTTTTTATTTATAGCTGTTATTATAATGTTAGATAACATCATGTTACTGGTGGTTACAGATGTGTTTTCAACACATGCATGCTGGTATATGGTTTTAAGTTCCAACATTTCCATTTCTGATAATTTATCCAAAATCACCTTCCCTATTATTTTTCCACAACATGAAAGTAAATCTATGGGTCTGTATGACTCTGGGTTTGTTCTACCCCCCTTTCCTTTAAGATAGGCTTAACAAGTGCATTATCTTCATTATTGAGGAATTTTCTGATATATGCATATCAGCCTGGTTGATTGCATTTATTGACTTAAAATTGTTTGGCTCTCCATCCTTCTAGTGTTGATAAGTAACAAGAGGAATATGAATGTATCTCCTCAAGAAAGTTACTTTATTTTGCATGATAATTTGCCTACTTTCAGAATAAAAGGAAAAGAAGATGTAACTTGACTTGATTTGAGGATCAGAAGAGTTAGTTATACTGTAGTAGTTTCGAGTGTTACCATAGTTATACTGCAGCAGTTTCGAGTGTAACCACTTTTCTGTTCCATTCAGTTGCACTATTGAGGACTACTTGTGCTGGATTGTTTATTTATACTTTTTCTACGCTTTAGACTGATAGAAACTATATTCCTTTTGTCAGTTTTGCTTTTTAAATGCTTAGTTATTGCTTTGAAATCTAATGTATTGTTCTAGTAGTTATGAATCCTGTGCAAACTTGTTGCTTGTGCTGAGCATTCAGATTTTGTAAGTAAATCAGGCACACTAACAGAGATGTGCATTTTCATAAGAGCTCACAGAATCCTCCACAGTGATACTGAATATTTGAATTCATTTTATAGAATAAGGAAAAAAATTCCCAACACAATCCGTAGAGTAAGGAATATGTATTGAGCTGGAAGGCAGATTTATATGTAAGCAAATTGGTATTCAGTACTTTAGATTTTTTGTATAACACAAAGGAAAAACAACTGCAAAATTAAAACATTCATGTTAGTTATACTTTTGGATGTCATTTCTTCTAAATATATATTATTAGAATCAACTTCTCATATAGCTGCATCTGTACTTTTGAAAAAAACATGTCTGTGACATTTCAGTTAAAGCAATAAATTAATGTGGAAGCGACAACTCTAGTTTTATTCAGCTTTTCAGAAATCTGTAGATAAATCTCCTTCTAGATTTTATATATGATATATGCTTAATGAAGATTTTGCATTTCATTTCATTTTATTGAGATTCAGACACAGAAAACATAATCAGTTTTCAATAGGCCAAAAAGGACACCACAGATTTTCTTCTCTTAATGCTGTTGTTGTCTTTCGGATTTTCCCGGTTAGGGGTCGCCACAGCAGAGCACTGGACCACTAATGATTGGCAGTAGATTTTCACGAACGCAGAGGTGCCAACTCGATGTTCAACCTTCAATGAAGGCATACCCATTTACGCCCATTTATGCATGTCTTTCGAACGCCCACCCAACCGCGGGGAGGACATGCAGACTCCACACAGAAGGCGCTCCCCGCACTCCAGCCGAGAATCGAATGGGAGAACCTCTTGCTGTGAGGCAACAATGCTACCGCTGCACCACTGTGGAATGCTGATGAAAATTTGTTTTATATTTATTTTTCTTTATTTATTCTTTGTTGACTGGGTTACCAACCAAAGAGCCTGCAGCCCAACCACGGGGTTGAGGAAGGCCTGGTTCAGTAGGAACCAAGGACCAAAAGGACAGTCCCAAAGCCAAAGTGAGGTCCACTACTGGTGCCGAGATGGGGGAGTTCCAAGAGAGATGTCGAAGCAGAAGGTTTTTGAACCAAGGTGGTCAAAGGAGGAGAATAGGATGGAGTCTGTGGGGAGATCATCCCAAATCCCAAAGGGGGATGGATCCTAGAGGGCATGGGTATCCCACTGCCTGCCAGCAGCTGGCCTACAAGACTGCCCACATCTAGTTCTGAAAGGCTCCTGGTGGATCTAGTGGTTACTCCCAATGGGGAGTCTGGTCAATCTAGGAATGGGCTATACACCTGGCCTAGGAACTGTTCTATGGATGGAGAGTATCAGTTCCGTGGTGCAGGGTCTACCAGCACCAAAGTCTCAAGTTTGAAGACTGAAAGCAGTGGAGTAAAATCTATTGTAGTCGGAGCCATAATAGGGCTCGGTGCTGAAGTGCCAGTTGGAGCTGATATAGCAGATTGAGTCATCTTTGCATAGATAGACATCGAAGGCGTGCACTGCGCCGAAGTGACACCCGGTGCCAAAATTGTAATAGGCAGGTTTATGGTTGGTGCTGGAGATAGTATCGGAGCCAAAGCTGGGGCTGATAAAGTAACAGTCGTAATGCCTGGAGCAGATAATGTCAGAGCCGACGAGGCAGACTTATGCACCGAAGAATGTTTTGGTACCTTAGGTTTGACAGACGTGCACTGGTCACCTGAGGGTGAAGAGGGAACCAAATGGGACCTTTTTTATCTTTCCTAGGAGGGGTTGAGACCTCCGTCGCAGAAAGGGCCTCTGAAAATGGCGATTTAAGTAGACCCTTTAAAGTCAACTTATTCTTGCGTTCATTCAGAGTACGGTGGCTAAAACTTTGGCAAATTACACAGGGAGGCTGCACTGAAAAATGAGGCACCCCCAAGCAATAAACACAATCATTGTGAGAGTCACTGTTAGGAAATTTACCCTTACACAAAGCACAGTGCTTGAAACCTGAAGTACTCTTCTTGTCAGACATCATGACAAGTTAACAACAGTCAAAATTTTCAAATACAATGTCAAATTCTATTTAGTCTAGTCTAAAACTAAACAAAAAACACTCAGTATCTATCCCAAGAGCAGAAACGCACAACTATAAAAGTGAAGATCAAAGAATATAAATCACTAAGAATAAGAGAGTCAAACAACTTTCTCACAAAATATCAAAAAAATATCCATATGCGGCAAACGAGATCTGGGGTAACAGGGAGAAGGGCATTGTGGGGAAAAGCTTAGCTCGAGAGTTTTTTGGCTGGAGCGAGCTTGGTAATAGGCTGACTCAGTTCTGAGGGCGCGGAACCAAACCCATCAGTAATGAATGGAAAGAAGATTAACATCATCAGATGGTAACTTAGAAAAACAAAAAGATAGCAATAAAAGAAAAGAAGCTGAGGAGGAGATAGATGGATAAGGATTTTAGAATGGTGCCATAAATGTGATGTAGGTATAACTGTTTTGAAAACATAAGATTTTAATAAACGAAGAAAGACTACAAACAGAAATAATATTGGAGGGAGAGATAATACGGAATTTGGTAATTAAACATTGTTCGGGAATAGCAGTATTGTGTAGGACAGCAGTGAATATATTAGATGTAACAATAGTGAATGGGAAGACTAACTATTGTAGACTTAAGATTGCAAGAAAAAGTATATAGAGTTATATGCTTTTATTTGTGAAGAAAGGGAGAAATTATTTCAACAGATGTTGGATTATGTAGTAGTGAACAAGAATATTATAATAACAGAAGATTTTAACTGTAATTTAAGTGTAAAAGAAAAAAAGAAAGGAAAGGATGTAAGAAAAATAATAGAAGTAATGAAATTTGGCAAGTTAGCTTTATGATATGGACATATAGAAAGGGTATTCTTAAAACCAAAACTGATTATTTTATAATATCTGAAGGAATACTTAAAGCAGAAGGAAACCTGTTGTAACAGGATTTACAGATCATTTAGCAATATAGATGGAGGTAAATGAAAATAATGAACACATTAGAATAGTAAAGGGAATAAAAAGAATAAATAAAAAGGAAAATAATTAATTATACAGTGAAAGAGAGATTGCGTTACTACGAGTATATTTTTATGTTAATCGGTCAGAATGGTGGATTATTTTTAAAAGAAAATATAAAAGATTATAAGATAAGAAAAGTGGAAAAATGACTGCGTAAAAATACATGAAAATGATTTTGAAAAGTAAGAATGAGAGAGTATTATAAAGAAAAAGAAAAATAAGTATATAAAAACAATTATAAATAAATAATGAATTGTTATATAAACAAAGTTATTTGCTACAAGGGAAAAGAAAGTCATATCAACATATAAGTAAAATAGTGAAATAGAATAGTAGTGTAATGAGAAATGAAAAATAAAAAAGGAGAGGTAAAAAGAATTATGAAAATTGTAGTTCAGTATGTAGTAGACATACTTAAAGAATACAAAGAAAGAATGTAATAAAATATGCAAAGTAAAAAAAATTCAGATCACGTAAACAAGGAAGTTGAAAAAGAGATTACTTTGTATGAGTTGGTTAAAGTGCTTAGACATGTAAGTAGAGATTCGATAGCAGGTCTGGATGGAATAGGATGTGAAATGTATAAAATCTTTATAGAATTGCAAAAACAATATTTGTTACATGGTTTGAATGAATGGTTAAATGAAGGTTTCGGTTATAATGACTTGAGTAATGTAATATTAAAATTTATATGGAAAAATGAGAAAAATAAGATATAACAAATTGGAGACCAACAGTATTAAATAATGCAGATTACACGATATTTATGAAAATATTACAGAAAAAAATTGGAAAATAAGATGGAAAATATAGTGGAAGAAAGTTTATATTATATGAAAGGGAAGGGATGTCAAGAATTGCTATGATAGCAAGAGAAATTGTAGATAATATTTTAAATAGAAAAGATTATGTAAAACTTTTTGTTAGGTGATGTTAGTAAAGCTTTTTATACAATAAAACAAGACATTATGGGAATTAATGAAGACATACAATTTTAGTAATAAAATTTAAGAAAGTTTACATGATAGCGTATAGTAATAAAATAAGAATTCTGGTAAATGTTTGGTAGGTAAAGAAATAGACATGAGTAACGGTATAAGATAACGATGTCCTGTGGGGGTGTATTTTATTTGCTTTAGTTATGAACATGGCAGTAAGTGAGGTGAATTGTAAAATGTAGAATCCAAAGTATATTATGCAAACAGGTAGAGATTCCAGTTTTATTCACATATGCAAATTATATTATTATAATAACTAAAACAGTTTATG
This sequence comes from Protopterus annectens, assembly GCF_019279795.1. Taxonomy (NCBI): domain Eukaryota; kingdom Metazoa; phylum Chordata; order Ceratodontiformes; family Protopteridae; genus Protopterus; species Protopterus annectens. The sequence continues at coordinate 1,112,367,696 of NC_056748.1, forward strand.
GATGACAAAAGCTATATTTTATGTAGTTGAATGTTTAAAAAATAGGAATGTCATTAAATAAAGAGAAAAGCAAAGATAAGGGAGAGGTAGTAAAAAATAGGGGGATGCTAAAAAATTAGTGTTGGGAATAAATTTTAGTTATAAATGAGTAAGTAGAGCACAATGGAAAAAATATTAAAATAATTAAAGATAATGTGTATCTTATGGAAACGTATAGCTTATCTTATAAGAAAGAACTGAGTCTGATAAATTTAATACTGTGGGAAAATACCATATTTATGAAGTATCTTCATGATTCTGAGACTATATGTGAAACTATTATTAGAAGTGATTTTCATATTTATAGGAGGTTCTAGATTAAATCCAGTAAAGAGACATGTGTTGTATAGGAAAAAAAAGGAGGAGGACTAGGATTGTTAAATCCAGTGGTACTTGCAGCATCTTTAAATTTGCACAAAGTATTGAAATGGATAAAAGAGAAAATATGAGAAATGTGTAACAGGGTTGTTTAAATATAAGTAGCCAAGTGCTGCAGGATTGTACCAGAAAGGATAAAATTCTTGATGTCTTGTGAATTTATTATGTGAAGCTCCTGCACTGGCCCTGTAATCAAGGAGCCTCAATTCTCACCTTTGGCAACAGTGGGGGATGTACACAGTGAGAGGATGACAAGTACACACACAGTAAAGTGCAATTTCCCTTAAGAGTACACAGAGATCACAGTCGGTCTGGGGCTGGTTTCTCCTTCTTTCTCCAGATCCCCAATAAGACTTCCCACTGGCAGAGCTATAGGGTTGAGATGTCAGCCGAGTGACCAAGTTAAGACCTCCAGCACCCTCTCTGTCCAACTAGTGCTTCGTGTCCCTGCCCAAGTAGGTGACATACACACTTTGAGATTTGATTTATATACAAGCGCACACACACACACACACACACACACACACACACACACACACACACACACACACACACACACACACACACCTGGGAAAGGCTGGCACAGGTTTACTAGCTATAGCTATGCCCCCTTTTGCCCAGACTATAAGATAGTTCCAGCTGCCACCAGCCAACTCTTCATCAGCTATTTAAGGCCCTAAATAAAGTGTGTCCAGTCCTACTGTGTAATGTTACTTTTAATCCAAATGGTAGTTTTGACTAAGCGCCAGGCTATTAGGAGTGGCCTGTACAGTGTCACCAAGTAGATATGCAAGTACTCTAAGAGCTTAAATATGTCTCACAAATGTCAGCCACAAAGATAGGTTTAAATATATGTAATAATAAATAATAAAAGAACGAGACAATACTCAGTAACACAACACAATTACTTTAGCGCTCAAAATCACAGGAAGTATTTAAAACAACAATGCAGGACAGTCTCACATAAATACAGAAAACATCTAAAGTTTCTAAACTAGTCTTTACTATATTCCTAACTATATCTAAAAGAGTTACTATGCCCTAAAAGAACTTACAGAGCAAGGCAAGTGCAGATGGTGATGATGAGTGGATGTTTCCAAGTCAAAGACAAAATAGAAAATGCACAGTCTCTCTCTGAAAGAATTCTTAAATTAATATCACATTTTACTGCTGGGTTAGCCTGGGTGACATCACTCTTTGTCACCTGACGTCAGTTCCCAGGCTAAACAGAAACTTAACAGAATTTTAACATCTCTGTGGTAAAAATACATATCTCTTAGATGTTTGCTCAGAACCGTGTAGCTGCTAGGACGTCATAAAGCAGTAAAACACTTTACATTTTAAACCTAGTAATTACTTTTCTCAAGGATAATAGAAAAAAACTTCTAACTCCAGACATCTTGTCTCCTCTAGAAACTTCCTAACATACCACTCCCTAATAAATGTCCATAATACATAGGGAAACAATTAGGTTGGATTGTATGGCTAGGCTTATAAAAGCCCTGGTGATCATTTGCCTATATAAATATGAACCTATGAAGTTATGAAACATTTAGGGAAGTAGTAAAAAGAAATAAAAGAGAAAAAGTATGTTTTATGAAAAAAACAAAAATCATCAAGAAAAAATAAAAATGTGGAAGATAAAAAAATGGGATAATAGAAGATCAAAAAATGTGGTATAAAAACATATTATTATAATATTGCTATATTAATCCATGGAAACATTTACTGGAGGAAAAGATTAAAATTAAAAAATGAGTAGTAATAAAGTAGAATGTCAATATTTTTGTGCAGATTGCGAATAAAAATTACCAGTGAAAAGAAAAGTGAGAGAAAATGTTTGTATTGTGATGAAGAAGAAACCACAGAAAATGTTTTTTTTAAATGTATGAGGATGAAGAAACTATGGGTAAAATTAAGTGAATAACATTTTTGCAGATATAAAAGACAACAATAATATAAATATGACTGAATATGGATATTATAAGAACAGAAACAAAGAACTTAAAATAAGAATGGGCAAAAAATTGTTTTATGTAGTCTGAGTAATCTGGAATTAGAGATTAGATTAAATTTAGTTTCATGGGAAGTGGGTATTGTCAGTAATATTAAGAAAAAGGGTCTATATTAAATCTGCGAATGCTTAAAAAAGTAAACGCTGATTTATCGACCCCATGTAAGCGAAAGCTTGGAAAAAAATCGCTGTTCCTCAAAAAAAAAAAGCTTTAAAACATTACATAAAGTGGGGGGCTTCACCCCCCACACCCCCTACTTTAAGTATACCAACTCCAAGATCGCACTACAGTGACGAAAGCAGCTAAGTAAAGGAAACGACCAAGCAATTTCTTTCCCAGGGAAAGAAATCACTTATAAGCCATTTCCATATTTTGCCATTTCGTGCTTTCAAGTTCAATCAAGACGCATTCAAAAGAATGCGTCTTCCATCACATAATAGGAACCCAAGAAAAATTAGAGTGGGGGGTCTAGTATGAAAAAAAATGTGAACCAATTGTAAGCATAGGATTGAAAGGTTTTTATATAATGTATAAGTATGCAATTATGTAAGCAACTGAGTATTTTGTAAATATGTACATTCAGAAATATGTAAAAATGTAAATTTGTTAAGCATGTGTTATGTAAATGAATAAATGAACCCTACTCTTTTCACTAGATGAAATAGGATTTTTAACATCCCCCTGTGCTACCATCAATTTATGTAGATGGGTCTTTTGTATCTTCTGAAGGATGACACACTCAAGAGTGCAGTATTCACCTTATGCTACACTGCATCATGTCAGTAATCAATCTGCCAGGTGTGGCAAGTGTGCACCTGTTGTGCCACTGATACTAATATCAATATCATGTCATATCATATATGCGCCATAGATATATATGCTACACTGCTATTCATCCACTTTACCTCTTGTAGATGTGCTCCTGGGATGCTGTGAACCGAAGATTTATTGTTTTTAGACCTACTCACTTTAAGTAGATTGAGGGATATGAAACTATAAAAGTGTTATCAGTATGAAAGGCTTTGTAGATATTCATGCTACCTCTTACTCTGATCTAAACGAGAGAGAGAATCGATTACATTTTCTAAGTCCATGTGTGCGCAACACTCTACTCATTCTTTTGTTTTCCCAGTGAGTCTCATTTGAAATTGTTTTGCCTTAGCAATATCACTTCTGTTAATGAACATCATATTAAAATACCATATTCAAGTTTGCTCATTGCAGCTGAGTAGAAAGTAGAAAACAGCACTGAAGCCTTTACTGATGTCATAAATTTCAGAATACACAGACATATATGAGTTGATTTCTTGCATATCTTGTCAATGCCAAAATACATGAATGACATTTTATCAGTAAAAATTCCAAGTTCCATGAGGTTTTTTTGGCTAGGTGTTTCTTATTTACACCCATTTGGTACTGATTTCTTGGCTTTCCAGGTATTCGAACCTTTTTAACATTTTTATTGATCTTCAAATAGACATGGGTGGCCATGGTGGTGCAGTGGTTAGCATTATCGCATCACAGCAAGAGGTTCTCCGGTTCGATCCTCGACTGGGGTGCCTTCTGTGCGGAGTCTGCATGTCCTCCCTGTGGTCGTCTGGGTTTTCTCCGGGTGCTCCGGTTTCCTCTCACATCCCAAAGACATGCTGTAGGTGGATTGGACACTCTAAATTGGCTCTAGGCATGAGTGTGTGTGCGCCTTCCATGGAAGGTTGGGCACCGGGCTGGCAACTCAACACCGTAAAAACTCTACTGCCAATCATGAGCAGACAGGTGATCCACTGTGGCGACCCCTAACCAGGAAAAGCCGAAAGAAGAAGAAGAAGATTGATCTTTAAGTAGACATTAGGCCCATTTGGTAGCATATACTTGCAGGCTACTTTGGTTTCTGCCTTTCTGATTATTGTGATCTTTTCAGCTTTTATTATGTGGATAGTACGTAACATAAATAAAATGCAGTGCTCTTCTAAAGGCCACTCGAGTGCTTTTGGTGCTATCTGCTCTCATCAACAAGCTGCTCTCTGCAATCCAATCTACCATGTAATGGTTTATGTTCAGGTTCACAGTTTGTTTGATTGTCTAATCTGTCTGTATCTATCTGTCTATCTGTCTATCTATCTATCTATCTATCTATCTATCTATCTATCTATCTATCTATCTATCTATCTATCTATCTATCTATCTATCTATCTATCTATCAGTGTACTGATCGGTGCTGGCAGAAGTCTTGTGTAATTCACATAATATTACATCTGGCAAGTGACTGGAATATGTAGATGAAAAATGTCAGAAAGAAGTGCAACTGTTCCCATTAGAGCAGAGCTACTTTCCTTATATGCAAATTAATATTTGTTAATGAATCCTAATTGTTTTTAATCAGAAAGTGGTCTAGTGGTCAGAAAACTGAAATTGCAAGGACTGTTGGTCTGTAAGCTGATAAGGCATTTTACCTACCCTCTTTGCTTTTATGAATTAGAACAAAAACAGTCTTTTTATTTTATTCTGAATAATCTAAATGCTGAAAAAAAGTCTGTTAAGTATTATCCAAACATACTTATGTCGTTCAGGGTGATTGTGTGGTCAATAAGCTACTTTCAGTGTTATTTAAACGTTTAAGTTTTTCCAGCAGTGTCTCCTGCTTTTCTTAGATTTTCCTGAATCTTTACCTGTAACTCAGCTTATGCATATGCGTATGGTGTGTCCTTATGTAAAGGATTGAGACGTTCTCCAAGGATGTCTTCATTAAGTTGTTTTTACGGAAGTATGAACACATAAATACATGCCCCTTACATTGCTGACATATTTAAAAATGCCTTCTTACAACCTTAAATTTGTTTATCAAAAGTATCTTCATGTGAACTCTATTTCTTTTATAATTTGAGTATTTATTTGTTTAGTTTCCTAAACTCTTCCTTGATTTCAGCAAAAATACTGTTCTTAATATTCATATTTAACTTCTTTTGGATCAGTATTCCTTATACCATTATTTGAGATCTATGGCCTTTTGAGTATTGTCCAGGTATTGTGGCACAGCTCACTGGTTAAGATACGTGTATAGTTTACTTTTTCCGGATATAATTTTATCTGCTGTCTCTTGAGCCATACTCCTGTGGGTTAATTATATGCTTTCTTAAAGTGTTTTGATTTTTTTTCCTCTGTCTTCAGGCAGTTAATAGTATCTGGTCATGACCACAATTGCTAGTTGGGTCAGCATAGTCTAAAAGACTTCAGTTTTCTTCATTTTAATTGATGTTTCTAACTAGCTATCTTGAAGGTGCTTCTGGTAAATGAAGCCTATCCTTCTCAAATAAGGATGTCTTTTTAGGGACACATTCCTAAAAAAGTAAATTGTTGACTTTACCGTTTATCTTTAGATATGCATCTGTTTATTTAGTTGTTTAGCCTCTCATCCGTAATTATGCAATGATGGGACTGTGACTTATGCAACTTCTCTCTCTCTCATTTTTTTTTGCCATTCTTACTGATGATTACATCTTTAGAAGGGGTCTATATCACATAATCGAAAGCTTACAAGTCCGAAGCACACAACTTCGAACTGCAAACCTCGAAAGCTTACAAAATTGAATCTACAAAAAAAAAAAAATACTAAATACCCCCCCCCCAAAAAAAAATGCTCTATGCAGGGGAGCAAGCCCCCTGCACCCCCCACAACCGCCGCTACTTAAATATACCAACTCCGAGATCACACTGCAGTGCAGTAAAGGGAAATCTTCCCTTCCCGCACTCTATGGCGATCTCCGTTCTACGGTTCGATGATTTTGCACTTCGCGGTTTAAAGTTCAAAGTTTTGAGCTTCGGACTTATCAGCCCTCAATGTTCTGATATAATCCCATTTAGAAGCACATCATTGGTACATCAGTAAAAAGAAAAACATGAATTTAGAGTTCTGGATTCCCTCTTAAGAGCTATAGTGACTAATGACTTCATTTCTGCTGTTATACTGCCCTGACAAAGACTGGCTTTGAGAATCCGTTGCCAGAACACTAATTCTGCAATCCTGTAAGACCTGTGTTTCTTTCTCTGACATTCCAGCTAATAGCCTACTGTCTAAGCAGTAGTTTAAAGAATTCCAATAAAAGACTTAGGATCTAAGCCATCGGAACATGTATTTATGAGTCAGTTCTCTGCCTCTTTCTTAGGCCTTGTTCAGTATACCATTATTTTTAAAAGAAGAGGAACAAACACCCAGAGAGCAAAGCCTTCAACTTGACCAGTCCAGGTAGGCTGCATATTAGAAGAGTTACATTCTTGTTTTCCAGAGTTGAGATATCAAAAAGTAAAGAGGATTCCTAGGAAGCAACAACAGTAGTCACAAGATATCCATGCAAGGAGAAGTTTGGATGATATTACAGGAGCCAGGAATGGGTAATGGCTGATGTTCTTTGTGTTTCTCTGTTGCAGAATTTCCCACCATGGAAACCCTTGGCTGGCCTGACTACCAGAGAATTTCCTCCTCCTCCTGAAGCCAGCATATGCCATGAATGACACCAAAACATTTGGGTATAAAGGGAGTCAGCCAGCACTGTAACTTCATATGTCCTTCTATTCTCATGTTGCAGTATTCTAACATGTGGGATCCTCCACCTCAGATTATCCGAACATCCAGCTCATATACAAAAGCTTAGCCTGTCTGCTGTAAGCACCTTACGTCACATACAGGGACCATACACCGTGGGCCATAAATGTGACGTTCACACTCACAGACCTCAAAACTTCTCTGCCACCAGTTGAACATCAGCTTGCTCATTCTGGGGAATTTTTTTCTCCTTCTTTTGCTAAGCTTAGATTGCTGTATTATTTTTTCTTAGCTGTTTCCGTCCATGTCATCTAGGAAGGGAAAAAGACAGCTACAACCTCTGCTTATTCTGCTTAGGGCCTTCCCACAACTACAAAGTGTGTTCCATTTGCCACTTGTTTGTTCCCAAAACACTGCGCAGCCCTCAAGCTTTTCATCGAGAACCAATGTTTCAAATGCCTTGCCTTAGGAATGGAACTGGAACCAGCCATTTCAGCAGAACCGCCAAATAAGGAAAAAAAAAAGGTAATTAAGCCCAGTACTGCACCTCCAAGTACAGATGTCCCACCAGCTGCCTGTTTAGGGGCTGAGGTATGTCCGACAGGCCTGGTGACTTTGATGGGTACCACTTCAGATGCCGCCCTTGCTTCTTCAGCCTGCATATCCACGGAGGTGCCAAAAATGTCTGCATCTGATGTTCGGGGACGGGACAAGGTTCACCCGAATGACTAGTGTTATTGCCTGTTACCGAGGAAGGTGCCTCTACTCCTAGGCTGATGTCTGACTCTAGACCCCTGACTACTCAGTCTACACCTAAGACTCCTTCTCTAAAAAGAAAACAAAAATCTCATGCTGCCTCTAATCTATCTTTAGCTGCACAAGTCACCAGACATTCCATAAAATGCAGCTGTGATGCTGCAGAAGCATCAGTCAGGTCAGCTGCATCAACATCAGTTCTGCGTAGGTATTCCTGGCTCTGGCTACAGCCTCTGCCAGATGATTTCAAAAATAAAATTATGGATGCTACTCTTGACGGAAACTTCCTCTTGGAAGGCAATCCACAAAATTGTTTAAAAGTCTGCAGGAGAAGAACAAGGAGCTGCAGGACCTGAAGCATCTCTTTATCTCACCAATGCCTAACTTTCATAGACACTACCCTGCTAATCAAAGTTTTGTCACGAGGAGCCTCTGTACCTTCCATCTTCAAGTGCAGAAAGGGTGTCAGGAAACCATCCTCTTCCATTACCTGCCTCTTTTCAAGCTGTTCCCAGACAACCCTTTACGGACAGGACTAGCAGTACATGACTGTCTAACCCCCTCTTTCAATCTCCCCCTTTCTGCCTTATGCCTCTCTCACTGTCTTCCCCTTTGGCAACAAATCACCTCAGACAACTGGGTTCTGTCAGTTGTGGAAGAAGGATGTTTTATGACTTGCAAGGAAGAACCTGCCTCAAAAGGTGTTCCCCTCCCTCCAAAAAAACATTTCCACCTCACCCCCTAAGTGATCAAAGATCTGGTCCTACAGGGCACAATAGAAAGGGTTCCCCCAGGACAGGAAGGCCAAGGCTTCTATTCCAGGCTCTTCCTGGTCCCCAGAAAGGATGGCCCATGGAGACCAATCCTGGACATGTTTCTTCTAAACCCTTTTCTGCATGTACCCATCTTTCGCATGCTGTCCCTTCTAGCCTTTCTTCCACTCTTGACATCCAATTCCTTCAGGGCCACTTTAGACCTGAAGGAGGCATACCTTCACATCCCTATCCATCCAGCCTTTCACAGATTTCTGCGTTTTGCTCTGCCATCTTCGCACTATCAGTTTACTTCCTTGCCCTTTGGTTTGTCTACAGCACCAAGGGTTTTTACAAAATGTCTCACCCCTTTAGTCGCCTTTTGCAGAACAAAAGGCATTCAGATCTTTCCATACTTGGACGAACTCCTGATACAGGCAGAGGAGCCAAGTACCCTGCTAAGACACCTGAAGTTTACCATTTCTCTCCTAAGAAGCCTGGGTTTTACAATCAACCTACACAAATCTTCACTTACTCCTTCCCAACACTAGATTTTCTTGGGTTGCAGAATCAGCACAGATTTGATGAAAGCCTTCCTTCCCCAAGAAAAAGTCACTTGTCTGACCAACTTATTTCAAGAGCTACTCCTAGTGAGCTGCTTGTCATTCAGGGAATTCCTCTGCCTCCTAGGTCTCATGGCAGCCTTTGTCTCCATGTTGCCGCTTGCCAGTTCAGTGATATTTTTAGAATGTCTGGTCATAACATGCCCATCCACTAGATTTTCAGGTGCCAATCCTTCCCTGTGTAAAGAAAAAAATCTGGCGGTGGATTCAACAAGTTCATCTGAATCCAGGATTCCCATTGCAGTCCCTTACTGAAGTTCAACAGATGTACATAGATGCATCACATCTGGGATAGGGGGGCCACTGTGAATGGACTCAAGGTGCAGGGCCAATGGGACCCCTACCTTTGGGGAAAAAACATATCAATATCAGGGAAATAACTGCGGTTCTCCTAGCTCTGAAAGCATTCCTTCCCCTGATACAGCCAGGTACCCTCAAAACCTTTACAGACAGCACCACAGTACTGTGGTACTTAAACAAACAAGAGGGGACCAGATCTTACTTATTCTGCAGACTGGCCATCCAAGCATGGGTGATGGCTACTCACTCCAGTGCAACACTACATGCAGTTTACATCCCATCACTGTACAACGAACGGGTGAATCCCCTCAGCAGATCACTGTCTCAAAATAACAAATGGATGATACACAGAGATGTTTTCCTGGACATAGTCCACCGGTGGAGTACACCACAGACAGATCATTGGAGGTTACTAGGCTATTGGCCCTGAGGCCCTTATAAGCCTAGTTAAGAGTTTAGCCCATGTTTAGACAAGTCAGCACCCGGAGCCCTGTCCAGCAGGGACACAGGTGGAATCCCAGGAGTGTATTTTCTGTTTCCCATCTAGTTATCCAGGTTGCACTTAAAAAGGAATAATGAGGTGCTCTGCTTGACATGGAGAGGGAGTCTGTTCCACAGACGGGGGAGTCTCTGGGACACAAATCTGTGCCGTCAACAAGTCCTATTGATATCACAGACCAGGTTGAGGTTGCACATATGGGTTGCTCAAGAGGAGCTTGACTTGCAGATATGCAGCAGTCCCATCAAGGCGGGGTCTGAGATTGCTTTGTATGCCAGGCACAGGTCACCACTGAGGAGTCTGTATGAAGCTGAGTAGTGGGATAGGGCTTTTATCCTGTCTGGCTAGGGTTGGTGTTTGCAGCCCTGGATTCTCCTGGTGAGGAACCTCTGTGGTCTCTCCAGCTGCTGCATGTGCTTTGCAAGGTACATGCTGAAGGGGGCGTTGTACTCAATAATTGGCCTTATAAGGGAAGAGTACAGAGATCATGACCTCTTTGTCCCCGGATGGTGGTCAAAAGTCAGGTTGCTATCAACCTGGATGTCCAAATCCCTCACTACTGATTTTGTTCATAGTTCATAGAAATTCATAGATTAGTACTAAGCTAACTGCCCTTGCGAGCCATTTTAAGCTTAGCCAATTAGCCCTTGTGAGACTCAAACCCTACACCTTGTGTTTGTAAGGCAAACACCTTAACCATTAGGACACCCTCCCAACTGTTGTACTTATAACATTGTTATTAATGTGATAATATGTGGGGATGTCACTCTCCCCAAAGGGAATGATGATGCATTTTTTGGCATTCAGCTTGAGGCCATGTTTCTGGCACCAGTCATTTGTGTGGGTGAGACCCTCTTGGACATCCACATCACTTGGGGAATTGATGAGTGCGGCCAGCTTGCAGTCATCTGCAAATGTGGTCAGCCATAGCCCACTTATTTTGGCCTGCACCTCAGAGAAGTTTATCCCGAATAACAGAGGCCCCAAGACCGATTCCAGGGCTACGCCGCTCGTTACTGGTTTACTGCTTGAGGTGACTTCCCCTATTTTGATTAGGTGGGTTCTATCAGTGAGCCAGTTTGCTACCCATCTAGTAACATATGGATTGATGCTTAGTTGAGAGAGTTTATCTACTATGCCCGAGTGGCGAATAGTGTCAAAGGCTTTGGCCAGGTCAAGGTAGGTGGTGTGCACCTTCTTCCCTTCGTCCATGGCTTTGGTGACTGTCTCAAAGAAGTCGACCAAATTTAACAGACATAACCTCCTACTAACAAAGCCAAACTGTGTGGGGTTGAGTGTTTGGAAGTTGCCAATGTCCGTGTTAATAAGATCCATGATAGTCCATTCCATGGCCTTGCAGATCAGGCTGGTTAGGCTGATAGGTCTATAATTTCCTGGATCAGTGGACACTCCACCTTTGTGTAAAGGGATGACAGTGGCTGTCCTCCACTCGGGTGGGACAAAGCCGGTACTCAAGCTTTGGTAGAAATCTGATGTTATGTTGTCATATCTCGTCTTTGTTGGTTGGGTTTGGAGCCAAACTCGGCTCTGACTCGGCTGTATACTAAAGCTCTAGGGCTTCTACTGGCTCAAGGCTATAACCTATCCCATGGTGCTTAGCGGCTGTTTCCCTGATCTCGTTTGCCACTTGAAGCTTCAGGATTGTCTTCGCTCAGGCTCTGGCTCTAGTAAAATTTAATATTATACTCTATTTTAGTATTACTTTTCTTAAAACTTACTGTTACAGCCTAGTTTACCTGTCCCACTTATAGTACAGTGCCCTTTTTTGGGTGTTTTTCGTATCTTGGTTCTTTTTTCTTTTGTGGCTGCTTTTTAGGGCTTGTTTTCTCTGTTTCCCCTTTTTTCTAGTCAGAGAAGCCTTTTCAGGTAGAGGATTATTTCACCTTCCCTTTCTCCCCTTAAGGAGCCCCGGTTTAAATTAGAGGTGCCTCCTCAGGTTGGAGGAGATTGTCATTTAATTTAGAGACTTCTCCTCCTCCCTATCCTTTCTTGTATAAATAAATAAATAAATACCTTTCTGTATTGCTTAACTTTTTTTTTGATAGTTAAAGTTTTTGCACTGTTGTGTTAGTTGATTTTGACTGTTAAATATGTCAAAAGAATCTGTTAAAGAACATAAATCTGGATTTAAAAAGTGCGATTCATTCTCTCAAAAAATGTCCATAATGGACGGACACATAAGTTGTGTCTATTGTTTAGGACCTGTCCATCTCCAAGACTCCTGCTCCGTTTGTCATAGTTTCAGTGCCAGGGTCTTACAGGAGAGGAAAATAAGCTAATTTTAAGGGGCATGAAAGTGGATGATGGTAATCAGACTTCAAAACTGGAAAAATCTAAAAAGTCTGCTTCGTTGGCTCCAGTGTCTGAGCCGTCAAGCAGTGTCAAACTTACAGTATCCTCAGATCTGAAAGTTTCCGGTTCCGACAAGTCTGGTCCTCCCTCGGTTCCATCTGTCTCTTCGGAACCGTTACGGAGCTGAAAAAGGAGTCGGTCACCATCTTTGGAGCCTGTCCATTCAGTGCCATAATCTCCTTTGCTACAGTCTGTGGCAGGTAGCCACAAGTCTTCAAGCCATTCCTCTTGATCCTCCAGATTGTCGGATGATGATGTAGAGCGGGTCGTGAAGAAGCTGCTCCGGACCTGGGCCCTAGCAGAAATTCTCTCGAGTCCAGCCCATCGGATCGTGGAGCTGACAACTGTACCTCCAATATCGTTGATTCCTCCTCTGACTCAGACGAGTTCGGAGCCAGAGGGCATGGAAGTCATTGTGCTGGAACTGCTGGAGCCAGTAATCACTACTGATATCTCGGCTCCAACGTCTGCTCCAATCTCTTTGATGCTGTCTTCCATCGAGGGATCTGGGGGCCGACACTCCCTGGTCGGCATGGGGGGGGGGAGTCAAGTCAGACCCATGTTGGAACCAGCTCTCCCACTCGGAGCCTCAGCTCAGGTGATTTCAGCTCCCACATCTGCCTCGGAGCCACCCTCCTCGGTGCCGCAGAGATCTCTTGGCTTCTTGGGGCCGGAGTCTCTCTTGGCCCAGGACCGCGGTGCCTTCGAGGTGATGTGGAGTGTGCTCTCCACTGAGTCAGCTCCACCTTCGCCTCTAGCCTCTCTTCCCCCCAAGGGACCGGTGTCCACCTCTTCATCATCCCTCCATCACCCCCAGAGTAGAGAGCCAGTGCCCCAGGAAACCCCACTGGGTGGAATATCCTCTTCTGATATGTCCCCGGAGCATCCCCCCAAGGAGGTCCCTTGGAAGAGGCATTGTAAGAAAATGCATGTAGACTCCCCTGAGTCTGCCACTTCTGATACTGACTTGGAGGAATCAGAAGGGTCCCCACGGTTGCCATCTGAAAATGTCTCCTTTTCAGACATCCTGGAGATCCTTAAGCTGAGAGGTGGCTGGAAGTCTCTTTCCCCTTCTGAAGATGAGTCAGTATACCTGGAGGCATTTGGCTGTCGCCACTCTACCTCTTGGGCTGTCTCCACCTTTTGATCCTCTCCTGGGGGTAGTGAGTCAGAAGGTGTGGGACTCTCTAGAATCACTGAACCCCATTCCACGAAGGCCAAATAAATTTATTACAGCCCCAGAGGACAGACAGTATCTAACTAAGGGAATTCCAGTAGATGCAATGGTGGTGGCTGTGGCCACAAAGAAGGAGTTAGCTGAAACTTCTGCATTTGTCCATCCACCGAACAAGGAGTCTCGCACGATGGACAGGTACAGGAAGCGTACTTATGCCTCAGCAGCCTTTACCTTGTGGTCTCTGAATTATTTGTCACATTTCACCCGACTTCAGAAGAATCTCCTAAAAGAGCTCGGAGATACCCTACAAGGTGCTACAGCCCAGGATTTATCTGATAAGATTAATTTTCAACTGGCAACCTTAGCCACTATCCCTAACTCCTCCATGTGCCTCATTTCCTATGCAGCTGATGGAGCAAGCAGGGCAGCAGGCACAGGAATAACTCTTCGGAGACATTCCTGGATGCACCTTTGCGAGTTTGCCAAACCCTTCAGATCTTCCTTCCTTCATTGGCGCTCCCTTTGATGGCTCATCCTTGTTTGGGCTGAAAGTGAAAGAAACTCTCACCAGGAGCCAGAAAGATGGTAAGACTCTATCTGCAGTTGGAGTCCATTTTTCTGCCCCTACCAGACCTTATCCTAAAGGTCAAAAGAGCGGAAAAATGTGGTTCCAGAAATCCGAAGGAGCCTTATCTGACACTCGTGGTGATCCTTCCCCCAGGGGCAGAGGGGGAAATAACAATGGAAGACACCATCCACACAGCAGAGGGGATCTGCAGAACCATGGAGACAGAGATACTTTCTCTTGTCGGCCCTTCCAGCGCTCCTGAAAGGAGGCTCGACTGTCCGCCTCAGGAGGCAGTCAGGGGGGAGGCTATCACTGTACCCAGAAGCCTGGCTGAATTTGATTCAAGACAAATGGGCACAGTCCATTATTTCCAGGGTTACAACATTCCTTTTCACAGTCCAGCTCGTCCATCAAAGTTTATCCCAGACATTTCAAGTGGTCAAAGGGATCAAGCAACACTAGAAATTCAAATGTTGCTAGAAAAAAAAGAGTCATCCAAGACGTCCCTGCAGACCAACTAGGATCCAGAATTTACTCAAAGTTCTTTTTAGTTCCAAAAAAGACAGGGGACTGGAGACCCATGTTGGATCTCAGCAGAATAAACAAGTCGGTGAGAAAGTCAAAGTTCCGGATGGTAACACTGCAGTCTATACTCCCGTTTCTGGGAAAAGACAATTGGATGTGCTCGTTAGATCTTCAGGATGCGTACTACCACATAGAGATGGGCAGGTATTCCAGAAGATTTCTATGCTTCCAGCTGGGAGCCAGTCATTACCAGTTCAGAGCTCTGCCCTTTGGACTCACTACAGCCCCCAGAGTGTTTACCAAATGCATGGCAGTAGTCACGGCTCATCTGAGACATCAGGGATTCCAGGTGTTTCCATACTTACATGATTGGCTCCTAACTGCCACCACCAAGCAGCTACTAATCAAAGCAAGAGACTACACCATCCATTTCTTCTCAGAACTAGGCATTACTATAAATGCAGAAAAGTCTGCCTTGTTGCCATCACAGTGTATTACCTTCATAGGCGCAGATTTAAATACAAACGACATGTTGGCAAAACTACCCCAAGAAAGAATCCAAACGTTACGCATTCAAGTACTTATTTTACTCAACAAGAAAAAAGTACAGGCAAGATTTGTCCTCAAAGTCCTAGGCTCTATGGCAGCAACGATAACACTGCTTCCCCTGGCGTGACTTCACATGTGAATATTACAGTGGCTACTCTTGGTTCAATGTTCCATACAGGAGCTACCCATGTCTCACGAGATACTCATAACAGACTCCTGCAAGAGGGATCTGTTTTGGTGGATTCACTTCACTCAGGTAACAACGGGCAGATCATTTGTACTCCCCGACCAGTCGCTACAGTAACCACAGATGCATCCCAGATAGGGGGGGGGGGGATTATCTGGGACAGACGGTCCAAGAGATTTGGAAGGACCACAAGTACCATTTGCACATCAATATCCTAGAGATGAGGGTGGTGCTCCTGGCGTTGCAAGCATTTCAGAACTCTCTTCCCACGGGGACTGTTGCAATTCAGACAGACAATATGTTGGTGGTATGGTACATCAACAAACGGGAGATCCAGATCCCACCCCCCTATGTCGAGAGGCCCAGAGAATTTGGCAATGGGTGATATCTTCTCAATGTTTTCTGATGGCAACGCACATCCCTGGGAAATCCAACCTCATAGCAGACAGGTTAAGCAGAGCAAGTCTCATGCCTCACGAGTGGTCCCTGAATCAAGAAGTTGTGAATCGAATTATTTCAGAAATGGGGCCAGTCTTGCTGTGACCTTTTTGCTACTCCCTTCAATGCCAAATGCAACAACTACTTTGGCCTCATTTCCCCTCCTGGAGAGACACAGAGGGATGCACTCGTCTACGATTGGCACCCGGGACTTCTTTATGCTTTTCCCCTGTTTCCTTTGATTCCAAAAGTTATTCAGAAAGCCAAGTTGTTGAGTCGCAAGTTAATTCTCATTTCTCCATACTGGCCTCGTCAGATCTAGTTTCCTTTCCTCTGGCCCCACCTTCAGGAGGACCCATGGATCTTGGACCCAGTGCTGGATCTTCTGACGCATCAGTCAGGAACACTCCATCCCCGGCAGTGCGCCACATTTTGGTATCTTTGCACAAAAAGACAACTGGGAAACGTTATGCGAGCAAATGGAAGAGGTTCTCTTGTTGGGCGAGCAAGAAGCACATAGATCCCTTTACAGCCTCTATACCTGCAATTTTGGAATTCCTGACAGAAATTTTTAATCAAGGAGCAGCAGCTGCCACTATTTGAGTTCAACTAGCTGCTATATCCAATTATCATGTGGGGGAACTCAGATCCAATGTAATGTCCCACAAGTTGTGCAAGGCCTTCCTCAGAGGCACCTTTCTGTTGAGACCGCCTGTAAGAGAACCTCCTCCACCATGGGATCTAAATTTAGTATTATTGCCATTGATTCTTCCCTCTTTCGAACCAGCATCCTCTTGTTCTTTAAAATTTTTATCCTGGAAAACTCTCTGACAGCAGGTACCTCAGCTAAGACGGCTTCAGAGTTGCAGGCCTTATCCATCTGTCCTCCCTATTTGATCTTCCACAGTTGTAGAGTTTCCCTCAGAACAAATCTCTCCTTCTTACTAAAAGTCTGTTCTCTAACAAATTTAAACCAATCTATAGAATTGCTTGTATTCTTTCCTAATTATAGCAACAAGGCAGAATATATGCTTCACTAATTGGATGTACATAGACAACTGCATTTTTATTTACACAGGATGAAACAGTTCAGAAAGTCAGATCAATTGTTTGTGTCCTATTCAGAAAGAAAAAAGGCCGGGCAGTCTCAAAAGTTACTTTGTCCAAATGGCTTACTGAGACTATCAAATATGCTTATCACTCTCATGATAAAGAACCACCAGAGAAAGTGAAAGGACATTCAACTAGAGCGGTGTCTACTTCCATTGCCTTTCAGTCCAGACTTCCATTGGATTTAATTTGTGCTGCTGTTACATGGGTTAATCCTCACACCTTCATCTCTCATTACAAAATAGATGTGGCCTACCAGAACAGGGAATCCTTTGGTTCCACTGTCCTTAAGAGTTTATTCCCTTGAGCCACCCAAGAGAAAGGTGCTGGGGACTCTGTCCCAACCAGCAAGAATGAAGGTGAGATGGGACAACATAACATAAAGAAGTTATGTACTCACCATAATGTTCCATGTTTGTTGTCCAGTATCTCGCCTTCATTCTTGCATCCCACCAAGCCACCCCCCCAAGAGGATCTAAAGGAATTTTTACAAAATTGGCAAATATAAAACAAAACTAGGGGTACATCCGCCTGAAAAGGGTCCAGTTGCCTGTGAAGACACCAAGTGGAGAACCTTTTCCATTTAGATAAATAGGATCTCCTGCTACTGAGTTTCATGGCCATCTGCAGGACAGATAGCACCTCCTCTGAATAAAGGTGTCTAAAGGGGATCAAAAGTTTATCACCCGCAGAGTAAGTCTGAGAGTTTGTAGGTGTGGATGGATAAGGGATACCTTCTGTTGTGCGATGAGGTCCACCCTGTGAGGTAACTTGTGGTAACTGCCCTTGGCTAGTGACAAAAGAAGAGGGAACCAGTGCTGCCTTGGCCAATAGGGAGTCGCCAGCAAGATTTTTGTCAGCAGGACTTTCTGTATAAGGGGGAAGGGGGGAATGCATAAAGAAACATCCCCTTCCAGGGAATTGTGAAGGTGTCCACTCTTCAGGCTTGTGGGGAGGGGACCTTGAGCAGAATAGCTGTAATTGTCTGTTCTGAGGGAGGCAAAAAAGAAGTTATGTACTCACCATAAAGTTCCATGTTTATTGTCCAGTATCTCGCCTTCATTCTTGCTAGTTGGGTTTGGAGCCGAACTCAGCTCTGACTCGGCCGTATACTAAAGCATGAGAACTTCTACTGGCTAGAGGCTATAACCTATCCCATGGTGCTTAGTGGCTGTTTCCAAGATCTTGTTTGAGGGAGATAGCTCCCTATGATATGTCGAATATCCCGAAAGAAAATATATGAAATATATTGGTCATGATGAGGTTTAGTACACTCCCACATGTTAGAATATTACAACATGAGAATAGAAGGACATAGAATAGTTGTGTAAAATCTTACCATAACCATAGATGTCCTTCTCTTCCATGTTACAGTATTTCTATACCTCCCTCCTACCCCTATAGGTCCTTTTCCCTTTCCTGGATGGCATCCTTTCAGCTTACCTTAGACTATTTTCCAACTGGGCATTCAGTTCTGAGGTATGTGCATGTGGGCGTCACATTTATGGCCCATGGTTTATGGTCCCTGTGTGTGACGTCCAGCGCACCTTAAAGCAGCCAGGCTAAACTTTTGTAGATGAGCCGGATGTTTGGATCACCTGAGGTGGAGGCTTCCATATGTTAGAATACTGCAACATGGAAGAGAAGGACATCTATGGTTATGGTAAGATTTTACACAACTGTTCTTTCTTTCTTGCCTTTGGAGCCTGAAGCAGACTTCTAGTCAGTGTGTTGGTTGGTCTGCACAAGAGAAAGAATATGTCAAAAACCAAGTACCCCTGTTCGGGAGCTTTTCAAATGTTTTGTGACTAATGTCAGAGAAAGTTAATAATTGTCTCTGCTGTGGCAAGCAGATACTTCAGAGATACCATAGCGGGACTTGCATTATTTTTGCGTAACTTGTTTAGGCCCAGAACACAACGTACCTAATTGTTGGTTCTATGCTCATTTTAACAGCAGATCAAACAAGTGTATGGGTGAGATTTTACTTAACCACTTTAGTGAGTCATTAGGGCCTTCATGTACAATGTCATCCACTAGTCAGGTCAATGTTGAGCTCCCTAGCAATAATTTATTTATTTATTCCAGTTTGGTGACCAGGGAGGTCCACTGTGTTAAAAGCCCATTTTCAGTGGAGGCCCGGGGAGAAAAGCTCCATAATACAATGTTACATGACATAATAATCACACAATTACAAAAAGATAAATTGATTTACATACAAATTAAACATTGGATGATTATTGAAACAGTCCAGGAGGATGATAGGCAAATTGCATATGGATGGGAGAAATTGTTAGCTACATTAGCAATGTAAGACAAATATGGAAGGTATGAAGGTTAGCCAGGTGAGAACGAACAGGGGAGCTTGGCAGGTATAGAGTGAAGAGTGCAGTTACATTTTCGGTGAGTATGCAAGTAGGAGAGGAGTTTAGTTTTGAAGGAGTGTAGGTTGTCACAGGTCCTCAGTGTGGAGGGAAGGGCATTCCATTTTTTAGCAAGGGAAAAGGAGAGTAAAAGTTGACCGGCTGGGTGTTTAGGTTTGTGGATGGAGATGAGGTTTTGGTTAGAAGATCTAAGGGGTCTGGGGGGGTGTAAGGTTGGAGGATATTGGATAGTGCGGGGCAGAGGGTGAGTTGAAAGATCAATTTGTGGGCTGAGACAATTTGGAGGTAGTCTAGTTGATTGGGGAGTTCAAGCCAATTTAGGGTTTGTAGGGATGTGCAGTGATGAGAGTGTGAAGTTGCCTTAGTGGCAAATTTGGAAATTTTATTGTAGCATACTTCCAGTTTAGAGGTTAAGGTAGAAGATAGATTTGTAAGCAGAGGGGCACCATATAGAAGAGATGGGAGGAGATATGTAGTGGCTAAGGTACGTCAGGTAGAGGGGGAGAGGAATTTACTATTTCTGTACAGTAGGCCGAGTTTTATATGGGTTTTCTTGATGTTAAGTTAGATATGGGTGTTGAATTTTAAGTGTTCATCGATTGTGACCCCTAGGAGCTTAGCGGAGAGAACGGTGTTAATGTTGGAGTTGTTAAGGCAAGAAATTTGAAATTATTTTTTTCGGTGGTGGAGAATTTTGAGTGGGTGAAAAGAAGAATCTTAGTTTCGTTAGCATTAAGTGAGAGGTGATTTTGATGCATCCAATTTTCAGTGGTTGTGAAGGCGGTTTGAGTTAGAGATTGGAGTTCTTTAAGGCTGGGGGAAGAGCAGATCAAAATAGAGTCGTCTGCGTATTGGACAATTTTTGTATTGGGAATAGCTTTGTGGAAGCCATTAATGAAGATGTTAAATAGAAGAGGGCCAAGTATGGAGCCTTGGGGAACTCCTGTGGGGGTAGGAAGGAAGCTGGAGGAGGCTTGGCCCCATTTTATGGCTCAGGACCTGTCAGAGAGGTAGCTGGAGAACCAGGATAGGGTTTTAGGGGAGATGTTAAGGTTGGATAGGTGGTTTAATAGATGGGAGTGGGAGATGGTATTGAAAGCTTTGGATAGATCTAAGAGAACAGATGAAACTAAGTTACCAGAGTCTCAAGCTGAATTGACAGAGTGTAAGAAGTTGAGAAGGGCTGTGTTATTATTATGTCCAAGGTGGGAACCGTGTTGGGTAGGAGAGAGCAGGTGGTGTTTGATTATGAATTGCATGAGTTGCAGGTGGATGCATTTTTCAAGGATTTTTGATATAGGAGAGAGGATAGCTATGGAGCGGAAGTTAGAGAAGTTACAAGTTTTACCACCTTTTTGGAGTGGGAGAATAAAGGCAAAGCGCAATAAGAAGGAAAAGCATCCAAAACTTAGGGTATCAGGTGGTGCTTGTCCACCAGCCTACCTAGGCTTGTTATCTTTGAAAAAGGTCAGATGATTTTACAGTCCCCTGTGATGACTGAGGTTGCAGAATAGGCCTCTATTGAGATTCATTTGGAGTCTGATACACCGGTGAGTCCCTCTACTTTTGCACAATCCAAACCACTTTGCAGGTTCCAGCTTCTGACTACCATTCACAACTATCAAAGGGGTGTCCGGGGTCTCTTGTCATCAGGAGATCACCTCAGTTCACCATCCCCAGGATTCAGCTGTCCATCCATGTCCTGGCCCTAGGGTGGATGTCACCGTTAGGCCCAAACCTAAGGCCTCACATAAACAGGCTGCATCCAGCTTGCTCCACCTGAGGCCTACTGGACCTGGTTAGGTTGACTGAGGAATTGATCACCATAGATAGATCCAGATACCTTTCCCTCCCAGGTTCTGCTCATGAATGTTCTCTGGGTAAAAGGAAAAGGGACAACCCCCCCCCCCCATATTCTTCTGATTCCTTTGACTCTATGGATG
Organism: Protopterus annectens; assembly: GCF_019279795.1. Lineage (NCBI taxonomy): Eukaryota > Metazoa > Chordata > Ceratodontiformes > Protopteridae > Protopterus > Protopterus annectens. The sequence goes on from NC_056748.1 coordinate 1,112,388,849, forward strand.
ACAATGATGAATACAGCTTTGAAGATGGTTTATCTATCTATTGCTTCCTATGGGGATTCACATTCTGATGATAACCTTGACTCAGCCCCCCCCCCCCAGGATATTTCCTTTGTAGGGACCCTGCACACCCTGAGAATACATTTCAAATGGGAAGCACAGGAGTACCCACAATCCAAGAAGAAGGATAGGGAATTCCTAAAGCTTCCTGAGGATAAACCTCTTGCCATTCTTCCAGTCTTAGCAGTAATGGATGATGTTTCACTGGATTCTTCCTTACAGCCAGATTCTCTCCCCCCCTGTCCCTCAGAAACCTGAATAATTCTACAGAGTTCTGGATTCTCAAAGGTACTGTAGCAGACCCTGAAGTGGTGAGCCACGGTCAAAAGCTAACACTTCGAAAAATCCCATATCAACTGATAAAGAAAGCGGGACCTTGGACAGGTTCAGAAAGAAAGTCTACACCTCTGCTACCCTGGTCATGAAGGCTTGAAATTGCTAGTTTCATATGATGATGTATCAGGAGACAATTTTAGACCAGATGAAGCAAAAATTGGTGGGGACTGAAAATAAGGTCCTCTCCAAGGACCTGCTTGACTTACGCAATTCCTGCTGTCAAGTAGCTAAGCACTCCTTGCAGTGTAACTGTGATGCTTTGGAAGCTTGCTCAGGGCAGTAGCTACAGGATCCATTGTTAGAAAATATGTCTGACTGAGGGAGCAGTCCCTTCCTAAATATGTGAAATTTTCTCTTGGACGCTCCTTTGGACAAACATTACCGTTTTGGTCCAAAGGCTGAAGCAGTGCTTAAGAAGATCTCAAGAAAATCCACACCAGAAAAAACGAACACAGTTCAAATAGTTAGCAAAATAAATCCACCGGAGTTGCTAAAACCACAAAAGTATTTAATGCAAATATAAAACAGCGGTTTCAAACGTCAAGCGCTTTCACTAGGCTTAGCTAGCTTCATCAGAACGGTTAAAACAGCTGATTACACTTTGTTTTAAATAACAAAACGCGCCAAAAACTAAGAAGCCATATTTAAAGCTACATGATGTTAAATAAAACTTATACAAATATAATAAATTCATTATTACAAAAATATATATCAATATAAATACAATTAAATGTATGCTTTAAAATAATTCAAAACTTATGAATTTTTAAAATTAAAAAATTAATGAATTTGTGTTTCTTATGTGTTGTATAAATACTATGACTATTAAAATGATTAAGCTTAATATACCTCTAATGGTTATTCAACATCAAGAGGGGCTTAATAGTAAAATAGTCATTAATACCAGGTATTCTGGTGGAATCCGTTAGGACTTGCCAATATAATTCTCTGTAAGCTAATAAGTTTTTTATATTGCCACCTCTAGGGTTAATCTTGACTGCCTCTAATATAGCAAATTCAAATTTATGTTCTTTCCCTTCTTTTATAATATGCCTAGCAAGTGCATTTTTTGTGTCTTTGTTTTTTATGCAGTATAAATGTGAATATATCCGTTGTCTTAAAAATCTTTCAGAGGTGAAGTTGCCAAGATGCTGGAATTGTTTGGCAAGATCCCCGGATTTGTTTCCACACAGAAGGATTCACCCTCTGTATTTAATGAAGGTACTGTGACCACATTTTCTTTGCAAATTTTGCACATTTTCTTTGCAAAATATGAGAGCGCCAACAAACATTTCTGATAGTGAAAGGTCCACTAGTATACCGGATACCTCCTCTCCTGGTATACCCAACGGACAAGGACGTAATGTTTTACCTAGTGGTGTCATAGATTTACCTACCAACAATTTCAATGACTATGACAAGACTGCACTGTCAGAATTCACGTTTGACTTTTCGTTTGGTAATTTGACTGAGGAAGTGAAACGCATTGGTACAAAACCGAAACAGCCCCAATTCACTCGGACATATGCCAATCTTTTTGGGACTAACAAAAAGGACCAAGCGACTGGTCAACAGGCTATTTCTGCTACGAAGCAACATAATTTGAAAGATTTTTTGGGGCAGGAATGCAAATTCGACAATAGTCATTGGGGCACTAAATCTGACTGTTGTATTAAAGATAAAGGAACTTTAAAAGACATGATCTACTCTTTTGGAAAGAAAATTAATAGTATTAATGCTTTAAAATTAGATAATGCATATTTAAATCACTGTTTGTCCTTGCACATTGTGCCTATGGGTTTAAGGTTTTACAAAATGCCTCTAGGGATTGATATTAATATAGAGGTTGAAACTGAATTTAACACTTTGTTTGATAATTTCGGATTCCAGTACATGAAATTACTCATCAAACATAATGATGTTAAACTGTGTAAACTTTTACTTGAGGTAGAAAATTTCAACAATTTAATTACACAGGATTTAGCCTATGCCCAATGGGAGAATTTATTCCACAAACAATTTTCGACTGCTGAGGTCAGAGCAAAGAGTGCTTTTGAACGAAAGCACAGAAAATTAAACAGAGATAGAGAACAATACAGAAGAAATATGTGTTATAGGTGGAATTATAACAGACAGGATAAGGATAAAACAGTATATACTTACCAAGGGGAAGACATTAGTAGAGACGCCAATTATGATAATTTTTTTACGCGTCTGGAGAGAAGAATCAGGGGAATTGGAAGAAAGCAGGAAAGTGGAAAAAGAAATGGTAGATGATATGGAAAATAGTGATTCCATCCCACTTGAACAAACTGGAATTGTTACTAACAATGCTGTTAGTGAATATAAAAGTTTCAAAATTTATAATTTTAGTAGCATGAAATTAAGGGTGACTCATTTTGATCTATTATCTAAGGGATTTAATTTCATTCCCACCCCTAAATTTAGTCTTGTTGACAATATTTTAGAATTCAAGAAATATACTAGGAAACTAAATTTAGCACTGATGTTTAGTAACAAAGACAATAAAGATCAAGAATATAGTAAGGAATCACTAGGGTTAAAAAAGCAAAGTTCATTCATACCACTCAGCCACCCTAGTGTGCAGTTATATGATCAAGTGGTAACCAATGATATATACAGACTTTACAAACACAAAAGGAAGTTTCAAATCAAGCAAAATCTATCGACTGAAGAAAGGAAAACTTTATTGGAACTACAGAAGGATACCAATATATGTATAATGAAACCTGACAAGGGTGGAGGCATAGTTATATTTGATACCATTACTTACAATGCCAACATCCTAGATATATTACATCATTCAGGGAATTATACAGTATCTTCTATTAATGAGGTGAACATAGCCTATAATAGGATTGATATGTTCCTAGAAGAGTACCTTTTGGAACATAGAATAACTGAAGAAATGTATAGCTATATGACAGTGGAACATCCGGTCTTAGCTACCATTATAGGGATACCAAAGGTACACAAAAATCAGGACAATCCACCATTTCGTCCTATAATTTCAGGAAGTAGATCCAAAACGTTTCCAATTGGTGTTGTAATAGATACATTATTGAAACCCATTTATAATGAAGTGAAACATCTTGTAAAAGATTCATGGGAATTTTTAAAAAACTTTCCCATTGACAAGTATCACCATGGTATTTTATTCAGCACAATAGATGTTATAGATCTATTCAGTTCTATACCCATGGACGAAGGTATAGATGCCTTCACTAATAGTTTAAGAAAACACACCAAAATGTCATGGGATAGAATTCAACTATTGGCAGAACTAATGAGTATCATATTAGACAACAACTTTATTTTCCATGAAGGGGAAATTTTCAGGCAGACCAGGGGGGTTGCTATGGGAGCAGCTTGTGCTCCCATATACGCCAACCTGGTCATGCTTGAATGGGAGGAACAGCATGTATTGGATGGTATACATGACAATTCTATCATATACTATTCCAGATTCCTCGACGATATCTATATTCTATGGAATGGGAGCCCTGACTCTTTTGTAGCATTTATTAACTACATTAACAGCAGTAGTAATTATTTAAAGTTTACTTCTGTAGCTAATGAACATGGCGTACCGTACTTAGACACTTTGATTACCACTGACGGGGACAGATTGAAGTCTACGGTATATAGAAAGGATACCTTCACTAATTCTTATGTGGACTTCAATAGCTTTCACCCTAGAAAAGTGAAAATAAACATTTACAAAGGACAATGTGTTAGGGCAGTAAGAATGTGTTCAAATTATAATGATATGGTTAAGGAAATTGATTACATCACATCCCTGTTTTTGGATAGAGGATATGACAATGATTTGATGGTGGACATTTCTGCATATGTGATAAGTCAATGGGGTGTCAAATATAAGCCATTACTTGGGTTCTTCAGTATATCAAAATCATTAGTAAACAATGAAATTACAGATCAGCAAGCTATGGATCTAGTAGTATCACAAGTAACAGATACCACATATTATAGAGCTTGCATTCTGGAATTTGGTCCTTACAGTCAATATATCAAAAATATTATCATTAAAAATTGGCACCTTTTAACTAAAGACAAAGAAATAGGTGAGAAATTGGGAGTAGAACCCAAATTTGTTAACAAAATGGGTATGAATGTCAAGAGAATCCTAGAAATAGGTTGCAACTTAAAACATAGTGGAAGTGCACATACTTCGAGATGTGGGACATGCAAACAGTGTCATAGTATTTATACAATGAGTTCAATCACATTGGGAAATGAGAATAGAACCAAAATATATCCAGTCAAGGGCAATTGTAAATCTAGGATGGTAGTATACATCGCACTGTGCACAGTCTGCCCTTCATTTTATGTGGGCAAGACTGAAAGATTTTTAAGACAACGGATATATTCACATTTATACTGCATAAAAAACAAAGACACAAAAAATGCACTTGCTAGGCATATTATAAAAGAAGGGAAAGAACATAAATTTGAATTTGCTATATTAGAGGCAGTCAAGATTAACCCTAGAGGTGGCAATATAAAAAACTTATTAGCTTACAGAGAATTATATTGGCAAGTCCTAACGGATTCCACCAGAATACCTGGTATTAATGACTATTTTACTATTAAGCCCCTCTTGATGTTGAATAACCATTGGAGGTATATTAAGCTTAATCATTTTAATAGTCATAGTATTTATACAACACATAATAAACACAAATTCATTAATTTTTTAATTTTAAAAATTCATAAGTTTTGAATTATTTTAAAGCATACATTTAATTGTATTTATATTGATATATATTTTTGTAATAATGAATTTATTATATTTGTATAAGTTTTATTTAACATCATGTAGCTTTAAATATGGCTTCTTAGTTTTTGGCGCGTTTTGTTATTTAAAACAAAGTGTAATCGGCTGTTTTAACCGTTCTGATGAAGCTAGCTAAGCCTAGTGAAAGCGCTTGACGTTTGAAACCGCTGTTTTATATTTGCATTAAATACTTTTGTGGTTTTAGCAACTCCGGTGGATTTATTTTGCTAACTATTTGAACTGTGTTCGTTTTTTCTGGTGTGGATTTTCTTGAGATTTTACTGGTGTGGTTCCACACGAGACGAGGTCGTTTCTAGTGCTTAAGAAGATGGAAGATAAGGCCAAGTCCAAACAAATGGTCAAGGACTCTTTTCAGATTCAACCACCTTGCTTCAGCCACAGTTGTCCTTTCTGGCCTCCCAATCTAAGCCAAGACATAGGAGACTGCAAAGGAAAAAGGAGTCAAAGGCATCACCAATGACTAAAACAGTGGCAAGCAGATTACAATAGGCCTGTGGGATTCCATCAGCAAAGTTTCAGCAAGAAGCAAGCATGACTCTTCCATGAGACTCCCTTCCCATCCCTCAAATCCCACCCCTACCCCACTCCCAGACTTGTTAAGAAATTGGACTCTCATTACCAGGGTTAGTGGGTACTGAAAACCATAAAAAAGGTTACAAACTTCAGTTCAAACAACCTCCAACTCAATCGGGTTTCCCAGAAGATTGACCAAACCAAAAAAACAGAGACCATAAAGCAAATGCAGCTCCTGTGCACCCAAGGTTCTGTGGAACCTGTACCAAACACATTACAAGGAAAGGTATTTTACTGAAGGCTCTTCCTCATCCCAAGCAAAGAGGGTATTTGAAGGCCTATTCTGGACCTGTCAAGCCTCAGAGTTTTGCAGGTACCAAAATTCAAAATGCTAATCCTTCAAAAATCGCTGCCCACGATTTCACCCAATGCCTACATGGTAACCAAAGATCTAAAGGGTGTGCACCTCCACATTCCTATAAAAAAACTCACAGGAGGTTCTTATGCTTCAGAACAGGTGTGAGCCATTATCAATTCTGTGCTCTGCCCTTTGGCTTGTCTACTGTACAGAGGGTAAACAAAATGCCCAGCCTCTGTGATAGCCTTCTGTGGGTTAGATGGCATAAATATTTATCACTACTTAAACTATTGCCTTATTTGAGCAACACATCTAGAAAAACTCAGGGTGGATCTGCTTTACACCCAAGAGATCCTGGCTTCACTGTGTTTCACCATTAATATGCCAAAGTCTCAAACCATCCCTACAAACAAGATTTGGTTTCTGAGGGCTTTGCTGGACTGCTCTCTTCAGAAAGGCTTCCTTTCTCCAGGCAAGGTTACCTTTCTGATTCTGTACTTTCAGGAACTACCTCACTTGCAGAGAGTTCTTCAGAGGTTTGGGTTACATGGCCTCATGCATTGACATAATCCCCCTAACCAGACTCTACAACGGTACCCCAGAAATTTGTGTTACCTGTACTCACAATCCATCAACTTCAGGGTTAAGCTTCTCACTTGTCTCAAGAAAGAGGTTGCATGGTGGGCCCAGGCCTACTCCCTCAACCCTCAGGACCATACTCTGACCATAGATACCTCTAAAATAGTCTAGGGCTCACTACAACAACCTACAGACTAAGGACAGATGACACTCATATTTCAAAAACAATCACATCAACCAAAAAGAACTGTTGGCAGTCCAAAAACATCCGATTGCCTTCAAAGACCAGTGGAAACCATGAGTACTTCTAGTAAAGGCAGACAATACCATGGTTATGTTGTACATAAACAACCAGGAGTGGGACTCACTCTTACCCTCTTTGCTGCCTAGCTACAGATCTTTGGGAAACTGAAAACTCCCTTCGTCTAGACCTCATTTTTCACTGCCTACCTGGAGAAACAAATCAACTGGTGAATCACCTAAGCAGGAGTCTGTCAGACCCTCATGATTGGCAACTGCATCAGGTAGTTTTTCTCAACATAACTAGAGAATGGGGTGTGCCAGAGATAAACCTTTTTGCCACCAAAAAACCTGTCTCACTTGGAAAAGCTTTGCTCAAGGACCAAAACAAGGTCATCCTGGAAGATAGATGCCTTCTTCTTCCCTTTGGCAGGCTTAATCCTCTCTGCCTTCCCCTCCAATACCAATGCTCCCAAGGGTACTGCTAAAGATAAGGGAAGAAGGGCCAAGAGTCTTTCTGATAGCCCTAGATTGGCCAAGGCAGCACTGGTATCCCCTGATGCTCAGTCTGAGCAAGAAGGAACCATGGTTGCTGCCCCAAAGAGTAGACCTGTTAACACAGAACAAGGGCATCATCAAACATCCCAACCTGAATAATCTCAGTTTGACAGCTTGGATGATACTTTGATGTCCTGCAGGAGGACATCCCTTGACAAGCAGGTCCTGGACGTTCTAAAAGGAGCCAGCAGACTTAGCACAAGAAAATGTTACTCTGCCAAATGGAAGAGTTTCATTATGTGATGTGGACAAAAGGAACAGAGCCCTCTTCAAGCTCAGATGCCTCTGATCATTTCATACTTATCAGGACTTATTGACAAAAGCCTTTCTTATTCTTCTATTAAAATTCATGCCTCAGCAATTTCAATCTGACTATCTACTCAACCCACTCTCTTTTCCCATACTCTAATAAAGCGGTTCCTGAGAGGGGTTATTCACGTTAGACCCCCTGAGGAAACCTCATGTTCCCCCTGTGGGATCTCATTTTCTTTCTGGAGAAGTTCACCCTCCCAGCTTTCAAGCCAGTTGCCTCTGCAGACATCAGATTGACCTGGAGTACAGCTCTTTTGCAAGCCATTACTTCTGCTTGAAGGGTATGTGTGTGGAACGTTTCATCACCTTCCACAGTGAAAGAGCCTCTCTTAGGACCAAACCCCTCCTTTTTACCTAAAGTGGTTACACAGATTTCTCAGGCCATCCACCTGCCTACCTTCTTTCCTAACCTTCAAACAAAGGGGAAAGAATCCTCCATACTTTGGATGTGCATAGGAAAATGCATTACTACTTGTACAGAACAAAACAATGTCAGGAAATCTGACCAGTGTTTTGCGGCCTTTGTCTGTAGCTCTGAGGAGAGAACAGTTTCTAAACAAACAATCTCCAAATTGATCTCCTGCTGTATCTTGTTTTGCTACAACCATCATGAGACGAAGCCACTAGGCTCTGTAAGGTCTCACCCTATCAGGGCTACTGCTACCTACATCTACAGCCTTTCTTAAAGGGGTGGCCACTAAGGACATTTTGGAAGCTACTACTGTGACACCCTCACCAAACATTATCACCTTCCATCCTTCCCCAAGTCCAGAGTGTGGTTTGGCAGTGCAGTCTTTCAGGGCATCCTTTCTTCTCCATAAAACTTCCATCCACCTTCTTATCAGCTTTGGGAGTCATCCCATCAGTTATGACTGCAACAGTGAAACACAAAGAACATAGTACAGTTGTGTACACATACTATAAATGTCGATGTTCGAGTGTATTCGCTGTTGCAGTGTTTCTTTCCCTCCATCATTCCCCTCTTGCCCCATAAGAATGTGGACATTCTACTCTCCAGATCCAGGTTGTTCCCCCATCCTCTGTTCAGATTAGACTTTGGGCTATTCTCTGGTGTTTCTGGACTTAGGCCTTGACTTTACAGACCTGCTAGGGGCTCCTTGATGTTGGGGGCAAGAAAAGTGCTGAGGTTATGGCGCTGGCTGACTGCCTTTATACCAGTACTCTTGATGTCGTTCAGGGCATTCGCCGACTTCAGGAGGAGGAGGAGATTTTCTGGTAGTCAGGCCGACCAAGGGCTTCCATGGTGGGAAATCCCATCAGTTCTGACACTCGAACATGTACATTTATATAAGTGTACACAACTATACTTTATCCTGCATTCTGAAAAACAAAACAAAACAAAGGTTTGTGCAATTACTCAAACTGCTAGCTTGTTTGGATTAACAGAGTGAAGATCTGCAAGTGCTATTTTTGTTCTGGTCTACTCTGAGTCAGTTATTTTATATTGAGTGAGAAATATGTCAAGACTAAAATGAAATGTCTAATTTTCTGTTGTTTTTGCTAATTCCCCATATTTTGGCAAAAAAAGGTGAGCTTTTTTCACTTCCCCTGTAACTAAACGTGTTTACAGTTGAACTGTTAAAGCTGTGTTATCTTTGATTGCAACATATGACAGTCCCCTTAACACTAATCCATGCAGATTAGGTATTTTTCATGCTTATCTTTCCACTTAGTGCTAACGTTTAACTCACATCACTATGAAATCTATTTAAATCTCAGTTTAAGCTTATGTTAGAGAAACATCTCAGTATGTTAAGCCTGTCTTTAGTATGCAGTTTAATCATTCCATTAATGATTCTAGTTCCAGACATTTGTATATTTCTGGTTTTACATTTACTACTTCAGTGCAACTATTACAAAATACTACAGCATACTGCAACATATTTCTTATAAAGAACCATGCAGCAATAGTGTTTAGCAGTAACCCACAACTGGGTGTGGGTATCACAGGATTAATCCATGGTTGGCGTGATTTAATCACGACAGTGAAGCCCAAATGATTAAATAAAGACAAACTTCAGCTAATCACGTAATACCTATACCCAGTACTGGGTTATTGCTATTATACAGTGATATTATTTAAGACAGAAATTGCTTACCTTTCTTAAAGAATGCCTCTGTATAATTGCACTGTAGTGTTCCTCAACGTTCTTCCTTTTTTGTTGATGTACTTACACATGCATATGGGACTTAACATTCCCAGGCTTGCCACAGTACATCAGCACAGAGCAGAAGATGCAACGGAGAAAAGAAGATCTCCTTTGCTGTGTTTTTTTTTTTTTTCCAAAATGCAAGAAACCTGGACAAAGACCAACATAATGGACAGGACAAAACTAGAGACAGGTTTTAAATATCGCTCTTATAAACGTAGAAAGTTCCTGAAATCAGTTTTGTGTTAGCAAATATGAAGCCAGAACCTGAAATGTCTGTTATTATTTAATGACTTCAATCCCCAGTGTTTTGCCAGAAAAAAAATTTCATGAGGAACAGAGCAAAACTATGAGGCAAAAATGTAGACATTCCTCGAAAATCCGGACAGTTGAGAAGTACGAGAATCTGCCGCAATTTTAGGAGGGGGTATGAGAAATACAAGTAAAATCAGGATGTTTTTGTTTTTTTAGTTTTGCAGAATGTACCCAGTTTTTCCTTGCATTTTGCTCTGTCCTTTTAGCATATGCCAAAAGAAAAGTCTGGCTGCTCAGTGGTACTTGAGCTGACAGACTTTTTTCTATTAGCATATGCTTGATTTGCAATGGGCTCATTGGTTGGACTGTCCAGTCAGCATGCACGGTTTAAATGGCAATGAGCTGTTATTTTATAATAGCAGATTTATCGACCTCAGTTCGGTTGTAACCTGTAAAAGACCATATATTATGTAAACCTTTGCTGCCATTTTGTGAAATTACAATCTAAACTTAAGTTTTTCATCTTCTGAAATATTTTATGGTATTGACAGATTTAATCTTATTCATATCTATAAGATAATCCTTCTTTATATGTTCTTAATGCCTTTACTTTTTATGTGATTTGTAAATTATTTATAATGTGAAAAATAACCAGTTTTTATTAGTAATAAATGCATCAGTTTTAATATAATGTGGATATTTGACAATCTTTACATGAGTACTCTCAAACTGCTGAAATAAGCAAAGTGCGTACTTTAAAATGCATTACCGTTTTGTTTGCCTACTGTTCAGAGAAACAGGTTTCAATGTTTTCCTTTTTCTTTTGATGAACCATATTTCTGATATCTTAGATATACTTGATGGCTGGCAGGCAAATGGTCATATTAATTTTGGGACAGGCTTGATGACGAGCATGCATGGGGGTAAAAAGCACCTAGAAACATTTTATTTGTCTTTGCTTACTGGGAAAGTCCGACTGGGTAATACTCATTTTCAGTGGAAGCCCGGGAAGAAAAGCTCCATTTGCTTACACTGCATTATATTAAGTTCCAAACACAGAGCAATTACATTTCTATTTACATTTATACACAAAGAGTATTTTACAGAAGTGGAAGTTATTAAAGAGAAAACACACGTGCAACACAGTGGATTGAACAGGTAGCAGTTACGTATAACAGTTGTTTTGTCACTTCAGTAAGATGTTTAGATTATGTGTGAAAGAGTATTTGGAGAGTATCATATAGTGAACACAAAGTTTTAACCTTGTGATGAGCATGTGCAGAACCAGGATTGGTTAAGATGTTGTTTAAGCGGTCGTTTAAAACTACCGAGTTTGTTGGTGAGTTTTATTTGTGTGGGGATACTGTTCCAGAGTTTAGCAACGTATTGGGAGTACGGTCAGTCTCCTGCAACATTATTGGACTTATTTGCAAGTAATAAGAATTTGTTACTAGGACAGAGTACCTTTGCTGGACAGTAGAGTAGTAATAAGCTTTGTAATGCAGGGCATTTTTCTGGATGATAAATGAGTTTGTGTGCTGTAGTTAATTGTGAATATGTTAGACAGTTGTGAAGTTCAAGCCAGTTTAATTGCTTTAAGCTAAGACAATGGTGGGTCCTATGAGGGAGACCGATGGCAAATTTAGCTGTTTTATTGTATCAGGAGGCAAGTTTCTTTCTTTGAGTATTGTTTAAGTTTGTTAGGATAGTAGCGGCATATAAGAGAGTTGGCAGTAAGAAGGTGGTAGCTAGAGTTTTTCTTGCAGTATCCGTAAGGAATCCATTGACCCTAAAAAGGGAGCTTAGTTTCTGGTGTGTAGATTTAATGGTGTGCAGTATATGGTGGTCATATTTGAGACTGTCATCTATTATAATGCCTAGAAGTTTACTGTGAATTACAGTTTCAATGACAGTATTATTTGTTGACTTTATGGTAAAAAAATTGTGTTTGATTTTGGGAACTTTTTGAGGTGAAAAGCATTAGTTTAGTTTTCATGGGATTGAGTAGGTTTGATTCTTCGAGCCAGGTTTCTACACAGGAGAAGGATTTTTGAGTAATATCTTGGAGCTTATTTATTGTTGAGGCCACACATATTAATGTTGAGTCATGTGCACACTGAACTAAACTAGCATAGTTAGTGGAGGTCATTAATAAATACAGTAAATAGTAGAGGACTCAGGATAGAGCCCTGAGGGACACCTGTAGTGACAAGTTGAAAGGGTGAGAAGATTTGTTGCCATTTAACAGTGTGTTGCATTTCAGATAGGTAACTAAGGAACCACAACAAAGAGTACTGTAAAAGTCCTATTGAGGAGAGTCGATTGAGCAGCTGTTGGTGCGAGACAGTATCAAATGCATTTGACAAGTCTAAGAACATGGTGGACACAAGCAGACCGTTGTTTCTATGTTGGTTTATTATATTGGTAAAATGTAGTAGAGCAGTTGAGGTGCTATGCTGGGGCCTAAAGCCATGTTGTGTTTCTGAGAGCAGATTACTTGAGGTTAGGTATTGCATCAGTTTCAGATGGATCCATTTCTCTATATTTTGGAGAGGTGGGGAGAGAATCGCTATTGGTTTGTAGTTATTAAACTCTGTAGATGTTCCGCCTTTGTGCAGTGATATGATGTAGGATTTTTTCCCCAGTGATGGGACATATCTTTCAGCTATGGACCTATTAATTAGTATGGACAGAGTGAAGGCTATGACTTCTGCAGCCATTTTTAGGTTGTCTGATGGTAGCTGGTTTACAGCTACAGAAGTAGTTTTTAGTTTAAGGAGTAACTTCCTTATAAGTGAGGTAGGTACCTGACTAAAATTGAAGAGCTGTGGGTGGTTGTGATTGGACAGGGGTAGAGCGAGATGGGGGCAGATGCGTTAGTGTCTAAGAGAGATAATGATTGTATAAAGTAGGACTTAAACTGTGTGGGGATAGCCTGTCCTTTCGTTTGTTTTTGAGGAGCAACTGGTGGTCTTGTCAGGGTGGAGTAGTTTGTTTAGTGATGACCAAAAAAGTTTTGGGTTGTTTGTATGTTTGTCTTGTAGGTTGGTATAGTATGTTTGCTTATACTGTTTGGCATGAAGTTTTGCAAGGTTTCTAAGATGTCTAAATTGTTGGAAGGCATTTTGAGTTCTGTTTTTATACCAGTTGTTCCAGGCTTTATCACTTCTCATCATGATTTTTTGTCAGCCATGGTGCAAGGTTAGACTTTACTCTTTTATTACATACTGGTGGCAGATTATTTAAGGTCTGTAAGAATATGTTATGAAAGTGTTCTACAGCAGTATCTTGTGGCACTGCTCTAAGTACATTGCAGTCATTTTTATTAGTGTTAATCTTAAGTGTTTCATTATAAATATATTTGCTGAAATTGGTTGTATTTTGTATGTGATTTTAGATAAAGTGTTTATTTAGGTTATGGTGAGTTCTAATAGCATATGTTGCTATGTGGTCACTAATGCTGGAGGGTAACCTACTTTTGTCAGCTTGTCTGGTTTGTTTATAAGAATCCAGTCTAATGTTGAGTGTCTCCTTGAAGTTTTATTGTTTCTGGTAGGTGTAGTTATTAATTTTCTGATGTTGTGCAAGTTTATGGATTCAGTGGAGGTAGAAGAATTTATGAGTTGCCAGTCTATATTTAAGTCTCCAAATATTATAGTTATATGGTTAATTTGTTGGGATATCCAATACAGGATGCTTTCAGCAGCATCAGCGTTATTCCCTGCTGGTATATAAACAAACAGTATTGTTTTGTTATTGCCCTTTCAAATTAAGGGCATTAATCTTTCAAAAAGCAACTTTTTAGCACCAGAACAACAAAGGAACACTGAAGAATTAAGGATAAGGCAAGAAATGTTTGCAAAAATAGCTCCAAACCTCACAAGCACTTTAAATATAACAGAAGTTGTAATAAACACTTTAACTTACATTCCAACAAACACTTTTTTTGACAGTGAAATGACTTGATAGTGCTATGAGATCTCTACAGTTTAACACACGTTTCTAGCTTATTTAACACCAGTTGTAAAGAGTTATGTTAATAAAATAAACATTCATTCCTTATGAAACAGTGGAATTATGGTGACAAATATTGGGCATCATTACAGTTGTTGACACAAATCATCTAAAGTGCAAACAGTGGTTGCAAGTCATACTTAGCAGGCATGATTATAGGTAGAAGTTAGCATCAGCAGTGGCTACAAAGTACCAGTTAGATAAACACAAATTAATTGGTAATGTAAGTATAATTATAAACGTCAAACATTTGCTTCTCTTTTATCACTTACCCTGCAACCCCCTTGCACCCTGCTGGGGGGGGGGGGTGAGGGAATGTGGGGAGAGTGAATTATAAAGCACAAAAGAGGGTGGAGCAGTAGAAAGAAGATACATGTAAATTACTGCAGAAACAAGCCTTGGTTACCCCCCCCCCCCCAAAAAAAAAAAAAAATTAGCAAAACAATTAAAATGCAGTAGTTCAGCTCTGGAAAAATGCTGTCCGAGATCTCAAAAGTGGTTACACAAGAAGAGAAATAAACTTAAGGAAGGGAGACAGTGGACAGCTAAAAACAATGAATTGAGCACAGTTAAAGGAGAAAGTACCAAAGGGACTGCTGTGGTCTAAGAAAATGGAGTTGTTATACAGGATAAAGTTCTTTGTTTTAGGCTGTCATAATATTTATAAGTTATATACAAAAATAGCCAACAGACTGGTTTCAAACTGCAGACATCACTGTTAAATCTTCTTCTTTCAGCTTTTCCCAGTTAGGGGTCACTACAGTGGATCATCTGTCCACTCATGATTGGCAGTAGAGTTTTACGATGTCGAGTTGCCAGCCCGGTGCCCAACCTTCCACAGAAGGCACACACATGCATGCACTCATGCCTAGGGTCAATTTAGAGTGTCCAGTCCACCTACAGCATGTCTATGGGATGAAACTGGAGCACCCGGAGGAAACCCATGCAACCACAGGGAGGACATACAGACTCCGCACAGAAGGCACCCCAGCCGAGGATTGAACTGGACAACATCTTGCTGTGAGGCAACATCACTAACCACTGCACCACAGTGGCTGCCAGACATCACTGTTAAATACATAATCTATTTGCTTGCAGGGAGACTTGTGTAGAAAAATAAAAACACACTAAAGAGACAATTGAGTGTATTGAATTGACATTGACTGTGCCGAAATATTAGCTCAGAGCTAAAATTGGTTAAGTAACTGTTTCAGGAAAAGAGAAATAAGAAAGGAAGAGGGAGACCAAGGGTGACGTCTTTGACAGCGTGCAGTTCCACTAAAGACAGGAGGATGTAAGTAATGGAAGCAACAAGTCTAGAATAAGTGAAATAAAATGTAACAGAAATAAATAGTTTAAGTAAGAGCAGTAAGAGTAAATGTCAGTGTGTGTTAGAAAGGTGAGAGCAAACGCAGACCAGCAGAATATAAATGGATGAGAATTTACAGACTGTAAGGCTGTTGCTTACAAACTAGGACACTGAAGCACTTGTCTTCAGACTAGTCACTATATAGAAGACTGGATGCCCTGAACACTTACTTAAAAGCACAAGGCCAGAGGTGGAACGCAGTTTGTCCTAGTGAAAGGACAATTTTTAAAAAAAATCTGAAGAGTCACCCTTCAAACAAGAGCAGTACTGTGATTTGCACATTACAGCTATCTGGCATCAGTTTAATGTGCTCTCTTCTTATTAAAGTTACCATTTAAAAGTTTAGAAATCATCCCTTCTCCTTTTCCTGCCTTTAGACCATCCCCTAAAGTTCCTTTTTGTCTTGTATAATTCCAACTAACAGCCCTTGTTTTACAAAAATTATAAAATACTGTCCGATTCACTGATTCTGCCTTTTCAATTAATACTTGTAGTTAGGCCTAACTTGGTAGTTTACTATCTAAATGGGTTCTAAGTAGAAATAACTTTGTTTAATTTACCACAAATGTGTAAATAAATGTCTGATTGCTTATATAAAAGAACGGTATAGATTCCCAGATCTCACCGAGACAGAAAGTTGGTTTAACATGCTAGATGCTTAGGCATGCTCAGTGATGTAATAATTTCTTGTAGTTGAAGGGATACATACAGATATGTTTTATTCTTTCACTTTTATCTGTACATTGCACGTCCCACAGCCTAATGTCTAGTGCATGCTTGGGGGACCCTCTTCACTCATCTTAAGTCCATAATCACCTCATAATCATGATCTAGGTAGCCTATTCAGGAAACAGTGAGTCCTCATATGTCAACATTGTAATATTATCAACCATGTAAGACTTACCACAATATCTGCTGCAAACTGCAGTGAACCTTACTCTGCTAGACCCATAAACTGTCATGACAAACTGCCACTCATCATTATCAAAAAAAAAAAGCACCAGAATTAATTACTTCTTTGCAAAAGTATTCTGGACAAAGACACAAATAATGAAGAGAAGTGATCAAAATCAAGACAGATTTTATATATTGCTCATACACTTTTATAAAATTGTTAGAGTAGCAGGCTTTACATTATTGTTCATGATTTAACTGCAATTCTCAATGATTCACTAGGAAAACATAAATTTTATGAGCAACAGACCAAAAAATAAACTCCAAAAATCTGGTCATTCTGTGAAATTATGGACAGTTGAGAGATATGCTTTGGCTAACTATATCCAACCTGAAATCTAAACCTACACGGGCCTCATTTTATTTTGTATAATCAGCAGTAAAACCTTTACCCAGACAAACCTCTGACCCATAACACTGAAAGTTTGTTTTTCGTTTTACATTTTAGTTAATAATTGTGGTTGGAATATCTTGCAATATTATATAAATATAAATATATATTTTTGAAAAGGGATATGCACAGTATTTCAGACTTAAAGGTCTATTTGCAAAATTCACGAGACCTCCAAGAATTGCATGCATTGTCTACATGTGTGAAATGAAAGCTATTACATCCAAAGCTGAGAAGAAACTTTTATTACTTTAGCTACATTCACGACTGTCTGCAGCAATTGATTGGTCACTTACAAATTCTCCCCAGCCCTATGTTGTGTGACTTTTCTAGAAGCACAAGGTTAACTCTTAATGTTGGATTCATAGCCAATTTTTTCCGAATGGTAAAAAATCAAACCCTATACCTTGTGTTAATGATGTAAACACCTTAACCATTATGCAGCCCCCAAGCTTGCCAGAGAGCTACCTATGTATCCTTCATATGTGGATCACAGACCAACTGAAGAAAATGTCCAAAAGTAGACCAGATAAACTCTGTACTGCTGTATCTGTTATTCTTTATTTGTCTCAGAACAAATTCTTGCCAAACAGTTAATTCTGTCCGAGCTATTTTGTAGCACAGCTAGACAGATGAGGAGACTAAGGCACACTTAGTCTAAACGTCACTACTGAATGAAACATACTGTCCAGTTTATATACTCTTTTCAACCAATGTTATTTTTAATGTCCTTGTGACTTGTTCTTCTGGTTTCTGCCTGTGTCACGAAAAAGCCCACGGTTATTTCATGCCCTTTTTTGGTCCTCGCTGTATCTGAAAACTTCACAAAAGTCTCTCCACATCATCTTTGCGTCACTTGACCTGTCTGCATTTTATTTATTTAATTCTGCATCTGAAAGCCAAGAAAGTCAACTTCCTTTTTTTCTATAACAGGATGCATTTACAGTAATGCCCACAGCTATATGTTATTGATATCTAAGCTGAACATAACTGTTCTTGCAAAGCAAACCATATTATTTTGAAAACTGCTGTTTGGCCTTGCACATTTCCTTTCACTGTACACACAGTGTATTAGGGAACAGCATTTTAATTTACACAATATCTATCAATTCCCACTTTTTTTTTTAAGGCCCATGAAAATTGAAAGACAATTTACAACAAAATATGATCTTTAGTACTTTGAAATCCTTGGTTTGTTGCAATGTACGGATCCCTTGCATTCAATGCTATCTCTTTAAAGCATGTTACATAACCAACGGCTGTTAGTTAATTAATACTTTTATTAACAAAAATTTTATAATGATGATAAGAGCAATTAATGCGGAAATTATAGTATCCACCATAGACACATAGCCATTATTACTTATTTATTTTTAACTGTTTTTATGCTTTCTTAAACAAGTTGTCAGTCTTGCAGTTACACACAAGCATTTCAAAATCTTGTCAGGTTAACCTTTGCTTTACAAGGCAAAACCTTGTATTAGAAACAAGCACTTTTTTTTGCATTGCATAATTTCCTTTTTGCTTCAGGAAAAGAATATTTAAAACAAGCAATTTACATGAAAATGTGATCCTCTGTACTTAATAGCCTTTTTTCATTGTTAACAACAGTTACTTGTTTAACAGTTTTATAACACGTCTCTTCTATTATATCTGAGATAGCTCCATAAGTTCCATTTGCTTTTAACCTTGTAACTTTCCATATTGCCTTAGTGGCACCATACCAGTGAAAAAAATCAGTTCCTGAAATAACACCATTTCCTATGTCCAGCTGTTTTAAAATCTTTCCCTGTTTTTTTTTCATGAACCTCCCTCTTTTTCTGGTGATTTTTACCACGTCATCGGGTAATGTGTGAGTAATTTTCATTATTGGAACTGCATACTCTATGTAACAGAATTTCTTCTCTTTCATTTCTTCCTTAAAAGAAGTATTATGTGTTAACTCCCATGCTGTTTTTATTTTATACTCAAGCTTTTTTACATGACCATAGTTCTTTTGAAAACAATATCCCTTTTCCTATTTTTATCAACTGTAAATGTTTTTTATTGCTGATTGTTTTACAACTCTACCTTTATAAGATTTTTTAAACATAAAACCTGTATGTGTAACTTCTACAGGGACTGCATGTAATGGCATTTTCCCTCTGTAATGAATGTGGCTAAAAACCCAACAATTTGACTTGTCACGTGCCTTTGCAAACAAATTTTGCATGTCCAAAATATATTGAAATCAGGTATCCGATCACGATGTCCCTGTTCTCATGATTTATTATATCTGAGTATCTCTCCCCATTTTTTCTTTGTAACTGTTTTATTTGCATAGATTGCCTTGTTCTGTTCATAGATTGCTATTATATTAACACATTTAAACGTTTGTAAGACCATTAACAGACTGTTACTGTACTGATACTGTTTGATTGTTATTAACTTACACTGATTTTTATGAACCAACATGATGTGCTGCTTTTGCTTGCATTTTTATTAGCTGAAAAATGCTATTTGTAATGACTCTGTACTTTACTACCTGTATGTATTGCTGTGTATTATTACCCGGATGGCAGTTACACCAGTTTGACTAATGATGTTTTGCTGTACTAGTTTGTTGATAAGACTGTTTGCTGTTATATTTTATGTTGAAAATATGACATTACAGTCACTGTTTTTTGCCAATATTGATCCTGTTTGCTGTATGCATGTGCTGCCTTTGGAGACATACTGTACTTTTAATGTGGGGGGGGGTGTTGACCCTCTCGTTACCATATAACCTTTTGTCGTTTAGGATTTGTCATAGGTACTGCCTTAAATGTTACTCCATTTCCAGACGTAGATGTGGACTTGCATACCCAACATTTAATTGCACTGTTTAGTTTTGCATATACCATTTGCACTACTGTAAATGTATTTACTGTATTCGCATTAACTTTTACTTTACATTGTATCTGTATTAACTTTATGTCTATAAGGCTGTAGGTTATTTGTTTGTTAATTCTGAATCAGTCCTGGCTTATCAAACCAGTAAAGTATTTTTTGTCTTTTACTGTCCCCTTTGTTTAATTAATTTACATTGAGTTTTGTATACTAACATTGCCTTCCATTGCTTTAAAAGATCCCTGTACTTTACTGCCAGTTGATAACCTGTATTTTGTTAATTTATTGCTTTAATGCCTATTGCCTGCCATGATCTGGTATTTCATAGGGTATACTTTATTTTTTATGTATCCCTGTGTGTTTGTTCCTGTGACTGATTGTTCCTTGATGTATTATTTTATCTTGATTTCTTTCCCTATTTTTGGGTTTGAAGAAGCACTGTTATCTGCATAGATACCCTTTTGTATTTGACTTTCCTTCCATTTTTTGTAATATGGACAATTCTGTTTAATGTGACCTATTTTCTTACAATTAAAACATATCACCTGTTTTTCTGAACTTTGTTGTATATCTGTCTGTAACCTTGGTGGAGCAGAAGCGGCTCGTGTTCCCCCTGTGTTTGTTTAATATCAGACCATGTATTACATCCCCTTCCTTTCACCACGTAGTCTACAAGCTGTTTTTGTATACTTCCTATGTGCATCTGCAATACTGCACACTTTTTTTAAACTGTCTAGCACTCTGGCTTAATCTCCGAGTCTGTATCTGTCTGTCAGGCAGAAACTGATTTTAAAGCTGGATATTGCAGGATGTCATTAACTGTCTGACGGAACTGCTTTAACATAACATTTTGCCTGACCAAAACATTATTTTGTTATTTTCTGTCTTGCTATTTAGACTGTAAAACAGTTATGTGAGTCTAGACACTCACCTGTTTCAGCTGCTTGCTTTGCCATTTTCCAAAGCATTTACTGTAGCCTTTCCTGTATATTTTTTATGTGCTTTAATTTTGACAATACTAAACTTTCCCTGTAAATCATTTTGGGAATGAATGTTCATAACTCTCATACTGGAGCATGTTTTAGGGGTTTGCCAACACTGTTGATGAATCCCCTTCTGACCCAAACTGGCATGTGTAAATGCAAAAAAAAAAAATTAAATAAAGCATTACTTGAAATAGACCACACAGTGTATGTCAACCATTGTTTAAATGCCAACATATTAAAACAAAATTATTTTTTTTTGTCTTGCCACTGAGGCAGAGTCTGTAATAAACAAGACTATTGAGATATATCCGCAGGAGTAATAACTGTTATTTCTGCTGAACCCTGCCCAATGTAAACCTTGCTGGGCTTCTTCTAACTGTCTTGTCAGATTAACATCTGTAGTTTGTGCCCTTAATAAATGTTGTTGTGCTCTGATTGTAACGTTAAACCAGAAATGTCATTATGTAAAGTCTGAATGCTATGCTGAGTCTGTTTCTCTAAATGGCATTATTGTCCCTTACTACTTACTCTAGGGAAATTTTGAAAACCTTTGAAAACCTTTTCTCTAAAAGGTTAATATTGATAGCACACTGTACTGTGTTAGAACGTTTTTTGTTTGTGCATTTGCAATATTTACTATAAATAACATTTTTATGTAGTCTATTACATTGCTGACAATAATTACATGCACGTACTGTATGAGATTTAGGTGACTGCAGAAGGTACATGTAAGTGTTGTATATGTGAAGAACTAACAACGCTAGAGTCAAACAGATTGTTTATCAGAATAGGATATATCTTATGGTATGGCTTACATACTAGACTCCTGTGACAAGATAGACATAAGTTTGGAAAGTTATTTCCACATACAAAACAGTCTTTATGAATTGGTGTATATTTTACGTATGGATTGTAGGCATTTATACATTTACAAACACAACTGTTATCTAATGTCTGAACATCAAACATTTCAGATTTACATTTCATGTCTAACACAGAAGGTTTAAACCATGCAAATTTATATATGCAGTATGTGGGCACTGTAAAGTTAACTGTCTGTACTTGCATCCATGTTATAACTGTGAAGAAAGTACCATAATTTATGCAGAAGACAAGCAGGTGATCAGGCTGAAGTCAATCTGGAAAAGGACGGTGTTTCTCTACAGACGAATTGTAGGTGGTCCGACGCAGGACAGCTTCCACGGCGGTGCTCTGTGTCCACCAACGAAGTGCTGGAACTAGAACTGTTTCTGTGTTAAAGCACTGCAACTGTCAGTCTGTTGAACTAACGTAGTAAGTAGTAGGGATCCCTCTGTAATATTAACTGCTGGTAACAGATATATGGTCACAGTCACTGGCCAGGGCTCGCCACTGAAGAAATGTATTTCTTTCTTTTCTGAAGAAATGTCAAGCAGAGGTCTTTATTTCACCACTGAAGAAAATGTCCAAAAGTGACCAGACACACTCCGTACTGCTGTATCTGTTATTCTTTGTCTCAGAACAAATTTTTGCCAAACAGTTAATTCTGTCAGAGCTATTTCAATTCTGTTATAACACAGCTAGACAGATGAATAGACTAAGGCACACTTAGTCTAAGACGTCACCGCTGAATGAAACATACTGTCCAGTTTATATACTCTTTTCAACCAATGTTATTTTTAATGTCCTTATGACTTGTTCTTCTGGTTTCTGTCTGTGTCATGAAAAAGTCCATGGTTATTTCATGCCCTTTTTGGGTCCTCTCTGTATCTGAAGACTTCACAAAAGTCTCTCCATGTCATCTTTGCGTCAATTGACCTGTCTGCATTTTATTTATTTAATTCTGCATCTGAAAGCCAAGAAAGTCAACTTCCTTTTTTTCTAGAACAAGATGCATTGACAGTAATGCCTACAGCTATATGTTATTAATATCTAAGCTGAACATAACTGTTCTTGCAAAGCTGCTGACCTTATTATTCACACTGCGCCTGATTGCCACATCTTGCCTTGCTGGTGGTGAGTTCTCACAGTAACTGCATACACCTTTTCCAGGCTCAGCCCTACCAGACAAAATTTGTTACACAGCTACTAGTATAGTGAACAGCACCCCAAAGTTTGGCTCCAGGAGTAAGCCCTGTGATGATAACTAAGGTAGAGCTGCTTGAGCTGTTGCCACTTTAACAGTACTATACAGTATTGGCATTTTAAGAATGCATGTATCCCAAGATGCTTTAACACAAGTGCCTATTGAAGGTGTACTTGTGATGACTAAATTACTAACATTCTTCTTATTGAGCTGCCATTTTGTACATAATAAAAGTTACCTGTTTGGTTAAAATACTGGTGCATCCTGACTTTAATGATGCAACTAAATAACATTGCTGGGCGACCGGCGGTGTACATCACAACAGTTCCATTTTTCCTTCTCTGGACAAGATTCTCTTATTTTTGAGAGAAACACAATGGTCATGCTGTGTTTATTGTGTTGAACATCTGCTCTTCAATGAATTAGCAAGGGGTAGCCTTACCAAGTGTATGACACCCCTTGACAACATAGCCCTAAGGATCACAGGGGCACAAAAACCTTGCCACTGCTATAATGTCAATAAATTAGCCAGAGATATAAGTTGCCTGATTCATAAATGCAGCAGTAGGGAGAATACTGTAGTCACCGTCAGTCCCTTAAGTCTTGTTAGGCATTTGGTGCACTTGGCTTCTGTGAATCTTTACTAATCAGTCAAATGTCACTTAGTCACATGTTTTTATTGGAAACAGGTGACTGAAAATGCATTCAAAGATGTAGTTAAATGTTTTCTTAAGCACCTTAAAAGCTTCCTCACAACACTTCATGGAGAAACCTCTACCCCTTCTACCCCTGTTTCAAAATAACTGCCTTCACAATTGCCGAGTAATGGATTAGGGATTACGGAATAAATACCCTTTAAACATAGCTTTTGTGACGCAATCCAGTTTCCACAAAACAGCCAAAAATTACAGTTCACACAGATATTTTGACCAGATCATACAGTCCCAGCTCCTGCAAATATATGCATAGTAATTTATGTCTTGATGGTATTTGCTGGTGGGAATCAGTAACAGGACAGTAAGATGGCCACATCTGTCAGGTCACTAACCCAGAGGAATGAAATGGCATTTTACTTATCCTTTCATGTTTGCAGTGAGAGTTTTTCAATATTATTATGGCAATACAGGCTGCGGATCACTCATCTTTTACCCAAGAAATATAATAGTAATAAAAATAATTATGTGCTAGGAAGATAATTTAAGTTACTTGTTTGCAAGCCCACTTCTTGTCTTAATGTATGTATTCACTTACCTTTATGTGTAATTTTACAACAAGGATGAACCTGAAAATGGTCCAGGTGGATCAGTGTATTTAACCCAGGTTAACAAATTCATAAATAAATAATAAATAAATAAACAATAAACAGGTGTGAGACATTACACACTTTGTTTTTCTTCTTGGGCGAGCACACGGATAGGACAAGGAGGTGTATTAGGAAATCTTTTGCCAGGAATGACCTGGGCGTTAGGAGAGCGATCAAAAATATTAAAAAAGTACAGTGAAAAAATGAACTGAAAGGGGGTGTATGACATTCTTTATAAAACAGGTTGCCAAAAACCATCCTGCGATGGTTTATGATGTGTAACAATGTGCCAGGTGGTATTCTATAGAACTGTACGTTAAAACTGTGTTTGTGTGCCACAGACTGACCTTATTCTGTATTCTAAGCTTTTGTGCTTTTTGGACAAAGCTACTCATACTCTTTTGAAGTGCTAAGCTACCTAAATTGATCCAGCTGACAGTTTCTTACAGTTGGCGCTAAAGAAATATTAATAATAAGTATTATGCATGTTTTTATTTATTTATTTATTTATTTATTTTGCTGTCTTTGAATCCGTTGTATTTCCCCTTCTGGTCATTAGGTCCTATTCATTATTCATCACCAGAGTGAGGGTTGACCATGTGAGGCCATCATTCAGACAGCCTTCACAAGTGGTCTGAGAATTTTACTAGCTTTTGCAGTCCCCCCCCACAACATGTACTTAGAGACGCACAAGAGAGGGACATGCAATAGCCTGACTGTAGAGGACATCCCTTCACTTTTCAAGGGGCATTCCCTCAAAGCGGCCCTACTCTTCCTCTGTAAATATAAACAGCTGTTTCTCTAGTTATCATGAAGGATACCGCACTGCCCAGTATGCCCCTGTGTGTGTGTGTGTGTGGGGGGGGGGGGGGCACACTCTCCTATCCTTCGAGAGAGGAGTGAGTGGGCTGTACCGCTTTACTCCTTTCACTGTCTGCCTGACTCCACTAGGACCAAGGCTGCTAACTGAACTGTAGTCTCCTAGGCTACAGTCAAGATTCCATCTCTATGTGACACATAGTCAAAGTCATACATGCTATGTATACTGATGGTTGTAGCCTTGATTGTAAGAACTGCCACAACAACAGGAGACATTTTCTGGTAAGGAAATGCCCAGTGTCACAGCTGGTACAAATGTTGCTGACCCAGGCCACTTCAGTCCAAGATCATTAAACTCACATTTCGCAAATATTAATCCTACCTGCTGGTGACAGCAGGTAGTAAGAGTGAGGACAGTATCCACAGAGTAGTTGGAAAAGAAACTACTGCATACATCAGAAAGTGCACGATTCTGCAGTTTAGTGAGGGAAGCGGGTCTACAGCACCCAAAATGATTGTTTAGTAGGTAAGCCCTACACAGGAGTTTATAAGCTCCCATCAAATGGTCATCAGGTAGCCGGAGACAAACTCTGGGCCACTACTATAGCTGACCTGAATCTTTCTTTTTATCTTATGTTTTGAAAACTGAGATGCGATTTACAGGATGACTTGAGCCTTTAGACTGTAAGGAAGACAGTTTAGGCAATGAGGTAAATGCAACATTATGGTATCAGTTCACGATGTAATAACCTGCCAAGAGCACACAGGCAATAATGCAGATGGAGAGATATTATTATATTACCCCAGTCAGAGGAAAATATAAATGTAAACCTAACCAGATCAGTGTAGGAATTTAGGGAGTGAGAAATATGACAAAATGCCAACCAGTTGGCTCTGAGATTCAGTAGGATAATGTTGAGTGCGGGTATTGTACAACGCATTTCATAGCTTGAAGCAAAAGTATTGTAGTGAGATTGTGTAGAGCTATCCACACTTTGCTCATACCTATTTGAGAAATGTCACAGTTTAAAAATGCTCCCCCATGCATATATCATTTTTATATCTTTATTTCTTTTATAGTTATCTTAATATGTTTATTATTGTTTAAGCTCTCTCGGCTTTTCCCAGTTAGGGGTCACCACAGCGGATCACCTTGTTTGCTCATGATTGGCAGTGGAGCTTTTACAGTGTTGAGTTTCCAGCCCGGCGCCCAACCTTCCACAGAAGGCACACACACGCACGCATTCACGCCTAGGACCAATTTTAGCATGTCCAATCCACTTGCAACATGTCCTTGGGGATGTGGGAGGAAACTGGAGCACCCGGAGGAAACCCACACAACCACACGGAGGACATGCAGACTCCGCACAGAAGACACCCCAGTTTAACCTAATATCTTAATATTTTTTGTTACACACACGCATGTGTATACACACACACACACACAAACACACACATATATGTAAATCTATCTCTCTTTCTATATATATATATATATATATATATATATATATATATATATATATATATATAAAATATGTGTGAGTGTTATATGAAGTAAGATATGCTTGCAACGTTTGAATTGTTACATATGCGTCTATTTGGAGCTTAGCTCCCTGGGCCTCTGCTGAAAACAGGTTCTGTTGACCCAGTCAGACTATCCTGGTAAACAAATGTCAAATAAATAAGTCAATTAGTGCCCACATTTGGCACATGCTGAAATTGTGGTTTTATTTGTTGCTGGTGTCATTTATTGAATTATGTTATGAATGAATTTTAGTTGATCAACAGTAACATAATTCACGAGTTTTTCATTTTTTTAAAGTTATGCAACCCTGGAGTCAGTATATTTCATTTCCAGGGATTTTGTGGTGGTGGTGGTACAGGGTGAAGCTTGCATGTAAAGGTTTTTTGTTTCCTTTTGGTAATGACAAGTGAAAACGATTGGTTTGTATTTGCAATTATTTTGTTTCAATGATTTAGGTGGCAATTAATGATAATTTATGTTTTGTTTTTCAAAGTCACTGGTGATAATTTATTATAAACTATATATATATATATATATATATATATATATTTGTTTATTTATATTTAACATTTGTTTACTGGGAAAGTCCGAGTTGGAACAAAGTAAATTTTCAGCAGAGGCTTGGGGAGAAACACATGTTTGTAACGTGGGAAGAAACCCACACGAGAGCATGGAGACTCCACACAGAAGGCACCCCAACTGAGAATCGAACAAGAGAACCTCTTGCTGAGAGACAACAACACAACTGCTGCGCCACTGTGCTGTCCATTTATATAAATGATTAGATGTGTATAAGCTTCAACTGTTTCTCCATCTTGTTTAACATTTGCTTGTTTGAATTTCATCTTTTTATAAGTTGCTGTGTGATAAAACACTGCAGTAAAAGCTGAGCTGAGTTTCATTAGCATGTTTAGGTTGCATATGAACTCCATTCATCTAAATACCTGATATTATCCTGCAAAATCTTGTCATAAAGAGAATGGAAATATTGCTGTTTGGCTGCAACCTGAACCCCTGAGCATCAGCATTTTGGGAAGACATGCCTGTAACTACTAGGCCACCAGAAAAATATATATGTATTGGCTTTGGGGGTAGGAGATTGGCATAATGGTTAAGGTGTCTGCCTTACAAATGCAAGGTTCAGGGTTTGATTCTGACATGGGGTAATTGGCTAGGCTTAAAAAAATGGACCACAAGGGCACTTAGCCTAGTACTACTAATCTATGAACCTAAGTCTCTGTCATTCTATGAAGGTAAATTATTAGTACTATGGATGTTAGTCATGCAATCTATATTGGAGCTTTTCTCCTCAGGCCTCTGCTGAAAAAGGGCTACTTAGCTCAAACGGACATTCCCGGTCATCAAGTGTAAAATAAATAAATAAACATTCCCTGCATATGGCATTTGTCAAATAAATAGTAACATTAGCTTCCATGTCACAAAACTTACGTTACATTAGGCTTAACAACAGTAGTACTCATCTGAGATTATAGCCATGTCTCAGGTTCACAGGAGCAGTTAACTGTTTTAGCACAAAAGACACTCGACAGGTTGTGTCTTTTGCACTGCAGTACTGTAGTATTTGTTACAGGTTTAAGGATTTCAAGTCACAGTTTTGTAGGACTTCACTTAAAAGGAGAGGCAGGCGACAGACAGAGAGACAGTTAAATATCAGAGGTCCAAGCATAGAACCCTGAAATACCACCAATTGAACAAACTTAGGCCAAAACTACTCGTCAGGCAAACTGCCCCACCCCCGCTTTCATTTCTGTGAAAAGGTGAGAATGAAATTAGAGGCTGCTGAGTAAATGCTAATCTTTTTATCTTTTTCAATGTACTTGCAGCAAATAATAGCTGAATGTTTCATACATGCTGGTGAAATCTATGATAATTTTTCAGAAATATGGTAATTACATTTCATGACATAAAGTTGCATACTTTGTTTTTCACTACTTTTCTTAGGTTATGGCAGTAGCTTTAAATTTAGCCTATAATTAGTTGCAGAATGGTTTTCCAGTGACAGACGACAGAGCAATATTTTGTGTCATCATCTGGATTTTATGTGGTAAAATAACTTGTGCTTTAAATTCTGTGATCTTCCTGACAAAATATTTTCTAAGTGCAAATGAATGTTTCTCTTGATTGTGCTTGTAATATTATAACAAACATCAGCGGTGATTTGTAAAATAAGGGAGAGATGGAACATTTTATATATAAAGTTTTCTTTTGCGAGTACTTCCCTTTTTCAGGGCATGCAGACCAGGGCAATGTTCCCAGTCATATAAAGAGCACCTGTTTTCTTGTTTATATTAAAATGTGTTTTGGCTTTTTGCCTTGCTGTCTTATAAAGCACTAGACTATAAAGTACACTTTCTGCTGTCGGCTGGCAGTTCAAATCTTCTGATACTGGAATAAAAAATGAATCCCTTAGCTTGAATATGGAAAACAGGTGTGTCAAAGAAAGGATTAAAGTAGCACTCTAAACTTAGAAGAAAGAGGTACATTTTCGAGGTTCCGAAATATGAGGAACAGTAAAAGTATTCTTGCCTATGTCTTTATGTCACTATTCAGACCTTGCAAAGTTCTGGAATAATTAGTAAAATTATGTATAAAAATAAAGTAGAAGGATTTTCTAATAATCTATATATTTCATATAATGAGGCTAATAAACAATATTTAAGTAAGCACACACCTGTAGTGCATTAAAGTGGTAAAGGCTGGTATTCATACTCTGGTACGTTGCACATAGCTAGCAGTTATCTGCGATTAGCGTCTCTCGATGGATGTGGAAATAAGGTCAGCATGGGTCATTTGTAATGAATAAGTATAAGCAAAGTTCTTTTTAAAAACACGTCCATCTTTGGCAAAAGTATGTAAACTTTGGCATTAGAAACTTGTAAATTAATACATAAAAGCCTGGGGCTTCATATTATACGTTCGTACATATGTACTAGGCTAGCTGCTCTTATAGGCCATTTTTAAGCCTAGCCAGTTTCCCTTTTGTACTTGAAATAACCTATCCCATTTGGTTAAAGGTCAGCCTTACCCATCCCATCGTTGATAATTATATATTATCCCTAATAAGAATACCTGGGATAATACCATAGATAAGTTGAGGGAACCCATGTATGGGAAAAAGCATTTAGGAACTGCCTCTGTCCATTAGTTATACAGGGGTGGTCCTGAGGTACATTTTCTGTTTCCCATTAATTGATGTAATTTGCTCTTGTATTTTCTGTTTCCTGTCCATAGATGTAATTTGTGCTTCAAAGTGGACAGGGACAAATTTTGTTTTATGTGGCTTGGAGTCTATTCCACAGCAGTAGTACCCTCTGTGAGATATACCTGTCACCCCATAGCTTTCTGGTGATGTTGCTGAAGAGGTTTACATCCCTAGGCAGTGTATTTCTGATGCCATTTGAGTTGATGATGTACAGTAAAACCATCAGTAGTGGGTCAGAGGATGCCTTGTATGCCAGACACAGGTCACGTCTTAACAGTCTGTAGGTTACCGACAGTAGTGACAGGGCTTTGAGTCGATCCATGTAGGACATGTTGTTTAGGTCTTGTATCCTTTTAGTAAGGTGTCTCTGTGGGTGTTTCAGTTGCATGTGTCTGGACAGATGCATGAAAGGGAGCATTATATTAATTGACTGGTGTAATGTGGACTGGGTAAAGGGGGCAATGACATCCCTAGATCTAGACACAATCCCTTTGTTTATAAGCTGTGCAATGTAGAAGAACTTTCTTACAATAATAGACACACACTAGTCAAAAGTTAGGTCACTGTCCACATAAATTCCTAAATCCTGAACAACTGGGTCATATCTTAGAGGCATATTGTCACTGTGGTAGTTCCCTGGGGTAGATGACTTCCCAAAAGAGGCAATAATGTAATTTTTGGCATTTAGTTTCAGATCATGATTTTGACACCAGTTATTAATTTGAGACAAACCATCTTTCAGAATGACTAAGTCATTTGGGGATTCAATGACTGCAAACTTAGTCAACCAGAACCCTTTGGTATTGGCTTTTACTTGAAAAAAGTAGATGCCAAGCAGAAGCATTCCCAGCACAGAACCCTGGGGGACTCCACTGGAGGGTGGTCTCTTTTGTGGAGGTCACTTTCCCAATTTTGATTATCTGTGTCCTGTCTGTGGTAACTCCATGGGTGACTAGTCACTTTGTGGAACTAACTTTCTCTATTTTGATTGTCTGTATTCTGTCTGCGGGGACTCCACTGGTGGCTGGTCTCTTTGGGGAGGTAATTTCCCCTATTTTGATTGTCTCCATCCTACCCGTGAGCCAGCTGGCTGTACAGCAGGTATCATAGGGGTATATTCCCAATTTATTTAGCTTTTCTACAATGCCTGAGAATGGAATTGTATCAGAAGATTTGGCCAGGTCAAGGTATGTGGTATGTAATGTTTTTCCTTCATTGTGCTTTGGTGTCCTTTTCACAAAATAAGCATTACTTGACCTTGACAAATACAAACTGAGATGGGCCAAGTGTTTCGAGGGTCCCTGTAGCCTGATTGATTAATTCCATGATAAATCTTCCTGAACTTTGGTCATACTTATATGTCTGTAATTTCCTGGGTCTGGGAAAGGTCTTCCCTTATGCAGGGGAATGACTGTAACTGTTCTCCAGTCACTTGGTACAAAACCTGAATGGAGGCTGAGATGGAACAATGTTGTAAGGGGATGTGGCTAAATCATGCTTCATGCTATTTAAGATTTTTTTTTTTATTTAAGATGCATCCTGTGATATTGTCAGGACCCATTGATGCAATATATTTTTAGCTTTTGGTAGCACTTTTACGACTTGTTCTTTTGTGATAGCTGGAGGTCAGCCAGTTTCAGGTATATTTTGAAGGACAGATGGAGCGGGCAGAGAGGGATAAAGTTAGAACTAAATTTATCGGCCAGTAGTTTCCCTGTACCTTCAGACTCAGTTTAGGTAATATCATTCACAATCAGCTCAGCGCATTGCTGCAATGTGCTTTTGAGATTGCTAACATAACTAAAAAAATGCCTTGGATTGTCTTCAGCTTGGGTAGCTGTTTTAGCCCCAAACTTAGCTGTGGTGGATTTTACTAAGCTCCTGGGTTGTTTGTTTATTTTAGTCACAAGGGCTTTAACCGTATGGAATTTACACTTCTCACTTTTGGTCAGAATTATTTTCCTCTTATTATAAAGCTTGTTGATATTATGGTTTTGCCATGTGGGTTTGTCTCTGGAGATTGCCCTGCACTTGTTCCTACAAGAATACAGTTGCATCTATGCAGCTGTTTACATGCTGGTATAGTGTGGTGGTGTACATTTCTGCATATTCAACAGAGTTAACTGGGTTTTGTGGGGATTTGAAGCTTGTCAATGTATCATTTAAGAGTAGGTAGTTAGTCTTAAAGATATTTCTAAAGGTACCTTAGGTGGAACAGATCTCTGGATTCAGTATTATTTTGAAGGAGACTGCTTTATGGTGAGACCTAACAAGTGATGAAGATATGCAAGGGATGGGGCAAGATGCTCCCATATTAGTACAAACAAGATCCAAGATGTTATTCCCCCTGGTGGGTACTCTGACTAATTGTTCCAGGGCATTTGCATTGACAAAGCCAGGAATTTCTGTGCTCATGCACTAGTGGTGGTGTAGGTTTCCCAGTCTGTAGTTGGGCTAGTTTAGATCACATAGGAATATGGTATTGCGTTTAGTACTGAGTGATTCTAGGTCCTGTAGACTGGGATTGTGGCTTTCTTTTCTCATGGATGCATAGCCAGCCTCAGGCATAGGCCAACTAGGCGGCCACCTAGGGCACCGCTCCAGCAGGGGAGCTTTTCCAGTATTTATTTAGTGTAGGTAGACCAGGATGGGGGCACCGGGTAGTGTGGTGGGGGCGCCATGGAGCCCTTTTGCCTAGGGCACCAGTTGACCTAAGACCACTCCTGCATGGAGGGAGTTGTATAGCTAACTGATAGGTTTATAAGTTCGTAGGTAGGTACTAGGCTATTGGCCCTAGGGCCTATATAAGCCTAGCCAAACTGTACCCTGGTTTTTGCCACCCACGAAAATTATTTTCCTGTGCCCCTGTCAAGCAGAGCCACAGAAGTGATCCCTGGGGTGAATTTCCTATCTCCCATCCAGTCATCAAGATTTTTCTTGAAGTGTGCTAATGAGAAGCTTTGTTTGATATTGGTAGTTTGTTCCAGAGTATGGGAAGTCTCTGGGACAGGAATCTATCCCTCCAGCATGTTCTGTTTATTGTGGTGACAAGGTTTAGGTCAGTAGAGTGTGTAGCTCAGAGGGATTGGGATTTCTTTATGTGGAGCATATCCAACAGCTCTGGGTTTGACATAGCTTTGTATGTTAGGCAGAGATCGCCTCTGAGCAGGCGATATGCGACAGAGTAAAGCTGGAGTTTTTTTGAGACTGTCTGTGTAGGGCATCTGTTTGAGGCCGGTAATCCTCTTTGTGAGATATTTCTGTGGCCTTTTCAGTTGTTGTTGATGTCTTGTGAGGTACATACCAAAAGGGATGTTGTACTCTATAATGGGTCTAATGAGTGATGAGTAGAGGGGAACAATGACCTCTTTTTTCCTGGATGAGAAACCTTTTGTGATGAGGTGTGCCACATAAAAGGATTTCCTGACTACTGTGGCAATGTGATTATCAAAGGAGAGACTACTGTCCACCTGTGTCCCAAGGTCTCTTATCACATTTTCGGTGTTAAGCAGACTACCGCCTATGTGGTAGTTCATGGGTACAGAGTTTTTACCAAAAGGGATGACAATGCACTTTTTGGCATTGAGCTTGAGGCCATGTTTTTGACACCAGGCATCTTGTCTCAGTGAGGCCGTTTTGTAGGATGTCCACATCATTAGGAGATTTGATTATGGCTCCTAGTTTGCAGTCATCTGCGAACTTTGTTAGCTAATGACCTTCTGTGTTAGCCTGTACTTCAGAGAAGTAGATACCAAACAGGAGAGGACCTAGGACTGAACCCTGTGGTACTCCACTTGTCACTGGTCTAAAGTTGGATTTAGAGTCTGCTACTTAAACAGTGTGGGTTCGGTCAGTGAGCCAGTTGGCAACCCGTCTTGTGACATAGGGATTTATGTCTAGTTTAGTGAGTTTGTCTATAATTCCAGAGTGGGGGATGATGTTGAAAACCTTGGCGTGATCTAGATAGGCTGTGTGAACTGCCTTACCCT
This sequence comes from Protopterus annectens, assembly GCF_019279795.1. Lineage (NCBI taxonomy): Eukaryota > Metazoa > Chordata > Ceratodontiformes > Protopteridae > Protopterus > Protopterus annectens. Next base: position 1,112,422,577 of record NC_056748.1, read on the forward strand.
CATCTACAGCTTTGGTGACCGCTTCAAAGAAGTCTATCAGGTTTAGGAGACATGATCTGCCTTTTACAAACCCGAACTTGGTAGGGTCCAGAGTTTGGAGATTACCAATGTCATTGTTTATAAGTTCCATGATGATACACTCCATAGCCTTGCAGACCAGGCTTGTCAGGCTAATGGGGCGGTAGTTCCCGGGGTCCTTGATGGCTCCCCCTTTGTAGAGTGGGATAACCGTTGCTCTGTGCCATTCAGTGGGCACAAAGCCTGAGGTGAGGCTATGATTGAATATATAATATATTCATATAATATATGTTATGTGACCTTTGTGATGTTTATTTGGACGTGAGGAATCTCTAATGCATCATGCTGCTTTATCAGCCTTGATGCGAGTCTCTTCCGGATGTAGATTTCAAATATTTTCTTATAAGAGAGGGTACTATGGGTGAGAAATAGGTAAGAGGGGTAATAGACAAAGATAAGGTAAGAAGGGATGAGAAAGAGATGGTGCAGGAGTTCCCAGTACAAAAAAGCGTCAAACACTTCCACTACCAGATGGTAGTGCAGTAAAGACCCCAGTGTTGAGGTGGTAAGGGCCTGTGCTGGTGGTTGGCATCAACTGGGAGAGAGTGTCTTCAACACTCTGAAGAGCGGCTTTGACAGGCTAAATCCTGTTCACTACCTGTTCCAGTATGTGCTCTACCAAGTTTTAAAGCCCCCTTTTGGTGAGGCGTGCCAGGCTCCCACATGACGGGATGTCTGCAGGACTAGTGCCATCTGCCTGACCCTGTGAGGATGTCCCCTGATGGGCAGAGGTGGAGTTCCCCTTAACATGGGTGGTATATGCCTGGGAGGCTCCTGAGGGATTTGAATCAGTAAAAAACATAAAATAAATGGGAGAGAAGCAAAACATTAAAAGAGAAAGAAACATAATTAAAGTAATGTGAACAGAGAAAAAAAGGGGTCAGGGAGAGACAAAAGAGCAGATGTGCAACAAATCTACACATCGTGTTACATGCTATTTCATTTCTCATAACAGTTTTACACTGTGATTAAGTCTTTATTGAGGTAAACTTGTATATGAGAAGTGCTTATGCATGCAATGGGAATAGTCATTCAGGAAGTGGTTGTGTGCTTGGGAATGATACATGTAGTGCTTATGCATATTGCAGATGAATTCATATGGGAAGTGCTTGTGACTACTTAGAAGGGGAGTGTGTTCCTCTCAAGTTTTGTACATTTTTCCTTGTCATGTATTCAATACAATACTAAAAACAGCCTTTGTTGTTATTAAAAATAATCAGGTAAACACAAATATTTTTTATAATGCTGTCTGTTTTACATTTGTTGGAAAATAATTCAAAGAGTTCTTTCATCCATTATGCTGTAGAAATATTTTCTTAAGAACACTAAAGAAAACAGTTTTAGATAAGAGTACAGCAGTTACACATTGATATAATTCTCGCTCTTGTTTACAATAATGTAAGGATTTCACTTCATTTTTTTAAGCTAAGCACAGTATACCTTTTTTATACACATTTCAAAATAGTTTAATAAAGAATAATGCATGTATGTAATAATTACTCACACACACACACACACACACACACACACACACACACACACACACACACACACACACACACACACATGACTTTCCTTGAGTTGATTGAATATAGGTTTGGCTATTGAGCGATAGTAGTGGTGCTTAATATTGAATAGATTAAAGGTAAAACAATAAAATATAAATTCAAAGTACATGTTGTCTACAAGCTATCTTATCCTTCGTACAAACAGTGAGAGCGCTGGACTGCTAAAGAGAGGTGTGAACTGTGGAGCTCTCTGCAATCCGTTTATGTCTATCCTGTAGCACATTCATGATCATTTAAAACCAAAGTATGCCCATACATTGCTGTACATGTTTGTGTATTACTACAGTCCATAGCGATAAATGAAAACAGGCCTCATTTGCATGACACACAAGTAAACGGTCCTAAATTTACACGGAAAAGTTGAACACCTCCATATTAATTCAGAAATACTTGAGGTTGGTGGAAATGTCTTAGGATACTGTTGACTTTTTAAAAAAGAAACATTTAAAAATAAGTGGAATTGGTGACTTAGTGTTAATAAATGTTGCTTTAACATTTATGATGTGCATATAGTGAATGACTGAGTGATAGAATTTTGCATCATTTAGAAGTGGGATTTCAGTACAGAAGCACTGGAAGTGATAACTGATCACTTAAAATAATCATTACTTCGGTATCATTTAGTGACTATGCATCTTATCTAAACAATCCTGTCGTGGCTTGTGATTGACTGTACAGTTGCCTGGTAAGAGAAGTTTTATTTGAATTTATATTTTATTTCTTGCCACTGTTTTTAACTGTTTGTAGAAAGAAAGGATAGCTTGTAGATAAGATTTAGTTTGATTTATATTTTGTTTTACCTTTAAGTTTCAATGTTTGTTGTTAGAAAGAAATAGGTTTTAGGCAAACTCTAGCCATCCTAAGGGACATAGTCAGCTATAAATTCACATAGACGGCAGACAGGACAATCCAGAGCTTATTTAAACATTCCTGCCTTGATCTGTGATTTATTGATCTTTACTGTCCAAAAGAGGTGTGACTGCGAGCGATAGAAAACAGAAACTACTGCGCGCATTCATAGATGATGTAAAGGAATTCCAGCTTTTGGTTAACTATCACAACTTATACAGTCAGAGCAATAAGCAAGAACTTTACCTTACTTAATATTTAGTTGTAAATTGTTTGTGTGACTTTTCTCTTAAAAGTTGATTTACGTTCTCTTTGAACTCTGCGGTAACTGATTTTGATTATTCCTTTCTTTTTGAACTTTTTATTTATTTGCAGCTGAATATGGATTCCTTAAATGAGTATAACATTAATAATTTGCTAAAGCACAAATATCGTGCACAGAATAATAAGTGATATATATATATATATATATATATATATATATATATATATATATATATATATATATATTTAAAGGTAATGCCTGATAACATTGGTGGTCAGTGTTCCTCATTTCAAAGGCTGAATTGTTTGCTCACCATTATCAGTAGTAAATCTAGACTTACTGATGACGATTGCACTTACGTAGTTGGCACGGGTTGCAGAACTGTTATTACGTATATTAATGACGGGACTGATGAAATAAATAATGTTAGGTAAAAAGCAAATAGAACACATTTAGGAAAGGATGTGTCTATTGTCTTTGTAAAGATTGCTCAACCTCTATGAAACAAAATAATGACACTGACAACTTTGGAATTCTGGATACAAGTATTCAGCAATCTAAGGATTCAGAGTCTATAGAATGAAATGAAAAAAGAAAGAAGGAAAAAGTTCACAACGGATAAAGAAGAAAAATAAACTAATAAAGGTCTGTGAAGCAAAGAGAATACCTACTAAAAGAATACTGCTTTGTTATGCAACACATTACAGGGAACGATAACATTTTTCTGTCAGAAAACCATCAATCTACAGAAAAAAGGCATCATTTTTTCAAAAGAGAATGTAGAAAAAGAAGCAAGGGGCAGGTTAAAAGGAAGAAATCAAAACTGAATGTGGAAGGATTGAAGAAGATTACTGTAAGAAAAAAGGTGAGAACGACAGACATTGACAACATGACTCAAGCCGTGGTTGTACAAGTCAGCTGGATGAGAACTGTATGCTTGCAATTTTAATAAGCAATTAAAAGAGTGAGATTAATAAGACTGATGGTGATGAAGATCATTCCTTTGTAACCATTGATAGAGCAAATATTACTAAATTAGAAGTTGAAGCTTATTCAGATATGGTTACAAAAGATGTTCTTGTAACTGGAGATTCAGTTATTGGAGGAACTAATACTTTCATTTGCAGAGAAGATAATGAACACTGAATAGTGTTATGCTTGCCAGCAGCAAAAATAGAGGATCTGAGACAAGCCTTAGAACACTTTCAGTTTTTATTCATATTGATACAAATGAACTTATCTTTAAGGGATAGCTTAGTGTTAGCAGGGAACTTACAGCCCTCATAGATAGCATAGCATGGCTTGTACAGGTGTTGGGATGTATTTTTCACAAGTCACATATAGAAAGGAGAGTCAGGTCACTGAATGAAAAGAGTTTTGGGGAGATACCTATGTGAAAAAATGTCCCATTTTAAAAAATGGAAATGTGTAGAGCATATGAGCATAATTTTGGGAACACGTGTTCAGATAGGATGGCATGCACTTCTCAAGATCAGGGAAGATATTTTTTTCATCAGATATTTTGTAATATTTGACAAAGATTAGGCAAGGTTTTTGCCAGGTTGAAAATTTAACAGTTCACAGAAAGCAACATTTGATGCATCTCTCATGGTTGGTAATACATTAATAATTATTTTTTTTATTGGAAAATATCCTATGTTCCCACAAGATTAATTATAAAACATGGTTAAAGAACAATGACTGGAAACCAGTTCTGTCAGGGTATAAATGTTTTTACTGCAACAGACACTCTTAACAAAAAATCAGGTGGAGGTGTTATAATAGGGATTAAAGATGGTTATGAGACCTGGGATTATTACATGGTCAACAATAACACTTATACTATAGAGTGGTGCATCTGTGACAGTGAAAACAACCCTGGAACATATAACAATGTGTGGAGTGTATAGACAGCCAAAGTCAAGTGCAGATGACTTAGAAAAATTCAAACACTTCTTGCATGAAACACAAGAGGGAAGAATAATAGTGACAAGGCACATAAATTTACTAGAAACAGACTGGAATAATATTGGTTCAACAACTTTAGTAAGGATATTGTTCACATGTATGTTGATTGTAAAAAAAAAAAAAAAAAAAACTACCATGGAGCAGAACATACTAGACATTGTTTGTGTTCCTTAGGAAATTGTTACTTCATATCATGTTTTACCACTATTGATGTGCAGTGATCATGGTTATTTATTCTATTTATTTATTTGAATTTGTTGACTGGGAGAGTTCGAGGCCAAGGAGTAAAGCTCCACAAGTAGTTACATTCATGGCAACAGATTACATTTTTGAAAATATACCGTAGTAAAGGATATATAATAAGCAAAAGGCTTTCATGCATAACATTTTGTGCAGAAGAATATAAAGTTACATATTAGATATGAAAATATAATATGAAAACCAATTTTCAGACATTTGAGCAACTTTGGAAAGATAGGACATGTTAGATAAGATTTTTGTTAAGATTAAATTAGAAATATTTAAACAATCCTAGTAAAGATAGTATGTAGGTTACTTATTGATTTAGAAAGGTCATTTAAAACATTTGAGAGGTCTTAATGCATATAGAGTTCAGTTTAATAGCCTTATGCCATTTAGAATACCACTGAAAAAGGGAATAAATTCATTACCAGAGGAAATTGGATGGTCTATTGTAGGAATAGTGTACTATTAGAAATGTTAATTTGTTGCTAGATAATTCTGCCAAACTGAAATCTAAACCAATGCACAATGATTAATGACAGATTATATGGAAGCAGAACAGTCACTATGTAAAACTAAATGGAGTGATGTGTTCAGTGGAATAATTGATGAAGAAATGTCGAAAGTTTTGAAAAAGAAATTGTTTGAATGCAAAAAAATCAAAACAAGTTTAGGCATACAATGTCAGGAGGATATATTTCCATAACAAAAAGATACTTGATTAATGTGTGAGACAAAAATATAAGGAATGAAAAAGAGGTTGAATTACAACTTTGAAAACTGAAATAAACAAGCAGGACAAACAAATTAAGCATAGTTTGAGACAAGATGAAGAAAATTTATATAAAAATATTGAGCATAACAGAAACCATTTTATAGATTCATAAGACGTGAAAGGGGTGAAAACATGCAAACTGATAAACTATGTATAGATTCTAAAATTTATTCTTAGACACAACAAATTATAGATATATTTACAAAATCTTATGTCAAACAGTTTGGCACCACAAAGAGGGGTAAGTTATCCTAGTTACATCCAAGTAACCTCAGATACTGAAATCAAATTAGATTATATTGAAAAAAATTATGCAAACTGGATCCAAACAAAGCACAGAGAGGAGGTGGAATTAGTAATAATGACCTGAGAACTCTTCAGCTAGGTCACATAAATATGGGGAGATTCCTCAAGACTGGAGATGTGCACTTATTAAGCCTGTCTTTAAGGGGAAAGGGGAGTAGGATAAACACAGAGTCATTTAGACCCTTAAGTTTACTTTCATGTTGTGGGAAAATAATGGTGAGGGTAATATTGCATAAATTATTGTCAGGATTGCAAAGGATGAGACTTGAAACCATATATCAGCTTGCATATTTTGAAAATAAATCTATTACCACCGGTAACATGATGTTCTGTAACAATATAATAACAGCTGTGAATGAAAATGTGTGTTGTGATGTAATTTATATAGATTTAACTTCAGCTTTTGATAGGGTCATACACAAAACACTGATCAATACAGTTGGCCAACTAGGTATTGATGTACTCTTGATAAGCTGGATAACTACATGGCTTATAAATAGGACAAGGCAAGTACCATACAGCAGTTGGACAGGTGAAATTCTTGGTCACTGTAAGGGTGCCCCATAGACATCTGTCCTAGGCCCATACCTGTTTAGATTTTGGGCTAAATTCAATAACACCTACACTACAGTCTCATATCGACCTCATAAATAAAGACATAAATGACCTCCAAACCCTGAATCCTGCCCAGTTCGGCTTCGTGAAGGGCAGATCCTGCCTGTTAAATTTGGTGGATGTCTTTGAAAATGTGACCAAGGCCATTGACAAGGGCAAATCTGTGCACACAGCATACCTCAACCTGGCAAAGGCTTTTGGCACAATCCCACACTCGGGCATTACCGCTAAACCTAGTAAACTGAATGCAAACCCCTTTGTTTTAAGATGGATTGCCAACTGGCTCACAAACCAGACACACACTATTAAAGTGGGTGACTCCACATCAACCAGCAGACCTGTTACCAGTGGGGTGCCACAGGGGTCAGTGCTGGGCCCCCTACTGTTTGGTATAGATTTCTCAGAAGTTCATGTCAAAATTAAGGGGTTGTGGCTGACCAAGTCTGCAGATGACTGCAAAGTAGGTGCAATCAATAAATCCCCAAATGATGTCAGTATACTCCAGGAAGGTCTGACTCAGACCAACGACTGGTGTATTAGTCACAGTCTCAAACTGTATGCAAAGGCATGCATCATCATTCCCTTCAGCAGAAACAATGTCTCCCCTCACACTATCAAATCAACAATAATACCCTAAGTAGCCATGAATTGGTAAGGGACCTGGGATCACATGTTGACTGTGATCTTAATTTCAACCACCATGTGTCTACTGTAGCACTGAAAGCTTTCTTCATGGCACACTTGATTAGTAAAGACATTTCCTTGAGAGTAAAAGAAGATGTTCTTCGTGTTTCACTGTTGCAGTCATCACATTTGGGTTATCCCTGCCAGGGTACCCCTCGCACGGCCCGAATACCAGAGGCTTAGTATTTCTGTGTTGGTTGCTGTCGCTTCAAGGACTGACTTCAGGTCATCAGTAGTATAAAGTAAGGCAGCCGACACCATTAAGTCAGTCTTTCTGGATGAGGAGCCCAAAGCAGAAGAAGTTCGCATGAGTGCCGGTCAGCCAGTACCTGAGTTTCATCTTCCGAATTGAAGCTGAAGTCTTCTAAAGCTAAGTACCCCATTGGGGATCCTTTTTTCTTGCTCTAACCGATGTCAGAAAAAGTTAACAATTGTCTCACCTGAGGAAAGCAAGTACCACACCGAGACTTTCATTCTTACTGCGTCACTTGCTTAGGCCCAGACCACAATGTCCCTCGCTGTCACTTTAGTGCTTTGTTCAACGCCAGAACTATACATCGTCGGGCTCTTATTGTAGCTAGATATTTTTGCTCTCAGTCCTCGAATTCCGATATGGCTTTGGTAAGCCATCCGACAGTGGATCTTCTGAAAAAACTGTAAGGATAAAGACAGAGACAGACCGCACAGGTCCATACCTACTGATGACGCTTCCATTAAGCTAGTCATCAGTTCTCCGGTCCTCAGTGTGGTGCTTTCACAGCCCCTGATACCCGCTTCTGTGGTTTTGCAGGCCGCTACTGAGACCCTTTCAGAGTCTGGTATGCTGTAAAACTCTTCTTTGACTAAGGATCCTGCGGTTGTCTCTACCTTGGATGGGTCCAGAGCCGCTGAGCAGGCACTGGCTTCTGAGGAAGTACTTTGCACTACTGAGTCTCGATACAAACCAACAACTTCTTTTGCATCTACCATTCTTTCGAAAACTACAGAGTTTCTAAGGCCCAAGGTATGAACCACGCCCAAGAAACTGACGACCCAGTCTCAGACACCTGCTTCTTTGCCTCAGTCTCAAATGCTTAAAATGGCAGAATACCTTATAATACTGATCAGGGGAAGCCAAGCTACCCCTTCCAAAAGAAAAAGAGATCTGTCTCCAGTAGTTTTATCTGAACAGGAGTCTGATGACTCTGATGCATCTGAATATGAAGACAATCAACCCCTCTCTGCTTATGAGGATTCCGATGCAGTCACAGGGAATGCAGAGATCAAAGCAATGGAGTTCCTCCACTTCTAAATCAGGGAGTGCAAAACCACCCCCTCATGGTAAGACCTCACAATGACTCTCTACTTCCACCCCCTCCCTCTGCTCACCTACACTTCCCCTAGGAATAAAATTCTCCTTCCAAGCAAGCAGCTGAGCCACCATTACCAACAACCACTGGTTCCTCAAAATAGTGTCCTTGGGATGCAGATTTTCTTTTCACACTCTCCCAACCCCAAAAGGGTTCCCGGATCTTCCTCCAAACCAATAGGCAGAGGCAAAAAAGCAAGTCCTTTCCCTTCTCTCTATGAGAGCAATAGAGCCCATTCCTGCAGAACAGATAGGCCAAGGTTTCTATTCCAGACTTTTCCTGGTACCCAGAAAAGAGGGCACCTGGTGTCCCATCCTTGATCTATCCATTCTAAACACCTTCCTGGTGATACCAAAATTCAAAATGCTCACCCTCCAACATCTACTACCTATGCTCTCCAAGAATGCTTGGCTAGCCACCCTAGACCTAAAAGTGGCCTACCTCCACATCCCAATCAGGGAGTCATGCAGGAAATACCTACGCTTCAGGGCAGGATCCCTGCACTTTCAGTTCTCTGCACTTCCCTTTGGCTTATCTACTGCTCACAGAGTTTTCACCAAATGTCTGGCTCCCTCCATTGCTTTCTGCAGGCAAAGAAATATACAGATTTACCCATACTTAGACAACTGCCTGATTCAGGCAGACAGTCAGGAAAAGCTGCTCAAGCACCTGGCCTTTGTAAAGTCCCTACTGACCTCCCTAGGGTACACTATCAATGAAAAGAAATACAAACAAGTGCCCACCCAAAGGATTATATTCCTGGGAGCAAGGCTGGACAAAGCATCCCAGACGGCATTCCTTACACCAGAAAAGCAAACTTACCTGACAGCCTTCTTCTCTCAACTAGCCACCAGAACCCAGTTATCTGCAAGGAAAACCCTGCAAGCTCTGGGGTTCATGGCATCTTGCATTCTACTCATTCCATATGCCAGACTACATATGAGGAAACTTCAATGGTACCTAAAAAGCTTTTGGTGTCAACACTCTCAAGACCTGGAAACTCTTATAACAATGATCGCTTGCCTAAGGACAGATTTTCTTTGGTGGGCAGCAGCATGCTTCCACAATAAGGGACTACCTTTCTCACCACCTCTCGCCACGAAGACCCTCACCATGGATTCTTCAGACTATGCCTGGGGTGCACACTTGGACGGCAGGTGCATACAGGGCCAATGGAACCCACAGCAAATACATCTGCACATCAACCAAAAAGAGATGTTAGCTGTCCAGCATGCATTGACAGCTATCAGGCCCCTTCTCTCCCCAGGGGCTCTCCTGATCAAAACAGACAACAGCACTGTGATATGGTATATCAACAAGCAGGGAGGGACTCACTCCTACCCTCTATGTAGGCTCGTCATGACCCTTTGGCACACAGCCTTAACCATGCAACTACAGCTTTTAGCACAATTCCTGCCAGGTTCTCTAAACTCTCTGGCAGACAACTTAAGCAGAAATCCTCTGGACCCACATGAGTGGCAGCTAGATCAAAGAACCTTCACCCAAATAACTCAGAAATGGGGCACCCCGAAGGTCAACCTCTTTGCCTGCCACACCAACCATCAGCTCAGCAAGTTCTGCACCAGGGAGCATCACTGCATGGCTTGGAAAGTGGATGCCCTATCCTTCCCCTGGGTAAGTCTATTTGTCTATACATTTCCTCCACTACCTCTCATCACCAGGGTACTGCTCAAAATAAGGGAGGAAAAACCAAGGACAATTCTTATTGTTCCAGAGTGGACTCGCCAGCACTGGTATCCACTGCTGCACAGACTGTCCCCACTGCCACCATGGCATCTCCCTCAGACCCCAAACTTCCTGACCCAGAGGGAAGGAGAATTCATGCATCCCTAATTGCAGACCCATAATTTGGCACCTTGGCTTATTTCCTGACCACTGATCAAGCTGCCAATCTCAGTAAATGGGTTTTAGAGGTTATACGTGAGGCTAGACACCCTAGCACTAGAAAGTCTTATGTTGAAAAATGGAAAAGGTTCTGCACCTGGATTCAGGCTAAGGGAGCTGATACGGCACAGCCCTCCCTACCTCTCATCCTGGATTACCTAGCTGACCTGCTTCACAGTGATCTCTCCTTTTCCTCTATTAAAATTCATGTCTCTGCTATCTCTGCTCATTTTAACACTGAGCACCCACTTTTCTCACACCCTCTCATCAAACAGTTCCTAAGAGGGGCTAGCAAATTGAGGTCACCCAGAAGAGCACCTACCCCAGCTTGGGACATAAACTTTGTGTTGGAAAAGCTCACTGTGCCTCCCTTTGAACCAGCATCTTCAGCAGAGCTAAAGTTTCTCTCCTGGAAAACAGCCTTGCTTCTGGCCATCACTTCAGCAAGAAGACTATCCGAGCTACAAGCATTCATGGTTGTAGAGCCCTTCATCATCTTCTATGCTGACAGGTGTCCCTCAGAATTAACCCATCCTTCATGCCCAAAGTGATGTCCAGTGTGGCTCTCTACCAGTCCATTCATCTGCCCACCTTTTTCCCAAACCCAAAAAACAAGGGGGAAAGGATCCTGCACTCTCTAGATGTGCATGGACAGCTCAGATTCAATCTAGACAGGACTAAATCATTCAGAAAGACTGATCAATTGTTAGTCAGCTTTGCTGCAGGGGCAGAGGGCAAAGCCATTTCCAAACAAAGCATTTCCAAATAGATAGCACACTGCATCCATTTCTGTTACAAGCAACATGGGAAACCTCCCCCTAAGGGGGTCAGGACTCACTCTACCAGAGCAGCCTTCACCTCTGCAGTTTTTCTCAGGGGAGTCCCCACCAGGGACATCCTGGAGGCTGCCACATGGACATCTGTTCACACCTTCACCAAGCATTACCACCTGCCTATCTTCTCCTAATCCAGGGCAGGCTTTGCCACTGCAGTCTTGCAGAGCATCCTAGCCAGCCCCTAGTCTTCTTGACTGCCTCCACCCTTTTCCTCAGCTTTGGGAATCAACCCAAATGTGATGACTGCAACAGTGAAACATGAAGAACATAGTACAGTTGTGTACACTTAACATAAATGTAGATGTTCAAGTGTATTCACTGTTGCAGTCCTGGTTTCCCTCCCTCCATCCCCCTTTTCTTCTCTCTCCCTCTCTCTCCTTGCAAGGAAATTTTTGGTATTTACTTCTACTGGTGGGGTTCTTCCACCATATCCTGGCTCCCACTGATGTAATGGTGTCGGCTGCCTTACTTTATAAAACTGACGACCTGACGTCAGTCCTGAAGCGACAGCAACTGACGCAGAAATACTAAGCCTCTGGTATTCTGGCCGGCCGAGGGCTACCCTGACAGGGATAACCCAAATGTGATGACTGCAACAGTGAATACACTCAAACATCTACATTTATGGTAAGTATACACAACTGTACTTTATAACCCCTCTATACCCTGCACTTATCCAGCCCATAATTGAGTGTAACGCCCCATTTGTAATGGACCATAGTAAGCAATACTATGCACCTACAACAATTAGAGAGACCTCAGAGGTTTCTAGCAAAAAAGATCAAGGGGCTCCAGCATGTGCCTTACACAAAACGACTAAAGTCCCTGTCACTGTACTCCGTATCTCAGACTTCTTAGGGGATACTTATGCCTGGCCTGCAGAGCAATCCAAGACCCAGACCTAATGAACTTGCTGCATATCTGTACATCAAATGGGACTAGGGCTACCCATTCCAGGGACCTAAATATGGCCTGTGACTAAATAGGACATGCTGGAGGGACAGATTTATCTCCCAGCGACTGCTGCATCTATGGAAAAGACTACCAATTCATGTGAAACACAGCACCTCTATGACACTGTTCAAGAGGAATCTGAAAGAGTGGATGGGGCACCATAAATTCTTACTGGGGATAGAGCCCACAACCCTAAAGGACACGGTCATCATTACATGCAATCTTGGGTAATGGCTAGCATTTCTATGGTATTACATTGAGATGAAACGGCTAGGCTTTAAATGACTTCTACGTTGAGAGCCTAGTAATCTCCTACTATCCTATGATTCTAAGTGTACATGATCTTTATTCAAGAACATCCCTACCACATTGTTTGCACTTTTTAGTCATGCAGAAAGATTGCGCTAAGTGTACAAATAGTCTACACTTTGTAGTAACCTTTATGAATCCCCCTCAGTACTTAAAGCTGCAATAAAATCAGGTGTGAGTTATGTTTGTGTTGTCTGTCACTCAGAACAGTGTATACTTAATGTAAGTGTCAATAATCCCAGGGTATGTCTTTCAGATCTATCTTTTTCATCTGAGGTGTTCTACAGTCTATATGCAGACGACCTGAAATTAGGTAAACTGATTACATGTGCTACAGATAAGGCATGTCTGCAAAATAGCTTGACTAAATTGACCATTTGGGCACAGGAGAATAATATGCTGATAAATACATCAAACACTAAGCATATGAGATCTGGTAGGAATAAATTGAAAGGCGAATATTTAATACATCACATAGTGATTGAAACTGTAGATTCATTTAAGGACCTGGCTATATGGGTAGATTCAACTATGAGTTTTTCTAATCATATCAACCAATTGGTTAATGATAGTTATAGAACTATGGTTGTATAAAAAGATTTATAAAGTCTAGGAATTCAGAATTGATGAAGCAATTGTTAGTTAATTACATTAGACCCATACTTGAATACAGAATAACAATATGGAAACCTTGTTAGAAAACAAGCATGAGTAAACTGGAAAGAGTACAGCAGAAATATACCAAGGGTATCCATGGATGTGAAATTTTAAGTTATTATGAAAGACTAAAATATCTGAACTTGTGCAGTGTCTCATAGATATTCATAAGGAGACCTTATTCAGTTATATAGGGCATTTAGAGACAACCACCTCTGGGAATGTTTGGGGCTATCAAAAAGTAGTAGAGAACCATCAGACCACCTGTGTAGAAGATTCTGTAGGAATGAGAAGTGTACTAATATGTTCTCCGCGAGAGCAGCTGTTGCGTGAAACAGACTACCAAATTACATTAAAGCAAGCACTTGTTTACATATTTTTAAAGACAGCCTGGACTCTTATTTTGGGAACAACTGTTTTGGTATTGGCAGCAATCAATAATGCCCGACAAGGTGCATGTTAATGTGTGATTAATGTCCGTCTAGGGGTGTTATAGGTTCATAGGTTCATAGGTTCATACTAGGCTATCTGCCCAAGGGCATTTATAAGCCTAGCCCATAGTTATGTGGCTTTCGCCACCCCTTTAGTTTGAATAAAAACTATGCCTATCATTTTGCTGTGCCTCTGTCAAGCAGTGACGCTGAAGTAATCCCTGGGGTATATCTGCAATCTCCCATCCATTGGTCAAGATTCCTCTTGAACAAGACCAGAGAGGTGCTCTGCCTCACATGTACCGGGATTTTGTTCCACAGCATAGGGAGTCTCTGGGTGATGAATCTGTCCCTCCAGCACGTTCTATTTATAACCGTGTCAAGGTTTAAGTCTCCCACCCTTGTGGTTCTGAGGGATCTAGATTTTTTGAGGTGAAGCATATTCATCAAATCTGGGTTTGACATGGCCTTATATGTCAGGCACAGGTCACCTCTGAGCAAGCGGTATGAGACTGAATAGAGCTGGAGTTCTTTCAGTCGGGCAGCATAAGACATATTTTTGAGACCCTTTATCCTTTTGGTGAGGAACTTTTGGGGCCTTTCAAGCTGCAGCAGGTGTCTGGTCAGATACATTCGAACGGGCATTGTACTCAATCATAGGTCTAATAAGTGATGAGTACAGGGGACGATGACCTCCCTTGATCTAGATGTGAATCCCTTCATGATCAGGTGGGTGATATAGAAGGTTTTCCTAACTACTTTAGCAACATGAGTGTCAAACGAAGGCTACTGTCAACCTGGGTCCCCAGATCTCTGATGACTTTTTCTGTGCTCAGTGGATTGCCACCTATATGGTAGCTAGGGGTAGCCTTGTTTTTCCCAAAGGGTATGACTATGCATCTTTTGGCGTTTAACTTCAGGCCATGGCTCTGGCACCAGTTATCCATTTCTGTGAGGCCCTTCTGGAGGATATCTGTGTCAGATGTGTTTTCGACTATGGCGCCCAGTTTGCAGTCATCTGTAAACTTTGTCAGCCATAACCCTCCTGTGTTTGCTTGTACTTCAGAAAAGTAGATGCCGAACAAGAGTGGACCCAGGACTGAGCCCTGTGGGACACCACTTGTGACAGGCTTTGAGTCTGACATGGCTCCAGCAACTCTGACCCTGTGGGTTCTGTCACTTAGCCAGTTTGCAACCCATCTTGTGATGTATGGGTTTACATTCAAGCTGATGAGTTTTTCGATGATACCTGAGTGCAGTATTGTGTCCAAGACCTTTGCCAGGTCGAGGTAGGCTGTATGGTCTGCGTTTCCCTCATCAATCGCCTTGGTGACTGTCTCGAAAAAAGTCAACCAAGTTTAAGAGGCAGGATCTGCCTTTGACAAAGCCAAACTGAGTTGGATCCAAAGTCTGCAAGTTCCCTATGTCTTTATTTATGAGTTCCATTATGATCCTCTCCATGGCTTTGCAGATAAGGCTTGTCAAGCTAATGGGGCGGTAATTTCCAGGGTCTGTGGAGGCACCGCCTTATGAAGTGGGACCACAGTCGCCGCGGCGCCACTCCTTGGAGTGCGTATCCTGAGGTGAGGCTAAGATTAAACAGCTGTCCTAACTGTGGGTTTAATTCCTCATTGAGTTCATGAAGCACACAGCCGGGGACACCATCCGTCCCATGGATGCTGTGTTTTTGCCTTAGTGAGGGCAGTTCTCACCTGGGCGTTGGAGATGTTTGGGGGCTACAATCCTCTGGAATAGATATCTCTCCTTTGGGGAGGGGAGAAGTTTGCACTGAACCTGTCAGCCAGTATGTTGGCAATGTGTGTAGGTTCAGTAATTTTCACATCATTTTGAACTAATTCTGAGCATATCTGGGAGTTTCCTCCTAGGTTTCTAACATAGCTAAAGAAGGCCTTATGATTCTCTTTAGAGTCCTTGGCGATTTTTCTCTCAAAATTTGCCTTGGATGATTTTATGAGAGCTCTTAGATTTTTACTTATAATGATCAAAGGTGTCTTACCTTTCAAGGATTTTGCTCTATCTTGTAGTAGCTTCCTCCTTTTGTTATAGAGCTTGTTTATGGCTGGGGTCCACCAGACTGGACGCTTGCCTTTGGTACAGAGAGTCTTAGTTTTGTTTGGGATTGCCTGAT
Organism: Protopterus annectens; assembly: GCF_019279795.1. Taxonomy (NCBI): domain Eukaryota; kingdom Metazoa; phylum Chordata; order Ceratodontiformes; family Protopteridae; genus Protopterus; species Protopterus annectens. Next base: position 1,112,438,518 of record NC_056748.1, read on the forward strand.
CCATGCAGTCCTGTAGGTGCTGGTAGAAGGCATTTGTAAGTGATTCAGCGGTTTGAGTAATGTTTACCACTGGCTCAGGGGCCTTAAAGGAGACCACACTAGTTTTAGAAGTGTGAAATCGGCTTTTGAGAAGTTTTTCACTGTGGTCTTTTTGTTTCAGGTGGGGCGGGATGAGGACCTCCAGCGAGATTAGTTTATGATCTGATCTCACCAGTGAGGGGTATACTTCGGTGTTGAACATTTTGATCCCATGTTCGTGATGATGAGATCAAGTATGTTTTCTCCTCTTGTGGGGATGGTGACTAGTTGTTCCATGGCATTTGAGTTTATGAACTCCAGGAATCTTTGGGTTAGAGTGTTCGGGCTTGAGTAGTGTTCCCAGTCTATATTAGGGTAGTTAAAGTCACCTAGTATGATGGTGTTTGGAGATACATTTATCCCTCCAATGTTTTCAGGAAGGCCATGTGAGGTTCCTGAGTTTGAGAGGGTGGCCTGTAACATGCTACAAATTGCAGAGCAGTCTTGCCTATGGTTAATTGCACCTGGATGGTCTCCGATGCATCATGCGTTGCCACCAACCTTGAGGTGTGGGTGTCCTTTATGAATATGGACACCCCTCCTTTCTTGGTGTTGTCCGGATTTTGGGGCCGGAACGCATGATATGAGGTGAAACCTGTTAGTGCTGGGGTGCTCTCAGGAGCCTTGAACCAGGTTTCTGTCACAGCACAGACATCGATGTTCTCCATATTGAGAAGGGCCTCGAGTGCGTGCATCTTGAGATTGAGACTTCTGGCATTGAGCAGCATTACCCTTAGTTTTTTTCCTTTTGGTGTTCTAGGGTGGTAGGTTTAGAATTTGAGCCTTGCCTAAAAAGGCACTATGGGGTGGCAAGAGCCTTTGCCAATATCCGAAGCCCAGGGTGACAGGTGCAAGCCGTCCCTTGCAAAGCAGCGTGGCTTGTCCAGCATGTCATCCCAGGCAGACAGACATTGGATCCCTTTGAATGACACCAGAATTTAAGCCAATTATTAAAGCTGATCATCTTATCACTGTATTGTGGCATCATTCTAGGTGAAGGTAGGATACTGCTCAAGGTCAGGGTCATACCTGCCTGGGCTACATAATCAGAGAGCTCCTCGATGTCCCTTTTCATGTAGTCCAAGGAGGTGCGTCTCAGGTCGTTGACACCAGCGTGGACAATGACTGAGTCGCACTTGTACCTGCTGTTGAGAGACCTGAGTGCTTGCGTTATGTGGCGGATTCTAGCGCCTGACAGGCAGCTTACTGTGACCTTCTCTTTACTCAGTCTGGTGAGCGGGACGTCAGTGTGTCTGACTATGGAATCACCAATGACAAGTGTGTCTGGCATTTTGTTTGGCCTTAAGGGCTGTGACTGTTTGACACTCTGACTGTGTGGTCTATGTGTTGCATGTGTTGGGTCGTGAGGTGGTAGTTGTTTGGGTGTCTGCTTTGGTGGCCTCTGCTGTTTTGGTAAATTTTTGATCAGAGCCTCCGAGTATGTCTTTGTGTGAGTATGTGTATGATTTGAAGTTGTGATGGTACCATGTGTGACTGGGTATGTATTGTGTGTGGTTACCTTCTCCTCCTGTCTGGTCTTGCCAGTCCTATGTTGAGAGAGCTCAGCCTCCAGTTTGGCCGTATAGTTGCATCTCTCGCATGTATTTGTGTTTTGTGGGAGAAGGAGAGGATTGTCTGTGTACATGAGGCAGTTGTAACATTGCCTCAATATTCCCAGGTTCACCAGTTGAGCTGGAGAGGACACTAGCAACTGATCCCTCGACATACTAGAAGTAGTTATGAGGTCCGATGCTGCAGACAGAGGGCCTCTATACCCCTGGAAGAGCGTTAATTACACATTAACACACACTCTGGAGGGCACTGTTGGTCTTAGAGAATGGGATCCCTGTAAATTGTTGTGTTTTACTTGCTTTTTCTTTTTTATTACTATATTTTTTATATATATTTTTGATGCAAAATATTTCCTCCACCTAATGTATATGTTAATGGTGTTGAAGGAAGCATTTTACATCCAAAACATAATACTTAAAAAAACTGGTCTTTACTTTATTTTTTCGTCCCTTTTACTCGTAAATCGTTTGGTTTGTTGGCAGTCATTGGAGACTGACGTCACTAAATAATGACATACATTTGAGTTTCAGACTGTTATTTCCTTCAGAAAATTCATGCAAACAGAAATCCTTTACTTAAACAACTTTGTAATTTTATAAGAGCAATAATTATCAGTTTCTGTTTTACAGCATTTGTTCCCCATTTATTTTAAGCTTTGTCCAGATTTTTTTCAGCTGAACGGTCCAGAATTATGCAAACCTCTTTACTGCTGTTGCTACCAGTAATCATCTCACTTGCTCTCTCTCGCTCTCTCTCACACACACACACACACACACACACACACACACACACACACACACACACACACACACACACACACATGTACACACAGTCTCTTCTGCTTTTGTTCACACATTCACTCACACATGCAGACAGCAACATGCACACAGACACACACACACACACACATGCATTTTTCCTGTTTCATTTTTTTTACACTCCTTAAACAGCAAAAGTGCTGATTAGCAAGTGTAAAATAATAGCTCAATCGATCTCTGTCTCTTACTCTCATACACACAAACAGTCTCACACACAGATATAAACATACACACACTTTTTTGTTGTAATTTTTTTTTCTTTTACACTCACTAAACAACTAAAGCACTTCCTAGCGAGTGTAAAATAATGGTGGCCATTTAGTTTTTTTCTGTTCGAGCTCCACGGCAGCTTAATATGCTACCGTGAAGTGATCAACTCATTTTTCAGTGGGCATTACTTGTACATTAATACCCTACTGTAGAACATTCGTTCTCCAATCAGGATGCTGATATACAGTTCGCCCATTCTCTTAAATGGCATTAATGTCCATACTTGAAATGTTTCTATGTATGTGAAAAACTTCTCTAAAGCAAATTTTACACTCCTCAAAACTGAGGTGGAATCCTTCAAAGCCCCCGGGCCTGTGGAAAATACAGCCCAGACCGCAGAATCCTTTATAAACGCATTCTATGAACACCTTCAGGAATGCATGGATCATGCGATCCCAAATAAAACCAAGACCCAATCCTCCAAAGGCAGACGTCCTGTCTGGTGGACCCCAGCCATAAACAAACTATACAATAGAAGGAGGAAGCTACTAAATGATAAAGCAAAATCCCAAAAAGGGAAGGCATCACTGATCAGTATTAGCAAAAAACTACGGGCACACATAAAATTGTCTAAGGCCAGCTTCGAGAGAAAAATTGCACAGGACACTAAGGATAATCACAAGGCTTTCTTTAGTTATGTTAGGAACCTGGGTGGTAATTCCCAGATATGCTCAGAATTAGTCCAAAATGACAAAAAATACACCGAACCCACAGACATTGCCAACATCCTAGCTGACAGGTTCAGCGCAAACGCCCCCACCAAAAGGGCAAATATCTATCCCAGCAGAGTGCTGCCCCCCTGACATCTCAGATGCTCAGGTAAGAGCTGCCCTCTCCAAAGCAAAAACACAGCATCAATGGGACCAGATGGTGTCCCGGGCTGCGCCCTACATGAACTCAAAGAAGAGCTAAACCCAAACATAAAACTACTGTTCAATCTCAGCGTTACTACAGGATATGTGCCCAAAGAGTGGCGTACAGCAACAGTGGTCCCTCTCCATAAAGGTGGTGCCTCAACGGATCCTGGAAACTATCGCCCCATAAGCCTGACTAGCTTGGTCTGCAAAGCTATGGAAAGGATCATCATGGACCTCATAAATAAAGATATTGGGGACCTACAAACACTGGATCCTACCCAGTTCGGCTTTGTTAAGGGCAGATCCTGCCTCTTAAACCTGGTTGATTTCTTTGAAACAGTCACCAAGGCCATTGACGAGGGGAAGGTGGTCCACACAGCCTACCTGGACCTCGCAAAAGCCTTCGATACAATACCCCAGTCGGGCTTTATAGATAAGCTCACCAGCTTAAATATAAACCCCTATGTCACTAGATGGATTGCAAACTGGCTCAAGGACAGAACCCACATGGTTAGAATTGCTGGAGCCATGTCAGACTCCAAACCAGTTACAAGTGGTGTCCCACAAGGCTCAGTCCTGGGACCTCTCTTGTTCGGTATATATTTCTCGGAGGTACAGGCCAACACGGAAGGACTGTGGCTGACCAAGTTCGCAGATGACTGCAAACTGGGTGCCATAATCGACTCTCCAGCCGACACAAGCATCCTCCAAAAGGGCCTCATAGAAACAGACAACTGGTGCCAGAGCCATGGCCTCAAGCTAAATGCCAAAAGTGTATAGTCATCCCCTTTGGCAAAAACAAAGTGCCCACAAATTACCACATAGGTGGAAATCCATTAAGTACAGAAGAAGTAATTAGGGACCTGGGGACCCAAGTTGATAGCAATCTCTCATTTGACAACCACGTGGCCAAAGTGGTTAGAAAAACATTTTATATAGCCCACCTAATCATGAAGGGATTCACATCTAGATCAGGGAGGTCATCGTGCCTCTTTACTCATCCCTCATCAGGCCCATAATTGAGTACAATGCCCCTTTGGGATGTACCTTACCAGACACCTGCAGCAACTGGAAAGACCCCAAAAGTACCTCACCAAGAGGATCAAAGGGCTCAAACAGATGCCATATGCTGCCCGGTTAAAGAAACTCCAGCTCTACTCAGTGGCATACCGCCTGTTCAGAGGAGATCTGTGCCTGACGATAAAGCCATGTCCAACCCGAATTAATGGACATGCTGCACCTCAGAAAATCCAAATCCCATCGAGCTACGCTCGAGACTTGAACCTCAGCACTGAAATAAATAGGACATGCTGGAGGGACAGATTCATAACCCAGAGGCTCCCTTCACTCTGGAATAAAATCCCAGTCCAGGTTAGGCAGAGTCCCTCATTGACTCTCTTCAAGAGGAATCTTGATGAGTGGATGGGAGATCGTAGGCTTACCCCGGGTATCACTTCTGTGTCACTGCTAGATAGAGGCATAGTATACTAACCTCGAAAAAGGGCATAGCAAAATAAATTTAAAATGGGTGGCGAAAGCCAAACACATTCTGGCTAGGCTTATAAATGCCCTAGGGCAGATAGCCTAGTATGAACCTATGAACCTATGAACCTATGTATACATGTTATTATTGCAGTCATTTAATTGTGAAGTTATGCAGTGGCAAGAATATGGACATGTATCTGTGTTTACTGGGAGATTTTTGAGTGATGGTGATGAAGACAAATGGGACATATTTTGAATACACGACAATGGTAGAGGGTAGGAAAGGATGCATTTTGTCATAAACCTGCTTGCTTTAATAACCTGAATGCACTGCAAGTAATATATCTCACTTTTACTTGGCTAGGTTTAAATGTCTGTATATAATTATGTGGTTTATGTTAGCTAACACTTTTTATGAGGGTGGCAAGCGCACTTGGCATGTGTTTTTTAGTTAAGAAGCAAATTACATCAAAAACTTTTCACTGTGCGACTGTAGCCCTATCTTTTCTTTTTTTAACACGCAGTAATGATGGAAAATAAGGGATCAAAGCAGAGAAAGGATAACTATAGCCAAGATGAAAACCATGTCCTCATGGCAGCCCTTAGGAGATATGAGAAACTTCTGTTTGGTAAAAGGGATCCCAGACAAGCTGAGAGGGCCAGTGCCTGGAATTAAGTACTTCTTGATATTAATGCAGTGGGTTGCAGAAATCAATCATTAGCACAGTGTAACAAAGAGGGAAAATGATACCGCCTATGTCTAAATTTTGACTCAACTTGGAATTTCTTCTGGTTGAGACTGTAAGATCGAAGTTCTGAAAGTTTGAAAAGTACAAAAATAAAAAAATAAAATAAAAATAAAAAATAATTTGTTTTTTTTTTTTTTTACATTTTTTGCCAGCAACCTCCTGCTAATTAAATATACCAACTGTGAGATTGCACTACAGCAAAGAAAATGGTAAATATACTGTTCAACGTTGTATAGCGATCTCCATTTAAATGGCTCAAAGTTTCAAAACTTCGATCTTTTGGTCTCGACCATAAAAAATTTGAAGTTTTGAAATTTAAAAATTTAGAACTAGACCTGGATATTTTAGTGTTAATAGACATAAGAATAACAACCGAAGAAGAAAGAATACAAGTAAATGGGTTATGAGAAGATTAGGTTATGTGGAACTTAGCAGAAGAAAAATGTTCAGACATAGCAGTTTTATGTAAAGAATGTGTAAAAATTCCGGATTATACATTAGAAGTATTAGGAAGAATAATAATATTAAATACAAGATGGAAAAAACAAATATGTAGGGTGATTACACTTTATGCATACACTTTCCAGAAACAGAGAGAGATTATGTGCGTGAGTATGCAGATAATAATAGTGGGAGACTTCAATTGTGATTTAAGACAAAGTAGAAAAGGAGGGGCAGATGCAAAGGTAATTTCAGAATCAGAGAGTTTAAGGATATTACATCAAGGAATTAAAATGACGGGTTTTACAAACCATGTACAGATAATAAGCTATTGAATGAAACCATCTTTGGAAGAAAAGAAAAAAAGAAGTCAAGAATGTTTAATGATAAAAAGAGAATTGGTAGATGTAATAAATAGGAAAACAGAACTGAAAATATCAATAGGAGATACAAGCAAAGCATTGATAATATACAACATGAAGCATTGTGGGAAATATTGGAAGATTATAAGTAATAAGATAATCAACATTTTGAAATCAGTATATACAAAAATAAAGTGAAACTTGTAGATAACGGTTGGTTAAGTGAGACAATAAAAATAAAATTGGTATCAAACAAGGATGTGCAGCAAGTAGCATTATATTTGGATTAATTATGAATGCAGTCATCAGTAGGTTAAAGTTAGTATTAGAGGAAGCTGGGTATTGTACACCAGAGGGAATTCAAATTCCAGTAATGTTCTCTTATGCAGACGATTTAGTAGTAGGAGTGAAAAATAATGGATGAGTATATCTATTAAAATGCTTGACAAAGAATTAGGAGTACTGGGTTTGAATATTAATGAGGGAAAATAGTAAAGGACTGAGATTATTAGGAAAAATAGAAGGTGTACTATAACAAAGAAGAAACAGAAATGTTTGGGAATAAGGTTTGATGAGGAGCATCAGAGACTGACACAATGGAAAGATATAATATGTAAGATAAGGAGTATTTGTATATTTTGGAGAACATTTAAACTAGCGTACAAGAAAAAAGCATGTTTAATTAATTCAGTACTATTAGGTAGGATAGCACATCTTACAAGTATATTTATGATTCCACTGGAATATGAAAAAAATAATTATTGACTTTATTTACATTTATATGGGGATCTAGATTAAACCCTATTAAAAGAGGGATTCTTTATGTTACTAAAAAGGAAGGAGGTTTGGATTTAATAAATCCAATTGTGTATATAGCATCATTAAATTTATATACAATATTAATATGAATAAAGGAAAAAGGAGATCATTAATGAAAATAATGGAAGAGAAATATAAAGCAATATGGGAACATCTTAAATGTTTAATAAGAATTAAAGGAATTACTTGTACAGAAATGAAACTATATCAAGAGGAAATATTATTAGGGAAGATTGATTTAAGTAGTATAGAAAAGAACAGGAAAGGCTTATATGAAACTATAATGAAAAAAATGTATTATACATACCTTTGGAGACATTTGGGAGAAAAAAATAAAAGGTGTAAAAGTAGGAATAAAGTGGTATGAAAAGTGTGCAGAATGTATAAATTTTCTATGGAGATTGTCTATAAATAGGCTTCCAGTAAAGGCAAATATGCCATATAAAAGAGTAAAAGATAGAGTCTGTATAGACTGTGGGGAATTAGAGACCACTGAACATTTTTTTTTGAAATGTAAAAGAGTAAATCAAGTGTGGGAAGAAATATGTGACAAAGAATGTGTTAAAGGACTGAAAAGTGTTAATGTATAAATACAGACATGATAGAATATGGTTACTGTGGGTAGATTAGATGAAAATTTGTTTTGTATAGTGTGGATTGTCTGGAATGAGAAGAAAGAATGAGATAAAATTTTATGGGAAATTAATAACTGTCAGAAATTTTGAAGAAATAAGATTTTGGTTATGGAAAAGGAGTGGGGGGAACTAAAAATGTGAAGTTGAAAATATGTAAGTTATTTGTAAGTAATGGTAAATAAGATGTAAAATTTGTATATAGAATGTATATATTGTATATTGTGAATTTTAATAAAGGACCACTACTGTTTTCAATAGGTGCTGTGGGATCATTTACATCCACTTGAGCTACCACCAACTCAAGCAAATGGGACCATGGTTTAATGTCTCACCTGAAGGACAACACACTCAGGAGTGCACCCCCCCCCCCATGCTGCATTGCAGTGTTAGTAATTGATCTACATTGTGTGAGAATAGAACCCACAGCATTCTGCACCAAAATTGAGTGTGCTACCTTTTGCGCTACTAACACTGCTTAAGTGACATTAAGAGATGTGAGTGCCTCATTTGACCTGGAACTCCTGCGAATCATGTCTGACAATTCTGTGACTTTACACTTTCACCTTCAAATACACAAGTGAATATTTAACTTGAATGGGAATAATATAATAAAAAATAAATATTTGGGGGATGGGTAGTGGAACCAGGCACCTCAAACAGATCTGCAGGATACCACAAACCCTCTCAATGACAGTACGGGTTTGAGAGAGTTATGTATTGTATGTCTCCTCTGTGGCTACACTTGTGTCATGAGCTATGGCTCGGTCTTGAGATGACATCAAGAAGTACATCCAGGAACTGCTGGAGTATCTTGGAGGGAGGAGCCTGTGAGATCCCATATGTGCAGTCTATCTCTGGAGAATTACTGTGGTGACTATAGTCAGGCCCGTACATACTTTAGTGTCCACATGCATAGGAAGTCCACTCAGTTCTCCAGTACACCTATGGGGGGTCAAACATACCCCTAAGACCGTTATAATGTCCTTGTCCTGAACCTATCCAGGATTTCTTGATTGTTAAAGTTGCAATGAGTTATCCTTTGCTTATATTTTCACCTTCTGGGCCTACGAGTACCACTGGGACACAAGTGGTTTTGTTCTTGCCAAGGCAAGCATCTCACATGTGGAAATAGCAAAACTAACAGCAAGTGACAACATCATCATGGCTTTCAACTCTGATAGACTGGATGAGAGTTCTTTTATTCTAAGCATATTTGCATAGACTCATTCAAGCTCATTGTACATTTGTGTAAGTGGCTTCTTTGAATTTTAGCTCAGCTATGCTTGTTGGCAGACATGGCAGATAGTTTAAATGCAGCTGCATAAATAACTACGAATACCACCCAAAATGTGATCTGAAGTAATTAATCACCCACTTAGGACCCAAAAGAGCAATTGAAAGGATACAGTTCTGGCAAGAATTTGCAGATGTAATTCAGAATGTAAACACTTCCAGTTAGTAAGAAGCCTATAAAACCTGCAAATTTCTCTGAAAGCACGGTTTTTTAATTCCAAATTAGTAATTGTCTGTAAATAATTGACTAATAGACCATACCTTATGTGTTAGAATAATGTTAAACATTTAATATAAATCCTTTGCATTTCATTTAAAAATCATAGAATTACATTTCATTATTTATGCAAATGTATGACTATTATTCTATATTTTAGGTCTTTGCTTTTAAAAGTAAGTAATGTACAAGAAAAAAAATCCTGAAAAAGAAAATTAGTATTCCCCTTCCATTTAACAGAATTACATTTATATTAACTCTCACTTTGACAGAAAGTCTCAGTTTTGATTCCAGAGCAAAGTCTTCAGACAGCTTGGACAGGAAATGACAGAAAATAAAGAATTTAGCCATGCCATTTTTGGGCATTGCTAAGGAATCTCTAAATGCTTCATTTTTTATAGGTTAATAGGTTCACAGGTGTTTACTAGGCTATCGGCCACAAAGGCCTTTTTAAGCTTAGCCATGAATCAGAAATCTCTGACAAGTTCTGATACCCTTGGTAAGTGTAAGCATGGGCCTGGGAAATGAATCATTTACAGGTTACATGTTTGCATTAGAGACATAGGTGCCAAACCAGGGATGAATTTTCGGTTTCCCATCCAATTGTCCAAATTGCACTTGAATTGGGTTAGGGAGGAACTCTGCTTCACATGGATGGGAAGCCTGTTCCATAGACGGGATAGTCTCTGGGCTACATCAGTTGTAATAATCAAAAGACGTGTTTATACCTCTGTGAGATTAACACTTTTCCTAAAAAAGACAAAAAGATATAATAATTATAATAATAATAATAATAATAATGGTCAGCCACAAAATGTTATACGAAAGGACTGTTTGAATTGTTCTAAATAAGGCAAGTAAAGCATATAGATACAAACTAAGCAAATGTACTACCGAGCTCTAGAGTACGATTCCAAGCATCTATGTAAGTTAGAAAAAAATAACTATTCCAAGGAGAATAAAGTGTATGCCTCTAGAATATCATATTTGCACCGTAATCATATGAATTAAGAGCTCCTCTTAACTTTATCAGTAATTCATCTAACTAGGCTTATGCAAATCCCATTCCTAGGCACTGAAAAGCAACTCCAAATCAAAGCCATTGGCAAGAAAAAGATGTAAACTACACCGGGGTCAATAAATGGAACCTACATGGCACAGCAGGAAAGTTAGTAGTGCAAAGTGGCTCCAAAGGAAAGTCTTCTAATGGGGAAGGTTCCTACCTTTCTGCTTCTGATTTGAATATGAAAATGATTAAGAAAAAAGACAAGAAGGGAAAAAAAGATACCTAGATGTAGAATGAATTAGGAGAGTTCAACTCAGTTATAAATGTGGATGCTTGTTACGTTGCTAGTGTCACTAGGACATACAGCAAAGTAGAAGTGCATCTCAGAACAGAAGGGCCATTTCATAGCTTTGGGATATGGAAGACGAGAAAGTTGGAGAGTATTGGGCAGGAAAAAATGTCTTACACAGGGAAATAGATACCAATAAAGTGGTGCAGAACAGAAAAAACTCCCAATCAAAATAGGTCAATAAGAAACACAAAAGGTAGAATGCAAATATAGTTCTGGTAGGGCAGAGGCATAGAAGTTGTGGTTTATCTATAAAACTATAATCTGTACAACAGCATGTTTTCCTCAAGAACTCACTATCCCATAACTATCGTCATATTAGCACCTATAATTCATATCATTTTTATAATATTTATGAAAAACAACTGACTATATTTTGTTGGTATTATTACTATATACCCTGTCAACTTCTGAAGTTAATATATTCTTGCTTAGATCTCATATGTTCATGTCTACCCTGACAACAATCCTCATTGCTCAGCAATTCCAAGACACCCCTATAGAGACAACCACACAGACACACTGGAAAAAAAATCAAAATTAGTTTCAATCTGGTTGGTGAGTTTCTGTTGTTATATGTTATTATCCTGTTTCTCCTTTTTGGTTAGAAAGTCTACGGATGTTTCCAGAAAAAATACATGCTGTTGTTCTTTAATACCATTCCCAGGTTGGTCACCAACTCCACTGACTGAATTGCTTCCTTTGTGCCATGTTCTGGTTCTGTTATGGTGTGTTTCATTTCTAGTCTCTCTCTATCACACACACACACACACACACTCACACACACACACACACACACACACACACACACACACACACACACACACACACACACACACACACACACACAAAAACTATGCAATTGCATTCATACCTCAACGGACATACATACTCCTCTCTCTCTCTCTCACACACACACACACACACACACACATGCACACACACACACACACACACACATATATATATATATATATATATATATATATATATATATATATATATATACACACACACATATATACAGTGTTTTTTGCTTACTTAGAGTAAACAACACCAGTCACAATAAAAATGTGAACTAGATATGTACCAGTATTTACTGGTCACTGTCACTGGATGTGATCTGTTTAAGTGCTCTTGGATGTACCACTGTTCCAGTCACTGTCGCTGAATGTGATCTGTTTATGTGCTCTTGGATGTACCACTGTTCCAGTCACTGTCACTGAATGTGATCTGTTTATGTGCTCTTGGATGTACCACTGTTCCAGTCACTGTCACTGAATGTGATCTGTTTATGTGCTCTTGGATGTACCACTGTTCCAGTCACTGTCACTGAATGTGATCTGTTTATGTGCTCTTGTATGTATCACTGTTCCAGTCACTGTCACTGAATGTGATCTGTTTATGTGCTCTTGTATGTATCACTGTTCCAGTCACTGTCACTGAATGTGATCTGTTTAAGTGCTTTTGGATGTACCACTGTTCCAGTCACTGTCACTGCATGTGATCTGTATATGTGCTCTTGGATGTACCACTGTTCCAATCACTGTCACTGCATGTGATCTGTATATGTGCTCTTGGATGTACCACTGTTCCAATCACTGTCATCTGTTTATGTGCTCTTGGATGTGCCACTGTTCCAGTCACTGTCACTGAATGTGATCTGTTTATGTGCTCTTGGATGTACCACTGTTCCAGTCACTGTCACTGAATGTGATCTGTTTATGTGCTCTTGGATGTGCCACTGTTCCAGTCACTGTCACTGAATGTGATCTGTTTAAGTGCTCTTGTATGTATCACTGTTCCAGTCACTGTCACTGAATGTGATCTATTTATGTGCTCTTGGATGTACCACTGTTCCAGTCACTGTCACTGAATGTGATCTGCTTATGAATCCTTGGATTATTGCCTTCATTGTAATTTACTTGGCTTCTTTTATATGGTAAATTGGAACGTATATATTACTTGTTACTGTTACTTATATGTATCTCTTAGGTCTGACAAGAGTGAAAGTGCTCATTTTGTGTTCTTACTTAATATTCGGTAGGTTAAACGAGGAATATCAGCTTGAATCATGGTTTCTTGTTTCTAATAAAAATATAAGGTGATATTTAACATGGATCGTATATTAGTATTTATGACAGTCTATTTTAGCACGTCATATGCTGTTATCATGCCTGTACAGCTAGTTTTCCTCTTTCTTTGGTTTGTTTTCCTTAAGGAAAGTGTTTACTACCCTTAAGGCTAGAAACTACATTTCCTCAGTACTAGGGCTTGCTGTCTGTCATATATACCTATATCTATAACTATGTTTATTTGTTTAACATTTGTTAACCAGGAAAGTGCGACTTGGAACAAAGCCATTTTCAGCGGAGGCCTGGGGAGAAATGCTCCAGATACATGTCTTTGCAATATATGGTATATATCTCTCTCTCTGTATATATAAATATATACGGGTCTACTTCATTTGCCTTAACTTCCAATTGACTGACACCCATTTGACTGACATTTAATTTGACTGACACTTCATTTGACTGACAAGTAATATTGGCAGTCTCCAGAGCACTGTAAGGCAAGTAAATGGAATATGTCCCCTTCCCCACTGTAGTGCGACCCTGGAGTTAGAATGTATAGTTAGGGAGGTCATTTGGTGTGCTTTATTTATTGAAGGGGACTGGGACAATGACAATTTCATAAGTTAATCCAAACTGAGAACATTGTTTGATATACAGAACAAAATATATATGTAAAACACTGCATACTGCTCAATGGTTATAAATACTAATTGCAAACCTGTGTTTACTGTGTACGAATTTTAAAGAACTATCTCTATATTCCTGCATGCATTTAAGACTATTAACACATTTTGTTTTTTTCTATGCCAGAATGAGCATTACTTAATCTTGCTTCTCATGTCTGTTAATTGCCATCACAATGTTAGTCACTGCTACCTGTGCTAATTTGTCTTGTGGTAGAAGTACATGTCTATGAATTCTGACTTTGTTCTTGTATAATATGTAATGTTGTACTGTATGACATCACATAGAATTCCATATGAAAGTTTTGGAGTATGGGTAAGGAGGGATTATTGTCACAGAAACATTGTTTTTGAGGGCAGTGTATACACCTTACAACATCAAGCTGAAATACATTACTGTGGGCATTATTTCTTTTTTCTCTACTTCAATATGACACCTGCATAAACAGACGATAATCATATTTTTGGAGGGGGTATAAATGCGCACTAACTTCTAATTACATCAGAACTAAAATATGTATTTTTTTCACCAGCAAGGAAATATCCCTATTACTACATATTGGTTGAGTACTAAACACAAACAAAAGCAAGGTGCTCCCATGTAAATTAGGTTTGTGTTGCAGTGAAATCCACAGTGGTAGAATGATATTCTTGAGTGTATTTTGTACCTAGAAATTTTGTTAAATTATCTGAATGTTTTATTGAAACTACCTTAGGGAAACTGACATATGGCAGCTAGCAAATACAGTGTTTCACAGGACTTTGGTTGCCACAGTCTGGCATTATATCTAATCTTTAGTGGGTGCTATTTGAACTCTGCCCAAAAGGCTGTATGAAATTAATGCCAGTAATATATGTGCAGTAAGTTCTAATTGCACTAGGCATAAGAAACATACATTTATGTAGAACACAAGAACAATTTGTTTGTGTCTTTTGGCTTTTCCTGGGTAGGGGTCGCCACAGCGGAACTCCGGTCCGCTAATGATTGGTAGTTGATTTTTACGTAACGAGTTACCGGCCCTGCCACACAACCTTCAACGAAGGTACGCCCATTCACGCATATCTCCACGCAGAAGATGCTCTAGCTGAGAGCCGAACCGGACAACGTCTTACTGTGAGGCGACAACGCTCCCGCAGCACCATCACCGCGGGTAGAGCACAAGAACAATGTATATAGAAAAAATAATTTGTAACATCTTTGAACATGCTATGGCTGAAATGCTATGGTTTGAAGTAGATAAAGTTATGCAATCAAATTTACAATTGAGCTGTTATATAAACATTTCTGTGATTGTATAGAGCTTTTCTCCCCGGGCCTCCACTGAAAATGGGTCATTGGCCCAGTGGACTTTCCGGGTTAACAAATGTCAGTAAATAATAAGTAAAGTCCCTTAGGGTAGAAAACAGTCTTATATGTATTCTTTAGCTGAACACCTTGCTGTTGTTTACTGAAAACTTTATAAAGCCATGTTGAAGGGTGTTTGTGGTATTCCCTTTTATATATATGCTCTGGATGTAGCTGTCCATATTTAATGTCACAATATGGCACATTCAGTATTGTTTGTGGGTGCTGTGTTGAAAATCTTCCCACTATGTAGAATACAATAATATTCTGCAATGCTTCTTTTCTGAGTTAGCATTTACATCAGAAATAAGGCTTATGTATTTCAGGGTATATACATATATTTCAGCAGACAACAGAAGAGAGGAAATGTTTGAGTTACCTAGTACAAAATAAGCACTACAGGGTCATGAAGCCGGACAAGGGTGTGGGGCGGGGGGTTCTGGTTATAATGAGTCAGTTAGATTATACTGTTAAGATGTTTGACATTCTGAATGGCAGTACTACATATGAAAAGGTATCCCGGAATGAAATCTACATGGCTTATGCAAAGGTTGACCTGTTTTTAAATGATTCCTTTTATCAGGGAATTATTAGCAAGGCAGAATTGGATTATTTACAGTTAGAGGCACCTAGAATTCCAGCCATGTTCAGGATACCCAAGATTCATAAAAAACAGAATGAACCCCCCCCCCCTTTAGACCCACAGTCTCTGCTAGGAAATCAAAAACAGAGCCTCTGGCTGCATATATAGATTTTTGGTCCAAACAGGTAGTGCAGGAACAGAAACAGATCTTGAGAGACTCAAGGCACTGCCTGGAGGTACCGAGGGAAATCAGTACGCATGATGACTACATTTTCTTGGCAGTGGATGTAGTAAATTTTTTTGGAGTCATCCCTTATTATGAAGAGACGCCGTAAAACTCCACTGCCAATCATGAGTGGACAGGTGATCCGCTGTGGCGACCCCTAACTGGGAAAAGCCTAAAGAAGAAGAAAGAAGAAGGAATACTATAGACTGGTGTTAACCCAGTTCAGAAAATATGAACCTACTATGGTGAATTTTTTGGTTGAAGTAATGGAAGTGGGATTAACTAACAATTTTGTATTCTTTGAGGGGGGGTTATTTTGCCAAAAGACAGGAGTTGCCATGGGTGCCCAGTGTGCACCAGTTTTTCCAAACTTAGTGATGGCAGGCTGGGAAGCACAGCATGTACTCGATTCCACATTCAAGGACAAAATAAAGTGTTATTTACACTTTTTGGATGATGTCCCAGTATTGTGTAAAACATCTATAGATGAAGCATTACAGTTTGTGGATTAGTTAAACAGTACAGTGGGGGTGTCTTAAATTTACATTCAGAGCAAGTGAAATTGAAAATGATTTTCTGGATATTTTGATCAGGAAAGAACTGTTAGGTAGCAAAATTGCATCTACCATCTTCAGAAAGAAAGCATATTCAAATTCCCTATTGAGGTTTGACAGTTGCCATCCTATTCAGCATAAAAAGTGTCGCGAAAGTCCAGATGGTGATATTAAGTAGGCTCATTAGTGAGGATGAAAATTGTGTAGAGGAAATGAATATATTAATAGACATGTTAATGGATAGGGGTTATCCTTTGTAGAATTTTTGGTAAAAATATAAAGGGAAGTGACAAGGAAAAAAAATGCAAGATTCAAACCTATACTGAGAATGCAAGGTAGCCAGAGTGACACTAGTTTAACTGTGGCAACACATTCGGGACAGGATGTCATGGTTGTAGAATACAATGACTGTTCCCGGATGATAATGTCGGGACTGAATAGATTTTGGGAAGGGACATTTGATACTCAGCTCAAATGGAAGCTGGGCAGTAGACCCAGTACCACCTTTGATAGAGGTAGAAACTTGAAGGAAAGTCTAGAATCAGGTGGCAAGGAGAGGTCCACTACTTTTAGGTCACTAATGAGTAGGTGTGGTTTCTGCAGATTTTGCAAGTACATTAATGATGGACCGTACAGTTCCATCCATGGCCTCTGTAGGAATGTGGAATGCCCTGGCAGATGCAACTGTGAGATAAAATGTGTGGTATATGTTGCATCTTGTACGGCATGTCCGGCATTGTCGGCAAAACTGAAGATTAAAAGAAAGGATCTCAGAATACGTCCGGGACATTAGGAACCAAAAGCCTCTCAGTTCCTTGTATATGCACAGTACACAATTTAGGAATTTTTAAAAGTTCTTGTTTTTCATCATAGACAAAGTGAAGGTTGATGAGGGGGGGGGGTGACCCTAAGCTAGAAGTAGAGAGTTTGAATAGCAAATAAGGTTAAATGTCCATAAAAGCTCAGGGATCAATGACTACATATCAGTTAAGCCCATTCTAAAGATAAGGGCAACAGTTATATATCTAACAAGTATACCATCTAGGGACACAAATTGGATGTTACAACTTTTTAAGATGTTCATTCTGTACGCATATGTTTTACTAGTGTTTTTATTACACTATGGTAAAAGAGAGTTGCAGAGTCTGTGATTTTTTTTTTTATTTTTCATTAATTATCAGTTGGATAATAAATTTCATGCATATACTGCAGTTAGATGAGATTTTTAAGAATGTATTTTTAGGGGGGTGTTTTCTCAGGATATGATGTCATGCTGCATAGGAAATAAAAGATGAATGTTTGTTTAGCACGTTGACTTTGAAGAAGCCCTATAAGAGGTGAAAGTGCTTAGTTCATGTTTTTTATTTACTTTTATTTGTTTTTATTGTGAATAAAGTGGTATCACTGCTTCATAGCTGAGCAGGTATTTGTTTTTCTTCATTTTGCATCGTTGTGGAAGTTTGCTGTCCTGTTATGCATGTATGACTGGTGTATTAACTAATGACAAAGATTATGCTGTAGTGGATTTGACTTTCATTTTAAAGAGTTATTTGAAAACTGATGACACAATTTTAGATTTGTTACCGCAAGGTGTTATTGAGTTTTCTAATTATTTTAATGTTTCTCATCCTAAGATTCTTAATTTGTTTAGTATACCAATGTTACACAAAAGTAAGGAAACCCTCCTTTCAGATCCATTGGGTCTAGTAACAGTTCTAAGACAAAATTCATTCCATTTACAAAGATAATCTAGTAAATCTTACATCATGAAAGACCACATCATAAATCAAGAAATCCTGATCATTTTAGAAGCTTTTAATGACTGTTTTAGTGGAAATAAGCAGCATTGTTTACAGTTGATATCAAAATGCTTTATACTTCAGTACCACAGAACAAAGGTTTGAAGGAGAGACAGATTTTTTTAGCTTTAGTTTTAAATTTATTAATATCAATAATTTGTCCATTTTGCTGGATACACTTTTGAAATATTTTTTGTATTTAATGGATGTTATTAACCTCAAGTGCAAGGAGAGGTAATGGGTGCAACGGCTGCACAAACATTTACTAATATAATGTTAAAGAATTGGGAATCTGATGCTTTGTATAAACATCAGTTATATAAAAGTGTTTCCTTTTATAGGTATTTTATAAATTTTTTGTATAAGCAGGAGACTGGATTTAAATATCATTCTACATGTGGCTGTTTTGAAATTTCACAGTTCTTTGTAACAAAAAGATATATTTGCTAACAACTATTTGTACATCCTTCTCATATGAAATATAATGTGATACAAGGACAGTATAATAGACTCTTGGATCTATTTACAGATGATTCTGAATTCAGTGATGATGTCATATTTTAACCAAATTATATGCTGATAAGGGGTTTAATAGGAAAAGAAAGACAGGCATTTTGACAAAGTGGTTGGTAAAAGGTTTAATAAGTTCCCCGTTCTATTGCTTGGACTTCTAGAAAAGTAAAAAAAAAAGAAACTTTTCCCATCACGTTAGGGAGCATATATGTACTATAAAGACACAAATGCTTTACTTAAACACATCATTAGATGTAAGGGTTATATAAATATTTTCTTTGTCATAGATAGTGTTTGTGGAAATATGAGAAAAATTGATCTTTAATAAAACATTACAGGCTAAATCAACATACTGCCAGCTGTTTTAGCCACTTGCCAGATGTCAGTTTTAAATGATAGAATAAATATAAAGTGCTATTTAAAGTGTTTACTTTATAACTGCAAGAAGCTGGTGGCATTGTCTGTTTCTTATATTTGTTTTTCAATAACTGTATTTTTTTTAAATCATGTAACAAGTGTTATATGATTATTTGAAAACTGTATATGCTGTATGAAATTATTTATTGTTTATTTATTAATTTGTCTTTGTTGATCAGGAAACACTGACTAGGCTGAACCCATTTTTACCAGTGACCCTAGGAGAAAAGGTAACTCACAGCATATAAACATGTGAATTTCTGACAGTTCTCAGAAAAACAAAAGTTACATTTCTCAAAAAAAAAAAAACATACAAGAAAGGTATAAACAATAAAGTATTTACATCAACAGTTATAAGTCTGCACAGTTCTTGTAGCTCTAAAGTTTTGCAGAAAGTAAATGATTAATATTGTAGATTGGAAAAAAATTGTTGTAAATAACTTTCTTCTAAATTTGAGAAATGGAAGGTTTGCAAAACGTTCAAAACACATAATAAAGTTAAGTGCTAAAACTGTGTAGGAAGGGAGCTTTAAGTACTGTATAGGTTTGTAAAGAGTTCAACAGATATAATAAAGTAACTTTTAAACTTATGTAGGAGGGGAGGAGATATATTAGTAGTGTGTGTGTGTGTGTGTGTGTGTGTGTGTGTGTGTGTGTGTGTGTGTGTGTGTGTGTGTGTGTGTGTGTGTGTGTGTGTGTGTGTGCATGTAGAACAATAGTGGTAATAACATATAACTGAGACGCAGGGGTATAGGATTGGTTCTATTTGTATTGGAGGACAGTGGTAATAACGTATAACTGAAGAGCGCTGGGGTATATGATTGGTTCTATTTGTATAGGACAATAGTGGTAATAACATGTAACTGAGAGCGTGGAGGTATAGGATTGGCTTTATTTGTATAGGACAATAGTGGTAATAACATTTAACTGAGAGCATGGGGATATAGGATTGGTTTTATTTGTATAGGACAATAGTGGTAATATATAACTGAGAGTGTGGGGGTATAGCATTGGTTCTGTTTGTATTGGAGGACACTGGTAATAACATATAACTGAGAGTGCGGGGGTATAGGATTGGTTCTGTTTGTATAGGAGGGCAGTGGTAATAACATATAACTGAGAGTGTGGGGGTATAGGATTGGTTCTGTTTGTATTGGAGGACAGTGGTAATAACATAAAACTGAGAGTGTGGGGGTATAGGACTGGTTCAATTTGTATAGGACAATAGTGGTAATAACATATAACTGAGAGTGTGGGGGTATAGGATTGGTTCTATTTCCATAGGACAATAGTGGTAATAACATATAACTGAGAGCGCGGGGGTATAGGATTGGTTCTATGTGTATTGGAGGACAGTGGTAATAACGTATAACTTAGAACGCGGGGGTATAGGATTGGTTCTATTTGTATAGGACAATAGTGGTAATAACATATAACTGAGAGTGCGGGGTTATAAGATTGGTTCTATTTGTATAGGACAATAGTGGTAATAACATATAACTGAGAGTGCAGGAGTATAGGATTAGTTCTGTCTGTACTGGAGGACACTGGTAATAACATATAACTGAGAGTGCGGGGGTATAGGATTGGTTCTATTTGCATAGGACAATAGTGGTAATAACATATAACTAAGAGTGTGGGGGTATAGGATTGGTTCTATGTGTATTGGAGGACAGTGGTAATAACGTATAACTTAGAGTGCGGGGGTATAGGATTGGTTCTATTTGTATTGGAGGAAAGTGGTAATAACATATAACTAAGAACGTGGGGGTATAAGATTAATTCTGTTTGTATAGGACAATAGTGGTAATAACATTTAACTGAGAGTGTGGAGGTGTAGGATTGGTCTTATTTGTATAGGACAATAGTGGTAATATATTACTGAGACTGCGGGGGTATAGGACTGATTCTATTTGTATTGGAGGACAGTGGTAATACCATATAACTGAGAGCGCAGGGGTATAGGATTGGTTCTGTTTGTATTGGAGGACAGTGGTAATAACATATAACTGAGAGCGTGGGGGTATAAGATTGGTTCTGTTTGTACAGGACAATAGTGGTAATAACATAGAACATGGGGACATAGGATTGGCTCTATTTGTATTGGAGGACAGTGGTAATAACATATAACTGAGAGTGCGGGGGTATAGGATTGGCTCTATTTGTATTGGAGGACAGTGGTAATAATATATAACTGAGAGTGTGGGGGTATAGGATTGTTTCTGTTTGTATTGGTGGACAGTGGTAATGACATATAACTGAGAGTGTGGGGGTATAGCATTAGTTCTGTTTGTATAGAACAATAGTGGTAATAACATATAACTGGGAGCGTGGGGGTATATGATTGGTTCTGTTTGTATAGGACAATAGTGGTAATAACATACAACCTGGAGCACGGGGGTATAGGGTTGGTTCTGTTTGTATTGGAGGACAATGGTAATAACATATAACTGAGAGCACGGGGGTATAGGATTGGTTCTGTTTGGATTGGTGGACAGTGGTAATGACATATAACTGGGAGCGTGGGGGTATAGGATTGGTTCTGTTTGTATAGGACAATAGTGGTAATAACATACTACCTGGAGCACGGGGGTATAGGGTTGGTTCTGTTTGTATTGGAGGATAATGGTAATAACATATAACTGAGAGCGCGGGGGTATAGGATTGGTTCTGTTTGTATTGGAGGACAGTGGTAATAATGTATAACTGACAGCGCGGGGGTATAGGATTGGTTCTGTTTGTATTGGTGGACAGTGGTAATAACATATGACTTAGAGCGTGGGGATTTAGGATTGGTTCTGTTTGTATTGGAGGACAGTGGTAATAATATATAACTGAGAGCGCACAGGTATAGGATTGGTTCTGTTTGTATTGGAGGACAGTGGTAATAACATATAACTGAGAGTGTGGGGGTATAGGATTGGTTCTGTTTGTATTGGAGCACAGTGGTAATAACATAGAACTGAGTGTGAGGGGGTATAGGACTGGTTCTGTTTGTATAGGAGGGCAGTGGTAATAACATATAGCTGAGAGCACAGGGGTATAGAATTGGTTCTGTTTGTACTGGAGGTTAGTGGTAATAACATATACCTGAGGGCGTGGGGTATAGGACTGGTTCTATTTGTATAGGACAGTAGTGGTAATAGCATGTTACCTGGAGCGCGGGGGTATAGGATTGATTCTGTTTGTATTGGAGGACAGTGATAATAACATATAACTGAGAGAGCGGGGGTATAGGATAGGTTCTGTTTGTATTGGAGGACAATGGTAATAATATAGAACTGAGAGTGTGGGGGTATAGGATTATAGGTTCATAGGTTGGTACAAGGCTATCGGCCCTAGGGCCTATACAAGCCTAGCCATAACAATTCCCTAGCTATTTCTTCCCACACTATTTACTTCCCTGGACCCCTGTCTAGCAGGGCGACGGACGTGATCCCTGGGGTGAATTTCCTGTTTGTATAGGAGGGCAGTGGTAATAACATATAACTGAGAGCGAGGAGGTATAGGACTGGTTCTGTTTGTATAGGAGGATAATAACATATAACTGAGAGCGTGGGGGTATAGGATTAGTTCTGTTTGTATAGGACAATAGTGGTAATAACATATAACTGGGAGCGCGGGGGTATAAGATTGGTTCTGTTTGTATAGGACAATAGTAGTAATAACATATAACCTGGAGCGTGGGGGTATAGGGTTGGTTCTGTTTGTATTGGAGGACAGTGGTAATAACATATAACTGAGAGCGTGGGGGTATAGCATTAGTTCTGTTTGTATAGGACAATAGTGGTAATAACATATAACTGGGAGCGTGGGGGTATAGGATTGGTTCTGTTTGTATAGGACAATAGTGGTAATAACATACAACCTGGAGCGCGGGGGTATAGGATTGTTTCTGTTTGTATTGGTGGACAGTGGTAATGACATATAACTGAGAGCGTGGGGGTATAAGATTGGTTCTGTTTGTATAGGACAATAGTGGTAATAACATAGAACATGGGGACATAGGATTGGCTCTATTTGTATTGGAGGACAGTGGTAATAACATATAACTGGGAGCGTGGGGGTATAGGATTGGTTCTGTTTGTATAGGACAATAGTGGTAATAACATACAACCTGGAGCGCGGGGGTATAGGATTGTTTCTGTTTGTATTGGTGGACAGTGGTAATGACATATAACTGAGAGCGCGGGGGTATAGCATTAGTTCTGTTTGTATAGGACAATAGTGGTAATAACATATAACTGGGAGCGTGGGGGTAAAGGATTGGTTCTGTTTGTATAGGACAATAGTGGTAATAACATACTACCTGGAGCGCGGGGGTATAGGATTGTTTCTGTTTGTATTGGTGGACAGTGGTAATGACATATAACTGAGAGCGCAGGTGCATAGGATTGGTTCTGTTTGTATTAGAGGACAGTGATAGTAACATATAACTCACAGTGCGGGGGTATAGGATTGGTTCTATTTGTATAGGACAATAGTGATAATAACATATAACTGACAGCGCGGGGGTATAGGATTGGTTCTATTTGTATAGGACAATAGTGATAATAACATATAACTGACAGCGCGGGGGTATAGGATTGGTTCTATTTGTATAGGACAATAGTGATAATAACATATAACTGACAGCGCGGGGGTATAGGATTGGTTCTATTTGTATAGGACAATAGTGATAATAACATATAACTGACAGCGCGGGGGTATAGGATTGGTTCTATTTGTATAGGACAATAGTGATAATAACATATAACAGAGCGCGGGGGTATAGGATTGGTTCTATTTGAAGAGAACAGTGGTAATAACGTATAACTGACAGCGCGGGAGTATAGGATTGGTTTTGTTTGTATTGGAGGCCAGTGGTAATAACATATAACCGAGAGTGCGGGGGTATAGGATTGGTTCTGTTTGTATTGGAGGACAGTAGTAATGACATATAACTGAGAGCGTGGGTGCATAGGATTGGTTCTGTTTGTATTGGAGGACAGTGGTAATAACATATAACTGAGAGTGCGGG
This sequence comes from Protopterus annectens, assembly GCF_019279795.1. NCBI lineage: Eukaryota > Metazoa > Chordata > Ceratodontiformes > Protopteridae > Protopterus > Protopterus annectens. The sequence continues at coordinate 1,112,462,684 of NC_056748.1, forward strand.
GGTATAGGATTGGTTCTGTTTGTAATGGAGGACAGTGGTAATGACATATAACTGAGAGCGTGGGTGCATAGGATTGGTTCTGTTTGTATTGGAGGACAGTGGTAATAACATATAACTGAGAGCTTGGGGGTATAGGATTGGTTCTGTTTGTATTGGAGGACAGTGGTAATAATATATAACTGAGAGCACGGGGGTGTAGAATTGGTTCTGTTTGTATTGGAGGACAGTGGTAATAACATGTAAATGAGAGCACGGGGGTGTAGAATTGGTTCTATTTAGACTGCCTGTTTGAAACAGGTGTATCTAGAAGGCTCATGACTTAGCTATACAGGGGATGTATAAGACGGTTAGAGCAGTGCATGGGGGCAATTAGAAAAAGTAGTAAAAGCAATAATAAGTTTATGCTTTCCCTAGAGGACTCATCCCGGTGATGAACATGACCATGACAGGAATGGGAGGTGGATTTTATAGCTTGTGAGTTTATTAGTCATTTTTAGTTGTGTGGGGATGGTCTTGTAGAGTTTGGAAATGTAAGATGAGTATAATGAGTCCCCTGATTTATAATTTACTTTAGTAGTTCTTAGAAGAAATGTATCATCTGAATGGGGGTCCCCTTGTGGGGATGTAGAGCAATAATATGTATTTTAGTGGGAGTCCTTATTCAGGATAATATATCAGTTTGAATGCCATAAGCAACTCAGAGTATGTTAAGTAGTTAATCTCTAGTCAGTTTAGCTGTTTGTAGGATTGGCATTGGTGAGTTCTGTGTGCAGTGTTGGTAGCAATTTTAGCTACGTTGTTGTAACAGGAAGTTAGTTTGTATTTTAGTGTAGAGCATAAGTTTGTGCGGATAGGTGAGGCATATAAAAGGGCTGGAAGCAAACAGGCTAGGTTTTTTTATTGCTGGGTCTGTAAGTTTCAGTTTTGTTCTGTAAAGGGAGCCAAGTGTCTGGAGGATCTTTTTAATTGTTCAAAAACAATGTCAATCCAATTTAACATTGTCATCTGTTACAGTGTCCAGTAATTTGTATGTGATACATACCTCAGTTTTAGTGTTATTCTGAGTAGTTTGCATCAGTTCTAATGAACTTCTTGTTGCTGTTGAACAAAAATGCTGAACTATTTATTAAAATCATTTCCCTTTCTTTAGTGAAATGTGTGTGTGTGTGTGTGTGTGTGTGTGTGTGTGTGTGTGTGTGTGTGTGCGTGTGTGTGTGTTTTTATCCTGATTTAAGTGTGTTTTAATGAATTGTCAGGGAGTAGCAGATTGCTTTCAGTATGATAAAGTCAATATGATGTTTGAAAGCTGGCTCCTTTCTAAGAAGTCAAAACAAAACTACCAGTAATTCTAATTTTTCTGCCCAATGTCCAAAATAAGGCTCTAGTAAATCATTCTCTCTTCATGTATTCCCAGTGACCAAGAACCCAAACGTTGTTGCTATTGTAAAGATGTTTTACTAATGCCCTTGGAAATGCAGCCTTTCTCATAAGATTGAATTCAGGTGTGGTGATCCGCCATTTAAAATGACACAATGGACTGATTGCTCCAGCAAATCTAGGAAGCAAAGCACACATACTTTATTCATAAGCCTCACTGACACACATTGTTTGATTCGTTGTTCATTCTAAAAATGTTCATAATCTAGAATTTTGAACCCTGTTTGAATAACTTCCCCGTATGGCTATTGCCTTAATTGTTCCTTTATTTTGTTGCAAATTTCCAGTTATTAAAGTTCAACCACTTTAAATAAAATGACACATAATCTCATGATATTAATACTGAGGCTCTATAAGACAGATTCTGGTCAGGTCGCTAACTGCTAATTAGATTAACCAATCTCGCACTTTATATTTTTGCATTGTTGTGCAGAACATGATTGCATTATTTGATCTCTTGAAATTATGTCTGATGCCTGAGCTGATAGATTAATGATCGCGATCATTGAGGTAGCCTTCCACATGATTCCACCATCTTCCTGGAATTGTTTACTTACACAAATAAGAAATAAACTAGTCTGCCTGTGTTTAAAAATAAAATTAATGATCATGAGGTGCAATATTATAGGTCTTAGTGTTTTGGGGGGACTCTTACTGAATAAACGTCTATCAAGTGATTTAAGTTAGATTTTTAATTGTATATTGACTGTAAATGTTTAGTCATTAAGTGTGCTGTTCAGTCTCTTTGTCAGCTATCTGTTTAATGTTTCTCATGTTCATTTCATCTGTATGAACATTGTGGCTACTAACCATGTGCATGCATATTGTGAATGGCTGTGTTGTATAAACTATTACAACCTATATAAACAATTAGTGCATTAAATGAGAGCTTGCAATTGTTAAATGTGCATTGTGAGCTAGTCATGGCTGAAATGGGTCTTTGGACCACCCTAGAAACCTATTAATTGTAAGCTGTTAGTTCTTAACATACTCTTTGTTTACTGTTTCTTGTCTCATCCTCCTCTGTAGTTAACAATATGGAAAAAGTTTTATGAAGTTGCACAGAAGATATGTTTGTGTAAATGGCAAACTGTAACTCAACAATTTTCATTTTGCTCCTTTTGGCAGAAGCATTTAGAGCTTGAATGATTAGAATTTCACCTGTGGCCACCATTACTTACATATGTTTGGTACGGAATTACTTAAAACTGTCATGTATGTTAAAATTTAACAACATAGTGTTTTGTTTAAAAAATTTAATTCTTCCTGAGGAACTTTACTTCCCATGCATCCATTGAAAACGGAATATGCTCATCTGGAGAACTCGGTCAACAAAGTTTAAACAAGCAAGTAAAATAAATAGTGAAGACACTGCAGTGTTGTCTTAGACAAACAAAGTAGTTACTGCCTGACGTTACCAAAAGCCTGATTCTGAAATGTGACTAAATAGCCATTTCTAGTATGAGAGCAGACCACAGAAAATAAACATTTCCTACACTGGTACAATGTGTTTTGTGCACACACATTACATTGCAGAAAAAAAGGGGGCCATGTTACAAGCATATAAATGCATCCTGATTTGTGAATGAATGAAGTTCTCACTCATGTTAAGATATTTTGCTTTTGTTGTTGATACTGTGTAGCTGAAACAGGGTACATGATGATATTATCAGTTCTGACAAAGTGAATTTGTTTACAGCACATTTGAAACATCTTCCTTATCAGAAATACAAAAGATGGATAAACAAAAAAAAAAGAAAAAGGTCACTCCACAGTGCAACACATGTGATTTACTTGATGCATGGTATCGGAACCATCTTAATGGACTCTTAGTGGTGCAGCAGTTAACGTTGTCGCCTCACAGCAAGAGGTTCTCCGGTTCGATTCTCAGCTGGGGTGCCTTCTGTGTGGAGTTTGCATGTTCTCCCTGTGTTCGTGTGGGTTTCCTCCCACATTCCAAAGACATGCATCTGGAGCATTTCTCCCCGGGCCTCCGCTGAAAACAGGCTCTGTGGAACCTAGTCAGACATTCCCGGTCAACAAATGTTAAATAAATAAAAATAAAAATTTCTGTGTTAAGACAATTAACGGAATGGGTTTGAAAATCAGCTACAAATTCTAATGAATAAAGTTGCAGTCAACACTCAATAACTTACACAGTATTAGCACGAAAGTAGCTATCTGCAGTACAGTGCAATATTATACCATGTCACGCATAAAATTAGCATTTTACCATCTTTAAAAGTGCATTGCACATGGAAGTATTTTGCACCTACCCTTGTATCTTCAGACTCACTTTGCCATTGCTGCACCGGAAAATTCCTTATTAAGGTTGCAACCACTAACTTTTATAAAATAACAAACTAAAATGATCTTCCCTACTAAAATACTTAGCTCTTAAATACTCATAAAAATAACTTTCAGCTTCTTACCTTTGATAATGTGATATATCGCTAAAGGAAGGTATTTTTCTTCCCTCCTTCTTTGTCTTTTCTGTCATGATCCCTATGCCCTCTTTGCCTGCTTCCATACTGTTTCCTCTTTCCTAAACATTATATATATGTCATGCTCCGTCATTCTATCTTCTGTTTTCTTCCTTTCATTTCTTCTTCTTCTCTGCTCCCCCAGTTTTCTTTCTAAAATAATTATTTCAAGACTTAATGTACAGTACCTAACGTAATACTCTGTTTATGCCAACATTTCTCTTACTCTGTGTAATATTCAGTAGTTAGATGTAGTGCAAGCAAATTGTAATTATTATAATTCATTTTCTTTATACTAATTGCACACATCTTGATAACGGTCCATAGGGATCGGTGCGCCACTCTAGTTAACAAATTAAAATAAGTAAGCTAAAAGAAGCAAACAAATACATAAATAGGTAGAGTTTTGTGTTTGCCAGCTATTTTAGTATCTTATGGTCACAGACAGTTTTAGTATATCTGTGGCCCAGCAGAGTTTGAAGAGGGGCCCTTCTGTTAAGTTCGGGACAAATTCCCCATATACAACCAGGGATCTGAGGGGGCCCAGAGTATGTAAATGATATGTGATGTATTTTATGCCTTAGTTTTAAGAAGAATTACTTGTTAACTATTCTTTTTCTTTCTTCCAAGGCAGAAGATTTATATGTGTGGATTCCTTTATGTGTGCATGACGGCAGATAACCTCAGCTGTGATTATGTTCTACACAGACACAAACCCACACACTCACAAATTGCACTGACACCTATAGGCAGTTTGGAGAACGGGTCTATATTATATGCTCGAAGTTTTAAAACTTTGACGTTCATATGATCAACACCATATGAGCGAAGTTTTAAAACTTCGAACATATAATAAAAAATAAACAAAATAAAAATAAACCTACCTGAATGCTCTGAACAGGGGGGCAAGCCCCTCATGCACCCCCCACATGGGTGGCAGCACCCCACATACCACCCGCTACTTAAATATACCAACTTCGAGATTGCACTACAGTGAAGTAAAGGGAAATATTCCCTAAGGTGATCTCCGTTGAAACCTGCAAGCTTTCAAAAGTTCACTCATATGGTGTCGACCGTATGAGGCTCGAGTGTTTGAAAGTTTGTGCTTCTGATATAGACCTGAAGGAACATCTGTTTGCCTATGTCATTTTGTTGGAGTTTTGAAGGAAGATAAAACATGCATGAACACATGAAGGACATAGATACTCTTCACGATAATGATGAACCAGTAGTTGTGAAGTGGCAATACTACTCATTGTGTTACCATGCCATAGTAGCCTTCAAACATACCCCACACTGACAGAGATGGTCTCTTTCTTTCTTTGTTTATTTCATACATCCTAACTCCTGCTAATCATGATACACACGTAACTGTGTAATTTTCAGAAATAGGCAAAAGATTTTGTATTTTTTTTCAGAATAAAATGTGTTTGCATATTTGTATTTGATCCCATATAGGTACTGATAAGGAATCCACTGCTGTTTTATTAGATGCCCTTTGTTTCACGTCTGAGTGTTTGGCTGGGCAGCTGGGAGTGGACATCTGTATGCTTCTTTAAAGAATTAAAGAGCTGAAATTCACTGCTAAACATTCCTCACAAATTGGAAAAACAGCATTTGTTATACTCGTAAATTATACTCGTAAGCCATGTTATGTTCAATACTTCCTCCTAGTCTTATTTCACTTTGTAGTATGCCAACCGGCCATCTTATGTTCAATACATACTCCTAGTCTTATTTCACTTCATGCCAACCGTGGAGAAGTTATTGGAATAAAAAGCAGTAATTTCTTTGTTGTGAAAATGGTAATCATCTCTGATAAAATCAATTTACTACAGCTATAGCTTTTTACTCACAACATTCAGAGTTTGGAACACAGGCTGTGACATCCTCAGTGTATATAATTACAATTTTCGTATACAAACTTTAAGATTGTAGTTTTTGCCTGCTTTTAAATGTTGTAGTAAAGAATGGATTTCACGTCCTAGAACACCGTTTATGTTTTTCACATATCCACATATGTAAACTTGTACATGTGCCAAAGTATTTCAATACATCCAAAATCAATGCTAATTTTATAAAATATGTTTCTTTGCAGCAAAACAGCACTCCTTCCTCTATTTTCTTCCTTAGGAACAGTTGATGAAAGGTAGTGATGACAATAACAAAAGCAAAACAAAATTGTATTATGTATTTGAAAAGTACTATCTGCTCAAGTCCACTTCAGATGTATCCAGTCAGCACTTAAAATGTTAAATTTCCTTTAGATGAAGAAAGTAGTAGATCAGAATTTCATCAGTGATCATCTCGAGTGTAGCACAGGCTCAGGAAAGGTGTACACTCTTTTGCCTCAAGGATGTGCTTCCTTGTAGCTACAGTAACTAAGTAATAAGCCTATGACAAACAAGCCCACCTTCATAGTGAGGTGCGGGGGGGGGGGGATTGACCCTTTGCATAAGTCATGTATTTTTTCCTGGTTTTGAATTTTGAGTATTTTTTCTTGTTTAAAATACCAAAATTTGACTGTCAACAATTCCAATGGAATCATTGTAATGGTTCTATCCAGAAAATCAAAGATTAATATGTCAACATTCCCTAAGATAAAAAAAAGAGAGAAAAAAATGCAAAGCATAGAATATCACTATTTAATATTGCAAAGTTTGCGCAACCTCCGTAATGCTATATTTTTCGGAAAGGGTGTATGCTTTTGGACTTAAGTAGCAGGTTCAGATGGTGTTTCACACTACAAAAAAAAAGTAAAAAAGAACGGTGGCCTCGCCTTGCCTCCTTTTTCCTAAGTTTTGCATCCATGGCTTATTTGTGTGCATGTGTGTGTGTGCTCTCATGTACATTTTTATGTAAGGGAATATTGGCCTTTTGATTGTGGAGTATCCTAACATTTCCCCCTCTATCAAGAACTTGCGTCTTTCGGCTTTTCCCGGTTAGGGGTCGCCACAGCGGAACTCCGGTCCGCTAATGATTGGTAGTGGATTTTTACGTACCGGGTTACCAGCCCTGAAGCACAACCTTCAACGAAGGCACGCCCCATTCACGTATGCCTCCACACAGAAGATGCTCTAGCTGAGAATCGAACAGGACAACGTCTTGCTATGAGGCAACAATGCTACCGCAGCACCACCACCGCAGTTCAAGTACCAAAATGAAAGTGGCAAATACCACACAACACTAACTGTCACAACTAAAAATGATTGTGTCACAAGGTCAGGAAAAGCTTTATTACCTCAAATTTGTACTTCTCATTCAAAATATTATAACAATAACTTATCAGAAGCTTGGCATGCTTTTTAGACATAAAAACTTTCCTTCTATGTTAAAGCCACCCTAGCAATCACTTACCTCTTTCCTTCACTCTTGTGTCATGCCCCTATCCTTGTCAACTTGCAGTGTGTGTTAAACCTAAACTTGAAATATGATACAAAAAAGTTCCAAATTTGCTGCCAGTATACAATGCTATACACATCACTGCAAGGCCTTTAAAAGTTTGAACTGGCTTGAATTACGTCATTACCTGGACTTCATACAACTAGCTACTTCCCGCATCATTTATAATCCCCATGCTGTCCTGCACTAAGCTCTATTCTTTCTTCCTATCTCCCAAAAAGACCCCTTCATTGTAATGATAAACAACTTCTCATCACTTGTAAATCTCAAAAAGCAAGTGGAAATAACCTTTACTGCTACTCTGTTGCCAAAAAATGGAATTCTGTTCCACAGGCTATTAGAACAGTAACTTGGCATCCTTCCTTCAAGTATCTTCTGAAAGGCCATCTATCAAACTCATGTCACCCTGCTCATGCTATACCCCCAGCTGAACAACAGTCTTGTCTTATTTTTTCCACCCCTATCTGTATAGATTCCCTACCCATCACCACTTCTTCATCTTACCTGGCCTGCCCTCTCTACCACTTTACATAACCTCTTCCTGTAGCACCTCCTTCCCATTTATAGTAATCTATCCTAAATCTCTCTTCCCCTTTATAGTTACAATTAAACTAAACACATGACTTTTGTTATTATTACTGTGAATTTCCAAAAGGACGCTTTCCAGAATTGTAAATAGTGTTTCTTTTTCTCACTGCTGTCCTTGTAACATATTTTTGGTATATATTTGTGTCTTACAATATTGTTGATGTATAATTTTTAACGGTTTCTTATGTAATGTGTTTGAAAAAAAAAAATGTTTTTATTTTCTCTGTTAAATGGAGCTTTTATCTCCGGGCCTCTGCTGAAAGTGGGCTCTTGTGACCAATCAGACTTTCCAGGTAAACAAATGTCAATAAATAAACAAACAAAACAGAAAAAAAACATTTGTTTTGCAGGGGGATGCTTTGTCCCCACATACCACTAGTTAATTATTCTAAGTCTGAGGTAAATATCACATCCTTGGACTGGGGGACAGCTTGTTCTTTACCTGAGAATGTTTGATTTCTGAGAAAGAGTAAGTAATAAAATGTTAATTTCTCTCTCTCTTTTTTGCCACTCAAAGGAAAAATCAGCATTTTGAGCACTGACTTCCAAGACAGAATTCAGTATTTAGTCACTTGCAAACAGAAAAGAGTACAGAAGCTTAAGAAGGTTCAGCTTCTGTATCAGGTAATACTTCAGTTTCATTATTAGGCATGTGGTCCAGGAGACCACTGAGGATTCTAGACCCATTTTTCCAGAACACTGTCAGGTTAACTGACTTTCTTAGAGTCAAATGGAGTCTGGGGAATCCATCCCTGGACTGTAGGTAAACAGTTCATTAGCAGTTCATCCTCACAACTAAGTGTCAGTTAAGCAAAGACAATCAAATACATGATTAATGAACATTTCTGGCAAGCAATTACAGTCTGTTTGCGTTTGCTGTTATTAAAAACGAAACATATTTAATTTAAGGAGGTGTCTGAAATATTAATTTCTGTTTGGGAATGCTCTCCCAAAGTTTTTATTTATTTATTTAAATTTGTTTACTGGGCTAATGCACACTGATCAGTACTGACAAATTTCAGCTCAGCCCAGGTAAAATTCTAAATATTTCACAAACAAAAAATACAGAAATGCAAGAAATAAAAGAGTAGTTCAGATTAATTACATCGAAAAAAAAATGTGTACATATATTCAAGTGAACAAGAACATTGCAATGCACAATCAAGCAGAGTGTAATGTACAATATGTACAGTAGTTTCTTTGTAGAGCTGTATACTACCCTTTCATATTTTTGGGAATTTAGCAGTAGGATTAATATTTTACTTATCAGAATACACATAAGACCTTGGCATACTAACAAGTAGTTGTCAGAATCATGATGGTTATAAATCTCAAAAGGCAAGTATGTGTGCGCTATAATCATTTTATGTGCATGTGTTTTACTAGTGTAGCCATGGGAGACTATCAAGTAAAAGTATATTATATTGCAGTACTTCCAGGCATAACAGGCTGTTACACACAGATATGTTATGTCACAGTACATGCAGGCATAAAATGAATGGAATGACCACAGCTTATTGTTTGGTCTGATAAAAGGTTGTGCCTCAGCAACAACTGACCAAAACCAGAAAGACCCAGTGTAAAAAGCAAGCAAATGATCCAGGTGGTAAAAACAATGCTGCCCTAATAGATGTTCTTCGTGTTTCACTGTTGCAGTCATCACATTTGGGTTATCTGCTTACGGTAGTCCTCAGTCGGCCTGATTATCAAAGTCTTGGGTCCTGCGTCAGTTGCTGTCTCATCTTCCATGACGTCAGGTAGTCAGGGGTATAAAGCATGCATCCGACACCATTACATCAGTCTTTCTTGCCGTGCGGTGCCTGAAGCAGTAGCAGTTCGCAAGTGCTGGTCGGCCGACTCCTGAAATTTTGGTTTTCGAGTTTCAGATCTGAAGTCTTCAACTAAGCTAAGTACCCCATTGGGGAACCTTTTTTTTGCTCTAAACCGATGTCAGTAAAAGTTAACAATTGTATTTCTTGTGGAAAGCAAATACCTCATAAAGATTTTCATTCGTACTGCATTCCTTGCCTAGGCCCAGACCACGACGTACCTCGCTGTCGGTTTTGTGCCTTATTCAAACTTCGCACTATTCATCATCGGTTCATTTTTCGCATCTAAATATTTTGGTACTTGGTTCAATTATCCAGAAATGGTTTCGGTAAGCCACCCGACTACCGACATTCTGAAAAAATGCAAAGATAAAGACAGAGACAGACTGCATAGGTCCAAAGCTACCAACGACACTTTTCCTAACCTAGTCACCAGTTCACCGGTACTCAGTGAGGTGCTTCCGCAGCCCCTGATACCCGCTACTTCAGATTCGCAGGCCTTTACTGAGATGCATTCAAAGTCCGGTATGCCGTGAGATGCTTATTCGACTGTAGAACCTGCGGATGTCTCTACCTTGGATGGGTCCGGAGCAGCTGTGCAGGCACCAGCTTCTGAGGTTGTATTCAGGCCTACTGACTTGCATATTAAACCAACGTCATCTTCTTCTTCAAGGCCTAAAACTCGATCCATGCCCAGACCACATGATCAGGCCTCTATGCCTAAAAAACAAATGATAAGAATGGCTGATGACCTTATTACTCTAATCAGGGGAAGCCACCCTTCCCCTTCTAAGAGACCTAGGACTGAGTTTCCTTATGATTCTTCTGATCAGGACTCTGAAATTTCTGTTTCCTCTGATGACCAGGATTTGCCCTTATCTACCTATGAGGATTCTGGTGCAGAAGACTCCATTCCCTCTTCTTCCCCTCCAGAGGATTTCTCTTTTGGTGAAACCTTGCATACTCTTAGGGAGCATTTCCGCTTGGACAGCCAGGATTACTCTGATTCCAAAAAGAGGCTTAGGGGATTCTTACTCCTGCCTCAACACAGGCCTTTAGCTATCCCTCCTGTACTGGACATTGTAGTTGATGCTTTCTCAGAATGTAGCCTGGCCCCTGACACTTTACCTCACGCTCCCAGAAAACCTGATAGGTATTACAGTGTACCTGACTCTCACAAGTTCCTCTTTAAAAATCCTACTGCGGATCTTGAGACCATTTCACAGGGACCCAAGGGCATTAAGGCCACTACTGTCCAAAATCCTACCCCCTCTGATAGAGATTCCAGGGTGCTGGATAGATGGGGTAAGAAGGTATACACTTCTGCAACTTTAGCCATTAGGGCTAAAGTGACAGTTTCATATGTTGAAGTATCAGCAGCATATTATTGGATTGCTTAAACAGAAAATTATGTTGATTCCTGATTGTGCTGAAAATAAGGATTTACAGGATTTAATGTATTCTGCTGAACAAGTGGGAAAACATACTTTGCAGTGTGGTTTTGATTCATTAGAGGCATCTTGCAGGGCTGCTGTCACTGGGTCTGTACTTAAAAGGCATGCTTGGCTTAAGGAGCAAACTTTGCCAGATCATGTTAAAGCTAAATTACTGGATGCTCCCTTCAACCAAGACCGCCTGTTTGGCAACAAAGTAGAAGAAGTACTTAAAAAGATGGAGGAAAAAGCTAAATCTATGCAAAGTGTTTAAGATTTCCTGCAAGTACAGCCTCCCAGATTTAGTAGGCATTGGCCCTCTAAGAATTGGTCCTTTCCTGCCTCTTCCAGGCCTTCTCTGTCCAAACCCAGAACCAGCAGAACACCTAGGCTTCAGTCCCAGGGTACTCACAGGCCTAAGCAGTGGGGGGGCTCCCACTTCCAAAGCAGGGAGTAGTAAGACTCCCCCCTATGGTAAACTGTCTCAATGACTTAACTTTAAACCTTCCAAGCCCTGCTCAACTGACTGTTCCTTTAGGGGGAAATATCGCCCTGCATGCAAAAAATTGGGAACTCATTACCCAGGACAAATGGGTTCTAAATATAGTTTCCCAAGGATACAGATTCCACTTCCACTCCTTACCAATCCCAAACGGTTGGCCAGACCAACCCCCGAATCAGTGGGCAGAGGCTCAAAAGCAGGTTCTCTCTCTTTTAAGCATCAAGGCTATTCAACCTGCCCCAGAAGACGAATGGGGGCAAGGTTTCTACTCAAGACTGTTCCAGGTACCCAGAAAAGACAATTCCTGGCGTCCTATCCTGGACTTGTCTAACCTAAACACATTTTTGGTAATCCCAAAATTCAAGATACTAACTCTTCATCAGCTGTTTTCCATGGTTGGCAACACTGGATTTAAAGGAAGCTTACCTGCACATCCCAATAAGGGAATCTTGCAGAAGATACCTACGTTTCAGAGCAGGCTACATGCACTATCAGTTCTCTGCACAGTCCTTTGGCTTATCTACTGCGCCCAGGGTATTCACAAAGTGCCTAGCTCCAGTCATTGCATTTTGCAGGCAAAGAAATATTCAAATATACCCATACCTGGACGATTGTCTAATTCAGGCAGAAAGCCAGGACATACTATTAAATCATCTGGCATTTGTAAACAAATTGCTAACTTCTCTGGAGTACACCATAAATGAAAATAAATCATATCTTGTACCCTGCCAACAAATTGTATTCCTGGGAGCAAGCTTGAATACAACTTCCCAGATGGCCTACCTCACTCCAGAGAAACAAGTTCATGTGACAGCCTACTTCAATCTACTGGCCACAAAGACCCAGCTAACTGCAAGGGAAATACTGCAAGCACTGGGGTTCATGGCCTCTTGCATTCTACTAATTCCTTATGCAAGACTGCATATGAGGAAATTACAATGGTATCTAAAAAGCCTATGGTGTCTTCTCAGGATCTATAATCAATGATTCCTATCATACCTTGTCTAAAGATAGAGTTCCTTTGGTGGGCAGAGGCCTGCCACCAAATCAAGGGACTGCCATTCACTCTACCCCTGCCACCCAAACCCTAACAACAGACGCATCAGATTATGCACAGGGAGCTCACTTGGCAGGGCAGTGCATTCAGGGCAAATGGAACCCAAGTCAAATGCACCTGCATATCAATCAAAAAGAAATGTTAGCTGTGCAGAATGCTGTGACAGCCTTCAAGGACCACATTCGTCCAGGACAATTATTGGTAAAGACGGACAATACCACTGTTACATGTGATACATAAACAAGCAAGGGGGAACCCACCCATACCCCTCTGCAGACTAGCCATGGCTCTGTGGAACACAGCCTTGAGCTACCAAGTGCACCTACAGGCTCAATTCCTGCCAGGAAATTGAAATACACTGGCAGATGACCTAAGCAGAAATCTCATGGACCCACACAAGTGGAAATTGGAACCAAAGATATTCAATATGTTGAGAAACAAATGGGGAAGCCCAGAGATAGACCTGTTTGCCTCCCCTCAGAACTACCAATTGGACAAACTCCCCACAAACAAGCTTGGAAAGTGGATGCCCTGTCCTTCACCTGGAAGAACCTATCAGTTTATGCCTTTCCCCCTCTGCTTTTCCTCTCCAAAGTGCTACTAAAGATCAAACAGGACAAACCAAGGACAATACTGATTGCACCGGACTGGCCACACCAACACTGGTACCCCCTCTTGCGCACCATGGCACCTGCCTCAGACCCCTGCCCAGCTGTCCCAGCAGGAGGGCTAGAGTCTACACCCAGAGCTTCAAACCCTGAACCTTGCAACCTGGCTAATTACCTGATCTCTCCGTTACCATCCCTCAGTAAACAAGTGATAGATGTCATTCTGGAGGCAAGGAGACCTGGTACTAGAAAATCCTATGCTGAAAAATGGAAAAGATTCTGTTCCTGGAGCCATACTCAGGGGATGGACACAGCAGTGCCCAATTTACTTCAAATTCTTCAATACTTAACTGAGATGCTTCACAAGAGCCTTTCCTTTTCCTCCATCAAAATTCATGCCTCAGCCATTTCAGTGCATTACAACACAGAGCCACCCCTCTTCTCTCATCCACTGCTGAAGCAATTCCTCAGAGGGGCCAAAAACTTAAGACCACCCAGGAGAACCCCTACTCCAGCATGGGACCTTAACTTTGTATTGGAAAAACTCACTCTACCTCCTTTTGAGCCAGCTGCAAATGCAGAGTTGAAATTCCTTTCTTGGAAAGCAGCCTTCCTTTTAGCCATCACTTCAGGAAGAAGGGTGTCTGAATTACAGGCCCTCATGGCAGTGGAGCCTTTCATCGTCTTTCATGTGGATAGGGTGTCCTTCAGGACCAATCCCTCATTTATGCCCAAGGTGGTATCTAGCGTGGCCCTTAATCAATCCATTCATTTGCCAACCTTCTTTTCTAATCCACAGAACAAAGGGGAACGAATAATGCACTCCTTGGACATGCACAGACCACTTAGATTTTACTTGGACAGGACTAAGCCTCTCCAGAAATCTGAACAGCTGCTGGTGGCATTTGCTGCAGGGGCAGAGGGGAAGGCCATTTCAAAGCAAACCATTTCTAAGTGGATAGGCCATTGCATTAATTTCTGCTATAAGCACCATGGAAAACCTACCCCACAGGGGATAAGACCACATTCAACCAGGGCTATATCTACCTCTACAGCCTTTCTCAGGGTTGTCCCTACCAGGGACATCCTAGAAGCTGCTACCTGGAGTTCTGTACATACCTTCACCAAGCATTACCACTTGCCAATTTTTTTCCAAATCCAGAGCTGGCTTTGCCACTGCAGTCTTGCAGGGCCTTATAGCTGGTCCTAATGCTATCTGATTGCCTCCTTCCATCCTTAGCTTTGGGAATCTACCCAAATATGATGACTGCAACAGTGAAACACAAAGAACAAAGTACAGTTGTGTACACTTACCATAAATGTAGATGTTCAAGTGTATTCACTGTTGCAGTCCTGATTACCCTCCCTCCAGCTCCCTGACTTCTATTGACTATACCTCTATTCTTATTTACTATGCTTAAAGCTTTTTGGTGTATTTTCTTTTTTGTTGGAGGTGTAACCTTGTATATAATTGCTTCCCATTATGGGGGCACCTGACATCTGGGGCATGAAAAACTGATGTAATGGCATCGGCTGCATACTTTATACCCCTGACTACCTGATGTCATGGAAGATGAGACAGCAAGCAATGCAGGACCCAAGACTTTGATAATCAGGCCGACTGAGGGCTACTGCAAGCAGATAACCCAAATGTGATGACTGCAACAGTGAATACACTCGAACATCTACATTTATGGTAAGTGTACACGACTGTACTTTCTCTGTATCTTAGATATATATTCTCTGTGGTTACAACAACTGTGACATGTTTCAGTTGCTTTTGACATGTGCTGTTTCACCTCCCAAGACTCATACAATTTCTGCAGCAGTTTTATATTTTGGGATTTTGAAGTTCAGTACTACATTAAACCAGTGCCAATAAATAGTACGTTTTTGGAAAGGTATGAAGGTGGGACATCAGGATACTATGGGTAGAAAGAAATGGACTAACAGATATGAAGTCAGCTGGTATGTTTTATGTTGCATGTAACTTTATATTTTTCCCTGTTAGCAACTGGGGAAGTAGAGATGAAAGGAATGTATTTACTGCTGCCCCATGGTAACAGACCTGTACTGCTCATTATAGTACATTTAATTGTTGGCCACTGAGGATGTGCCAATATATTATGTTTTCAAAAAAAAATAAGGGCAGGTTTGCCTTCAGTTGCATTATGCAGTGTCCCATTTTGTTGCACTGATACTACCATATGTTGTTACACTGCCTAACTTATACACCATAACCACCACAATCATTTCTTCAGTGGCTTCATGTATTACTAAGGCATCAGGGAGGTGAGACATCTTATTTTCTGACATGACAAGCTGGAGTTACAAAGTTTTCAGTTTGCTTTAATTCATTTTATTTAGTATTTAAGAAGTGATACAGGTATTGCTGTCTACCATCCCGTCCAACCATATTGTATACATTTGTACTAAAAATATGACCAAGGAGACCATAAAGAAGCTCAGTAATGTCAGAGATTAATAATGTCCACCATTAAGAATATTATCCCCACATATACTAGGTGAAAATATGCAAACAACCATTCCTGATCATTAGTAAGATTTCATGGTATGTGGAAAATGTGAACAAATGTAAATGCAAGGAAAATGATGACAGAAAAAAGAGGAAATGTAGTAACTCTGCTGCAGTCATAGTGCAAAACAGTGTCCAGACAAGTGGTGCATGCCTATGATAGCCAGAACCTTGAAAATAAATAAGTATATAAATAGACCGCCACAGAACTACCGAGGAAAAGTTCTGGTTGATGCCATACCTCTCGATCTTTTAGCTGAAGAAGTCTGGATAATACCTAAAATAATGGGGGTTCAAGGTCTCAAAAATCGGGACAGATTTTAAAATTGGCACTTATAAAATCAGAAAGTTGTTGGAATAACAGGATTTGTGTTAACAATCATTTTCTGAAGGAAATGAAATCTGAAATTCAAATGTATGTCATAATTTAATGACTTCCACCATCAATGATTTGCCAGCAAACCACATATTTTATAAGGAAAGGACCAAAAACATCCCGGTTAGGGGTCGACACAGTGTCACCTGTCTGCTCATGATTGGCAGTGGAGTTTTACGGTGTCAAGTTGCCAGCCCGGCACCCAACCTTCCACAGAAGGCACACACACTCACACCTAGGGCCAATTTAGAGTGTTCAGTCCACCTACAGCATGTCTTTGGGATGTGGGACGAAACCAGAGCACCCAGAGGAAATCCACACGACCACAGGGAGGACATGCAGACTCCGCACAGAAGGCACCCCGACTAAGGATCGAACCAGAGAACCTCTTGCTGTGAGGTGGCAACACTAACTGCTGCACCACCCCGGCCACCCAAGGAACGGACCAGAAACACTGAGGTAAAAATCTGGATATTCTGTGAAAATCTGGACAGTTGAGAGGTATGGACTTAATGCAACAACCTGTTCTATGAAACATCATGTTAGAAGCATGGCACATTACAGGACAATGCATTTTTACAGCACAGAGAGACACCAACACATCTAAAAAGCCAGTAACAAACACTGAAAATATATGTAGCATTAAACATGTTTAAATAATGTGAAAGTTCAAGACAGACATATGCTTGAAAATAGTGAATTCACTATAATGAAAAAAGGAAAAAAAAAACAGAAGTGCCACTGCATGTAAGATCACATCATATTATGGATACATAACTCGTATATCCATCAGTGTGAAAGAGAAAGCTAACATGGATCACATGAATAGAGCAACATGCAGCACTGTGGCATTAACAGGATAATATCCAGGATGTGGCCCATTCTGACTGGATGGTGCAGTGCAGGCTAACATGCCCCTGGGAGTGCAGGAGAGGCTCTACCTGCTGAAGAACCCATTGAGTTAGGAAGACAGAAGACTTGGCAGATGGTGCACATTGTTTAGCCATATCAATACCTGACAAGACTGGCACAGGGACAAAGAAGGCAGATGGACATATTCAGTAGTGGCAAACCAATGCATCTTAGATGTAATGATTTTAATGTTGTGTCTTTCGGCTTTTCCCGGTTAGGGGTCGCCACAGCAGAACTCCGGTCTGCTAATGATTGGCAGTAGATTTTTACATGCCAAGTTGCTGGCCCTGACACACAACCTTCAACGAAGGTGCGCCCTTTCACGCATGTCTCCACACAGAAGACACTCTAGCTGAGAATCGAACAGGACAATGTCGTACTGTGAGGCGACAATGCTACCGCAGCACCACCACCGCAGATGTAATGATTTTAATATGATGCAGTATTAACATCTCAAGCAATGCTAGAAGTAGGGATCCTATAGCATCAAAATCAAGTTAAGGGAACATAACTTGCCAATACAATAAACATATAAAAATTACCAAACATAGGAACCACAAGCATTTCATGCTAAATAGCAACCAGAAATGCAGAAAATTAACAATGACCCACATGCATGGGGGGGGGGTTAAGTCATGAAGGGGATTAGGCCTGCAGCAAATAGCATATTGCTGAGTTTTGCCAAAACCTTTGCTTAGGTGATATAATTGTTCATGCATGCAGACATTCAGCCCTGCACAGTGTCATCATGGACACCAGGCAGCTGTAATACTGTAAGTGTAGACACATGTAATGTAGGTACTACACCATGTAATCAGAGCACAAGGGATCTATAATCCTGTAAGTATAGACGGATGTAATGTTGGTACTACACCATGTAATCAGAGCACAAGGCATCTGTAACACTGTAAGTATAGACACATGTAATGTCGGTACTACACCATGTAATCAAATCCCAAGGTGTCTATAATACTGTAAGAACTATAGCCACATGTAATGTAGGTACTACACCATGTAATCAGAGCACAAGGCATCTATAATCCTGTAAGTATAGACAGATGTAATGTTGGTACTACACCATGTAATCAGAGCACAAGGCATCTGTAACACTGTAAGTATAGACACATGTAATGTCGGTACTACACCATGTAATCAAATCCCAAGGTGTCTATAATACTGTAAGAACTATAGCCACATGTAATGTAGGTACTACACCATGTAATCAGAGCACAAGGCATCTATAATCCTGTAAGTATAGACAGATGTAATGTTGGTACTACACCATGTAATCAGAGCACAAGGCATCTGTAACACTGTAAGTATAGACACATGTAATGTCGGTACTACACCATGTAATCAAAGCCCAAGGTGTCTGTAATACTGTAAGAAGTATAGCCACATGTAATGTAGGTACTACACCATGTAATCAGAGCACAAGGCATCTTTAATACTGTAAGTATAGATGCATGTAATGTCGGTACTACACCATGTAATCAAAGCCCAAGGCATCTATAATACTGTAAAAAGTATAGCCACATGTAATGTAGGTACTACACCATGTAATCAGAGCACAAGGCAGCTATAATACTGTAAGTATAGCCACATGTAATGTTGGTACTACACTATGTAATCAGAGCACAAAGCATCTATAGTACTGTAAGTATAGCCACATGTAATGTCAATACTACACCATGTAATCAGAGCACAAGACATCTATAATACTGTAAGCATACCCACATGCAATGTCAGTACTACACCATTTAATCAAAGCCCAAGGCATCTATAATAATGTAGGAAGTATAGCCACATGTAATACAGGTACTACACCATGTAATCAGAGCACAAGGCATCTATAATACTGTAAGTATAGACACATGTAATGGTACTACACCATTTAATCAAAGCCCAAGGCATCTATAATACTGTAAGAAATATAGCCACATGTAATGTAGGTACTACACCATGTAATCAGAGCACAAGGCATCTATAATACTGTACGTATAGACACATGTAATGTAGGTACTACACATCATCTGTACCACCTGTACATTATTTATTTATTTTATTTTACATTTGTTTACCTGGAAAGTCCGACTGGAACGAGGTCCATTTACAGTGGAGGGCCGGGGAGAAAAGCTCCAGAACAACACAATTACAACAAAAAAAAATTCTGTACAGAGGTATATATGCAATCAAAGAGATATATCATACAATAGTTTGTTCTAAACAAGCGTAGCTTATACATAATAGACCCTGGATGTCAGTGTTGATAGAACAAAAACACACATTGAGTGATGCAATCAAAAAAACTGGTGCCAATTAAGGAGACATCTCGCAAGATAAAATGTAGGAGGCCCTGTATGGGAGTATTTGAGTACTGTATAATAGAGATAGTAAGCAGTGAGGAGAGGAAGGTAGCAAGAATTGGAGGACAGCAGGAAAGCATTTATGTGATGCAAGGACAGAGCCAGGATTGCAAGAGGTGTGACTTAAGTAACGTTTTGAACAGTGAGATAGATGGTGCTGAAGAGATATTTTGGGGGAGGTTATTCCATTTCCTAGCGATGGTATGAGAGAAAAGATCTTTCCCTGCAGTATTGTTAGCTTTGGATATACAGAGCAGGGTTTTGTTGGATGAGCATAGAGGACGAATTGCTGAATATTGATTTAGGGCTGGGGTTTTGTGAGGGTTTCTTATGTTGAAGGTCAGCACTAGTTGGTGGTAGCTAATTAGCTGAGGGAGTTCTAACCACTGTAGTTCCTTTACGGCAAGACAGTGGTGCTTTCTAAAAGTGGAATTATTGGCGAATTTTGCAATTTTATTGTAACATGATTCTAGTTTGTCTAGGTCTGTTTTCCTGATATGAATTAGGATTGGTGATGCATACATTAGGGTAGACAAGAGGTGGGTTTGGGGTAGGGAGATTTGTGCTTGGTCTGATAGGAACTGTTTGTGTTTGTATAAGGTTCCTAATTTTTTAAGTACCTTTTCAATGGTTTGCGAGATATGGGCATCAAAGTGAAGAGCCTTATCTATTTCTACACCGAGGAGCTTAGTATGGGGGAAGGGGGAGATTGTGGTGCCGTTTTTGGAGGTGATAGTGAAGGAAGGAGGTGTGGTTTTGGATTTATTGGGGGTAAAAAGGAGTAATTTGGTCTTGTTGGGGTTTAAAATAAGTTGGATATCAGTAATCCATTGTTTCACGGAGGAGAAGGATTCTTGGGTAAGCTTTTGAAGAGTGGTTATGGATGGGTCTTAGCAGATTAGTGTGGAGTCATCTGCGTACCATATAAGTGATGCATGCAGGGTGGAAGTATGTAGTTTGTTAGTGAAAATGGTGAAATGTAGAGGACCCAGTATTGATCCTTGAGGAACGCCTGCAGTAGTTGGTAGTAGAGGTGATGGTACACCTTGCCATTTGACTGATTGTTTTCTATCAGAGAGATAGTTTTTGAACCAGGAAGTAGTGGAGGGGCCAAAGGACATGGTGGATAAGGTGTCTAAGAGTAGGTTATGGGAGACCATGTCAAATTCTTTAGATAAATCTAAGAAAATGGCTGATACGAAGTTGTTGTTTCTGAGTTGGTTAACCTGGTTGGTAAAGGAGAGAAGAGCAATCATTGTACTGTGGTTTGGGCGGAGTCATGCTGTGTGGGGGAGAGGCCTGGTTGGTAAAGGAGAGAAGAGCAGTAGTTGTACTGTGGTTTGGGCGGAGTCATGCTGTGTGGGGGAGAGGCCTGGTTGGTAAAGGAGAGAAGAGCAGTAGTTGTACTGTGGTTTGGGCGGAGTCATGCTGTGTGAGGGAGAGGCCTGGTTGGTAAAGGAGAGAAGAGCAGTCATTGTACTGTGGTTTGGGCGGAAGCCATGCTGTGTGAAGGAGAGGAGATTATGTGACTTTAAGAAGTGTATTACCTGGGTGTGACTACATTTTTCCAGGAGCTTGGACAGGGGGGATAGGATAGTAATGAGCTGGTAGTTTGATAGTTCATAGGAGTTGCCGCCTTTGTGTAGGGGAATAATATGTGACACTTTCCATAGTTAGGGGATGTAAGCTTCTTGTGTAGAGTGGTTTATAAGAATTGAGACAGGGAAGGCTAGGGACTGCAGCTAATTTTAGGAAATTAGTGGGTAGACCATCTGCTGCGAGAGTGGTGGGTTTTAGTTTAGAGAGTAGTTTTCTAACTATGAAGGTTGGTACAGGTGAGAGTGTAAAGTTCCGAAGTTGTTGATATTTTTGTCTTTCTTGGCTAGTGTTATTCTTTTTCCAGTTCTTACAGGCATTGTCTCTGGATTTTAGTAAGGCTTTTGTTGTCCTATGTAGCCAAGGGGCATAGTTAACTTTAGTTCTAAGTTTCCTGATGGGAGCTAGTATATTTAGAACATTGATAAAAGTACTGTTGAAGAACTCAACTGCCTGGTCTAATGGTAGAGTTTTTAGTGGGTGCCAGTCACATTGGTGTAACATGCTGTTAAGAATTAGTGGATTAACCTTGTGCTCATCTCTAGTTTCCTTAAACATTATAGGTTTGGGTATGTTTACTTGTTTATGAAGGAGAAATGTGAGGCAGTGGTCACTCAGTTCATCACGTAAGCAGCCTGCATGATAATTTTCTTTGGGGAGATTAACTAAGGTCCAATCGAGAATGGAGGTTCTTTTGGATTTTTTGTCTACGCTGGTGGGTTCTTAGATTAATTGTGAGAATCTGAATAAGTTAATATGGTTTGAGGGATTGTTGGAGTTGCAGGCTAGCCAGTCTAAGTTTAGGTCACCTAACAGAATGGTTTCTTGGGGTAGGTTGATTGTAGCCCATTGTAATATCTCTTCTTTTATAGGTGAGTTATTTCCTGGAGGAATATAACTGCAGAGGATGTTGATTATCTTTTTGTTTTTGAGGGATATAACAGAGCCTAATGTTTCAGCATTCTGAAATTTGAAAAGTGGGGTTTTTAGAGGCTGGAGGTTAAGTGTATTTTTAAATAAGATTGCAATTCCACCCCCCCCCCCCGTTTTCGTATCTCTGTCGTGCCTTGAGATGTTCTAACCTGGGGGGAGAATGTCTTCATTTTGTGTGGTAGGTTTTAGCCAGGTCTCAGTAATGGTTAGTATATCTGGGGAGCAGTGGGCTATTGATGCGTATAACTCATGTAGTTTGTTGGATATGCTTCTTGAGTTTAGGTTGATAATAAGTAGATCTGATTTTTGTTTGTGTGAGAGAATTGGGTTGCATGGACCTGGGTTGGGGTGTATGTCCCCTGAGAATAGTAGCCATTTTTTGAGGAATAGTGTGTTTTATTTCTATGTAAATGTCAACACAAGTACTGTATACTTAATGAATGCACAGTTTACAACAAATATTATGCTATAATATATATAATTTTGGTGATTTTTGCTCCTGGGAAGTATTGGTGAGCCTGTTATATGTGCTGTGTAGAGGAGGGATATAGTGAACATGGTATGTGATGTACACATATTGCCTCATAGCCTCCCAAACTGATACATTGAGTATATACAAAGTTGTCTAATATGATAGTGATTGCACCACAAGCAATAAGAAATACCTGCACTATGCATGTCAAAAGTGTCTGTATTCATATTACACTTGTTCAGATCCACATATTCTGCAAACTAAAACTACTAAAGCCCACGTGTACACGCTCACACATCACATGCACAAAACAATTACATCTTACATCATTCACAATAGTCAGTGTCCTACTATATACAGTTACCCAAATAGCTTTTATTACAAGAGGCAAAGCCCCTGCAATGCCTCGCACACTTGCAACATTAGATATAACAAGAACACGCAAGAGTGGGGAAAGTGGATATTCTCATTCACCACTGTATTGTCATCTTGTATATGAAACTAGGTGCTGATTTCAGTATCCTGTGCTTTCAGCTTATTGTGACTGGTTCAAGATGTCTGATCAGTTGTTCTTGCAATTGATGTCCAGTACCATGACTGGTCATGGCTATGGCTTATAGTATCATGATTGTGGCTTATAGTATCATGACTGTGGCTTATAGTGTCATGACTGTGGCTTATAGCATCATCACTATCGCTTAGAGCATCATGACTATGGCTTATAGCATCATGACTGTGGCTTATAGCATCATGACTATGGCTTATAGCATCATGACTGTGGCTTATAGCATCATGACTATGGCTTATAGCATCATGACTGTGGCTTATAGCATCATGACTATGGCTTATAGTATCATGACTGTGGCTTAACATGTAGTAGAAATCATACCCTGCAACACGATCACCAGAGCTATTAACCGTCAAATGAGGTGCAGTATTAACCATCAAACATAGCACAGCGAGAAAGGAAAGGATGATGCAAGAAGGGGGTGCACAAATTATGATAATTGGAAAGCCTGCAGAGGCAAGGAACTTCCAAGCAGGGATGTTTTTTTTTAGTTCTGTTTTTTTTCCATTAAAAAGTAAGTAAAGCCATTTAAAGTGTAGGGATTGAAATACCAGGAACATAGTTTCCATGGATCAGAAATTCCTGACGGTGTACATATGACTTGACGTATGTGATACTATGGACAAATAAGAAGATATACAGAGAAGGTTATGACACTGGATGGAAATACACAGACAGATGACAGACATGAGGGAATGACTAAGACTGAACAACACAGAAGGTACGGATAACATCAAAGAGAGTAGAGATATTTGGGGGTTTGACTGGATGCTGATATCCTACTCAGTGTGAATGTCCCTCGACCATATTATCTAAACGAGATATTTGCCAAGGCCTACAGAGGTAGTCCACATTCCTTTCCTTTATCCCAAGAACCATCTCCAGATGTTGCAGTCCCTGACCAGTGAGTAAACCTTGAGTATTTGCTGGAAGAGCCAGTGCACCTCATGAAGGTCAGAGGGCACTTCCATATGAATAAGGGTTTGGTGCCATTGCAACAGCCTCTCGTGGTGGTCCACCTGGAAGGTCTGGGGCCATGAGAATTTTAATAAGAATGAATGTGACATGGGATGCAGTGAATAAGACCTGGATCTTTGCCATTTTATCTACACAGCAGTTGTCCCTGTAGAAATAATGACAAATGGGAATATCAGTTACAGTGAAAAGATGGTGTCCCCGTACTCTTGCAGTCCAACATTACATGAGAACAACAGCCTCTGCTATTGGACAGGATGCTCAGCTCTTCTCCCACAGGTCCTCAGCTTATCAAGCCCCTTCTCTTTACCTCAAAGAGAATACTGAATCAGATCACAGCAGATCCTCAACCACTATCCAGCCTAGTGCCTTTTCAATGCTGGCACACTAGCAGTAAATCAAAGCAAGATCAACTTGTATCAGCCACTTCAGAGAAACATGGTATGTGAATTTCACAGCACACCATATCAAAGCACAGCCTATATCACAAGAGCAACTATCACATCCGTAGTGTGCTGTGATTCTCCAGGAAATCATGGAATAGTAACACCATAACATCTGTAGTGCACTGTAATTCCCCACACAACAATGGAATAGTAACATCATCACATCCGCAATGTGCTGTGATTTCCCAGACAACAATGAAATTATAACACCATCACATCCCTAATGTGCTGTGATTCCCCAGACAACAATGGAACCGTAACACCAAAACATTCGTAATGTGTGTGATACCCCAGACAACAATGGAATAGTAACACCATCACATCCGTAATGTGCTCTGATACGCAGGCAACAATGAAATAGTACAACCATTACATCAGTAATGTGCTGTGATTCCCCAGACAAAAATGGAATAGTAACACCATCACATCCCTAATGTGCTGTGATTCCCCAGACAGCAATGGAACAGTAACACCAAAACGTCCGTAATGTGCTGTGATACCCCAGACAACAATGGAATAGTAACACCATTACATCTGCAATGTGCTGTGATTCCCTAGACAACAATGGAATAATAACACCATCATGTCCATAATGTATTGTGGTTCCCCAGACAACAATGGAATACTAACATCATCACCCATGGTGTGAAAGTAGCAGACTTCAAGTCAGACTGCTGACCAGTCAGGAGTGGAGTCCCACAGGGTTCAGTCCTGGGTCCTCTCATGTTTGACATCTACTTTTCAGAAGTCCAGGTCAACACGGAGGGACTCTGGCTGACCAAGTTCACGGACGACTGCAAGCTGGGAGCCATTATTAACACCCCAAGTGATGCAGACATCCTACAGAAAGGCTTTACTGAGACCAATGACTGGTGTCGAAACCATGGACTTAAGCTTAATGCCAAAAAATACATTGTTATCCCACTCAGTTCCCACTAATTACCTCATAGATGCAATCCCACTGAACACTGAAGGAGTAATAAGAGATCTGGAAACACAGGTTGGCAGCAACTTCTCCTTCGACCAACATATTGCCACTCTGGTCAGAAAGTCCTTCTGTGTGGCACATCTCAGAACCAAGGGTTTTTCATCCAGGAAGAAAGAGGTCATCATCTCTCTCTACTCTTCCCTCATTAGACTAATCATTGAGTATAATGCCCCATTTGGCATGTACCTCACTAGACACATGCAACAGCTAGAGAGGCCACAAAAGTACCTCACGAAGAGGATCTAAGGCATTAAACACATGTCCTACATGGACAGACTCAAAATACTCCAGCTACTTTTTGTCTGATATCATCGACTAAGAGGCGATCTCTGCTTGACTTACAAAGTCATGTCTGACCCAGCCCTGTTAAAAATGCTACATCTAAAAAAATCCCAATCCCTCTGCACCACATGCTCCAGAGACTTCACCCTCATTACCACAATCAACAGATCATTCTGGAGG
Source organism: Protopterus annectens (assembly GCF_019279795.1). Taxonomy (NCBI): domain Eukaryota; kingdom Metazoa; phylum Chordata; order Ceratodontiformes; family Protopteridae; genus Protopterus; species Protopterus annectens. The sequence goes on from NC_056748.1 coordinate 1,112,488,653, forward strand.
GACAGATTCATAACCCAGAGACCCCCCCATGCTCTGGAATAGACTTTCCATACATGTCAAGCAGAGCACCTCGCTGGCCCTCTTCAAGAAAAGTCTTGATGAGTGGATGGGGAATAGAAAGTTCACCCCGGGAATCACTCCAGTGGCTCTACTTGATAGAAGCACTGGGCTCTAATGTTGGATGGCACGATGCCAGGGTACTTCTATGTGCTAGGCTTGTAAAGCCTCCAGGGCCATTAGCCTAGGACACACCTATGAACATCAGTAGTGTACTGTGATTCCCCAGACAATCATGGAATAGTAACACCATCACATCCATAGTGTGCTGTGATTCCCCAGACAACCATGGAACAGTAACACCATCACATCCACAGTGTACTGTGATTCCCCAGACAACAATGGAATAGTGACACCATCACATCTGTAATGTGCTGTGATTCCCCAGACAACTGTGGAACAGTAACACCATCACATCCATAATGTGCTGTGATTCCCCAGACAACCATGGAATAGTAACAACACATACTATAAAAACAACAGGTCTAAAAAAGATGTGCTAAATGATGATTAAGATGGTGTCATCGCTAGACACTGCATTATTATTATTCACAGACATCCAACAGATATGCCAATGAGTACACAGTGATACAGAGAAACATGTAATAAGCTAAGTGTGCACCTCTAGTACCCAAAATAAAGTTGTATGTAAATCCTTATTAATAATACTCATGCATGCCTCCAACTACTCACCCAGTTCTAGAGGTAAGATACAAAATTCTTATATCTATGTATGTGTTTGTGTCTGTGAGAATATGTGTAGGTATCTATATCTTTCTGTTTGTGTTAGTGCTATGTGATACATCCCTGCATGCATTTCATCACATGCTGAAACACTGGTGATGTTCTCCGTGTTTCACTGTTGCAGTCATTACATTTGGGTAATCTGCTGGCAGGCTGCCCTCAATCGGCCTGAATTCCAAAGTCTTGGGTCCTGCGTTGGTTGCTTCTCCTCTTCCATGATGTCAGGTCGTTAGGGGTATAAACATGCAGCCAACGCCATTTTCTTTTGTCTTTCTTGCTGCGCGGTGCCCGAAGCAGAAGCATTTCCCAAGTGCAGGTCAGCCGACTACCAAAATATTCGAGTTTGAGTTTCAGAACCGACGTCTTCACTAAAGCTAAGTACCCCGTTACTGAAACTTTTTTCTGGCTTTTTACCGATGTCAGAAAAAGTTAATAATTGTATCACTTGTGGGAAGCAAGTACCTCATAAGGATTTCCATTTATACTGTATTCCTTGCCTAGGCCCTGATCACAATGTGCCTGGCTGTTGGTTTTGTGCTAGATTTAACCAATGCACTATTAAGTGTCAGTATATTTTTGCATTTAAGTATTTTGGAAACAGATTTAACTACCCAGAAATGTTGTCGGATAGCAATCCGACTATCAGAGTACATAAAAAACGCAAAGAAAAGGACAGAGAAAGGCAGTCGAGATCCAAAACTGACAAAAAAGCTTCTCCTAAGCCAGTCGCCGATTCACCGGTACTCAGTGATGTGCTTTCGCAGCCCCTGATACCCGCTACCTCCGAGTTGCAGGCCTCTACTGACACCCGTGTGGAGTCCAGCATGCCACAAGATACTCAAGGTATTATAGGTTAGTATTAGGCTAACTGCTCTTGGGAGCTATTGTAAGCCTATCCAATTATCCCTTGTGAGACTCAAACCCTGCACCTTGTGTTTATAAGGCAAACACCTTAACCATTAGGCCACCCTCCCAACTCCTCCTGAGGATTATTCATTTGGAGAAACCTTGCATACTTTGAGGGAGCATTTTCACTGGGAGAGTCAAGACTTCTCGGAATCAAAAAAGAAGCTCAAGAATTTCCTTCTCCCTCAGCACAAGCCTTTAGCCATTCCCCCTATTTTAGACATTGTGGATGATGTGTTTTCGGAGTCAATCCTGACCCCTGACTCATTAGACCGATGGATGTATCTCCCTTGGATGGGTCCAGAGCCACTGAGCAGGCACCGGCTTCTGAGGGTGTATTCAGACCTCAACATTTTTATATCAAACCGATGAAAGCTGCAAAACCTAAGGCAAAGACACCCTCTAAAACTAAAAAAAAACAATGCCTGAGCCACGTGCACAGGCCTCTATGCCTACAAAACAGATGATCAAAAAGGCTGAAGACCTTATTACCTTGATCAGGGGTACCCATCCCCCTCCAGATAAGAGGCCTAGGCAAGACACTGACTATGAATCTTCAAATCAGGTTTCTATTTCTTCTGATTTCTCTTCTGATCAGGAATTATCTTTGCCTCCCTATGAGGATTCTGATGCTGAGGAGTCTATTCCATCTGCATCTCCTCCTGAGGATTATTCATTTGGAGAAACCTTGCATACTTTGAGGGAGCATTTTCACTGGGAGAGTCAAGACTTCTCGGAATCAAAAAAGAAGCTCAAGAATTTCCTTCTCCCTCAGCACAAGCCTTTAGCCATTCCCCCTATTTTAGACATTGTGGATGATGTGTTTTCGGAGTCAATCCTGACCCCTGACTCATTATCTCCGGCTCCCAGTAACCCTGACAGGTACATCAGGGTCCCTGACTCACATAAATCTTTATTTAGAAACCCTGCTGCTGATCCTGAAACTATTTCACAGGGTCCAAAGGGAGTTAAGGCTTCAACAGAAAAAAACCCTACCCCCTCCGACAGAGATTCAAGGGCACTGGACAGATGGGGAAAAGAGGTTTATACATCTGCAACCTTGGCAGTCAGGGCCTTAAACTGTCAATTTCATATGCCTAAGTACCAACAACATGTTATGGGATTGCTGAAACAAAAAATGATGTTGATTTCAGAATGTGCAGAAAATAAGGAATTGCAGGAATTGTTGCATGCAGCCGAACAAGTTGGAAAGCATACATTGCAATATGGTTTTGATTCCTTTTTGATTCCTTAGAGGCCTCCGTTACTGGATCTGTTATTAGGAGGCATGCCTGGTTAAAGGAACAAAATTTGCCTGATCATGTTAAAGCTAAATTGCTAGATGCACCTTTACAGCTTGATTCTCTGTTTGGTATTAAGGCAGAAGAGGTTTTAAAGAAAATGTAAGACAAAGCTAAGTCTATGCAAACTGTTTCTGACAAGTGCAGCCACCTAGATTCAGTAGACATTGGCCTACAAAAAATTGTTCCTTTCCTGTGTCAGACAGAGCTCAAAGGGGCAAATCCAGACACCCTAAGGGTTCCAGGTACCAGGCTGAAGATACAGGTCAAAGCAATGGGGCGCACCCACCTCCAAATCTGGAGGAGATAAAGTGCAAACCTACAGAAAGCAATCCCAATGACTTCCCTCTGCCTACACCAAGCACTTATCTTTTGGAAGCACCCATAGGGGGAAAATTACCACTTTTTGCTCAAAATTGGCAGTTAATAACCCAGGACAGGTGGGTACTGGACATCATATCACAAGGATACAGATTCCATTTCCACACTCTACCAATGGCAAATGTTGGCCAGATCTGCCAAAAAACAATGGGCAGAGGCACAGAAACAGGTTACGTCCCTCATGGATATGGGGGCCATTCAGACAGTACCAGAACAGGAAAAAGGACAAGGTTTTTACTCAAGACTGTTCTTGGCACCCAGAAAGGACAAGGCCTGGTGGCCAATACTGGATTTATCGATTTTGAACACATACCTGGACATTCCAAAATTCAAAATGCTCACCTTGCAACAGCTTCTGCCCATGCTGGGCAAGAATGCTTGGCTGGTGACTTTAGACCTAAAAGAGTCATACCTGCATGTCCCAATAAGACAGTCATGCAGAAGATACCTCAGATTCAAGGCTGGCTTAATGCATTACCAATTCTCTGCACTGCCCTTTGGCTTATCTACTGCGCCCAGGGTCTTTACAAAGTGCCTGGCACCAGTAATTGCATTTTTCAGACAAAGAAGTATTCAAATATATCCTTACTTGGATGACTGCCTCTTTCAAGCAGAGAACAAGGACACTCTTCTATGACACCTGGCATTTGTGAAAAGGCTTCTAACATGCCTAGGGTACACATTAAACAGAAAGAAATCACAACTGGTACCCTCTCAAAATATAACATTCCTGGGTGCATGCTTGAATACAACTGCCCAGATGGCTTGCCTCACACCAGACAAACAAAGGCAACTGATTACTTACGTCAAACTGATGGCAACAAAAATCCAGTCTTCTGCAAGACAAATTGTGCAGGCTCTGGGCTTCATGGCACCCTGCATCCTACTAATTCGATATGCAAGACTGCATATGAGGAAACTTCAATGGTACCTAAAAAGTTTATGGAGTCAACATTCACACAGTCTGGAAACAATGATTCCTCTCATCCCTTGCCTGCAACATGAGTTTCTATGGTGGGCAAAGGCCTGTCACCAAAACATGTGATGGCCCTTCACTTTACCCCCTGCCAGCCAAACCTTAACAACAGATGCATCCGATTATGCCTGGGGGGCCCACATGGCAGGAAGATGCATTCAGGGCATATGGGCACCAAATCAAATGCATCTACATATCAACCAGAAAGAGATGCTAGCTGTTCAAAATGCTCTAACAGCCTTCAAGGACATACTTCATCCAGGGCAACTACTGATAAAGACGGACAACACCACAGTCATGTGGTATATAAACAAGCAAGGGGGCACACACTCATACCCCCTTTGCAGATTAGCCATGGCACTGTGGGATACAGCTTTGACCTAAAAAATAAATCTTCAAGCTCAATTCCTGCCAGGAAAACAAAACACTCTGGCAGATGATTTAAGCAGAAACCTTATGGATCCTCATGAGTGGAAACTAAATCCACAAGTCTTCAGCATGATAGCAGAGAAATGGGGGAGCCCAGACATAGACCTATTTGCCTCTCCTCAAAATTATCAACTGAAAAGATTCTGCACAAGAACTTATCACAGACAAGCATGGATAGTGGGCACCCTATCCTTAAGTTGGAAAAACCTATCAGTTTACGCCTTTCCTCCTCTGCCACTGCTACCCAAGGTCCTCCTAAAAGTCAGACAAGAGAAGCCAAAGATGATATTCATTGCCCCGGACTGGCCCCGCCAATACTGGTACCCAATCCTAAGGAACTTGTCTCAATACCCAGCTTGGACCTTCCCTCAAAAACCACAACTGCTGTCCCAGCAAAACAATCAGATCCTGCACAATCAATTACAGACTCTGAACCTGGCAGCATGGCTAATCCTGTAATCATACAGATGACACCTCTCAGTAAAGCTGTGATGAATGTCATTCTGAAAGCCAGAAGGCCTAGTACTAGAAAATCTTATTCTGACAAATGAAAGAGATTCTGTACTTGGAATCAAACACAAGGAACTGATACAGCAGAACCACATATTCCTCAGATATTACAATACTTAACTGAGATGCTGGACAAGGGCCTGTCTTTCTCATCAATCAAAATCCATGCCTCTGCCATTTCGGCTCATTACAATACAGAGCCACTAATCTTTTCTCAACCTTTACTAAAGCAGTATCTTAGAGGAGCCAAAAATTTAAGGCCTCCTAGAAGACCACCATTACCTGCATGGGACCACAATTATGTGCTGGAAAAGCTCACCTTGCCTCCATTTGAACCAGCTGCTACCGCGGATATAAAGTTCTTATCATGGAAGACAGCTCTGCTACTAGCAATTACTTCAGCAAGAAGAGTTTCAGAGCTACAGGCCGTCATGGCTGTAGAGCCTTTTATCATATTTTACCCAGACAGGGTGTCTCTGAGGACAAATCCTACTTTTATGCCTAAGGTCATTTAAAGTGTGTCTCTTAAACATACAATTCATCTGCCAACTCTTTATCCAAATCCGCAGAACAAAGGGGAGAGAATTCTGCATTCCTTGGATGTACACAGACAGCTAAGATTCTACTTGAGCAGGACTAAAGCTCTAAGGAAAACGGAGCAATTACTAGTGTCATATGCTGCAGGATCATAAAGAAAGGCTATTTCAAAGCACACAGTTTCAAAGTGGATAAGCCACTGCATCCGTTTCTGCTACTTACACCGTGGCAAACCTGTGCCCAAGGGCATTAGGTCTCACACCATCAGGGTTGCAGCTACTTCAGAAGCCTTTCCCAGAGGAGTACCAACCAAGGACATGCTAGAGGCTGCTACTTGGAGTTTTGTTCACACATTTACAAAGCATTACCATTTGCCTCTCTACTGTAAGTCCAGGGCAGGCTTTGCCACTGCAGTGCTGCAGGGCCTTATAGCCTCACCTAATGCTGTTTAGCTCCAGCCTCCCAACCATAGCTTTGGGATTCTACCCAAATGTAATGACTGCAACAGTGAAACTTGAAGAACATAGTACAGTTGTGTAAACTTACCATAAATGTAGATGTTCAAGTGTATTTACTGTTGCAGTCCAGGTTACCCTCCTGCCATCCCCCTGTCGTTCTACAGTTTATCTTTCCTTCTCTATCTTCTACAACCTGTGTGGTGTATTTGCTTGTAGATGAAGGTAAATTTTATATTGATGCATGTATATATATATATATATATATATATATATAAGTATTTAGAACATTGCTACCTTTTTGGGGGCACCTGACATTGGGAGCAAGAAAAACTAAAGAAAATGGCATCGGCTGCATGTTTTATACCCCTGACGACCTGACGTCATGAAAGAGGAGACAGCAACCGATGCAGGACCCAAGACTTTGGAATTCAGGTCGACTGAGGGCAACCTGCCAGCAGATTACCCAAATGTAATGACTGCAACAGTGAATACACTCGAACTTCTACATTTATGGTAAGTGTACACAACTGTACTTTTTTCATTGGTGGCACAGTAGGTGGAATTATTAGCGGCTGAAGTTCATTAGATGGACAGTACATAATTCCAGGCATTTTCCTCTTTCTTTGAGTAGTTTTTGTGACTCTTGAGTTAGTATACTTAATTTTCAGTATGTAGGGGCAAAGCCTTGATGTCACCTGTTGGTTTACATTTGTGATTACTTTTTTTGATGATTTTAGTGGTGGTTAGTGGTAATTGCCAATGAGCTTCTTTGATGTTTTGTCTTTTGATCAAACTAACCAGTGAATATTCATTCTAAACTCATATGTGTATGGAAAAACATCCATATAATTGAACTTCATAATGTTGAACATTTTTTACACTGGTAGACGTGGTCAAAACTCATTTAATCACTTATGCCAGAGTTAAGTTTGTGTGAGACTGCGGCACAGTGGGGATCAGGGAATTTGACCTTTTCCCACTGAAGAGTGATTTTAGAGTTGGTGTGCATGTTTGTATGTGTGTGTGTGTGTGTGTGTGTGTGTGTGTGTGTGTGTGTGTGTGTGTGTGTGTGTGTTTGTGTGTGTGTATATATATATGATGATGCAGTCTCATACTTCAACTCAACTCTCTTAAAATTACTTGACTCCCAAGCCCCTGTACGGACTAAAAGAATAAAAACTAAATCAGCCCCATGGCTCTCCAAAACTACTCTTGCTATCATGAGACAAAGAGACAAAGTCTGGAGACGCTACCATAAACACAAGACAGCACTACTCCTTAACGAATATAAAATGCTCCGAAACAAAGCTAAGAAACTCACTACTTCTGATCGTCAAAACTATTTCTCTACACTCCAAAACCAAAATAAAAATAACCCTCAGAAATTCTGGAAAAAGATCTCTACTCTCCTCCACCCCAGCAAACCAGATACTCCTACCCCAGACCCAAATACTCCAGATCATGAATTAGCTACCCAATTTAATTCCTTCTTTATTGACTCTATCTCTAAATTGACCTCCTCATTCTCTAACTCCTCTCTACTATCTAATACCCCCTCATCCACCCCCACTATCTCTACTTCCTCACCCTACTCCCCACCTACTATCTCCCCTACCCCCTCTTCTACACAAACTCTATCATCATTTCCTACTCCCCAAAATTTCCCCCCTCCTGACTGCCCCTCTTCTCACTAAATCCCATACCAACATCAACTATTAAAAACTCCTTCAGAAATTGAAACCATGTACCAATGCTCCAGATAATATCCTCTTACTTTCTCAGTATAGCTGCTGAAACTCTTGCCTATCCCATTAGCATTTTAATTAACCGCTCTCTACTAGAACACACAGTTCCCCAAATCTGGAAACAAGCCTTTATTATACCTCTACATAAAGGTGGTAACAATAATAACATTACTAATTTCCGCCCAATAGCCATCCTGTCCCCCATCTCTAAACTCTTAGAAAATGTGTCCAACTTCAGCTCCTTCCCCACCTCCTAGACAACCATCTTATAACTCCCACACAACACGGTTTCAGACCCAATCATAGCACCATGACAGCCCTCCTCTCTTTCCTTGAGGTTGTAAATAAAGCCCGTGACTCTGGACAAATTGTTTCCACCTTACTTCTTGACCTGTCCAAAGCCTTCGATACCATCTCACACAGCCTGCCCTTAAACAAACTTTCTAATCTTCACCTATCTTCCTCCTCTTTAAACTGGTTCTCTAGCTACCTATCTAATAGAAGTCAAGCTGTAAAGTGGAAAAAAGCTACCTCTTCTTTCCTTAGTACCCCTACAGGAGTTCCCCAAGGCTCCATACTGGGTCCTCTTCTCTTCAATATCTTTATAAATGACTTTCACAAATCAATCCCTTTCTCTAGCATCATCCAATATGCAGATGATTCAACTATTATCTGTTCCGCCTCTTCTATCTCTACACTGCAAAAACTTACTCAAGATGCTTTCTCTTCCACAGAACAATGGATGCTTTGTAATCATCTAGCTCTCAATGCTGCCAAGACCAAACTAATGTTATTTACCCCTTCTAAAGTCATCCCTCCTGACATTGGTACTTTCTCAATTACTACACAACACAACTCACCTCTTGAAATTGTGTCAGAAACCAAACTACTTGGGGTCCAAATCGATAACCTACTCAAATTTAACTCCCACCTGCAAATTAACATAAAAAAACACACCAAAAACTTGGCATGCTTTACAGACAGAATGCCTACCTCACATCTGCCACTAAAATCACTCTCTCTACCTCCTTCCTAATCCCATCCCTGCTATATGGTGCCCCACTACTAACTAATCTTCAGTCCTTGTTAAAAAAACAACTTACTTCCTGCTATAACAAAATTGCAAAATTTGCCACCAGCCAAAAGTCCTCCACCCACCACTGTCTCTCCCTCCATAACCTAAAATGGCTAGAACTTCCCAATCAACTAACTTACACTCAACTAACTCTAGCCCACAAGCTCATTCTCAACCCTTCCCTCTGTCCCTCTCTTTCCTCTGCCTTTACTATGCACCAACCTAACAGAGTTCTAAGGTCAAATAATCAAAATCTACTCAAAGTACACAAACCAACTCATCCCCCAGGCAAAAACCTTCTTTCCTTCAGCCTCGCTCGCCTGTGGAACTCCCTACCACCACTCATCCGCACCACCTCTAACCACTCTGCCTTCAAAAAGTCTCTCCACCTTCATCTTGCCTCACGGTGGGAATGCTCTTGTTCCCACCCCACATAACTAGCTCTACTCGACACCTGTAGCTATGAAATTTGTTCTCTAATCAGTTTTAATGTTTTACATTTATTCATTACTCAAAGGCTTCTTCTTATTGTATTAACTGTTATGATTGCTTTCCTGAATGTGACTAGTTCTACTTTTTAGTATATAGAACTATTAATAATTCTCTGTACAAAAATTGTTACTGTCAAATGTTGAAAATACATTCTGTTGGAGCTTTTCTCCCCAGGACTCCATTGAAAACGGGTTCTTTAAGGCCCAATGGACTATCCTGGTAAACCAGCGACAATAAATAAATAAATAAATAAATATATATATATATATATATATATATATATATATGTGTGTGTGTGTGTGTGTGTGTGTTTGTGTGTGTATATATATATATATATATATATATATATATATATATATATATATATATATGTGTGTGTGTGTGTGTGTGTGTGTGTGTATATAAGTATGTGGTTGTATATATCAGAATGTGTTCAGGTGCAGCTTCCCAAAACATGACTTTTGTGGGTTTTGTTATATTTTCAATGTTGTGTGTTTTGATCCTTTTGTACTTCAGTATTTCAAAGTATGTGTGTGTGCTGGTCTAATATTATTCTTATGTTCCTATGCATCTAGCTGCAGACCCAGTTAAATGAAATATTTTTGAATGAAGTGTGAGCATTAGTGTGTGTGTGTGTATGTGTGCTTTTCTGTGTTTTTGCTTGGGAGTCTCTGTGCATGATTATTCTTGAAGTGAAAATAATCCTAAGTGACTTCTGTATACGTCTTTATTTCTTACATTGCAATTTCAGAAGCATCTATCATTCTTAAATATTCCCCCATTTTCAATATTGAAATTTTTTAGCTTACTGAGCACTTCTGCTATGGTGTGGAAAGATGGCTTGTTCACAGACAGCCATACTGTCATATTGTGCAACCTAGGGCATCAGAGGCAGATTGTGTCCATCATTATTTCATGCAAAGTAGCCTTTAATCAAGGAAAACAGCAGAAAGCAAAGTATTTCATTCTTATATTCCCCCATTACTGTATTACCCTCACACCAGTACTGTTTATTTAATTTATTTTTATTTATTTTACATTTGTTGACTGGAATGGTCCGACTGAGCTGACTAGCCCTTTTTCAGTGGAGGCCCAGGGAGAAAAGCTCCAGAGTATACAAGTCATTAGCATTAGAATTTCACAGTAGTCACATAGAAAGTGTATTAGTTAATACAGAGGTAATTAGTTAAGAAGCTTCATTGTTTTGAAATGTAAGCATTAAACATTATAAGACAATAATACATAAAAAGCAGCAATAATTATAAGTAACAGTAGATGTTTCTAATAAATAATTGAGATCAGAAGAGGAAATGAGATCTGTAGATGTAAATAGTATGCAGAGGTTATAGTTCATTATCGGAGGTAAAAGAGGACATACTGATAGTGAATGGTAAGGTAGAGTTTAGCAAATGGACTGATAGTAGTTTATGGAGGATGATAACAAAGGGCAGGACCAGTGTACTTTTAGGTATTCTTTGGTTGCAGTTTTGAATTGATTAGTTTGTGCAAGGGACCTGATTTCTAATGGCAGTTTATTCCTTGCTATAGAAGGATTGGAGCTATTGAGATTGCATCCAAATATAGTTTTAGCTTTGTATATTTGTAATAGGTTTTGGTAGAGCTACTTAAGGACGTGGTAGGGGGGTATTGAGAGATTAAAGGGGATAGGCTAGGACAGAAGGATTGCTGGTATATAATTGTATGGATTTTCTGCAGTTGGGAGTGAGTGGGGTAGTTCAAGCCAGTTTAAGTATCTTAGTGAGAGACAATGGTGAGATTTATAAATTTGTTGGGCAGCGAATCTTGCAACCTTGTTATAGATGGATTCTAGTTTTGCTAGAAGTGTGGAGTTGAGATTAGTGAGAATTTGACAGCTATACAATAGACTGGGTAGTGTGTATGAATGAGAGAGGGTAACTCTTGCTTTCTTTGTAAGAAACCTTTTGTTTCAATTGAGAAGGCCCAGTTTTTGGTGTGTCTTTTTATACAGTTATTTATATGTAAGTCAAATTTAAGTTGGTCACCTATTGTTACTTCTAGTAGTTTTGTGCTAGTTTCACCTATGATGGATGTGTTATTAAGGGAGAGTACTGAAAAGGTTGATTTAAGGTGGGGGAGGTTTTTAGGAAGAAAGAGTAGGAGTTTTGTTTTTTTAGGATTAAGTATTAGCTGGTTATCACAGAGCCAGGATTCTACTGAGCTGAAAGATGCTTGAGTAGCAGAGATAAGGTCATCAGGAGAACCTGCAGTGGTAATGACTGTAGAATCATCTGCATATTGAATAAAGGATGACAGTGGACAGGAGGTATGTAGATGATTAGTGAAGATATTAAAAAGTAATAGGCCTGACTGTGGAATCATCTGCATATTGAATAAGGGATGACAGTGGACAGGAGGTATGTAGAAGATTACTGAAAATATTAGAAAGTAATGGGCCTGACCGTTGGACATGCTAGAGTAGTAAAGGGAACTCTTTTATCACTTAATTACAAAGGACCAATAGGGGACGATGTAATTGTGGAGAGTATACGAGGATGTAGTGCTTTTAATTTATTAGTGCAAGATTGTAAGATTGCTTATTTGGGCAAGTGCAGGGTCTTAGATTGAGAATAGGGTGTTTAATTTGAGAGATAGAGCAGTTCTAAGGGAAAAAGTGAAGAGCAGAATTTGTGGAGCCGGGAATAGTTTAAACCCGATTAAGCGGCGCTGCCCGATGCTGCACTATGTGCACAATCACGCAAAGCCCCGCTAAAGCGGGTTTTTATGCTGGGAACTTAAAAAAGCTAGAAATGGCCCAAAATGGCCAATTACTACAAGATTCTTGTGCTGAGGTCACTCTTTCAGGGACAGATAGGCTGCTCAAGGCTCCCCACTCCCAGTATATTCAATGCACAGGCTAGCGCACTTGAGTGGGCAGCCTCGACAGTTAAATACAACAAACAAACTTTTAAGCTAAGTGCAGGTAGTAATAAAAAAAAACAAAAACAAGCTTAAAACAGTTAAATCAGCAGTGTAAACTCGCTTTTCAGCGAGAAAGGACGGTCGCACAGGTAGTAACAGAAAAAATATACTTATATCTTGAAAGCAGTCACTCTTTTCGTTTCTCTGCTGCTAGCACCACTCTGCAGGACCACGAGGAGCTGTTGCTGAGTAGGATAAGCGAAATAAATGCGCCAAAGCGGGTTTTTATGCAGGGAACTTCAAAGAGCTAGAAATGGCCCAAAACGGCCAATTACTACAAGATTCTTGTGCTGAGGTCACTCTTTCAGGGACAGATAGGCTGCCCAAGGCTCCCCACTCCCACTGGTGAGCAAAGAAACTTCCTTCTATCCAAGTAAGGAAATGGGCAACACAGGAACTATCCAAAAGTCCAGAATACAGCAAAGCCTGTATACGGGACTATTCTAGTTTAGGAAAGGTGGGAAACAAGGATATATATATATTTTTTTTCAGGAAAACAACAGGAAAATTACAGTATGTTCAATGCACAGGCTAGCGCACTTGAGTGGGCAGCCTCAACAGTTAAATACAACAAACAAACTTTTAAGTTAAGTGCAGGTAGTAATAAAAAAAAAAACAAAAACAAGCTTATAACAGTTAAATCAGTAGTGTAAACTGGCTTTTCGGTGAGAAAGGACGGTCGCACAGGTAGTAACAGAAAAAATATACTTATATCTTGAAAGCAGTCACTCTTTTCGTTTCTCTGCTGCTAGCACCACTATGCAGGATCACGAGGAGCTGTTGCTGAGTAGGATTAGTAAAGATATTAAAAAGTACTGGACCTGACTGTAGAATCATCTGCATATTGAATAAGGGATGACAGAGGACAGGAGGTATGTAGGAGATTAGTGATGATATTAAAAAGTAATGGGCCTGACTGTAGAATCATCTGCATATTGAATAAGGGATGGTGGAGGACAGGAGGTATGTAGGAGATTACTGAAGATATTAAAAAGTAACGGGCCTGACTGTAGAATCATCTGCATATTCATTAAGGGATGACAGAGGACAGAAGGTATGTAGAAGATTAGTGAAGATGTTAAAAAGTAATGGGCCTGACTGTAGAATCATCTGGATATTGAATAAGGGATGACAGAGGACAGGAGGTATTTAGGAGATTAGTGATGATATTAAAAAGTAATGGGCCTGACGGCGGAATCATCTGCTTATTGAATAAGGGATGGTGGAGGACAGGAGGTATGTAGAAGATTAGTGAAGATGTTAAAAAGTAATAGGCCTGACTGTAGAATCATCTGGATATTGAATAAGGGATGACAGAGGACAGGAGGTATGTAGGAGATTAGTGATGATATTAAAAAGTAATGGGCCTGACTTTAGAATCATCTGGATATTGAATAAGGGATGACAGAGGACAGGGAGTGTTTAGGAGATTTTTGAAGATATTAAAACGTAATGGGCCTGACTGTAGAATCATCTGCATATTGAATAAGGGATGAAGAGGACAGGAGGTATGTAGGAGATTACTGAAGATATTAAAAAGTAATGGGCCTGACTGTAGAATCATCTGCATATTGAATAAGGGATGACAGAGGACAGGAGGTATGTAGAAGATTAGTTAAGATATTAAAAAGTAATGGGCCTGACTGTGGAATCATCTGCATATTGAATAAGGGATGACAGAGAACAGGAGGTATGTAGGAGATTACTGAAGACATTAAAAAGTAATGGGTCTGACGGTAGAATCATCTGCATATTGAATAAGTGATAACAGAGGAGAGGGGGTATGTAGGAGATTAGTGAAGATATTAAAACGTACTGGGCCGGAATGTAAAAACATCTGCATATTGATTAAGGGATGACAAAGGACAGGAGGTATGTAGGAGATTAGTGAAGATATTAAAAAGTAATGGGCCTGACTGTGGAATCATCTGCATATTGAATAAGGGATGACATAAGACAGGAAGTATGTAGGAGATTACTGAAGACATTAAAAAGTAATGGGTCTGACGATAGAATCATCTGCATATTGAATAAGGGATAACAGAGGAGAGGGGGTATGTAGGAGATTAGTGAAGATATTAAAACGTACTGGGCCGGAATGTAGAAACATCTGCATATTGATTAAGGGATGACAAAGGACAGGAGGTATGTAGGAGATTAGTGAAGATATTAAAAAGTAATGGGCCTGACTGTAGAATCATCTGCATACTGAATAAGGGATGACAGGGAACAGGAGGTATGTAGGAGATTAGTGACGATATTAAAAAGTAATGGGCCTGACTGTGGAATCATCTGCATATTGAATAAGTGATGACAGAGGATAGGAGGTATGTAGGTGATTAGTGAATATATTAAAAAGTAATGGGCCTGACTGTGGAATCATCTGCATATTGAATAAGGGATGACAGAGGACAGGAGGTATGTCAGAGATTAGTGAAGATATTAAAAAGTAATGGGCCTGACTGTAGAATCATCTGCATATTGAATAAGGGATGACAGAGGACAGGAGGTATGTAGGGGATTAGTGAATATATTAAAAAGTAAAGGGCCTGACTGTGGAATCGTCTGCATATTGAATAAGGGATGACAGAGGACAGGAGGTATGTAGGGGATTAGTGAATATATTAAAAAGTAACGGGCCTGACTGTGGAATTATCTGCATATTGAATAAGGGATGGTGGAGGACAGGAGGTATGTAGGAGATTAGTGAAGATATTAAAAAGTAATGGGCCTGAATGTAGAATCATCTGCATATTGAATAAGGGATGACAGGGGACAGGAGGTATGTAGGAGATTAGTGACGATATTAAAAAGTAATGGGCCTGACTGTAGAATCATCTGCATATTGAATAAGGGACGAGAGAGGACAGGAGCTATGTAGAAGATTAGAGAAGGTATTAAAAAGTAATGGGCCTGACTGTAGAATCATCTGCATATTGAATAAGGGACGAGAGAGGACAGGAGCTATGTAGAAGATTAGAGAAGGTATTAAAAAGTAATGGGCCTGACTGTAGAATCATCTGCATATTCATTAAGACATGACAGAGAACAGGAGGTATGTAGGAGATTAGTGAAGATATTTAAAAGTAATGGGCCTGACTGTGGAATCATCTGCATATTGAATAAGGGATGACAGAGAAGAGGAGGTATGTAGGAGATTACTGAAGATATTAAAAAGGAATGGGCCTGACTGTGGAATCATCTGCATATTGAATAAGGGATGACAGAGAACAGGAGGTATGTAGGAGATTACTGAAGATATTAAACAGTAATGGGCCTGACTGTGGAATCATCTGCATATTGAATAATGGATGGCGGAGGACAGGGGGGTATTTGGGAGATTAGTGAAGATATTCAAAAGTACTGGGCCTGACTGTAGAATCATCTGCATATTGAATAAGGGATGACAGAGGACAGGAGGTATGTAGGTGATTAGTGAAGATATTAAAAAGTAATGGGCCTGACTGTGGAATCATCTGCATATTGAAAAAGGGATGAGAGAGGACAGGAGGTATGTAGGAGATTAGTGAAAATATTACAAAGTAATGGGCCTGACTGTAGAATCATCTGCATATTGAATAAGGGATGGTGGAGGACAGGAGGTATGTAGAAGATTAGTGAAGATATTAAAAAGTAATGGGCCTGACTGTGGAATCATCTGCATATTGAATAAGGGATGACAGAGGACAGGAGGTATGTAGGAGATTACTGAAGATATTAAAAAGTAACGGGCCTGACTGTAGAATCATCTGCATATTCATTAAGGGATGACAGAGGACAGGAGGTAGGTAGGAGAGTACTGAAGATATTAAAAAGTAATGGGCCTGACTGTAGAATCATCTGCATATTGAATAAGGGATGGCAGAGGACAGGTGGTATGTAGGAGATTAGGGACAATATTAAAAAGTAATGGGCCTGACTGTAGAATCATCTGCATATTGATTAAGGCATGACAGAGAACAGGAGGTATGTAGGAGATTACTGAAGATATTAAAATGTAATGGACCTGACTGTAGAATCATCTGCATATTGAATAAAGGATGACAGAGGACAGGAGGTATGTAGAAGATAAGTTAAGATATTAAAAAGTAATTGGCCTGACTGCGGAATCATCTGCTTATTGAATATGGGATGGTGGAGGACAGGAGGTATGTAGGAGATTAGTGATGATATTAAAAAGTAATGGGCCTGACTGTAGAATCATCTGGATATTGAAAAAGGGATGACAGAGAACAGGAGGTATTTAGGAGATTAGTGAAGATATTAAAAAGTAATGGGCCTGACTGTAGAATCATCTGCATATTGAATAAGGGATGACAGGGAACAGGAGGTATGTAGAAGATTACTGAAGATATTAAAATGTAATGGGCCTGACTGTAGAATCATCTGCATATTGAATAAGGGATGACAGAAGACAGGAGGTATGTAGAAGATAAGTTAAGATATTAAAAAGTAATTGGCTTGACTGCGGAATCATCTGCTTATTGAATAAGGGATGGTGGAGGACAGGAGGTATGTAGGAGATTAGTGATGATATTAAAAAGTAATGGGCCTGACTTTAGAATCATCTGGATATTGAATAAGGGATGACAGAGGACAGGAGGTATGTAGAAGATTAGTGAAGATATTAAAACGTACTGGGCCGGAATGTAGAATCATCTGCATATTGATTAAGGGATGACAAAGGACAGGAGGTATGTAGGAGATTACTGAAGATATTAAAAAGTAATGGGCCTGACTGTAGAATCATCTGCATATTGAATAAAGGATGACAGAGGACAAGGAGGTATGTAGAAGATTAGAGAAGATATTAAAAAGTAATGGGCCTGACTGTAGAATCATCTGCATATTGAATAAGGGATGACATAAGGCAGGAGGTGTGTAGGAGATTACTGAAGATATTAAAAAGTAATGGGCCTGACTGTAGAATCATCTGCATATTGAGTAAAGGATGGCAGAGGACAAGGAGGTATGTAGAAGATTAGTTAACATATTAAAAAGTAATGGGCCTGACTGTGGAATCATCTGCATATTGAATAAGGGATGACAGAGAACAGGAGGTATGTAGGAGATTATTGAAGACATTAAAAAGTAATGGGTCTGACGGTAGAATCATCTGCATATTGAATAAGGGATAACAGAGGAGAGCGGGTATGTAGGAGATTAGTGAAGATATTAAAACGTTCTGGGCCGGAATGTAGAATCATCTGCATATTGATTAAGGGATGACAAAGGAGAGGAGGTATGTAGAAGATTAGTGAAGATATTAAAAAGTAATGGGCCTGACTGTGGAATCATCTGCATATTGAATAAGGGATGACATAAGACAGGAAGTATGTAGGAGATTATTGAAGATATTAAAAAGTAATGGGCCTGACTGTAGAATCATCTGCATACTGAATAAGGGGTGACAGTGGACAAGGAGGTATGTATGAGATTAGTGAAGATATTAAAAAGTAATGGGCCTGACTGTGGAATCATCTGCATATTGAATAAGAGATGGCGGAGGACAGGAGGTATGTAGGAGATTAGTGAATATATTAAAAGGTAATGGGCCTGACTGTAGAATCATCTGCATATTGAATAAGGGATGACAGAGGACAGGAGGTATGTAGGTGATTAGTGAATATATTAAAAAGTAATGGGCCTGACTGTGGAATCATCTGCATATTGAATAAGGGATGACAGAGGACAGGAGTTATTTCGGAGATTAGTGAAGATATTAAAAAGTAATGGGCCTGACTGCAGAATCATCTGCATATTTAATAAGGGATGACAGAGGAAAGGAGGTATGTAGGGGATTAGTGAATATATTAAAAAGTAATGGGCCTGACTGTAGAATCATCTGCATATTGAATAAGGGATGACAAAGGACAGGAGGTATGTCAGAGAGTAGTGAAGATATTAAAAAGTAATGGGCCTGACTGTAGAATCATCTGCATATTGAATAAGGGATGACAGAGGACAGGAGGTATGTAGGAGATTAGTGAAAATATTGAAAAGTAGTAGGCCTGATTGTAGAATCATCTGCATATTGAATAAGGGATGAGAGAGGACAGGAGGTATGTAGAACGTTATTTAAGATATTAAAAAGTAATGGGCCAAACTGTAGAATCATCTGCATATTGAATAAGGGATGACAGAGGACAGGAGGTATATAGGAGATTACTGAAGATATTAAAAAGTAATGGGCCTGACTGTAGAATAATCTGCATACTGAATAAGGGATGACAGAGGACAGGAGGTATTTAGGAGATTAGTGAAAATATTAAAAAAGTAATGGGCCTGACTGTAGAATCATCTGCATATTGAATAAGGGATGACAGAGGACAGGAGGTATGTAAAAGATTAGTGAAAATATTGGAAAGTAATGGGCCTGACTGTGGAATCATCTGCATATTGAATAAGGGATGGCAGACACAGGAGGTATGTAAGAGATTAGTGAAGATATTAAAAAGTAATGGGCCTGACTGTAGAATCATCTGCATATTCATTAAGACATGACAGAGAACAGGAGGTATGTAGGAGATTAGTGAAGATATTCAGAAGTAATGGGCCTGACTGTGGAATCTTCTGCATATTGAATAAGGGATGAGAGAGAACAGGAGGTATGTAGAAGATTAGAGAAGGTATTAAAAAGTAATGGGCCTGACTGTGGAATTATCTGCATATTGAATAAGGGATGGTGGAGGACAGGAGGTATGTAGGAGATTAGTGATGATATTGAAAAGTAATGGGCCTGACTGTGGAATCATCTGCATATTGAATAAGGGATGACAGAGAACAGGAGGTATGTAGGAGATTACTGAAGATATTAAAAAGTAATGGGCCTGACTGTGGAATCATCTGCATATTGAATAAGGGATGACAGACAACAGAAGGTATGTAGGAGATTACTGAAGATATTAAAAAGTAATCGGCCTGACTGTGGAATCATCTGCTTATTGAATATGGGATGACATAAGACAGGAGGTATGTAGGAGATTAGTGAATATATTAAAAAGCACTGGGCCTGACTGTAGAATCATCTGCATATTGAATAAGGGATGACAGAGGACAGGAGGTATGTAGGAGATTACTGAAGATATTAAAAAGTAACGGGCCTGACTGTAGAATCATCTGCATATTGAATAAGGGATGACAGAAGACAAGGAGGTATGTAGGAGATTAGTGAAGATATTAAAAAGTACTGGGCCTGACTGTAGAATCATTTGCATATTGAATAAGGGATGACATAAGACAGGAGGCATGTAGGAGATTACTGAAGATATTAAAAAGTAATGGGCCTGACTGTAGAATCATCTCCATATTGAATAAAGGATGACAGAGGACAGGAGGTATGTAGGAGATAACTGAAGATATTAAAAAGTAATGGGCCTGACTGTAGAATCATCTGCATATTGAATAAGGGATGAGAGAGGACAGGAGGTATGTAGGTGATTAGTGAATATATTAAAAAGTAATGGGCCTGACTGTGGAATCATCTGCATGTTGAATAAGGGATGACAGAGGACAGGAGGTATGTAGGTGATTAGTGAATATATTAAAAAGTAATCGGCCTGACTGTAGAATCACCTGCATGTTGAATAAGGGATGACAGAGGACAGGAGGTATGTAGGAGATTACTGAAGATACTAAAAAGTAACGGGCCTAGGATGGATCCTTGGGGGACACCCATTTTTACTGGTAAAGGAGGGAATAGAGCAGAGAGCCATTTCACATGTTGCAGGCAGTCAGTGAAATAACTGATAAAAAAGGTAATAGTAGAGGTACAGAAGTTGAGGTTAGACAGTTTAGATAGTAGGAGAAGGCGAGAGACTGTATCGAAGGCTTTGGAGATTTCTAGGAATAGGCAAGAAACAAGTTTATTGTTATCCCTGGCCTGTGTGATAGTATTAGTGAAGGATATTAGGGCAATCGCAGTGCTGTGCTTAGGGCGAAAGCCATGCTGGGTGGGTGTGAGCTAGGATTTTTGTAGTAGGTGTTGCATGATCTGCTTAAGTATGCATTTTTCCAATATTTTTGATAGTGGAGAGAGGATTGCGATTGGTCTGAAGTTTGAAATGTCAGTAGAGTTACCTCCCTTGTGTCTAGGTAAGGTGTAGAATTCTTTCCAGATAGAAGGGACTTTTGATTCAGAGACAGAGTGATTTATTGGGCTAGAAACAGGAATAGCAATAGACTCTACAGCTACTTGCAGGAAATAGGGAGGCAGATGGTCAGCCGAGGAGGAGCAGGGTTGAAATTTAGTGAGTAAGGATTTGATATACTTAGTAGGTACTTATTTAAGAGAGAAAGAATTTGGAAAAGGAGAGGGTTTGGAAGAGTTATCTATGTTGGTAGTGGGGGAGAAAGTGTTTATCATCTTTGATATGGATTCAATAAAATAGGCATTGAATATGGTAGCTGTTTCTTCTGGAGTATTGTTTGGGCAGGAGTTAGGAGAAGAAGGGTTTCCAGGATGCAAGATTTGTTTAATGGAGTTCCAGAATATTTTGAGGTCTGACCTTTGGGCAGTGAGGGTGGGGGGGTTAAAATAAAAGTTATTTTTGTCCTTGTTAATGTGTTTTTTTGACAGATTTCTGAGTTCTTTATATTTTTGTAAATGGGTTGGGAGCTTCGTTTTTACCCACATTTTCCGCATTTTGTCTCTGGTATTCATTAGAGTGTGGGTAGCTTTAGTTAACCATGGTCATGTATTGGATTTGATCTGGACAGTGCAGAGAAGAGCAAGTGAGTTTAGGATATTAAGAAAGGTTGAGTTAAATGAGTGGACAGCATCGTCGAGAGGGAGAAGAGTTAGTTGTGACCAGTTTATTTTGGAGAGAAGAGCATTAAAGGTGATAGGGCAGAAGGAGGTAAGTTTACAGCAGGTTATGTATCTGTGCGGCTTGGTGTAATGAGGTGTGTATCTAAGAACTTTCACAGGGGAGTGGTCACTTAGGGAGTCAAGTAGGGTTGTAGGATCATGATATTTATTTGGGGCCGAGACTAAAATCCAGTCTATGAGAGAACTGGAAGTATGAGATTTGTTAGAATGGGGGGTGGGAGAAGAGATTAGTTGCACAAAACCATGTAAGTTGACGAAGGAGGTAGAGTTAGGTTCCTGAAGGGTTAGCCAGTTGATATTTACATCACCAAGAAGGATGGTTTCATTGTGAAAGTTTAGAGAAAGGTAGGAGAGAATGCTTTCTAGAAGGGTAAGGTTTTCACCTGGAGGAATGTAAATAGCTACAACGGTGATAGTTGTATAATCATTAAGTTTAACGTTAGCCATCAGGAGTTCAGCAGGTGAAAAGGAGGGAGTGGGTATAGGATTTGAAGGAGTAAGATGGTTAGAGTAGACTATAGCCACACCACCTCCTTTTTTCTTTTGTCTGTCTTGTTGAAGTATGCTATATCCTGGAGGGAGAATATCTCTATCAGGGTTTTGTGGCTTCAACTAGGTTTCTGTTAGGGTGATTATATCAGGGGTATGGTTTGTCATCCAGGCAAGGAATTCACTTATTTTGTTTAGGACACTTCTAAGATTCATTGAGTAAAATGATAGTTGTTTGTTGGTGGGACTAGTGCTGGCGGGGTTTAAGCAGTTTACCTTTTTGGCTACAGAGGGGAGGGTAGGACCTGGGTTAAGATGTACATCACCTAATAGTAGTAGAGATTTTGGGAGGAAGTATGGTTTGTATAGCACCTGCTTTATTTTCTGTTTGCGAGATGTGATGAGGGATGGAGGTATTTTGATTTTTGGGAGTGGAAAGCGAGATTAGCAGATAAGGGAAGACTGCAAGGGATGTGTGAGGGTACGAGCAGTGATATTTGTATGAATGACATATGTTGGAGTTAAGTGGCAGTTATAGGAGGTGAGAGTGTAAAGAAGGAGCAATGGAGGTAGGAGGAGAAAGGTTTGGGTTGAGAAAGGCATATTAAGAGGTGAGTTGGTGCTTGATAAAGGAGCTATATAGTACTATAGTGTATTTGTTTGTTTCCTGTGCTCCAGATGTGCAAGGTTGGATTCCCTCAGCCTCCGTTTTCTAGTTGTGTCTCTGAGCAAGTCACTTAACCAGACACTGCTCCCACACTGAGTCTGAAAAAGGTCCATGGAAATCAGTGCTCGGTCCTGTTTTTAAAAAAAAAAAAAAAAAAAAGGGTATTTCAAGTTTCTAGGAATTTCATGCTAAGAATCCACGCAGCCAAAGTCCTATGACAAATCGGTTATGGAATTTAATGATTGTAGTAAAGAGCTGCTTTAGATACTCTACATTTTTATTACATGGTTCAGTTTGCTGCTGAATGGCAGAATGCATGAGGGTTAGGCCATCTGTTATGTCTGCTTCTCCAGGGATTTATGCCAAAGTTCTTCATATTTTGCTTTACTTTTGATAATAGCGTACTATATTTTGTTATGCCATCTTGAAATTCCTTTCAAAGGTATGATTTACTTTTAATTCAGATATGCACCAGTGATATTCTAAAGTGTCGTCTTTGAGGCAAACAGATGATGTTTCCTTGGCATAAAGCGAAACAAAGCTTTGTTAGGATGTCAGGAGTACTTTGCTAGATTTTACCCAGAATTTGTTTTTTAACTACATGCTGTTTACATTTGTAGGGGCAGTATGATCCTATATTTCTCGCTGTAAATAAGGTGATTTTTTTTTTGTAGGGCCAGATATACTTTAATGAAAGCAAAGGCTAGGGAAAACAGTCTTGTATTTTGAGAAAACAATTAGTACAGTACCTATGTGTTGGCGGTGTCATCTTAAGGGCAAGAAAGTTGGGTTAAACATACATTTACAGAGGAAATAAACACACATGAAGGCAATCAATCTGGTTAAAAACAGAAGAGAGGAACAACCCTCGCTTCCTCCTTTATTATAAAGCACATGGTCACATGACCACTCTTGACCTCTCCAACCAACGATGTCAGTGTAAGAGCACACATACGATAATTCACTCTCTTTTATTATTATCAGCAACACCCCCACTTGCTCTTACGCTGTGTACAAATACATTTTAAGAACATATTTTGGATAACTCTTCCTTCACATTCCAAATACGTAATACATAAACCTTTCAATTTTCGATGTCGTAGCAGGTTTAGTAAAGATATCTGCAATCATGTCCATTGTCGGGCAATATTCAATGCTTATTTCGTCATCATTAAGTGCTGATCTAACAAAATGATACTTAATGTCATCATGTTTACATCTCTGTCGGCTTACTGGATTCTTCAACAAAGCGATTGCTCCTTGATTGTCCTCAGATATCGTTACTGGCACACACTTGCACTCTCCATCCATTCCACTCAACAGCTGCACAAGATACAAACTCTCCCGTGTTGTTGCTGCCAGTGCCATGTACTCTGCCTCACATGTAGATAAAGCCACCATTTGTTGTTTCTTTGATTTCCTTGAAATAATAGGCCAGTCTCTATTGAGGGTAAAGCAATAACCTGTTGTATTACGCCTATTATTTTGATCTGTTGCCCAGTCTGCATCACTGTATGCTACAAGCTGAAGTTTCTCTTCACTTCTCCTGTAACACAGCTCTCTGTCCAATGTACCTTTTAAGTACTTAACACGTTTGGCTAGTGTTAAATGAGATTCACTCGGTTGTGACAAATATTGTGAAAGTTTACTTACAATCCAGCTAAGATCAGGTCTCGTGCTTGTCATAACATATATCAAACTACCCACAAGCTCACAATATTTTCTTAGATCGGTAGAGTCACTGTCACATTCAAAGTTTATTTTTTGTTCAGAAGGGGTACTTCTTACTTTACAAGTAGACATGCCAAATTTCTCAAGAATTTTTGTGATGTGCCTCTTTTGGTTCATCTTTACTTCACCACTATTCTGGGTAAAGTCGATGCCTAGAAAAAGTCTCAGCTTTCCCAGGTCTTTCATTTTAAATTTAGCTTTGAGCATTTCTTTTACACCGTTCAGTGATTCATTGTCACTAGCTGCTATAATGAGATCATCAACCCATATAATTAGGACTGTTTTCTCATTTTCAGCCTGTCTAGTGTATACAGAGTGGTCTGCAGGGTTTTGGATAAAACTATTTTCACAAAGATAATCGTGCAACATTTTGTTCCAGTTACGCCTTGATTGTTTCAATCCGTACAATGACTTATTCAGTTTACAAACCAATTGTTCATCATTATTTGATTTCTTTTCAAAACCTTCAGGTTGCTCCATATACACCTCACAGTCAATAGGAGCATGTAAATAGGTTGTTTGTACATCCATCTGGTGCAATTCTAAATTGTACTGAGCTGCCATCTGCATTAAACTTCATACAGATGTCATACTTGCAGTTGTTGCAAATGTTTCATTATAGTCTATACCAGCAACTTGACTGTAGCCTTAAGCCACATATCTGGCTTTGTAAGTCTCAGTATTGTCTGCATTGTCTTTTACAGTGAAAACCCACCTATCCCCCCACTGCATTTTTATCTTCTGGCAGTGTGGTAAGTGTTGTAAATGTGTTGTTTTCCTTTAAAGACTTAAGTTCCTCATTCATAGCTTTGACTCACTTCTCCGAGTTAGACAAAGTCATGGCCTCTTTAAAGCTCTGCAGTGTGCTGCATATTAGTCTGTAACAATAGTCAACATTAACTGTCACATAATCGTCATTTTCAACTTTACACTCATAGTCCTTCAAGTATGCAGGTGGTTTTCTCTCTCTTTTAGAGTAGTGTGCATCCAGCCTTTCCTCTTCTTGTCTTATTTTCGTGTCTCCATCATTTATTATAGATTCAGTGAGATTCACTTGTATTTCTTTTGTGATTTGACGTCAGCTTTTGATTCTGACGTAACATGCGCACTTCTTCTGGTATTAAAATCTTCATTCATCCCTTCTGGGTCTGTCTGAATCTGACATTCAGCTACATTCTTAGTAATGAACTTGACTAACCTGTGTTTAAGGACCCTTCCTGTGTCTGGATAATAGACCAGATATGATGGGCTGTTTTTATCATATCAGACAAAAATCCCCTTATCACATCTTGGGTCTAACTTCTTTTTATCTTGTCTGTATGCATAGCACACTGATCCAAATTCTCTCATCCTTGAAAGATCAGGTTTCTTTCCTGTTAGCATGAAGAATGGGGTCTGCCCCACACACCTGTTATAACATCTATTGCGAATAAAAGCAGCAATCATTACTGCATATGTCCACAACTCTTTAGGTAGGTCACTCTCTATCAACATACACCTTGCCATTTCGAACAGTGTTCTCCAGTTTCTCTCTGCTGTCCCATTCTGATGGGGTGAGTAAGGTGCTGATGTTTCGTGTCTTATAACATTTTTACTCAGTAGTGACTGAAAGTCTTTTGACATGAACTCAGTGCCATTATCTGATCTGATACACTTTACCTTCCCATAAGGGGCTGAATCTGCAATAAACTTTTCAGTCGCCTTGACTGTATCACTCTTAGCTTTCAGAAAGTAGACAAATATTACACCTGAGTAGTAATGCTAAAGTATACTTAAATCCATCTTTCGCTGCTGGCATATTTGGGCCTGCCAAATCCGTATGGACTAGTTCAAATACAGTTTTTGCTCTTGCATCTGGTTCTCCGTTTCTGCTCTGGACAAATTTCCCTTGCGTACAGGTTTCACAATCTAGGTTAGGTCTCTCAACTTTACCTTTAATTTTCATACCTTTTACCACCTTTTCTAATTTTGACACATCTTCTAAATTACAGTGACCAAGCATTTTATCCCATGCTTGAATGTCATAACAGATCTGAGATGCATCATAATGTATCTCACCTTCGTTTTCTTCATCATATGTGTCTAAGTAATAGAGTCTATTATACTCAATTATGTCAAACCTGGTGCAGTTTTTATAGATGAGTTGGTCTTTTCCTTGTTTAAAGTTGATTGAGGCCCCCTTGGACGTTGCTGCCTTAACAGAAAAAAAGCTTTGTGGATACGTCGGGATGTACAGCGCCTGAGTCATCATCACCATTACTTTGCACCCCTCTGTGTTTAGCAGCCATACCTCTGCATTACCTCTCTTCTGTGCGACCCCACAGGCTCAAGTCCTGTCAGCTAATTCCACAATGTGCTCCTTCAGTTGGAAAGTTGCAGCAAAGTGTTTAAACTTTTTCAGGTCATTAATTATGTGTGATGTGGCGCCAGTGTCCACCATTAACCCCTCCTGTTTTAATTCACAAATCTGATGATTATTTATTCTGAAGACAAATGTGTGATCATCCGCGTCAGTTGCTTGTTTCACATTATCTTTCTTCTTTCGTCTACAGTTACTGTCCCTGTGACTGGTGTTTTTGCACAAACTACACCACTGTCTCTGCCCTTTATATTCTCTCCGGTATTCTTGTGCCTTGTGTCCCTTTTGGCGACAGCTATAGCATATAATCTCTGCTTTTACTCTTTCCCCAAGGCCACTCGCTTTCATCACATTATCATTACTTACGTTGGCATTAAATTTCTTGGTATGTTCATAGCTTCTCAACCTTGTTTTGAACTCACCAAAGCTCAACTTATCATCATCTTGTGTGATGTGGACTGCAAATGGTTTAAAAGTTTCGGGCAGTCCTTTCAGAATCATTGCAATTAGTAATCCATCACTGAGTTTCTCCCCAGTATTTCTAATTGCTGTCGTTTCAGCCCTAATAATATGTGACACTTTCACTGGCGGGCTTCTGGAGGCTTGTTAATTTGGTGTATAGGCTAATTATCCATGGCTTCCCTTTCCCAGCATAATGGTCTATCAGGATCTGAAGCACTTCTCTACCGTCGTCTGCAGCTTTTCTCATGACGAGGGACAAACTTTTGTCATCTGAGAACTGTATTAGTTATGCATAGGCCTCCTCATTTCTCTCAGCTTTGTCTTCCTCCTCTTTCTCGTCATCCTCTGCATCCTGCTGCACATTTCGCAAAATGGCGTCTTTCAGCCCTAGCAAGTGCATGTGTCCCAGAAACTTTGTCTCCCACAACTCGTAATTCTTTTCATCTCCGTCAAAACATAGTCTATGCCATCGGCTTCCTACTTCCCTCCTGGGCCCATAACCTGTTGGTGGTATCATCTTAAGGGCAAGAAAGTTGGGTTAAACATACATTTACAGACGAAATAAACACATGTGAAGGCAATCAATCTGGT
The DNA here is from genome assembly GCF_019279795.1 of Protopterus annectens. Classification (NCBI taxonomy): domain Eukaryota; kingdom Metazoa; phylum Chordata; order Ceratodontiformes; family Protopteridae; genus Protopterus; species Protopterus annectens. The sequence goes on from NC_056748.1 coordinate 1,112,516,354, forward strand.
TAAAAACAGAAGAGAGGAATAACTCTCGCTTCCTCCTTTATTATAAAGACATGGTCACATGACCTCTCTTGACCTCTCCACACAAATGACGTCAGTGTAAGTGCACACATACGATCATTCACTCTATTTTATTATTATCAGCCAACACTATGAAACTCATTTAAGTACACGCAAAGAAAAGAAATACTACAAACAAAATTAGAAATATTAGTTTCCTGAAGTTTAGTGTGTTACAAGCTAAATCAACATATGGGTTTCCAGGTTCACTACATAATCTCAAAATTTTGAAATCATTTCAAAATCTTGAGACCATATAGCCGAAACCCCTAAATACCAAAAGACCAGAAGCGCAAATTTCAAAATCCCGAAGTTCGGAGATGCTGAAGTTGAGCTTCTGGTGTTGCGGTTTGTGAATGGATAGGTGGAAGTTCAGGAACGTATCTATGTTTAAGTGTGTTGGTTAGGGGCTTTAATGTGTGTGTAAGTGTGTGTTGTGACTGTGATGTGTGTGTGCAAGGCGAATGTGGGTGTGTGGTGGTGTTTCTGTGTGTTTTTCTGTGTAGTGCGACCTTGGAGTTAGAATATTTAAGTAGGGGGTGTGGGGGTGCAGCCCCCCACATGGGTGGTGAAGGGGGCTTGCCCCCCTGCTTGCATGTAGTGTAGGTTTGTGTTTTGGGTGATGGTGTGTGTATGTGTGTGGTATATATTTAGTGTAGTGTTCGGGATTTTGAAATTCGTGATTTTGGTCTTTTGGTATTTAAGGGTTTCGGCTATATAGTCTTGAGAGTTTGAAATTCGATATTTCAAAATTTCGAGATTATGTAGTGAACCCGGCTTTCCATGACAGTTATTAATGTAGGCATTAGTCAGACATAGTTTAATGAAAGTAAAGAATATGGAAAACAATCTTTTATTTCAAGGAAACATTTAGTACAATAGCTACGAAACTCATTAAGTACATTCTTCTCAGAAGAAATACTACAAACAAACCTAGAAACGTTTGTTTCCTGAAACAAGTTTAATGCGTTACGAGCTAAATCAGCATATGGGTTTACATGAAAGTTATTAATCAAAGAGGAGATGAAAAGTGCTGTAGTTCTGAAAATAAGTTAATATGAGAAAATTGGATGATATGCTAAAATATTTGTTTTTTTAAGAATTCTAAGTGAATACAGGAAAGAATGCAGACAGTCAATCAGAAAGGCAAATGTATAGGCTATGGAAAAGAAAGACAGTTCAGTAAAGAACGTTGGTAAAACATTCTTGCCATTACATAACTGGGTAAAGAAAGGCTAGTGAAATATGAAGATGGACAGGAAAGGATTCTGATAAAAAGCATAGTTACGCAAGAAATAATTCTCAGCATTTATAGAGAAAGAGAAGACAGGCAACAGGTCACTTCAGTAGGTGCTACAAGAAAATTGCAGAGAGCACACACATTTTACAGAGGAAATGGCCATGCCAAAAGTAGACACAGACAAGGCAATAAGGCATTATGGGATTCATCTCAGAGTTCTTAGTCAACCTAGGGGAGAACTGTCTTACCTCTAAATCACAGTTAGCAGCAAATGCTGGATAAAGGGTAAGGATCCTGAAACCTGGAATAGGACAGGCATGGTTCCCTTCGTGCAAACCACTGACCAATCTGAAATTATCTCTAAATAAAATCAGGGAATTACTGCTGACCAAAATCATTTTCACAAATGCAGTAGCTAGTGGATAATTGGGCCCAAGGCAACATGGCTTCACATCATGTTTGCTTGTTAAGAGGAAAAGAGTTATTTTATTGTGAATCCCTCATGCCTCATCATTCACACCTTGTCTTTTACAGGTTTACCAAAATATGTTTTGAAATGCTTTGGAAATAGCTTGAAAGACTGAAATCTTCAGATGTTATGGTTGCAGTTACCATAAGGCTCTGTACTGGGGCCTTAACTTTTGCCCTGCTTGTTCAAAAAACTCCTAAATCCTGCCATAATTCTGGATTTATTTATGCAAATAATCTGATGTTAACTGATTTAAGCCCCAGGGAGGTGTTGCCTTTTTTTTTTCATTTTCAAACAGATTTCATATGGTTTGGCCCTTTGTGGGTTAGCATGTAAACCATGTCAAGAAACATAAATAAATAAATAAATCAAAAATAAGTATTCATTTGCTGTACATGAACAAAATGGGAAGTGACAAAAATGAAAATGCACTCAAAAAAGGGATTCATCAAACGTGGGATAGCATTTGGTTATTTGTCTTCACAGACCAGAAAAGTCTGACTGAGGAAAATCCATTTTCAGTGGATATCCATGGAGAAAAGCTCTAGCAGACAGATTTAAGATACTCATTGTGAAGCCCATGCACTGGCCCAGCAATCAAGGCGCCTCAGTCCTCACCACTAACACCAGTGAGGGGCGTCCATATTGGGAAAGGATAATAAATAAACACACAGTAAAGTATAATTTCCCTTAAGCACACACAGAGATCACAGTCAGTCTAGAGCTGGTTTCTCCCGTTCTCTCCAGGTCCCCAATATGACTCCCCACTGGCACAGCTATAGGGTCCAGATCTCAGCCTAGTGGGCAAGCTAAAACCTCCAGCACCCTCTCTGTCCAACCAGTGCTTTGTGTCCCTGCCCAGGAAGCTGACACACACATACACTTTGAGATAAGAGTTTATACAACCACACAGACACTCCGGGGGAAGGCTGGCACAGGTTCTCTAGCTGTGCCCCTTTTACTTAGACTATATGGTAGAAATCACTGCCACCACCCACTAATATTTATCAGCTACTCAAAGGCCCTTAAAAGGGTGTCAGTTATTACTGTGCAATATTATTATCCAAATGGTAAGTGTGACTGAACAGTCAAGGCTTATTAGAGTGACTTGGTCCAGTATCACTATATACATGCAATGTACTCTAGAGCTTAAATTAACTCTACATAAAACAGCCACAGTTGAAAGGTTTAAAAATATTTAATAATAAATAATAAAAACACAAGACAATACTTCTTACTACACAGTGCTAGTCAAGAGTTCAGAGATCACAGAGAAATACTTAAAATAATACTATAGAAATGTTCTAACAGCAACACAGAAAAACACTTAGTCTAATCTTCCTAATTCCTAGCTATTTCTAAGAGAAAGCACAGTTCTAAATAACATATGTCTAGAGCAAGACAGTGCTGGTGATGTTGGATGTCCTCAAGACAAAATGCTCAGAGCTCTCTGATTCTCTCTCTTTAAATTGATAACACAAATCTTCACATGACATCATTCTTCACACTTCTCTGGTGTTCCCAGGCTAACAGAAACTACATTTACATTCTTTACACCTGGTCAGAAACCAGAGCAATAAAGGACATTTATACATGCAAATTCTAGCCATTAACTATGGCCTTAAAACTTCGGCTCCAGATTTTAACATCAAAGACAGTCATGAAATGCTTGACTTAGCTTTCTTACAGCAGAGTGCACTGTTGTTACACTTTTGCAGTTCAATATCCAATGCAGTCTTTTCACATTTAAGAGAACACGCCCGTGGCTTACATTAATATTTACAAATGACAGAATTATCTACAGAATTCTATCTGGCAAGGCTGGCAGCCTTTACCCATCTTCGCACTCATGACAAAACTTTTTTTACACACATATAAAGATGGTTCTTAAGGCATCTGTATACAAACAGATAATTGTTCTGCAGTGACACTATAGAAAGATAAACAGTTATATCTTTTGAGGAATATAGAAATAAGACATATAAATAAGGCTACAGTTTATATGTTAGGAATAAATAAAACTAAGTAAGGAGTGTGAAACATTAGTTAGTAGGTCAATAATAGTTAAAGCTAGAAGACTTAGGCAAACATTGTATAACTAATGAATAAAGTATAGTGGAGATAAGAAATACTAGGATACATCCCCCAGTTCAATGAGGGACTTTGGAGTTGCTTATGTAAAGCAAAGGGGTGTTGAAGACAAAGCATCCAGAATTGGGGGTGAAGGCTAATAATGTTTCCCCATGAAAAGCAATAACTTTAATTAAATTAAGTTTTTGTAGAATTCTGGTGATATTTTAAATAATGGTCTTCAAAGAAATGTCACAGACACATTTTTAATCAGTAAAGTGGTGGTTATATAACTATTCTAACAAAACTAATGCAGCAGCCTTTATAATGCAATATAAGCAAAGTAGTACAGATGTATAGTGGAACCAAATTATTTGATGGATATTTAGATTCTGTTAATACATAGTACAGATATAGACAGCAATGTGTGTACATCATTAATTTTGGTTATCACCTTTGCAAAGACATTTCACATTACCAACATTTTCACATTTCTAAGCCCCCCAGATGTTTGGGGCTCAACATTAAATAGTGAAATCTCAACTACAAATAAAATGTTCACAGCCTAACTCGCTTGCAACGTGTGTTAGATGCTCTACTCTTATTATTGTTTCTTGATATTGTGTCCTCAACCAATATGGTTACACCTATAACTTACTACACTGCTTCCAAAAGGGTAAATTACCCCATACAATCTGAGTATCTGATCTAACTTACACTTTAACACAGGTGTCTGTATGCTAACTCATGCACATCCATGTTTAAAGCTGTTCCACTTAAATATTTGAAAATACCTGTATGTAATATATTCCATTTTAACATGATACTGTGTTTGTACCAGTGCCATTGTATTGTATTACTATGATTATACCACTGTGAATGTATTATTTTATTCAATATGCATTTATGCAACATGAACTAGTTCAGAAAATGATATGGTTTATAATTTTCCAATACTGCAGTGTCAAAGATGACACTAACAATTAATGTACCAGTATTAATATACATTGTAAACTGCAGTATATTGTTTCAGTGGAGTTTTTCTCTCCAGGCCTTTTCTGAAAAAGGAGTCTATACCTACTCAGACTTCCCCGGTCAATAAATGAAAATAACTAATGTACTCTAAAGTACCATATTTAATGAATGTTCTGTTTGTAATCAAGCAATTTACTACCATGTATTTATATATCTATTACTATAGCAATAACCCACGCCTGGGTGTGGGTAATGCTAAATTTACCCACGGTTGGCGTGGTTTGGTCCCGAGGCCCGGGACCAAACAAAGCCAAACGTGGGTAAATTTAGCATTACCCACACCCAGGCGTGGTTATTGCTATTATACATGACATTATTTAAGAAAAGAAACTATTACTTTTCTTAAATAATGGCATAGTATAATGCCTGTTTACTGCCCTTCCGCAGATGTCTGGCATCCGGCAGTTCTGATGTACTGCGTGCCTGCGCAGTACATCAAAGTTAAGCAAAAGCAGCGGAGAAAGCAAGATCTCCGTTGCTTTTTATGTCTCGCTATGTTAAATGAGTTTAACATAGCGAGACAGTTTAAAATAAGCAACGGACATCTCCGTTGCTTATTTTAACTGTCTCGCTATGTTAAATTCATTTAACATAGCGAGACTAAAAAGCAACGGAGATCTTGCTTTCTCCGTTGCTTTAAACACTGTCTCGCTATGTTAAATGGGTTTAACATAGAGACAGCTTTAAAATAAGCAACGGAGATCTCCGTTGCTTATTTTAAAGCTGTTTCGCTATGTTAAACCCATTTAACATAGCGAGACAGTGTTTTAAAAAAACGAGTTATACTAATGGCAAAAGGTCCGGGCGACCGGACCTTTTTCCATTAGTATAACTCGATTTACAACGGGCACGCTGGCCAATCAGCGTGCACGTTTTGGGGGGGTCATGGTATAATAGATCATATTCAGTTTCAGACATGATTATAAATATAATTTTTCTGTTGTGTAGAAACAGCTTATATTTAAAATGTTTATAGTCTCTCTTCCTCTTTGTGTGTGTTTGAGCTCGCGTCTGTGTGTATATATATATATATATATATATATATATATATATATATATATATATATATATATATATATATTATATATATATATATATATATATATATATATATATATATATATATATTATATACATATATATAGCGACTGGTGGTGCTGCGGTAGCGTTGTCGCCTCACAATAAGACCCTGTCCGGTTCGATTCTCAGCTAAAGCGTCTTTCGCATCGAGACATGCGTGAATGGGCGTACCTTCGTTGAAGGTTGTGCGTCAGGGCTGGTAACTCAGCACGTAATAATCAACTACCAATCATTAGCGGACTGGAGTTCCGCTGTGGCGACCCCTGGCCGGGAAAAGCCGAAAGACACAACAACAAAAAATATACACACACATATATATATATATATATATATATATATGTAGTGGAATTTGCTCCTTCTCCACTGTTGTAGGGGGTGCACGTGAGGGGTGCAGAGGGGCTTGCCTCCTGCATTAAAAATGTGCTCAGTTTTGGTTTGTCAGTCTAGACCTATATATATATATATATATATATATATATATATATATATATATATATATATATGCATATAGATAGATGTGCATACATGCTTATTGTTTCTGAATCGTTTAAACATCCTGTGACTATTTACAGTATTTTGATAGATGTGTTTTAATGTGATACTTTAACACTAGTTAATTATCTTTGCACTATTCCTTGCTCCTTCCACATCTCCAGAGAAATACAAATATCACAGAACCATTTTTTCCCCCCGCAAGATGATGCCCATCGTGGCTAATGTCTCTCCATTCTCCTCCTGTAAGTGTTTTGTTTGCTTGTTTTGGTGGTGGTTTTTAAGTTTTTAAAAGTGCAAACTTCATCTGCAGTGATTATATATGATAAAGAAATGTTATGGTACTCGGTTTTGTGATGATATTCCTTGCTTATCAGATCAGGTACATATTCTCAGAAATGCTTTCAGACAACGCCTACAACCAGGGGAGTTGGTGATGAATGCAGTCAGAGTAATGAGTGTCTCAAGTGGAGGCATAGCAGGAGAGGCAGGAGAAGTGGGTTACATGTGAAATTAAAGGCCAGGGCCGCAGACCACACCTTCCCAATCTGCTGCTTGCTAGCTTTCGATCTCTTGAGAACAAAATGAATGATCTCAGAACTAGAATTGTGACTCAGAGAAAAATGAGAGATTGCTGTGTACTGATGTTTACTGAAACTTTGTTATCGGGCAATATTTCTGATTCAGTTTTCCTGTTACATACTCACTCTATCCTTCACAGGAACCGCATGGAGGCATTGGGTAAAATCAAAGGTGGAGGTACTTGCATCTATATTCATAACAGATGGTATTCAGATTTAGCAAACACTGCTCGAGTGACATAGTGCACCTAATGCTGAAAGGTTTACCCTTCTATCTACCAAGAGAGTTTACAGCTGTGTTTATCTTAGCTGTTTATATCTCTCCACAAGCCAACTGCTAGGCTGCATTGGGACATTGTATGAGGCTGTAAATGCACAAGAAAATAAACATCCTGATGCAGTGCTTACAGTGGTTGGTGACTTTAATCATTGCAACTTATGGTCTATGATGCCAGCATAGCAGCAATATGTTACCTTCCCTACACATGAGAAAAATACACTGTATCATGTGTACTGTAATGTGATGGGGGCATACAAGGGCTGTACCATGTGTACAGTAATGTGAAGGGGGCATAGCAGACTGTACCACGTGCATACAGTAATGTGAAGGGGGCAAACAAGGCTGTACCATGTGTACAGTAATGTGAAGGGGGCATACAGGGCTGTACCATGTGTACAGTAATGTGAAGGGGGCATACAAGGCTGTACCATGTGTACAGTAATGTGAAGGGGGGATTCAAGGCTGTACCATATGTACAGTAATATGAAGGGGGCATACAAGGCTGTACCATGTTTACAGTAATGTGAAGGGGCATTCAAGGCTGTACCATATGTACAGTAATATGAAGGGGGCATACAAGGCTGTACCATGTGTACAGTAATGTGAAGGGGCCTACAGGGCTGTATCTCACCCTCATTTTGGTCATTCTGATCATATTTCTGTATTTCTCTAGCCAGCAAATAGACAGCTCCTCAAACAAGCTCCCTTTGTAAGAAAAACTGTTAAGGTGTGGATGGAGGAATATGAACAGGAGCTTCAGGGTTGTTTTCAGTGTACTCATTGGGATGTTTTTAAGACAGCTGCTATGAATGAGGATGGTATTGTTGATCTGGAGGAAAACAGTTCATTAGTTTCCAGCTACATAAGCACATACACTGACCTCATTCTGCCTCATAAAGACATCTGGATAAATCCAAGTAGTAAACCATGGATTAACTCAGTTTCATTCTGTGCTTCATGCCCACTCCAAGGCATATGCATCAGGCAATATTAGCCAGTATAAAAAAATGTAGATATGACTTATGCATAGCTATCAGTGCAGCAATGGAGAATTACAGCTGGAAGGCTATTATTCGACTGCTGATACAAGGCGTATGTGGCAAGGCCTGGAATACATCACAGGCTACAGAGACAAAGGCAGAGAGATGACTTCCGACAGACAGTTTTCACCGGACGATTTCAGTGAATTTTATGTCCAGTTTGAGTTCCAAAATATCAAGTCAAAGTGTACCAGCATAAGAGAGAGAGGGGCAGAGAGGAGATATCACCTTTCACAATACCACCAGCAAGTGTTGAGGAGGATAAATCCCCGGAAGGCAGCCGGTCCAGATAATATTGCTGGAAGGACACTCAAAACCTGTGCTTCAACACTTGCTGATGTTCTGGCTAATATATTCAGTCACTCCCCCCATGCATGAGCTACAATTCCAACCCATTGTAGGGCAACTGTTATTATTCCACTGCTGAAAATGGGCAAAGCCAAATGCCTGAATGACTACTGGATGGTTGCATTGACTCCCATAGTAATGAGATGCTTTGAGAGAATCACTATGAGTCATGTTCAGTCAGTTATACCTGATAAAATGGATCCCCTGCAGTTTGCATACTGACCAAATAGGTTGATAGAGGATGCATTCATTATGCTTAATTGATGTTTATTGATTATAGTTTGGTGCTTGATTGCTGTTTATTGATGATAGTTTGATTCTTGATTGCTGTTTATTGATTATAGTTTGGTGCTTGATTGCTGTTTATTGATTATAGATTGGTGCTTGATTGCTGTTTATTGATTATAGTTTGGCCTTCAATACAGTAGTACTAATGAAGCTCATTATTAAGCTGGCCATACTGTGTGTGCCACCGACTCTTTACAATTGGGTCTTGGATTTTTTAGCAGGCTTCTTGTTAATTTCATTGTTTTTATATATTGCTGGAGGATTTGCAGAATAAGAATTTCATTGTACTTTGTGACGCTGTCTCTAGTACATATGACAGGAAATGTGAATTGAATTAAAAGTAAACTAAACAAGCATTTGTCTGTGCTAAATGTTTTTTGTGGTGCAGTGTTAGTGTCAGTTTATGGTGTATTGGAGTGGCTGGCTGATATTGATGAAAGTAGGAGATGGTTTGAGAAACATCATATCATGCACAGCTCTCAGAAATGCTAGCAAACACTTCTATATTTGGCTATAATTGTTTAGTGTCAGCTGTCAGGTATGCTGCAATAGAGATATTAATGATTTTCTTACCCATGGACTGCTGGAGTTTGGTGAGTCGCAACATTTTATACAAAGCCACGTGGAACAATATTTATGTTTGATACAGGTTGTAGCAGTAGAAATACCTAAGTATAGGATATTCTTTTTGCCTATACATGGCTACTTTGTCTCACTGTTGGATATAACACTGCGGTGATTGTCAAAGAATCAAGCCATAATAAATAAACAACAAAATAACAGCATACCACAGCACAGACTAAAAGAGTTTTTTTTTAATAAGTCAGATAACTTTAAAGCAATTTCTGGCAACATTGGACGTTTTGGTACCTATAGTGTGACAAGTGGAGTACCTCAGGGTTCAGTCCTGGGACCGCTCTTGTTTGGCATCTACTTCTCTGAAGTACAGGCCAACACTAAGGAACTCTGGCTAACAAAGTTTGCAGATGACTGTAAACTGGGAGCCATTATAGAATCCTAAAAAGATGTGGATATTCTACAAAAGGGCCCTATAGAAACAGATGTTTGGTGCCAGAGCCATGGACTCAAGCTCAATGCCAAGAAATGTATAGTTATTCCCTTTGGGAAAAACCATGTACCCATGAATTACCACATAGGTGGCAGTACACTAAACACCGAAAGTGTGATGAGAGACTTAGGAACACAGGTAAACAGTGGTCTCACCTTCGATAAACACATCGCCACAACAGTCAGGAAATCCTTCTATGTGGCACACCTTATCACTAAGGGCTTTTCATCCAATAAAAAGCAGGTCATTGTCCCACTGTACTCATCCCTCATTAGACCTATTATAGAGTACAATGCCCTATTTGGTATGTACCTCACAAGACATCTGCAACAGCTGGAAAGGCGACAGAAATACCTCACTAAAAGAATCACAGGCCAAAAGCAGATGCCCTGTGATGACTGTCTAAAAAAATTCCAGCTATACTCTGTCACACATCGTCTACTCAGAGGCGATCTCTGCTTAACATACAAGGCCATGTCAAACCCTGAGCTGTTGGTCATGCTCCACTTGAAATCACAATCCCTCAGAACCACATGCTCCAGGGATCCAAACCTTGTCATCACAATGAACAAAACATGCTGGAGAGATTGTTCCTGACCCAGAGACGCCCCATAGTCTAGAATAGACTGCCCATACATGTCAAGCAGAGCACATCTTTGGCCCTCTTCAAAAGGAACCTTGATGACTGGATGGGAGAAAGGAAATTCACCTCAGGGATCACGTCAGTCGCCCTGCTAGACAGGGGTCCAGGGAAATAAATATTGTGGGAAGAAATATCCAGGGAATTGTTATGGCTAGGCTTGTATAGGCCCTAGGGCCGATGGCCTAGTACCAACCTATGAACCTATAGTTGTGTAAGCAGTGATGATTTATATCTAATAGTAATTTAATACTTATGAGAAATTCGGGTCACGTTTTAGAAGTCGTGAGAAAATACACTTGTGAATCTAAGGATGTTGTGCATTTAGCTTATTGTGTCTCCTGTCCAGCATTCTATATAGGTAAAACTAATCGGAAGCTGGCAGAGAGAGTTCATGAACACACCTTGGCTATTAAGAAAAAAGGTCTCAGTAATGTGTTAACTAAACATATTTTGACTTGCGCTTCTTTAAAAAATGTAATTTCTTTATTCTTGACCTATTATTTAACATTAACTGTGGATGGGACCTTTCTAGTATGTTACAATGCAAGTAATGCTAGTAAATATTTTTATAAGCTGATAAGCTGCCAGGGTTGAATGACTATATTACTATCAAATGTTTTTTTAAAAAAATTCAAAGGTTTAATATATTTTATATTAAATGTCTTTGTTATTTAGGTATTTTACAAATATAGCTTTATTTAAATCAAGTTAATATACTTTTAAATTATAAGTTTAATCTGGTTGGTGTGATCTGATCATGCAACTAGGATGTTTTGTGTTTAAATGTATCTGTAATCCATATTGTTAAAACATTTGATGGAAGTTCTATTGAAAATAAAATAACAAAAGCACTTATCTTATTTTTTCATATTCCAGTGAGTCATTAGCAGTCTGTTCCTATTTTGACTTGGCATTATTCAGTTTTTTAATCAAACCGTAATCATGTACCCTGCTTACCTTGTTCATATTCCATTACATAACGGAATTAATATGACCTCTAGATCCAGTATTTGTCTGCCCTTAATGCTGCACAAATAAATGAATACAACATTATTTATTTATTTATTTTATTTTATTTTACACTTGTTGACCGGGATTGTGCAACTGAGCTGAAAAGCCCTTTTTCAGTAGAGACCCGAGGAGAAAAGCACTACAATCAATACAATAGGGATAAACAATTGAATTAGTGGGAGGGTGGCCTAATGATTAAGGTATTTGCCTTACAAACACAAAGTGCAGGGTTTGAGTCTCACAAGGGATAATTGGCTAGACTTAAAATGAACCTATGAAAATATAAATTAACAAAAGGATACAAAATGTTTTTACAATAAGTGTAAATAAGAAAGCAGTACAATTTTGACAATAGAGCAGGATGAACAAGAGTCATAGTATACATTTGCAGTTACTGTGCATCATCATAATTGGGAGAGAGGAGTGATGTAAAAGTTTTAGCAGAAGTTTAAGGAGGTTGCTGGCATGGTAAAGGTGCTAGTTACAAGAGAGGTAAAAAGGGGTGGGAAGAGGGGAACAGCTCAGAGGAAAAGTAGTAGAAGAGATCACTGAAGCAGGAACAGCTTAGTGGGCAGGTACAGCACAGGCTCGGGGATAGTAGGATACCAGTGACAAGACCAGTTAGTTTGTAAGTATTCCTTGATAGCTGCTTTGAATTGTTTAAATTCATGGAGGGACCTAATTTCTAATGGCAGCCTGTTCCAAGACATAGCAGGACTGTAGCTCTAGAGGTTGCAACCCATTTTGGTCTTAGGTTTATAGATCTGTAAAAGGTTTTGGTCTGAGCTACGTAGATTATAAGAGGAGATAAGCTGGGGCTGGCATAGAATGGAGGGAATAATCTGGAGCAGAGAGGAGAAGCCGATGAAGTAATTCTAGCCAGTTTAGGTATTTTAGTGAGAGACAGTGATGGGATTTATATGTTTGGTGCGCTGCAAATCTAGCTACTTTGTTGTAGGTTGATTATAATTTACTAAGGAGAGAGGAGTTGAGATTTGTGAGGACTTGAAAGCTATACAGTAAGTTGGGTAGGAGGTAGGCATGAGAAAGGGTTACTTTTGCTTTGTTGGTGAGAAACTTTTATTTCTGTACAGGAGGTTCAGTTTTTCATGAGTCTTCTGGGTGCAGTTGTTAACATGTAAGTTGAACTTAAGCTGATCATCTGTAATTACACCTAAGAGTTTTGTGCTTGATTCGACTTCAGTAGGAGTGTTATTGAGGGAAAGTAAGATAGTAGGTTTAAGGTGATTAACATTTTTAGGTAAGAAGAGTAGGAGATGTTCATCGTGTTTCACTGTTGCAGTCATTACTCTTGGGTTATCCTGCTGGCAGGCTACCCGCAGTCGGCCTGAATTCCAAAGTCCTGGTCCTGCGTCAGTTGCTGTCGCCTCTTCCCTGACGTCAGTGCGCCAGGGGTATAAAAGATGCAGCCGACGCCATTTTCTTCAGTCTTTATTGCCGCACGGTGCCCGAAGCAAAACTAATTTGCAAGTGCCGGTCGGCCGACTCCTGAGATTTTCAAATCCGAATTTCAGAACCGAAGTCTTCATTAAAGCTAAGTACCCCGTTGGGGAAACTTTTTTCTTGCTCCAGACCGATGTCAGAAAAAGTTAACAATTGTATTTCTTGTGGGAAGCAAATATCTCATAAGGATTTTCATTCTTACTGTATTCCTTAACTAGGCCCTGACCACAACGTTGCTAGCTGTCAGTTTTGTGCTAGATTTAACCAAAGCACTATTAAGCATCGGTTCAATTTTGCATTTCATTGCTTTGGCCTAAGATTTAACTATATAATGCCGTCAGAACAGCTGACAGCGGGAGTTTACAAAAAACGCAAGGACAAAGAAAAGGATAGGCATCCGAGGTCCAAAACTGACGACGAGGCCTCCGTTAGGCCAGTCACCAGTTCGCCGGTTCTCAGTGAGGTGCTTTTGCAGCCCCTGGTGCCCACTACCTCACAGCCACAGGCCGCTTCCAACTCCCACATGGAGCCGACTGGGCCTCTGGATACTCAAGGTATTGGACACTCGGAAATCATTCCCTCAGATGGGTCCAGAGCCACTGAGCAGGCATCGGCTTCTGAGGGTGTCTTCAGGCCTACACAGTTATATGTTAAACCATCTTCAGCTTCAAAGACAAAGACTAAAGCAGTTATAAAGACAAAGAAATAAGTACAGCATTCTCCTACTCAGACTTCCATGCCTAAAAAAACAGATGCTTAAAATGACCGAAGACCTAATTACTTTGATCAGGGGTTCCCATCCCCCCCTGATAAGAGGCCTAGGCAAGAGACAGAATATGATTCTTCTGATCAGGTTTCAATTTCCTCTGATTCCTCTTCTGAACAGGGATATTCTTTTCCTCCCTATGAGGATTCTGATGCTGAAGAATCCATTCCTTCAGCCTCTCCTCCTGAGGATTATTCTTTTGGGAAAACCCTGCATACCATGAGGGAGCATTTTCACTGGGAGAGCCAAGATTACCCAGAATCTAAGAAAAGGTTCAGAGGCTTTCTGCTACTACCTCAGCACAGACCTCTTGCTATTCCACCTGTTCTAGACATTGCAGATGATGTATTTTCAGAGTCTGGCCTGTCCCCGGACTCTTTACCCCCTGCACCTGCTAAGCCAGACAGATACTACAGGGTCCCAGACTTTCATAAATTCCTATATAAAAATCCCAATGATGACCCAGAAACTATATCTCAGGGTCCCAAAGTGGTCAAGGCTTCAACTGCAAAAAACCCTGTCCCCTCTTATAGGGATTCTAGGGCACTGGGCAGATGGGGGGAAAATTTACACTTCTGCTACATTGGCTGTAAGGGCTTTAAATTGTCAGTTTCATATGATTAAATATCAGCAATACTTAATGTCACTGCTTAAACAGAAAATGTTGACAAATTCTGAATGTTCAGAGAACAAGGAAATGCAGGATTTATTGCATGCAGCTGAACAAGTGGGAAAGCATACTTTGCAATGTCAGCAAATCTATCATGTACAGGAACGTGTTAGCTCGCAGCAAATACAAGTTCACATCCATGACTTTACTTAATTTTAATATAGATTTGCTGACTTTACTTAATTTTAATACAGGAACGTTGCTTCTCTGGTGGGACAACATCGTTGTTTGGATTATTATACTTTGCAATGTGGTTATGATTCATGGAGGCCTCTTGCAGGACCGCTGTTACGGGTTCTGTCATTAGAAGGCATGCTTGGTTAAAGGAACAGAATCTGCCTGATCATGTTAAAGCAAAATTATTAGATGTTCCATTACAGCATGATACTTTGTTTGGTGCTAAAGCAGAAGAGGTGTTGAAGAAAATGGAGGATAAAGCGAAATCCATGCAGACAGTTGATGATTTCTTACAGGTACAGCCACCCAGATTTAGCAGGAACTGGCCTTCAAAAAATTGGTCATTTCCAGTGTCAATCAGGCCACAAAGAGGCAGATACAGATGTCCCAGAGGCAGATCTCAGCCCCAAGGCTCATACAGGCCTAAATAATGGGGTGCTCCTACCTCCAAAAGCGGAGAAGACAAATCATAGCCTTACAGGAAACAGTCCCAATGACTTTCCTCTGACAGATCCAAGCACTTATCTTTTGGCAGCCCCCTTAGGGGGAAAACTAGCACTTTTTTCATCAAATTGGCAAATGATTACCCAGGATAAATGGGTCTTGAACATAGTGTCCCAAGGCTACAGGTTCCATTTTCACACCCTACCAAGGGCAAAAGGTATGCCAGACCTGTCACACAATCAATGGGCAGAGGCACAAAAGCAAATTACATCCCTCATGGACATGAGGGCCATTCAACAAGTACCACAGCAAGAGAAGGGGCAAGGATTTTACTCGAGACTTTTCTTAGTGCCCAGAAAGGACAAAACCTGGAGACCAATACTGGACCTGTCTATACTAAACATGTTTCTGGATGTTCCAAAATTCAAGATGTTGACTCTACAGCAGCTACTGCCCATGCTGGGCAAGAAGGCTTGGCTTGTAACTTTGGACCTAAAAGAGACATACCTGCATGTCCCAATCAGACAATCGTGCAGAAGATACTTCAGATTCATAGACGGCTCAATGCACTACTAATTCTCTGCACTGCCCTTTGGCTTATCTACTGTGCCCAGGGTCTTCACAAAATGCCAGGCACCAGTAATTGCATTTTGCAGACAAAGAGGAATTCAAATGTATCCCTACTTGGGCCGACTGCGTTATTCAAGCAGAGAACAAAGACATTCTTCTAAAGCATCTGGCGTTTGTAAAAAGATTACTAATTTGCCTAGGGTACACAGTAAACAAAAAGAAATCAAAACTAGTGCCCTCTCAAGAGATAATATTCCTGGGTGCAAGCTTAAATACAACTGCCCAGATGGCTTATCTCATGCCAGACAAACAAAGGCAACTGACTTCTTACTTCAAAAAGTTGGCAACAAAGACCCAGTTATCTGCAAGGAAAATCCTGCAGACCTTGGGCTTCATGGCATCCTGCATTCTACTAATTCCATATGCCAGACTGCATATGAGGAAACTACAATGGTATCTAAAAAGTGTTTGGACTCAGCATTGCCACAGCCTGGAGACAGTAATTACCCTTATTCCCTGCCTGCAACAGGAGTTTCGATGGTGGGCACAGGCCTGTCACCACAACAAGGGTCTGCCATTCACTTTACCCACAGCCAGACAGACACTAACAACGGATGCATCGGATTATGCCTGGGGGGCCCATATGGCAGGAAAATGTATTCAGGCCATATGGCCCGAAAGCCAGATGCATCTTCATATCAGTCAAAAAGAGATGCTAGCTGTTCAGAATGCCCTGACAGCTTTCAAGGATCTACTTTATCCAGGACAACTACTGATAAAGACGGACAATACTATGGTCATGTGGTACATAAACAAGCAGGGAGGCACACATTCCTACCCCCTCTGCAGACAAGCGATGACCTTGTGGGACACAGCATTGACGTATCAAGTTCACCTGAAAGCACAATTCCTGCCAGGAAAAACAAATACTCTGGCAGACGAACTAAGCAGAAACCTCATGGATCCCCACAAGTGGAAACTGGATCCAAAAGTCTTCAGCATGATAACTAGGAAATGAGGATGCCCAAACATAGATCTATTTGCCTCCCCTCACAACTGCCAATTACAGAGATTTTGCACAAGGATTTATCACAAACAAGCATGGAAAGTGGATGCCCTATCCTTCAGCTGGAAAAACCTAACAGTATATGCCTTTCCTCCACTGCCTCTCCTTCCCAAGATACTCCTAAAGGTCAGACAAGAGAAGCCAAAAATGATACTGATTGCACCAGACTGGCCACGCCAGCACTGGTACCCAATCCTAAAGAGCTTGTCTCAAGGTCCAGCATGGATATTGCCTCAAACTTCTCACTTGCTGACCCAACAAAACAATCCAATCCTGCGCAGCCAACTCAGGACCTTAAATCTGGCAGCATGGTAGATAATGCAGCCATTCAGAACACTCCTCTTTCAAAAGCTGTTATGGATGTTATCTTGGAGGCCAGGAGGCCCAGTACCAGAAAATCTTATGCAGAAAAATGGAAGAGATTCTGTGCTTGGAACCAGGAACAAGGCATTGACACGTATGTACCAAATATTCCTCAGATTTTACAATACCTAACTGAGATGCTGAACAAAGGCTTTTCCTTTTCATCAATTAAGATTCATGCCTCTGCCATTTCAGTCCATTACAATACGGAACCACCTATCTTTTCTCATCCTTTAATAAGGCAGTACCTCAGAGGGGCCAAAAACATCAGGCCTCCAAGGAGAGCACCAATACTGGCATGGGACCTCAATTATGTCTTGGAAAAACTCACACTGCCTCCTTTTGAGCCAGCCTCAACAGCTGATATAAAATTGTTATCCTGGAAAACAGCTCTGCTCCTAGCAATAACCTCTGCAAGACGAGTCTCGGAGTTACAAGCACTCATGGCTGTGGAACCTTTTATCATTTTTCATCCAGACAGGGTTTCTCTGAGGACAAACCCTACATTTATGCCTAAGGTGGTGTCCAGTGTGGCCCTCAACCAAACCATTCACTTGCCTACCTTTTATCCAAACCCACAGAACAAGGGTGAGAAAATTCTGCATTCTTTGGACATACACAGACAGCTACGCTTCTACTTGGACAGAACTAAAGCTTTCAGAAAGACTGAGCAACTTTTAGTGGCATATGCTGCAGGATCACAAGGAAAGGCTATCTCGAAACAGACTATTTCTAAATGGATAGGTAATTGCATTCATTTCTGCTATTCACAGCATGGCAATTCAGTGTCTAAGGGCATTAGGCCCCATTTTACCAGAGCAGCAGCCCTCCTCAGAGGAGTACCAACCAAAGACATCTTAGAGGCTGCAACTTGGAGTTCAGTGCACACTTTTACAAAGCACTACCACTTACCTCTTTAGTCTAAATCCAGAGCAGGCTTTGCCACTGCAGTTTTGCAGGGCCTCATAGCCTCTCCTAATCCTATTTCGCTCAGCCACCCATCCGCAGCTTTGGGATTCAACCCAAGAGTAATGACTGCAACAGTGAAACACGATGAACATAGTACAGTTGTGTACCTACCATAAATGTAGATGTTAGAGTGTATTCACTGTTGCAGTCCAGGTTACCCTCCCACTGTCCCCCTTTCTTTTGCTGGGGTTTATCTGTACTTCTCTATTCTATACAACCTATGTGGTGTATTTGCTTGTAGATGAAGGAAATGTTACTTTAGTGCATGCATGTTTATTGGCATAATATATTTAGCCTACCCTTTTGGGGGCACCTGACATCTGGGGCAAGAAAAACTGAAGAAAATGGCATCAGCTGCATCTTTTACACCTCTGGCGCACTGATGTCAGGGAAGAGGCGACAGCAACTGACGCCGGACCATGATTTTGGAATTTAGGCCGACTGCGGGTAGCCTGCCAGCAGGATAACCCAAGAGTAATGACTGCAACAGTGAATACACTCGAACATCTACATTTATGGTAGGTACACAACTGTACTTTTTTTATTTTTGGGGGTTCAGAATAAGCATATTATTAGAGAGCCAGGTATCGACTGAGTTAAAGGATGCTTGAGTGGTAGAGATGAGTTCAGAGGGGTGTTGGCGATGGTGATGACGATAGAGTCATCTGCGTATTGTACCAGAGATGACTGAGGGTAGGAGGAATAGAGTAGGTTAGTAAAGATGTTGAAGGGTCATGGACCAAGAACAGAGCCTTGGGGAACACACATTTTAACAGGCAGAGAAGGGGAGAGAGCAGAGCCATCTCACTGATTGCAGTTGATCAGTGAGATAGCTGGAAAACCAGGCATGAGTAGAAGTGGAAAAGTTGAGGTTAGTCAATAGGAGTGAGTGAGACACAGTGTCAGAGGCTTTTAAAAGGTCTAAGAAAAGGCAGGAGATGAGTTTATCATCATCTCTGGCTAGTGAAATAGTGTTAAAGAAGGATATGAGGGCAGTAGTAGTAGTATATTTAGGGCGAAAGCCATGTTGTGTGGGGGTGAGCAGGTTTTACCGTAGTAAGTATTGCATGACTTGCTTATGTATGCATTTTTCCAAGACTTTTGAGAGCGGGGATAAGATAGCGATGGGTCTAAAGTTACTGATATCTGTGGAGTTACCTCCTTTATGTATAGGTAGAGTGTAGAATTCTTTCCAGGTAGAAGGCACCTTTGACTCAGAGATACAGTGCTTTATCAGGATGGGTACTGGCAGAGTGAGTGAGTCAGCTGCTAACTGGAGAAAATGGGAATGAATATTGGTAGCAGATGTAGAACAGGGTTTTAGCTTGGAGAGTAGAGACTTAATGTAGTTAGTAGGAACAGATGTGAGGGAAAAAGTATTAGAAGTTTTTAAAGTAGGAGAGGGTTCAGAGGTGTTAGTAGTCCAGCTGTTTATAGAGTTCATACCATTAGTACAAGTAGGGGGTCAGAGGTAATCATCTTGGACATGGATTCAATAAAATAGTTGTTAAAGATGGCAGCAGTTTCTTCAGGTGTCTTGTTAGGGCATGGATTGGGAGAAGAAGGATTCCCAGGATGCAGTATTTGGTTGACTGAATTCCAGATTTTTTTGGGATTAGTTCTTTGAGCAGTAGATGGGTTAAAGTACATTTCTTTTTTGTCTTTAATAATGTGTTTTTTGTTAGATTTCTTAGTTCCTTATACTTTTGCAAGTCAAAGGGGAATCTAGTTTTTGCCCATCTTTTCTATATCCTGTCTCTGGATTTCATTAAGGTGAGAGTAGCATTTGTTAGCCATGGGGATATGTGTGCTTTTTTATGGATTGTTCACAGAGGTGCAGATATGCTGAGTATATTAAGATAGGTAGAGTTGAATGAGTGAACAGCTTCATTAAGGGCAGATGGGCTAGGTAAGTCCAATTAATTCTAGAGAGCAGGGCTTTTAAAGTGTCTGGGCAGAAGTTGGTCAGTTTGCGACTGGTTATAAATCTGTGTGGTCTGGTGAAGTGTGGAGTAAATATAAGAACCTTTACTTGAGAGTGGTCACTTAGGGAGCTGGGTAGGGTTTCAGGGATGTCCTTCAAGGATGCATCTGCAGTCATTACAAATGGGTTGTCCTGTCGTCAGGCAGCCCTTCGGTTGGCCGGATTCCAAAGTCTGGGTCTGGCCTCGGCTGGTGTTGCACTTCACCCGACGTCATAGCTGCAGTTATTCGGGTATAAAGGCATCAGCCGACGCCATTTTCCTCAGTCTTTCTTGCCGCGTGGCACCCGAAGCAGAAGCTGTTCGCAAGTGCCGGTCGGTAAGATCCAGAGATTACTATACCGAATACTACTTCGAAGACTTCTAAAAAGCTAAGTACCCCGTTGGGGACTCTTTCTTGCCTCAGCCGATGTCAGAGAAAGTGAATAACTGTTTATCTTGTGGGAAACAAATACCTCATAAAGATTTCCACTCCTACTGTATACATTGTTTAGGCCCAGACCACGACATAGCAGCTTGTCTAGCCTGCGCTTCTTTTAACCGACGGACGCTTAGACGCCGCTCGGAGTTTGCTGAACAAATTTTCGGCTCTGATTTTGCCTACATTATGCCGTCAGATCCTCCGACAATGCAAATTTCCAAAAAATGAAAAGAAAAGGACCGACACTCGCGGTCCGCGGTCTCGGCCGAAACCGCGATTAAGCAAACCGCGAGTGTCTCGGTTTCGGCCGAAACCGAGCAAGCGGTTCTTTCTCCAGCCGAAACCATGCCTTCTACCGAGGCCTCCTCTAACCTGGTAGAATCAGCTTCTGAAATCCAGCCTTCTGCTGCGGTTTCTCAGGAATTATCAGACACAATTCCCCTGGATATTTCCACCCCTGCACGTGGAGCTGCTAGGCCTCCTGCAGCCATGTCTATTAAGGCCTTTGCCAGGGCTAAAGCAGCCAAAGCTTCAAAAACTGTGCCTGCCAAACCCCCCACACACAGGCCCAGCACTAGCTCTCATATGCTTTCTTTGGCTGAGGATTTAATTTCTTTAATTCGTGGATCCCAGCCTCATCCAGACAGGTCCTCTCTCCCTCCTCCAGAAAAGAGTAGAGCCCCCTGAGCCAGTATCCTCTGATGGTTCCTCTGATGAATCAGAACATACAGACCTTCCTGAGGCTTCTTATTTTCCTTACGAAGACTCTGATGCGGAAGAGTCCATTCCTTCAGCCTCTCCACCTGAGGAATTTTCCTTTGGGGAAACCTTGCATGCTATGAGGGAACAATTTCAGTGGCAGGGCCAAGATTTCTCAGACTCCAGAAAAAGGCTTAGAACCTTTCTACATTTGCCACAACATAGGCCTTTAGCTATACCTCCAGTTCTTTCTGTTGTAGATGATGCATTTAATGATGCTTGCACTGCTCCTGATTCATTACCTCCGGCTCCTGCTAAGCCCGATAGGTTCTACAGGGTCCCGGACACTCATCACCATTTATACAAGGCTCCTTTTGCAGATCCAGAGACTATCGCCCAGGGCCCTAAAGCTGTAGCTGCTACTTCTACTAAAACCCTCCCTCTGAAAGGGAATCCAGGTCCTTAGAGAGATGGGGTAAAAAGTTTACACTTCTGCTACCTTGTCAGCTAGGGCTTTGAACTGCCAATTTCATATGATTCAATATCAAGAGTTTATGCTTGACCAGTTAACTAAAAAGCGTTCCTCTGAAGAATCTTTAGATAAAAAATATGTTCAGGAAATGGTACATAACATACAGCAGGTTAGTAACCATTCTTTAAAATGTGGCTATGATGCACTGGAGGCTTCCTTTAGATCAGCCATGACTGGCACAGTTATCAGGAGACATGCATGGTTGAAAGAACAGGCATTACCAGACCATGTCAAATCAAAGCTTTTGGATGCACCCATGGACAAGGTCAATTTATTTGGTTCCCCTGCTCAGCAGGTACTAAAAAAGATGGAAGAGAAGGCGAAATCTGTACAAACGGTGAAAGATTTCTTACAGGTTCAACCTCCAAGGTTTAGCAGGAACTGGCCCTCCAAGAATTGGTCCTTTCCGGACTCCTCAAAGGCTCAGAGAGGCAGGAATAGGCGTTCAAGAGGCAGAAGTCAATCCAGGGGTGCCTACAGGGGACGCCAATGGCAAGGTAACAACCAGCGAGGCACGGAAGCAGCCACCACCACTACAACACCTCAATCACAGTGACTTGACAGTGGCACTGCCTACCAGGGAACAACTAGAAGCACCCTTAGGCGGAAAATTAACCTTATTTTCAAAAAACTGGCATTGCATCACAAGGGAAAAATGGATTTTGCAAACTATAGAACAAGGTTACAGGTTCCATTTCCATACTCTACCAGGGAAGAGAGGAATGCCAAACCTACCACCTACTCAAAGGACAGAAGCTCTAAAACAAATATCTCAGCTATTAAGAATGAGAGCTGTGGAAAAGGTACCATCTATGGAGCAAGGAAAGGGATTTTACTCCAGACTCTTCCTGATACCAAGAAAAGAAAACAAATGGAGACCCATTCTAGACCTGTCCGCTTTAAACACATTCCTTATTGTTCCAAAATTCAAAATGCTGACCCTACAGCAGCTTCTTCCCATGCTGGGCAAGGAGTCCTGGCTGGTAACTCTAGATCTCAAGGAGGCATACCTGCACGTCCCCATAAGACCAATTTGCAGAAGATACCTCAGATTTCTTGCAGGATCAGAGCATTATCAATTTTCAGCACTGCCCTTTGGCTTATCTACTGCACCCAGAGTGTTCACGAAATGCCTGGCATCAGTAATTACTCATTGCAGACTTCAGGGAATCCAAATTTATCCCTACCTGGACGACTGCCTGATACAAGCGGACAACAAAAGCAAGCTAGCAGAAGACTTACAAAGAGTCATTTACCTGCTGCAAGCCTTGGGATATACAGTCAATATAAAAAAGTCAAGGCTGATTCCATCCCAAAGAATAACCTTTCTGGGTGCAGAGCTGGACACATCAAAACAAATGGCAGAGCTGGACACATCAAAACAAATGGCATTCCTAACTGCAGAAAAGAAAGAGCAACTACCTCTCTACTTCTTGGCATTAACAAAGCAGAACCACTTAACTGCAAGAAAAGTACTGCAAGCTCTAGGCTTCATGGCATCCTGCATAATTCTGGTCCCTCATGCCAGACTGCATATGAGAAAGCTACAGTGGTACCTAAGGAATTTGTGGTTCCAACGCAAGCACAGCCTAGAAACCAAAATTCCAATAATCCCATGCCTGAAACAAGAGTTCCTATGGTGGGCTCAGGCCTGTCAATCAAACGCAGGATTGCCCTTCTGCAACAGCCAACCAAGCCAAACCATCACGACAGATGCCTCAGACCTCGGTTGGGGGGCACACATGCTGGGCAAGTGCATACAAGGCTTATGGACTCAAGACCAGCTGCGCCTACACATAAATCTAAAGGAAATGCTGGCAGTAAAATTGGCAATCCAGTCATTCAGACCATTTCTCCAAGAAGGTCAGTTGATGATAAGGACAGACAACACCACAGTTATGTGGTACATCAACAAACAGGGAGGCACCCATTCATATCCTCTATGCCGGCTGGCACTGGACCTATGGGATGTGGCCCTGAGCTACAACATTCAGTTACAAGCAATTTTTGTACCGGGAAAAGAAAACATTCTAGCAGACATATTAAGCAGAACAACCACAGGTGCCCACGAATGGATGCTTCATCCGGACATCTTCAAAGCCATCACAAGGGAATGGGGATTACCACAAATAGACTTGTTTGCATCCCCATTCAATCACCAGCTAAAGAAATTCTGCACAAGGACGTACCACCCACTTGCTTGGAAGGTGGACTCCCTATCTTTCAGTTGGAAAAACCTGATAGCATACGCATTTCCACCACTTCCTTTGATGCACAAGGTGCTTCTGAAGATCAAAGAGGACCGTCCAAGGATCATCCTGATAGCTCCAGACTGGCCAAGACAACATTGGTACCCATTGCTGAGGAGCATGTCTCGGGAACAAATATGGGCACTACCCCTAATCCCATTACTGTTAACACAGAACAACTACAACATCCTGCATCCAAACCTGAAAACTCTGCAGCTAACTGCCTGGAACATTACATAACAGAAAATAACCCAAATTTATCCCAAAGGGTTAAAGACATAATCCTGGAGGCTCGCAGACCTTCAACAAGAAAGAATTATGCAGCAAAATGGAAAAGATATCTCATTTGGAGTACTGCAAAGGGAGAAGATGTGTCTCTGGTAAACATGGTCAACATCCTAGAGTACTTGGCAGAGCTCTTCCACACAGGCCTGTCCTATTCTTCCATCAAGATACATGCATCAGCTATTTCAGCACAATACAGCTTGGATCCTCCTGTCTTCTCTCATCCCCTGCTCAGACAGTTTCTGAGAGGAATTAAAAATGTAAAACCTCCCAGGAAACCACCATTGCCAGCATGGGACTTGAACTTTGTGCTAGAAAAATTGACACTTCCTCCTTTCGAGCCAGCAGCAACAGCAGAATTACAATACTTATCCTGGAAGACTGCTTTCCTGCTGGCAATAACTTCAGCAAGAAGGGTCTCTGAACTACAGGCATTAATGGCAGTGCAACCCTTCCTGATCTTCCATCAAGATAGAGTGTCCATGAGAACAAATCCTACATTTATGCCTAAGGTGGTATCCAGAGTGTCATTAAATCAGGCTATCCACCTACCTACATTCTTCCCAAACCCACAGAACAGGGAGAAAGACTTTGCATACCTTGGATGTACACAAACAGTTACGCTACTACCTGGACAGGACTAAGTCCAATAGAAAAACTGACCAGCTTCTGGTAGCATATGCCACAGGAAAGGAAGGAAAACCAATTTCAAAACAGGCAATCTCCAAATGGATAGGAAATTGCATTAGATTTTGTTACTCCTACCATGGAAAGAAAACCCCAGAGAACATCAGGCCTCACTCCACAAGGGCTACAGCCACTACCACAGCTTTCTTACGAGGAGTGGCTACCAAGGACATTATAGAGGCTGCTACTTGGACCTCCGTGCATACATTTGCCAAGCATTACAATTTACCTTTATACTCTAGATCCCGAGCAGGTTTTGCCACTGCTGTTTTGCAAGGGATCCTAGCTACACCATAATCTGTACTCTTTCCTCCTCCCCTTGTTTAGCTATGGTATTCTACCCATTTGTAATGACTGCAGATGCATCCTTGAAGGACATAGTACAGTTTTGTACCTACCATAAATGTAGATGTCTGATAGGAATGCATCTGCAGTCAGGATTACCCACCCTCCTTCCCCTCTGAGGTACTCCTAGGGTATTTGCCAGCCTTCAGCTAGCTTGGGGGGATCTATTATGGTGTATTTGTTTGTATATATGTACATACATGCTTATTTTTTGTGTTTGCTCTCTACTATTTGGAATCATTGGCATTTATCCAAATTTAGCCTTCCAAGAGGGCACCTGGCATCTGGGGCAAGAAACACTGAGGAAAATGGCGTCGGCTGATGCCTTTATACCCGAATAACTGCAGCTATGACGTCAGGTGAACTGCGACACCAGCCGAGGCCAGACCCAGACTTTGGAATCCGGCCGACCGAAGGGCTGCCTGACGACAGGACAACCCATTTGTAATGACTGCAGATGCATTCCTATCGGACATCTACATTTATGGTAGGTACAAAACTGTACTTTATGATATTTGCAGGGGGATAAGAAAATAGAATCCAGTCTATAAGAGTGCTAGAGTTGTTTGAATTTTTGATAATGGGTTGGTTCAGCGATGAGGTGAATAAACCCATGTAAGTTAATGCATGAGGTAGAGTTAGGAGAGCAGAGAGTTAGACAGTTAATATTTATGTCCCCAAGGAGAATGGTTTAATTTGGTATGAGTTGACAGAGATAGGAAAGAATGTTCTCGAGTACAGGTATGTTGTTCCCTGGAGGACTAGAGATGGCAGCTACAATGACAGTGGTAAAGTTATTGAGTTTAAAGTTAGCTGTTAGAAGTTCAGCAGGAGAAAAGGATGGGATAGGTTTATTAGATCATGTAAGAGTGAGTTGGTTGGAGTAGACTATAGCTATGTAAACATCAGTGTCAGGGACAGCGAAAGTGTTAATACAGTACTAAGACATCAACACACAAACATTGCACCAAATGATATTTATAGTCATGTAAAATAAAATAAAATACTAATTTTGCCTACACCTGCCTATTAGTTTTCACTCCTGCACATCAAAAACACTACCAGTGAAAGGATAAGGACTATAATGCTATATGTGTGTTCTGTATGATCCTCTGTTTTCTACTGTAAATTATTATTATTATTGTTATTATTATTTTATTATTGTTATTAAGAATCATGAGCTACAACTAGAGTATGTCATCTTCTACATCCACATAGAAACAAGATTTGCAGCCATGTAAAATAAGTAAACTATTATTTTTGCATATGTTTGTCTAGTACTTCTTATAAGTAAGCGTGGGATGTCCCAATCACATGAGACGTACAGATGGTGCACAGACAGCAGAAGCACAGCCAACTTCTGACAGCTACACAAACTCTGAGGTGACACAACATGTCAGTACAGAGAGGTGCAGCAGCGCTTGTTAAAAATACTGCTTGTCAAAAAATCAAGACTATAATTCTATATGTTAGTTCCCCTCAATTATCTTTCTTAACAAGTAAAATAAATAAAGCCTGCAGATGCTAAATTGTACTGGTCCTTGATGCTGTGCTTTGCATGACTGAATGCATACAACATTCGCCTCTGCTTAGACTTGCATCATAACACTGGAAAGGTGAACTTGTTTTAAACGCTTTACAGAAGAAGTACTCTGAGTATCAGAAAGCAGTGTCTGTGAAAACATCAAAACTGTTGTTATTGTTGTTATTATTATCAGAAAAGAGTGCCTGCAAAAGTATGAATACAAAAAGATGGGCATGTAGAAGAAATGTACAGCATTTTAGTATTATTATTCTTCTTATTAAAAAGCATGAAATGTAACACATGAATATGTGAGCTTCTATATCCCTATAGAAATATTGCATCAAATGACATTTTAATTATATAAAATAAAGTGAAATATCTCTTTTGCCTGCATTTTGCTATTTCTTCTCATTCTTAGGTACCAAAAAAGTCATTTGTCAAATAATTGAGAGCATGATGCCTTATGTTGCTTCACCATTAGCCTCTTTTTTCACAAGTATATTTGCATGATAGAATTAGTACAGTCCCCAGATATTTTTTTTTTTTACTAGGCCACAATCCGGTGATTTGCACTTTTGAGTGAATACAGCATTCAATTATGCAAAGACCAACACTGTGGGACAGTCAAGGCAAACTTGTTTTACATGCTTAAAAAGTGACTGTGAGGAACTGCCTTGTACCATGTTGCTCTTGAAAAGGATTACATTGAAGTCACTAGTGTGGCTTTGCTTCATTGAATTAATACACTTTTCATATGCTGTACTTTGTATAACTGAATGAATATAACATTTAGCCAGTGAAAGACCAGAACCACTTGGACAGGCACTCTGTTCCACAGCACTTACTTCTGCTCACACAACAGCCACTGCAGATTTCTTTTTCAGCAAATATTTAATTCTTTGTTAGAATGTAAAGAATTGTATGCCGTTTTGAGTTCTGCAGCATTGTGCAGTCCTATTACTGTCATCTCCATACTGTGGAGTTTGTGTGCTTGAATGAATACACAATGCAAAGAATGCCATCATGGGACAGGCAAATCATTTTGCTCACAGTACTGATATGGCAGCATTTTTTTTTCATTTTTACCAGCATGTTGTTGAAAAGAAGAAGAAGAATGTATATAGTACTTTCATTGATGGTCCTTTGCAAAGTTGAATTAATACAACCTACGGATGTTGCGATTTGTGTGGTTGAATTAATAAAGCATTCAACTTTGCAAAAAACAGGATTGCAGGAGAGTTGATGTGTTTCATGTTACTGTGATTTTTGCTTACATGACAATTGTGTTAGCTTTTTACTATACTGGAATGCTGCAGCTATCTTAATATATAGCCAGCTCTCTAGATCTTAAGAGGGTGTTTGTAAAGGGTGATCATGCAGACGGCCAAACAAACTGTCTGATGCTGGTTTCTCAACAGTGAATTAGCTTAGGAATTACCTAGAAAATAGAACATTTCACAGTATAGGTTCAAATAATGCCACACTAGCTCTGAGTATAAAATGTGGTTCCCTGCAAGGTTCATTTCTCAGAATTTACTTTTTTCACTTTATATTAGTGACATTGTCTGGGATCTGCAACAAATTAACTGTATTATGTAGGAGGATGGCATACATATTCATGACTAGGTCCAATGAGCACTCATCAGGTTTGAACAGTAATCTTACTTCATTGCCATCTGGGACTGGCAAAAAAGCTACCTGTCAGTACCCAAAAAAAGAAGTTATGTACTCACCATAACGTTCCATCTGAGTTGTTACTCTTCATTTGTCTTCAACCTGTGGGACACGGATCCGGGATGGATTCAACTCAGTCTCATTTCCAGCATCTGATCCGAGCACCAAGCTCCTCCCCTACCCATAATGCCCCTGTCCCCTTCCTCTGTTCAGATCGAGTTTGCTGCCCACCCTAGCATCCCAATCTGAGCTAAAATTAAGGTCATGGCAAGGATCTCCTTAATCAAGTAGAGGAGAATAGAGGTATGCTTATAAGGTGACCATTCCTCATCTGCCCAGACCACCACACAGCCTACACAAGGCAGAACGAAGGAGGGAGGGATGGTTGAAGATAAATGAAGAGCAACAACTCAGATGGAACATTATGGTGAGTACATAAATTCTTTATCTGAAGTTGTTTTCAACCTGTGGGACAGAGTCCCCAGCTACAAAACACCTGGGAGGCCCTCATGGAAGGATATTCCAGAGCACGGTGGAGCCAAAGGATACCCTTTTCCTAGATAAAATGTCCAACTTGTAATGCGAGATAAAAGTGTGTGAACAAGCCCAAGTAGCTGTAGCACAAATATTATCCAGAGAAACTCTAGACTAGAAGGCCACTGAAACAGCAATAGATCTAGTGGAATGAGCTTTAACATGACCTGATGACCTGATGGAGATAAACCTCTAGGTGAATATGCCAAGGAAATGCACTGTGAAATCCAATGGACAATTGTGACCTTTGACACTGGTTTCCCTACACAATGACTTAGTCCTATGCAGATAGAAACGTAGTTGTCTGTGCACATCTAACAAGTGGAGTTGGTACTCTCCCTTATTTTGAAAATTTGGAACGAAAACTTTGAGATTAATAACTTGGTTAATACTGACTTCCAAAGCTACTTTAGGAAGAAAAGATAGATTAGTACACAATGACACTCTGCCTCTATGAAATACTAGATGTGGGGGGGGGGGCTTGACAGACAATGCTTGAAGCTCTGAAACCCTTTCTGTAGATGTAATAGCGATCAAGAAAGACGTCTTCCAGGACAAGAACTGTAATTCCACTGTTGCTGCAGGTTCAGGGGGGGGGGGGGGGGCAAAACAAAAACTTGCAGAACTAGCTTGAGATCCCATGGAGGCGTTGGGTCCTTAACTGGAGGCCGAAGTAGGAAGGTGCCTTTCAAAAAGGCTTTACAAAGCTTAGAAGAAGCTAGGGAAGCCATGTTATCGCCTACATGAAAGTTAGATATAGCTGGACCCTGACTGTAGAAGAACCGGCACCTTGGTGAAAAAGACTTGTTAAAAAATCTAGAACCGCCTGAACCAGGGCAGTGAAGGGGTCCAGGTCACAGTGAGATGCCCAAAAGGAAACATTTTTCCACCTACTGGAGTAAATCTTCCTAGCAGAAGATATGTGAGCCACCACCAAGATTCTTTTGACTGGAGAGGATAGCCCAGGAGTCCTGACTGTCACGGGAACTGCAGCAGCCAGGCAGTGAGCTTCAGACTGGCCAGGTCTGGATGGGGAATCCCTGAGGGATGAGAGATGAGACCCAGAATCTGATCTAGAGTCCAGGGCAGGCACAAAGTGTGAGACCAGATCAAGGTGAACCATACTTGGCAAGGCCAGAATGGGGCAATGAGGATGACTGAGCTTCCCAGCCTTTGAGCTTTCTGAAGAAACTTTGGTATTAGGGGCAGAGGAGGATATGCATATAGAAGACCAGAGGGTCAGGCATGAACCAGAGTATCTTTGGGGGCTTTCCCTTGTGGGAGATTCAGAGTGAAAAACTCACTGCACTTTGCATTGGAAGGAGAAGAGAAGAGATTACAGCAAGGCTGACCCCCACTTGTGAAAGATATGTTTCATTACCAAAGACATCAGGCATCAGGATAGATCTGCTGAGCCTGTCTGCTAGAATGTTGGTCCTCCCCAGAATGTGCATTGCCACCAGAAACTGGCTGGTGGAGATTGCCCACTGCCACACTCTCATAGCCACACAACACAGGTGATAAGACCTGGTTCCCCCATGTTTGTTGATGTACCAGATGACTGATCTATTTTCTGTCTGAATAGCAATCATTCCTAGAGAAAGGCATGATGAGCTTTCAAAGCTAGGAGCACCGCCCTCATCTCCAGGACATTGATATGCAGTTGGATCTCATAGGGGGACCATGTACCTTGGATTGTCATTTCCAAACTGTGCCCCCCCCCCCCGCACCCTAGGAGAGGACTTCCATAGTCACCATGGCCAAAGGGGGAGGCTGGAGAAAAAGATGACCCCTGAGTAGATCCGGCGAATGAACCCACCACAGAAAAGAATCCCTGCACACTCGGGATACTTGAATGGGGTGGGATAACGGAAGATCCTGGAGGGTCCTTTGAACTGCAAAAGTCCATTGAAGCACCCGTATGTGTAATTGGGCCATGGATAAGAGAGTAATCATGGCCACCATGGACCCTAATGCCCATAATATTGATTCCTCTATCAGCGACTGAGCTTGAAGGGTACAGTGGACATGTAGTTTTAGAGACTGGCTTCTCTATGAGGTTAGGAAGACTTTGGTTTGAATTGTGTCCAACCTGCCTCTGATGAAATCTAGCACTTGAACCGGAGTCAGTAAAGATTTGCTGAGATTGATGGTTATGCCCAACTGGGGGGCTAAGGGAAGTAGAGAGTCACTCGCTTGGCACAGTAGATTCCTGGAAGGGGCAGCGAGGAGCCAGTCATCCAGGTAGAGGAAGACCTGGAAACCCTGTAATCTCAGGTGAGCCGCTACCACTGCCATAACTTTGGTAAACACCCTGGGGGCTGTGGTGAGACCAAAGGGGAGTGCTCTAAACTGGTAATGACTGCACCCCAGCCAGAAGCAGAGAAACCTTTGAGAACACCTGTCCATCTTGATGTGGTAGTACGCATCCTGAAGGTCGATCAAGCACATCCAGTTTTTCTCCAGCAGAAAAGGCAGGATGGATTGCAGTGTGACCATCCGGAATTTTGTTTTGGCAACTGACAAATTTAGAGTAGAGAGCTCCAGAATGGGTCTCAGGTCCCCCATTTTCTTTGGCACCAAAAACAATCTGGAATAAATGCCTAATCTGATCTTGCCTGGGGGGATGGTTTGGATGACTCGGTTTTCTTACAGCTTTGAAATTTATAGTGCTGTTTCCTCCCTGTGTGTGGGTGGGACATCTGGAAGGTTTATGGGTGGAAGAGGTGGTTGGTTGAATGGGTCAGAGTGGCCTCTAGCTATAATCTGCAACACCCAACAATCATTTGTTATGGACTCCCAGGCTGCTGGGTGTTAGCAATGGACATGAGGGTGGCCATATGAGAAGAGAACACCTTCTGGTCCTCCGCTGTCATGCACCCAGGGGTAGACCCAGTGATCTCTTTGACAAGGTTTTGCTGGAGTCTATTGACGTGTGCCATATAATTCAGTGCATATACTGAAAACATGGCTGAAACATACACCAGCTTCCCAAATTGATCCAGTGCCCTGGACTGTTAGTCTGGTGGATGGACCATGGACCTCTCCTGTGTGACCTCCTTCTTAGTGGCCACTGCCACTACCATGGCATCTACGGGGGATCCCCTTGGTCCAATGAGCCCTGTCTGAGCGAGCACTTCAACTTTTGTCTGGACATTTGGGCAACGGCTCCACTGTGTCAAGTTCCTTCCATGCCTGAGATGTAATCAGATCCAACAGTGGATTTGCGAGTGGGGTCACCCAGGATGCTAGGATGTAGAGGGCCCTGCGCCACATGCCTTCAGGAGCATCGATTCAACCGGGTTGGGTTTCTGGGAAGACCACCCCCCTCACTGTCGAAGGATCTCCATGATGTCTCCAAAGGAGACATCCTCGGGGGGGTGACCGGGGGAAGCCCTCCCCTTCCTCCAGATCAGTGTCCTCCATGAGGGACTCCGGTGGGGAGTTAATGTGCCTCCTTTTGCATGTATCCTTTCAATGTACCTTCTCAGGGGGGTCTCTGGAGAGGACTTGAACGCGTCTGGCTGCTCCCGTGTGGGAGCTCCCTGGGACAGAGAGGCAGCAGGCTGTCCCTGAGGTAGCAGGATGGCAGAATCCATACCAGAAACAGAGGGAGCCAGGGTGAAGTCCAAAGACTAGATAGCCAAGGTCTCAATGATATCAAGAAAACCCCCTCCACTATGTCGAAGTCAGAAGGGGGGCAGACCATCTGAGAAGGAGGTACAGTCTGATCCACCACCCTCTGGATCAACGGGGGAGTCAGAGCTCAGCCTCCATGTGCCGAGACCCCAATTGGAAGGCTCTGCTCTGAAAAGTTTGGATTCGACCTACTCAAGGTAATGTCCAGCATTGAGGTACAAGGTACAATCAATGCCAACCCCTCGACTCCGAGAGTCCTTGGATCCAAAGGCACAGAAACTGAGGGATGGATCTGAGAAGGAGTAATTGGTAGGAACATGAACTGCATGCCCCCAGCTCCAGAGGGAGAGGGGTCAGGCAAGACTCCCATCTGGATCTGAGTGCATATATATTTCCGCATCATCCGGTCCACCTCTTTTTCAGAAAGGCTGCGGGTGGAATGGGATGAAGAAGCCACCCATACTGGCCTGAAGGGTTGGTGAGGGGAAGCAAGGGATGGCAAACATCCCTAAGGCTCCTCTGGCTCTGGGGAGAAGTGTGGGGAATGGAGCCAGAGACACTCCGGTTGGGTAGAGAGTACCTTAGTTGGGGGACCGACAGAGGCCGAGTGATCAGGGGGATCGCTTCCTTGGCCGTCTCTGTGTTTGGTTTTGTCTCTGTCCCCCAACAGCTTAGTGGGAGGTTGAGTCCCAGAGACCGGGGTGGAGATTCACCAGTCTGTGTGAGTCCGTACTGTGTCAATCATATAGAGCAACCAGTCTGTGTGAGTCAGTACTGTGTCAATCATCTAGAACAACCAGTCTGTGTGTCAGTACTGTCAGTCATCCCCAGGTGTTAGAGGGGAGAAGGCCTTTTAAAATCAGTTTGTTCCTCTTGTCCATTTATGTGCAGGGGTTGAAGCCCACACATATGGAACAGGAGGAGACTAGGTAAGAGGCCCCTACACACTATGCACAGAATGTGGCCATCAGCTGGGGAGAGCTTATGGGCACACTCTGACCATTTTCTGAACCCTGGTTGGGATTCTCTGACATAACTGCAGGAGGCCCAACCAACACTACTTGCGCACACACTACAGATAGACAGAAAAAGTAGATGAGGGTATTTTTATATTTCCTGAACAGTTGTGAGGGTTAGGGGAGGTAGAAGGGATAGAAAAAGGAGAGAAAAATAGAGAAAAAGACACAAAAAACAATCACTTACCCGATATAGAAGCTCAGAACAGCGGATCATGATGCTTATGCTTAGTGCGACAAACACGATCTGGGAGATGAAGGAGACAGGATCATTATGGGTAGGGGAGGAACTTGGAGCTCAGATCAGATGCTGGAAAAGTGGTTGAGTCGAATCTGTGCCGGATACAAGTACCCACTGGTTGAAGATCAAATGAAGACAACAACTTCAGATATACTGTTATGCCCTTTGGAACCTCTAAAATACTAAACTTTGTGTAGACCTTTTGCATAACTGCTGCACTTGGGTGCCCCACACATGTCACTTCTCTATTCAAAACAGAGGTAACTAGGTCTAAACTTAGATCAACATCTAGTGTTCCTTGTACATACTTAAGCTTGTGTGAACCAAGTATTAGCACAGCTGAAAATGGCATGCATTTCCAGCTTCTTAAATGCAAAGGCCAGCATGCTGTACCCAAGAATATGGTGTTCCTGGAACAACTATTTTCTCTGCACAGAACACCACTTTCATTGAGTCAGCTGACAACAAATTAGACTGGTTTATAAATTTAGCAAGATTAAGTATTTGTGTAAGTGTTGCACTGTGGTACTGTAGTGATTTGAAGGTAGTCAGAGATTAGTCAGTGTGATAACATCACTAATGTTGATCCCATATAAAAAAGGGACAAAAGGCGTTGATGATGATGATAATGATGGTGATGTATATGCATTTGATTGGGAATGAGTAGTCAAAGAATAACGTGTCATGCTAAATCTTGTTTATTCACGTCTGTTTTCATCTGCTAGTGTGTTCTGGGAGAGGATCCTGCCTCTCTGTCTAATGGAGGCTTGATGACTTTTCAGCGGTTTGAGTGAGACCCACAGTGGAAAAATCTGAGAAACTATAATGAAAAAAAAAACATATTGCATTATCTGTTTTGTACATTGTACATTCATACAATTTTATCATGGCTTTTCAGCAGTTTAGAAACATAAAGAAAAGTTAGACTTGTACAAATATAAAGAAAAATGAAAAATAGTAAGAGCTCTGCCCTGGTTTATCGTACAACAAGATGGAGTCTTGATTGTGACACAGACAACCTGAGATTGATTAGTTACTCAGTCACGGGGGGAGCCTGAGAGGATAGGGTGGGAAGGAACAGATTTTACTCTGAGAAGGAAGGTAGGACTTCTGTCTGCAATTTGGAACTCCCCCAGTGATGGCAGCATGCCTTGACCACAAGACGTAATGTGGTTAAAAATTCAACATCAGATGGTAGGGTTGTAGTTGACTGACATTTGCTTTAATGAAGTATGTGATGTCAGTAACTTCACCAAGTTAGGGCATCTGAAAAGAATCCCCCCTTATACAAGACAGGGATAGATAATACTGCTAGATCCTGTGTTAAAAGAATGAAGAAATGCTACTCTTAGTGTGTTTTTTGTCGCAGTCTTCATTGATGTTATCTAAGTACCACACAGGAAAATAGCGAATAGGAAGTTCCAAATGTCACGTGAATGAGATATGTTGTCTAATGTAAGGACATCTTCCTGATAAAAAGAAGTTATGTTCTTACCACAACATTCCATATGTGTTGCTGGTCTTCATGCATTCATTACTGATGGGTGTCGGTTGCGTCCTCGGAACCGAGTCGGCCATTATAACAAGCTCGTGCCAGCCAAAACTCTCGAGCTAAGCTTTACCCATAGTGCCCCTCTCAATATTACCTCAGATCGAGTTCACCCGTAAGGAAGAAAGAAGGAGGAAAGAAAACAGAAGCTTTGTCTGAGCAACTTCCTTTAAAATAGGTAGAATCATATTCAAACTCTCCAAGAGTCTTTCGGAAGGGGATGGCAGGTAGGTTGTAATGAATGAATGAAGATCAACATCACAGATGGAATGTTATGGTAAAAACATAACTGCTTTATCTGATGTTGTTAATCTTCATTCACTCCTTACTGATGGGACAAAGTCCCTAGCTACTTTATTTTCTGGGAGGCCCTGTGGAAGAATATTGCTGAGTACCATTGAACCAAAGGAAGCTCTCCCCCTAGAGACCATATCCAATTTGTAATAAGTGATAAAGGTACGAGGCATGGCCCATGTTGCTGCTGCACAAATGTCATCCATGGAAGCCCTTGCATGGAAGGCAACAGATATTGTAACTGACCTTGTGGAGTGTGCTTTTACCTTAGTTGGTACAGAAGCCTTGTTCCATTGATAAATAAAGCAAATGCAATCTGTCAACCACTTAGATAAGGTAACTTTGGAAACAGATCTTCCCAATTTTGATCCTCAGAATGATACAAATAATTGGTCAGATTTTCGTAATGATTTAGATCTGTCATGATAAAAGCGCAATTGTCTATGCACATCAACCAAATGCAATGTATATTCTCCTTTGTTAGAAAAAGTCAGAAAAAAGACTGGTAAATCAATCGTTTGATTAACTGTCAAGTCAGAAATAACTTTGGATAAGAAGGAGGGATTAGTCTGGAGTGACACACTGTCCTTATGGAACACTATGTAAGGACTTTTAATGCACAAAGCTTGCAATTCAGAAATTCATCTCGCTGAAGTAATGGCCACCAAGAATAAAGTTTTCCAGGATAAGAATTTCAAATCACGATTAGCAGCAGATTCAAAAGGGGGGGGGGTGAGTCAAGGCTTGTAGAACTAATGTCATACTCCAATGATCGATCAGCTGTTTGAAAGGGGGCCTGATGTGTATAATACCTTTCAAAAAGGTTTTACAAAGATGGTGTGAAATCAAGGAAGAGTCTTTGAAACCATTGTGGAAGTTGGAGATTGCTGCCAAGTGTACTTTGATAGATGAAGCTGCAGCTCCTGAATGAAGGAGATTATATAAATAATCTAGTACCATAGAAATTGCTGCCAAAAGGGGGTGTATTTCCTTTTCTCGAGCCCAAGTTGTAAATCTTCTCCACTTGCTAAGATAAAGTTTCCTGGTGGATGGTTTATGGGAAACCAGAAGAATGTGACAGACAGGGGAGGATAGATTGTTTTGCCTGGCAATTACCGGAAGTGGAGGAACCAAGCTGTCAGCTTGAGATTCAGTATGTTCGTATGTATCAACCCCTGTGGGTGAGACAGCAATTCTGGAGTTGGATCAAGAATGCATTGTTGGTGTACTAGATGAGGCCAAAGAAAGGGTAACCAAATTTGTCTGAGCCCAAAGGGTCCAATGAGGATTTCTCTGCTTTTCAACTGAAGAGCCTTCTTGAAAGAATTGCAGGACCAGTGGAAGGGGTGGGTAAGCATAAAGAAGTCCCATTGGCAAATCGTGTACAAGCACGTCACTCGGGGACTCCCCCTGTGGGGGGAATACGGCAAAGTAGCTGCTGCATTTGTGATTTGCGGGGGATGTGAACAGATTGCAGCAAGGCTGGCCCCAGCGACTGAAGATCCTCGTCGCTATGACAGGGTTGAGGGACCACTCGTGGGGCAGGAGAATGGATCTGTCCAGTTTATCTGCAATCACATTGGAATCCCCGGGAATGTGCATTGCTATCAGAAAGCGGTTGGAAGCTATCACCCATTGCCAAATTCTCATGGCCTCTCGACACAACAGGTGGGACTTGGTTCCCCCTTGTTTCTTGATATACCAGACTACTGACATGTTCTTGGACTGGATGGAAATTGTTCCTGAAGGTAGAAGAGATTGAAATACTTGCAATGCTAGAAGCACTTCCCTCTGTTCTAGATCATTGATATGCAGGTTGGCCTCCATGGGTGATCTACTGCCTTGAACTGTCTTTCCCTGGAAATGCCCCCCCACACAATCAGGGAGGCGTCCGTGGTCACTATAGCTTTGGGCTGAGAGGGGGAGAAAGGGTGACTCCAAATGTGCTCCTCTGGCTTCATCCACCAAATTAAATCTTGTTTGCACTGATTTGTTATCCTGATCTGAAAGGACATAGGAAGATTCAAAGGGGTCCTGATGGAGAGATGAAAAGTCAGCAAGCAAAGGAGAGTAGTAGTGCTGAAAATGAATTCATCCTCAAGCCTTGGTGAGTACCTTAGCAAGGTGGACCCTGTTTTTTTTTTTTTTTTTTTTTTTTTTTTTACAAAATCTGACAGAGGTGACACTGATATATAGACTGTATTTGTATAGCATATATCATGGACAGAAGTAAATCAAAAATAAAAAAAGATAGCTGGGTTCACAAGTCCCAGGATAAAAAAGTGCCCATTCCTGGTAGGCGCACTGGTGCCAGGACTGGAAAAAATGACAGTGTAGAATCCTCAAAGTACGGAAATATACCTAAAATGGGGCCGGGCCAGGCTCAGGGGGAGGATGGCCCCCCTGTTGTAGAAGGAAGTAGCAGTCCACAAAAACGACAAAAATTGACAGGCCAAAGAAGAGCCATAAAGACGATAAAGTGGAGTATTGAGGATAATAAAGAAGTTATGTATTGTTACTATTATGTAAAAAGCCCAGAATTTCCAGACGCAAGATATACAAAACAATTAAGAGAGAAATTAGAGGAAAAACTGTCACAAGCTTCAAATAAAAATTTGCTTTCATTAATACAATAGATGTTTGAAGAACAGTGTATAGATCAAGAAACTTTGATCTCTTTGGAAACAGAAGCATCTGAGGAAGTGAGAAAATATAAACAACAAAACCTAGAGATATTTGAAAAATATAAAAAAGAAATATGGACATGGGAATGAACGAGAGATTTGATATGGTGCAATATTTAAGCAAAGGAGAAAGCCAAGTTAGCTAATACAGAGAAGGCAGTCTCAAAGATATTCAAAGAGAAATACAGGCAAAGGCATCCAGATATGGAAAATTTCACAATAAAAAGATTAATATCACAAAGATTTAATGTAGAAAAGATGATTAGTAAAGCAGAAGTTAAAGACATAGAAATTGAAGTTATGGAGTGTCTACAAAGTGATGGATTTAATGTAGAAGGTCTAACAAAGACTATATCACAGCATGATGGTGTGAGTCCCCAGAATAAGGAAAAGCAAGAAGATCAGGAGACGTGAAGAAGAAATATAGACATGGGAAAGGAAAATATATTTAATATGGTGTAATATTTATGCAAAGGTGAAAGCAAAACTAACCAATATAAAAAGAGCAGCACCAAAGATATTTGAAGAAAAATATAGGCAAAGGAATCCGGATATGGAAAACTTTACAATACAAAAAATAAGAAGACTAAGAGGAAAAGTAGAAAAAGAGATTAGTAATGGAGAAGTCAAAGAATTAGAAATTGAGGTAATGGAACAGCTGTAAAGAGAAGGATTCAGTGTAGAAAATCAAATGCAGAAAGCACCACAACAGGAGAGAGCAATGGATATCCAAATTATGGGGAACCAGTAGAACAGGAAGCAATTGGTCAGGTGCAATATTAAAATATTTTGGCGCCTTCCACAGGAAACCAGTATAAACGTTCACTTGAAGCTAGACAGCAAGGAAAGGAACAGGAAACTGTGGAAACTCTGATGCAGTCAATGTTGAGGAGTGATAGGCCAGTGAGTTCCCATATGACAGAACAACAGATGACACAGGATGCAATTGAAGAGAATGTGCCACGGGAAGACATTATTGAACTCTCTATAGAATGCCCGCAAGAAATAAAGCAAGGGATGTGCCCTCAGTATGGAAGAAAATTAGTTAAGAGAAGAGTTGCTTGATTTAATAGACAAAGACAGATATATCAAGAGCAATGAGAGAAATAGACTGCAGAAGGTTAATAAAACCCCAAAAGTCAGAAGCTTGATAAAACAAATGAACACTGTAATTTGGACTGTCCATAAAGATCCATGTGATATAACAGAAGTAAATGCAATATGTTACTGTGCTGCTAAATTAACAACTGATAAAGTTCTACCACATGAATACAGGGTAGGAAGGGAAAAAAGGGGGGCAAAAGCAAATACCATCATGGAAAGATCAAATAGAGAAAACTATAAAGCAGCTAAGACAAGAAGAGTCATTGTTAGAAGATTATAGAAGAGGGAACAGATCAACAAAAACATTAAGAAAGATAGATGTGATAAAAGCAATGCGCAGTATTAGAACAGACCAGGATCTATTATGCACTGTTGGAGATAACAAACTAAAAATTTCAAAATAGGTGGAAAGACTTAGAAGATACAAAGATAAATATAATGGAAAAGTACAAAATAAGCAATTTATTGATGACCCAAAAAGTTTTATAGAGAATTGGGAAATAAGGTAAAAGGAATTGAAAGACCGCCAAAAAAAGAGGAAGTAGATACATTTTGGAGAAGTATCTATGAAGATCCTGTGGAATATAACAAAGATGCTAAATGGATAGAAGACGTAAAAGAAAGAATAAGAAGTTTAAAGGTGCAGGATATGAAATGGAATGAAATAACAGCCAGAGAGATTGAACAAAGTTAAGAAAAGCCTCTAACTAGAAAGCCCCAGGCCCAGATGCAGTTCCTAACTTTTGGCTTAAAGTATTAACTTCTATACACAAGGATCTAGCCATGAGTAAGAACTATTTATATGCACACCCTGAACACACACTGCACTGGTTAACAACAGGAAAAACAATGCTCTTACTTAAGAGTGAACCTGCAAGCTACCCTAAAAATTATAGACCAATAACTTGTCTTCCGATGACGTATAAACTATACACGGGAATTGACGCCAATAGAGTTTATAGTCATCTAGAAGAAAACTCAATTATGGCAGTAGAACAAAAGGGCAATAAAAGAAAGTCATATGGAACAAAGGATCATTTGTTGTTAAACAAAGTTATAGTGGAGAACTGTAAGAAGGAGAAGAATCTAAGTATGGCATGGATCGACAATATCAAAAAACTTTTGATATTATCCCACATTAATGGATAAAAGAGTGTTTAAAAATGTATAAGGTACACCCTACACTGATTGACAGTAGCCATGAAAGAGTGGCAGACCACTTTGCAATTAATCCATGATAAAGGACAGATTATTTTCCCAGGGATAAAAATCCAAAGGGGAATATTCCAGGGTGACTCTCTGTCACCGTTGCTATTCTGCCTTGTCATTAATCCGTTAAGCTGTTTACTTAACAGCTTAGGCCATGGCTACAATTTCACTTCTAATAAACAACAAAGTCTAATTCCTTCCTTATCTTCCCTTTGTCGATGATTTAAAACTGTATAGTTCATCAGATGAGGAACTGAAAGCACAGCTGCAGGTTGTCAACATTTTTTCAGATGATATTGGAATGTCATTTGGTCTTGATAAATGTGCAAAACCAACCTTTAAAAAAGGAAAACTGCAGCAGCAGGAAAACATCAGTTTGAGACAAGAATGTGATATAAAAGAACTTGAGCAAGAGGGAGTGTATAAATACTTGGGAATTGATGAAGGATCAGCGATAAAACATGAACAAATGTGAATAAAGCTCAGTAAGGAATAGTTTAGAAGACTTAAATTACTCCTCAAAGCAGCATTGACATCTAGGAACAAGATCCAAGCCATAAATCAATTTGCTCTTCCTGTCCTAACTTATAGTTTTGGAGTGATTGACTGGCCCCAAAAAGTGTTGGATAGATTGGATATCAAAACAAGAAGGATGCTTCATGCTCACCAAATGACTTCTGGAAGAGCCTCATGTTGATCAAGAATGAATGCAGGAATGGTTAAGGAGAGGTGAATTCACATCAATAAATGAAAGGTTAATATTGACAGCAGGCTACGTGTACACTGGTTTACAAAGTCCATTGAACATGTGAGAGAAACAGACATATGTAGGTTTTGTAAAACCAAATTAGAAACAGTCACACACCTTGTTGCTGGTTGTGACGCATTAATGGCAGAGGGACTGTATACTGAAAGGCATAATAATGTGGCGAGACTGTTACACTGGAGATTGTGCAAACATTATGGTATCAAAGTGGCTGAAAAACACTGGAAACATGAGCCACAAAAGAATCATAGAAAATGATGAAGTTTATATCACATGGGATCACCCAATACCAACAGTTCAAAAGATAGATGCTAGAAAACCAGATGTAGTGGTCCAAGAAAAGAAGACAAAAGTAGCATTGATCATTGAAATTGCCACACCCAGTGACTACAGTATCTTGCGTACAGAGAGACACAAAGTCATAAAATACCTTGTTATGCAGGCAGAAACGAGAGCCATGTGGAAGAAAGATACCCAGGCAGCTCCAATACTAGTAGGAGCAACTGGTCTTACAAAAAAGAATTTACGATCGTATTTAGATATGTTACCAATTCATATAACACCGTATGAATTGCAGAAGGAGTCATTACTGGGCACATTGCAAGTGCTGCGAAGAGCACTTTTGGCTGACATCAAAGCATGAAACAATGCTAATTTCCTGAACTTTAATCGTACTTTGACTTAGGAATGTGGTCCATTCCCATCATGGTATTAGAAACTCAAAAGACTTGGAGAAATTAAAAACGGCAGAGACCACTGTGTTAGCAGCAGCCACTGTAGAAGTCTCATGTTCAGTCTTGCTACTGGAACTATTGTTATTGATGCTGCTATTAACCCTAGTACTTGGAGGACTGCTCGTGCGGAAGCTTTGTGCTGACAGAGTATCACCCAGAGTTGAGACATGAGTCTTTCTGAAGTGGGAGGAAGACTAGGCAAGACTGAGTATCTAGAATTGCTCCTATGAATTCCAGTCTTTGAGAAGGAATTAGACTGCATTTCTCTTTGTTTACTGTTATCCCTAAGTGATCCATAAGTTGTAGGGTGTAAAGTATAGCCGAAACCAGTAGATGCTTGGTTGGAGCGGGGAGGAGCTAGTCGTCTAAGTATGGAAACACCCAGAATCCTTGCAGTCTCAAGTGAGCTGTTACCACTGCCATGCATTTGGCGAACAGTCTGTGGGCCATACAGAGACCAAAGGGCAGTGCATGGAATTGCTGGTGATTGGCTCCCAGTCAGAAGCGGAGGAATCTTCTGGAGCATTTGTCCATTTTTTTATATGGTAATACGCGTCCTGAAGATCTCTTGAAAACATCCAATCGTCTTTGCCCACAAAGGGTAGAATAGACTGAACTGTGACCATCTGGAATTTTGTTTACTTGACAAACTTGTTTAGGATGCTGAGGTCCAGAATCAGCCTCCAGGCCCCTGTCTTTTTTGGCACTAAAAAGAACCTTGAGTAGAATCCAGATCCTATGTGGTCTGGAGGGACTTTTTGAATGACTGTCTTTTGGAGCAGCTTTTGAATCTCTTGAACTGCTGCTTCCCTTTGGCTGGGTCAAACGTTGACAATATGCCTTTGTGGCCTGGGATAAAGATTGAAGGGGACGTGATAACCTCTGTCAGTTATTATCTCCACCCAAATATCTGTGGTTATCATTTGCCAGGCAAGGTGGTGTAGAGAAAAACGTCCCCTGACTGCTTCCAGAGGTAAGCAGTTGGGCCGCTGTTCAGGAGCGCTGATAGGGCTGTCCAGAGAAGGAATCTCTGGACCCCTGGTTATGCGGACCCCCTCTGCTTCTGAAGGGGCATCTTCCATTTGAGTTTCCCTCTACCCCGGGAGGAAAACTTACCACGTGTATCCTGGAAAGAACTCTGGGATTTTCTGTACCACATCTTTCCACTCTTCTGATTCCTAGAGTAAGGTCATTGGGGGTTGGGGTGGGGTGGAAAAACGTATGCCTGTGGCAGACAGGGTCTTACAGTTTTTTTCACACCTGGATAAAGTGTCTTTCAAGAGGCCTCTATGGGGGCATTGAGAAAGGAAGACTTAAAGGGATCCACAAAGTCACATAGGTGCATCCAGGTATGAAGTCTCATGACTACGCCTGCACCTGCTGCTCTAGCCGCCCCTTCG
The DNA here is from genome assembly GCF_019279795.1 of Protopterus annectens. NCBI lineage: Eukaryota > Metazoa > Chordata > Ceratodontiformes > Protopteridae > Protopterus > Protopterus annectens. Next base: position 1,112,560,115 of record NC_056748.1, read on the forward strand.
ATAGTGTGAGAAATCAACTGCATGGACGAATTAGAGATTGATTCCAGGGTGGCATGCTGTGAGACAGCTTTATCACGTACCTTAACAGAAAATGCTCCTGCCAGGGTTCTGGAGTGTTCCGAAATTAGGTCTCTCTGGAGCCGGGTGAAGTGTGCCAAGTAATTCAAGGACTGAATAGAGAAGGGTGATGAAGAATACACCTGCTTCCCTAATCTGTCCTGGTGCTTGGGGCATGGGTGCTGAGGCTAGCATCATAGCCAGCTGTTGAGGTCTTGGAACGGAAGGCAGCACTGAAGAGGGGGTTTGAAGCCCCGGTGCTAAGGTTGTTGGTGCCAATTTAGGAATCTTGGTCTTCGGCTCCATCGATTTAGGTTCACTGATGTGATGAGAGGAGGGTAAGGATTTACTCCTATTTTTATGTTCTGTTTTTGGATGGGTTGAGCCCTCCAACTCAGAAATATCCTCCACAAAGGGCAATTTCAAAAGACCTTTGAGCATAAGCTTATTTTTCCATTCCTTTAAAGTGCGAGAACTAAAAGTTTTACAAATCTCACAAGGGGGTTTAACAGACAGGTATAGCATCTCAAGACAGTATACACAAGACATATGATTGTCGACATTAGGTATTTTTCTATCACATTGGTCACAAAGCTTAAAGCCAGTTGTTCCCTTCTTCTCAGACATTTTAGCAAAAAAGACTTTAAACAAAAAGGAAGTAAAATCACACTCACACACAGCAGAAGAAAGATGGATTAATATTATTTATATAACTTTTTTGTAGAGAGGAAGGGGTAGAAAGGGAATACCAGCAATGGTACAAAGAGTACCAAACTTAATAAAAAAAGAAGAAAAAGAACAGGGGGCACTCACACAGGAAAACAAAAAAATATGCGATAAATAAAGTATTATTGAATTATATACAATTAAACAAGAAAGGGTTTAAATAGAGAAAATATTTTCAAAAGACTTAGGTGAGAGCTGGCCTGACACGTCTTGATTCAATACATGGCAAATGAGATCGGAGGTAATATTGAGAGGGACACTATGGGTAAAGCTTAGCTCGAGAGGTTTTGGCTGGCGCGAGCTTGTTATAATGGCCGACTTGGTTCTGAGGAGGGAACCAACACCTATCAGTAAGGAATGAATGAAGATTAACAGCATCAGATCACATATTACATGAATGAATCATGAATGATTCCATCCAACATGCTGCCTCTCAATTAATTAATCAGCAAGCTGATATAAATACAAATAGATGAGTGTCTCCCTAAAGACTTGGTTGTCAATGCTCAGTATCTGAGCCTAAGTATTTATGTACCCTGAGTTCATCAAAGTCAGTGTCTTCAGGGGAGAAGCATTGTTGGACTGGAAATGTACAATGCTGTGTTTACAGGACATAACATAAACTGGCTTATTTCTGATCCCTGTGTTAAGATATTATTAACATATGGACCAAATGGGTGCTTAGAATTATATCAGTGCAGCTGCAGGAAGCATAGTATATCACATCAGCAGTATATCACTTCCTTTTCTGCAAGTTTTCCCACATGTAATTATGTTATAGCTACTACAAGAATCTGTTTCCAAGTTGGCAGCCAGAGATTGTGAGGTACCTTTTCACAAATGCAATGTGTGTGTAGTTAGGGTGTGGCACCAACTTTGGCATTTAATCTGCATATTTCAAAAGAAAGAAATATATTGGCAGTAGGATATTTAAGTCTGTAAAGTACTGAAGTATGAAATATAAACTTCATGGTCTACTTTTCTTCAGTACATTTCCTCTTCAAGACTGCATGCATTTGTTGTGCTTTTGAGTACAAATATATATTAAAAAACAAGGTGTAGGCACTCGAAAACAAACTAGTAAATCCAAGAAAAGTGCCCAGGTCCGCTTGTAGGTGTACCAAACAGTTTTATTTCACAGATTAAAATTGATCACTCAATAAAGTGAATCAATAGCAGCAAAGTCTCAAACAAAATAAACGCTCTTATATGCACTTTGAAAACTGCGTTTTCGTCAAAAAAGACTTCATCAGACAACATAAAAACCATATACACACGTTTAAATACTTGAATGAAGTAATTGAAAACTCCTTGATTGGCTAAATTTCATTTCAAACACACCTATCATTTCGGTATCTCATTTAATTCATTAATATTAATGAGTATGTCATAAAGTGCTACGTGCTTTTGTTAAAAACTCATATGTTAAAAACAAACCTTCATCTTAAAAACTGATCCAAAATAAATACTTGTTGTAAATTATTATATATATGGATATATTATAACTTATATCACAAAAAGTTAAAAAAACAGTTTAAAAAGACTGTTTTAAAAAAACCATTTTAACCACTGATTAAGTAAATAATATATGTATAGAATTAAAAAAGGCTGGAGATCCGCAATGTTCAAATGCCCTCTAGTGTCCACAGTTGGAATTACATTATAATTTATTGGCCCTTGTTTTTAATAGGGGTGTAATTGTTAAAAACTCATTCATTCCTGGAATATTGTTGGAATCCAAGTAAACCTGCCACCATAACTCTCTATTTTCGAGGATTTCTTCCCATAATCCTCCCCTACTGTCAGGTTTAACCTGGTCCAAGACAAAAAATTCATATCTAGCTCCAGGACATACGTTGCTATGTTTGTATAATGCATTGGTACTTTTTGCTTTGGAGATGTCATAATAATGTTCATAAATTCTGCGTTTCAAACATCTCTCAGTCTTTCCTACATAAAAAGACTGGCAAAATTGACAAATAGCTATATACACAACCCCCCTACTTTCACAATTATAATGGGCCTTACTTGTAATTCTTTTTTTCCTACTGTCAATATATATCTCCGACTTATCCATAATGTGTGGGCACTGATGACATCTTCCACACTTATATGTCCCCAACCTCCTATTTATACCTTCCTTGTCTCTTTTCTTACCTCTTTCAAGTATATTTCCTATATTAGGTGGATTTTTGAATACTATCTTGGGTGTCATTTTAGTTATCTCTTCAATGTCCGTTATAGTACTAAATTTGTTCCATTCTTTTCTAAAAATGTCCCATAATTTTGTGTTGGAATTATTATATTCCAAGACTAAGCTTCTCTTATAATTAGCTTGGTTATTCTCATTACTATTACTTTCTGCAGGTTGCCCAAACCCCATTTTAGTTTCATTGCCCTTGCCCAAAATAGGTTTGAATCTATCCAGTCTTCCATCCTCTACTTCTTTTCTTAATTTGCTTATAAATTCATCTGGATAACCACGTTCCCTAAACATTTTATGTAACAATATACATTCTTCCTGGAAGTCTAAGTCATTAGATGTCATTCGGGAACCTCGTACAAATTGTCCTTTGACAATGTTCTTTTTACTGTGATATGGGTGGGCACTATTATAATGTAAGTATGAATTGACATAGGTTTCCTTCCTATACACCTTACTCTCAAATTTACCTAATTTTTTGTATACTTCTATATCCAAATACTTCAAAAATTCTCTACTAATAGTATAGGTAAACCTCAAATAGTTGGTAGTATGATTGATATAATCCATGAATTCCAAGAATTTTGCCTCACTCCCAATCCAAAAAATAACAATATCGTCTAAGAACCTGTGGTACAATGTCCATAGTTCCTTATACTCACAATTGATGATGAACTGCTCTTCCCATTTCGACAGTACGATATTGGCAAAAGTGGGGGCATTCTATACATATATTATTTACTTAATCAGTGGTTAAAATGGTTTTTTTAAAACAGTCTTTTTAAACTGTTTTTTTAACTTTTTGTGATATAAGTTATAATATATCCATATATATAATAATTTACAACAAGTATTTATTTTGGATCAGTTTTTAAGATGAAGGTTTGTTTTTAACATATGAGTTTTTAACAAAAGCACGTAGCACTTTATGACATACTCATTAATATTAATGAATTAAATGAGATACCGAAATGATAGGTGTGTTTGAAATGAAATTTAGCCAATAAAGGAGTTTTCAATTACTTCATTCAAGTATTTAAACGTGTGTATATGGTTTTTATGTTGTCTGATGAAGTCTTTTTTGACGAAAACGCAGTTTTCAAAGTGCATATAAGAGCGTTTATTTTGTTTGAGACTTTGCTGCTATTGATTCACTTTATTGAGTGATCAATTTTAATCTGTGAAATAAAACTGTTTGGTACACCTACAAGCGGACCTGGGCACTTTTCTTGGATTTACAAATATATATTCTCTTTTTTTTTCTTGTTTTGGTCTGCTCACCTCTGCTGACCTTATGGCTTCCAAACTCTACCGTTTCATTTATTATTACAGACATGTACCCCTGTCTTATGTGTACCCTCTCATGAAGGAGCAAGGAGTTGGTGGGTAGTGGTTCAGAACCAGCGTACGTATGGACACAAGAATGCTTTTAGTAAAGCATTAGCATTTCCTGAGTACCATGATATGCAATACATTTTGTGGGCAATACACATATTTTATGATTAAAAATGTCAGATTAAGAATCTGTAAAAGTACATTATTTTAGGCAACTAATACAGCTAAATACCTCAAAGGAAGGCAGCAGTAAAGTACATTTTTTACAGCAAGCTCTCTCTCTCTCAACATCTGGATATGTACAGATTTTTTGATTTGGTTATATAATTTAAGACTGCCTTCTGACTTACCAGTTTTCTTTGTTCTTTATATTCCATTAGCATTATTTGGAGAAAGCCTTTCTTTTGTATGCCTCTTTCAATTTAATAACAATATCTGACTTCTGAGTGGTGTGTGCCACTTCATACATTTAGTGAAGTGAAGGACATGTATTTCTTAATTCGTTTACTAAGGCTTCAAAGTCATAAGTAAAAATGTAAATATCTGGACTTAACGTTTAATTCTAAACAGACTGCTGTATAACTTTAGCAGACTCCCAGAATAAACATGTGGGCAAAGCATCTTGTTTCAAAAGATATTGCTATGTCTTTGAAAAAAATCATGGGTCACTAATTTAAAGGCTTGTAAAGGTCTGCTCTTTAACTGAACTTATTTTCTGTTATGTTTAATTTCATTTTATTCATTTTTATTCAGCCGTATTCACTTTAATTTATTTTTTTTCTAAAAAAAATGTAAACCTTATATAATGAAACTCATAAATGCACATGAAGTAGGCCAAGCAGAGTATTAAATGAGTGACTTGAATGTGCAAAAATAATTGTTTTCAAAGCCAACAGAATGTACACATGGAAGGCATTGCACAGGCCAAAGGGTTCAGTCAGGATGTTGGGCTCCACGCTTTTATTACCCTAAGTTCCTCAGTAGCATGGCTAAGTGACCACTTACAGTTATACTGGACACAGTTTTTTTTTATTTGAACAAGGCCATGAAGACTGAAGGCTAATAGATGAAGAACACAGACATGCAGGATATTCTGCAGCATAAACACACCAGAGATATTCATACAGTGCAGTTATGGTATGGTGAGAACTTCAACCTCTGTGTACGGTCTGATAACAGATGAAGACTGAAGGCTTGTACGGTCTGATAACAGATGAAGACTGAAGGCTAATAGATGAAGAATGTAGATATGCAGGAGATTCTGCAGCATAAACACACCAGAGATATTCATACAGTGCAGTTATGGTATGGTGAGAACTTCAACCTCTGTGTACGGTCTGATAACAGATGAAGACTGAAGGCTAATAGATGAAGAACGCAGACATGCAGGAGATTCTGCAGCATAAAACACACCAGAGATATTCATACAGTGCAGCTGTGGTATGCTGAGAACTTCAACGTCTGTGTACGGTCTGATAACAGTGTTTTGCAAACTGGACAGGAAATGGTAGGAAGGAATAGAAAAGAAGCATTTCCTTGCAAGTGTCGATGAGAATAATAAGAAAAATGATGAAGCGGTGAGTAATAGTTAATATTGCATTTAGTTCTAATGCATATTGAGACTTCTAAGCATGCTTCATCCTGAGAAGAAGCAAACCCCAGAGGTGTGCTCAGTTTGGCAAAATAAACATTTTAATTTGGTGTTATTAGTTGTGTCTGATTTATTGGCTTTAAAGTTTTCTTTGTTTTTTTCTTTTGACAGTGAAGAAAGAACTTGCTAAAACCTGTCCTAATTCCACACCATTTTTTGGAGTAGTGATTTCCAAATCTTCCTGAGATTAGCAATATCTACTTTCTGAGAGGACTCTTCACACTTTGCGACTGCAGCTTACTGCTTCTGTCTCTAAGTCATGATCTTTTTTTTTCTATCTCCTTGATTATCAGAGCAAAGTAAAAACTTTGCAAGTAGCCTGGTTTTATCCCCTGCTGAAATGGCAGGCATTGAGCAGACTGATGATTTGAGAACAACTTTGCAGTTGGCTTCACAGAAAACATAAATGTCCTACTTCCAGTGCTAAAGCTTTTTTTATGGAAGAAATTATCTTAAGCAGACATTGGTACAGTTAGCAAAGCTGAGGACTGCTTATCAAGGGGACAGCAAAGGTATCTGCATTGGGGAGGCAGTGAGATTTCTATAGGAAAGAAGCATGATTAAAAAAGGACTGCAATATTAGATGTGAAGAATTTAATGGAAATTGAACCCTGTTTCAATCACTGATAAATACGGAAGTCGCAGAGATGAAAGAAAATATGTTGAGGGAGAATGACTGGGTACAGTTTATGTTGGTTACTCTGCACATCCTAGAGGGGGTCCTGCACTCTGTGGCAGTTACTGAATATATTTTTTCTAGAAAACCTTGCCATCTTCATGTATCATGTGGATATGCCACCTGTCTGTTCTTCAAAATCCTGCTTGGCATGATGGCTTATATATAGATACAGCTTATCAGACTGTTCAGTCAAATTGATATTAAATACACATGGCTGTTTGGCTGTGTACACTTTGGAAGTGTTTATTTTTTTCATGTCAATAAATTTAGACAATCTTCTTGAATTAGATATTGGAGTGCTAGTATTGATTTATTTACGGGTTGTGCAGTATATTGGGACAATGCTTTGCTGGATATAGAACCAAATGGACAAATTGGTAGACAATGTTAGGTATGTATTTTATTAATGGTTTATTTTCATTGATAATTGTCTATGGGAAATATTGTTGTATAAGAAATTATAATATTTCAGACTGTTAATTGGCACTTCATCTTCAAGTGATTAGGTGATGCCTTATTGGGGTTCGGCAGTGGTTTTTATATTGCTAAGCACAACTACATTTTACATAGTATGCCTGCCAAATATTTGGTGGGAATACATACTTCTATTTCCATGAACAGTGTTCCCTTTTTTAGGGCAGATTATTAATCATATTTTTTTTAAATATGCATATAATGTGAGTATTCTGACAGGATATCTTCTTTACTAGTTATCTAGTGTGTCTAGACAGACTGTTGTTGAAACCATGGGTCCTCAGTTTGCAACTTCAGAATTTTAAAACTAAAAGTTCTAAAAAGGGGAGTATATGCAGAGTATAATGTTGCAGCAGTTACGTGTATTTTGCGTACTCTAATGTTAAGTAATTTTGGAGGTGGTATACATTAAGTAGTGGTGGTGGTGGTGGTGGTGGTAGGGGGGGTTGTAAGGATTTAAAAGTCCATAGTTTATATGCTAGGGACAGACCTTCCCTGAAAAAAAAATCTTTAATAACATAACAGAAAGTTACAGGATTTACTGTGATCATTTGCAAAATACGCTTTATTTTTTGTTGTTCTAGAGCACACAGTTTTGAATCTCAGACTTTGACTAAGGGGTACTTGAGGTCATGTATTCTGTTTGATTATCGCATTAGACAACATATAGCTCAATGTATGGATTTTAAAACTTGCTGAAGATTTGCATGCTGAGAGTACGTATGATTGCTGATTTGGTATTCTTTCTTTAAAGTCCTTGGTATTTATGGGGCTACCAATACTGCTTGTGAGCATTAGCGTGCACAGATTGGATAGATAAAATGAATACACTTGGAGACAACTATCTCAGCTCCTGTGTTTTGCTTGAATTTTTACCTCTCCATTTTGAAAGGTGGTTTATTACTTCACTATGTAGGGCTATAAAGTTATAGGGTTTCTTCGTTGCTTATGCAGTGTTGGTGAGGAGGTTAATTTTAACCATTGTAGAAGAATGTTCTGTTTTCCTTTACCCAATTGCTTTATTCTTACATTCTTATTTCTTTCTGGAAGACTCATTAAAATGGCAGTTTAGTTTTTGGTTATGTCCCTATACGCTGATGTACCTAGAACAAAGGCATATAATTGTCTCTTGTTCTTTAACTGGCATCATCTTCGACTTTTTGTGTAAGTCTACCCTATTTTTTTTCAGTGGGCCTTGAGTGGTGCTGTGGTCTATTAGTAAAACAGCATTTATTAGGATTGATTGACTATAGCTGGAGTACATTGGTGAGAAAACATTTTTTCATTTTGGGAGGATGCTTTTTGTCATACTCTTTTTTTGTCTTTTCCTGTTTATGCACCCTGGAAGCACCAAATATGGTTGATTTTATTTAGTGATGACATCTGTTTAGTCAGCAGAGTTTGAGCAGCTTAATAGATGGTCAACAGGAATGTGCATTTTCCCACGGTACAAGGTGGAGGTCAGGGTAAACGTTTGTTACTTGTATTTCTTTTTTTTTTTTGTATTTGCTTGCACTTCGAAATACCCTTGTCACATATTTGGGTCTATTGGTAGGATTTATTATACACACACACATACACACACACACATATATATATATATATATATATATATATATATATATATATATAGATAGATAGCTAGATAGGAGTGTGTCTCTGTGTGTAATATATATATATATATATATATATATATATATATATGTGTGTGTGTGTGTGTATGTGTATATATATATATATATATATATATATATATATATAATATATGAGTCCCCTTCAGTCAATCAAACTTTTAAAAGATCAAAGTTCATATGGCTGAGACCATACGATCGAACTTTTCAAAGTTCGAACGGACTGAATGGAGATCCCCGTACAGTGCAGAACAGGAAGATTTCCCTTTTCCGCAATGTAGTGCGATCTCAGAGTTGGTATATTTAAGTAGCGGGGGGTGGGGCGTGCAGAGGGGTTTGCCCCCCTGCTACACATGTTTGTTTATTTTATTTTTTTTTCATTCAGTTTTCAAACTTTTAAATATTCGATGTTATGTTCTCAGCCATATGGGCTTCGAACATTTAAAAGTTCGGTCTACTGAAGTAGAACTATATGTATGTATATATATATATATATATATATATATATATATATATATGTGTATACCTCTCAACCTGGAAACATCAAAAATCTGGACAAAGGCCCATGAAAAATAGGTACAAATCTGTGTGCTGATTAACATAAAATTTGCATGCATAATTATTTAATACTGCCCACTCTAATGAAATTGTGGGATACCGACTTTTAAATGCAAACCGAAGAACAGACATAATGTGATCATGAAACACAAAATTAACAGGAGAACAATAGTGCTGTATTTAAATTATTTGAACTTGTATCAAACTTTGAATTTGTGCAAAACTAAAATACAATTTTGTTTTATAAAAATAAAATGAACTGCGCTTCAGCCTTCAACATTAATATAAATAACAAAATACAACCAGAAAAAAAACTGTTTTATTTATATTAATTTCTGAACGTGTATAGAACTAAAATACAATTCTCTTATATAAAAATAAAATTAACTGGTATTGCAGTTTCTTCTTCATTATGCTATGCTATTAATCACCACCCAGCACCCCATGATTGTCTGTGATATATATGAGATGCAAAATTATTCATTTATCAAAAGTCAATAATGAGTAACCTGAAATTAAAATCAACAGAAGGCACAGATACAGCTCCCTATAATTAATTATTTAGTTACAGGACCACAGATGGCATTGCCACACCTCTCGATTTCTTGGAAATCTGGACAAAGCCATAAATAATAGGGGATCAAACAAAGGCGCAGAAATAGATAGTGACACTTTTTAAATACTGCTCTTACAAACTTAAGACTGTTAACAGAGTAATAGATTTTGCATAGCATGAATTTTCTGTAGGATGAAGTCTGAAAATCAAATGTAGGAGTAATAGATTTTGCATAGCATGAATTTTCTGTAGGATGAAGTCTGAAAATCAAATGTAATGTCTGCTGCCTGCCATTATTTTCTGAGTTCAGCCCTCAAAGATCTGTCACTGCCAGTGATTTGATAGAAGAGTACAATTTTATGAGAAATGGGCACAAAGCAAAAAGCCAAAAACTTAACTCCCTTCAGTAGTTTCAAGTATGCACAAGCACCAAAATGAAACATGTCCCCCAGCGATCCATCCCCTCAGTAGTTTTAGGTATGCACAGCAAGCACTAAAATGCAACATTTTCTCCACCCCAGCGATCCATTCCCTTCAGCAGTTTCAAGTGTACAGATTGCACAAGCACCAAAATTAAATATTTCCCACACCACATCGATCTCTTCAGCAAGACAAGGGCCAGCATTTATACTCTGAGTCTGGACTGGGACTTTGGCACTTTGCATTTTTGTTGTCAGTGAACTGAACAGAAGACTGAAACACCAGTGCTATGTGGTTAAGCAAACTCCACCCCCCTGCCCCCAGTATTGATATACAATTTTTATTTTGGTCAGAAATGCTGTTTTCCTTACATGTGTAAGTAATGTCCCATGAAAATGGTGTTCTATATTTTACCCAACATTGTTACATAACTTATCTCTTGCATGACATTTCAGCCCCCTATAAATAATGTGAAAAACCAAGAACACTTGTGAACGTGAGTTTGCATGCCTGTTTTATGCCAAAGTAAAAGGAGAATGTCACCACTGTTACAATATTACAACAGATTTTCAGGCCAGTAGGACTTTCCTGATCAACAAGACAATAAGTAAGCAAATAAATAACTAAAAAGGCAAAAGGGCAACTACTGTTAAACATGAAAATGAAACAAAGGTTTTTGAAGTCTGCAGAGTCCAAACTGCCTCAAACTAGTCAGCTGTCCTTTAGCAGACACGGCTGTACAAGATGAGCCGATTTGCCCTGGACATTCATCATATGTGTACCAAACAGCAAAAACACAAAAAAAAAACAAAAAACAAAAAAACACTAGTTCCCAGCATGTTCTTGAAGGTTTTTTTAATTTCTTCAGCTGCTAAATTTACTGGCAGATAGAATCTGTAGGATGAAGTCTGAAAATCAAATGTAATGTCTGCTGCCTGCCATTATTTTCTGAGTTCAGCCCTCAAAGATCTGTCACTGCCAGTGATTTGATAGAAGAGTACAATTTTATGAGAAATGGGCACAAAGCAAAAAGCCAAAAACTTAACTCCCTTCAGTAGTTTCAAGTATGCACAAGCACCAAAATGAAACATGTCCCCCAGCGATCCATCCCCTCAGTAGTTTTAGGTATGCACAGCAAGCACTAAAATGCAACATTTTCTCCACCCCAGCGATCCATTCCCTTCAGCAGTTTCAAGTGTACAGATTGCACAAGCACCAAAATTAAATATTTCCCACACCACATCGATCTCTTCAGCAAGACAAGGGCCAGCATTTATACTCTGAGTCTGGACTGGGACTTTGGCACTTTGCATTTTTGTTGTCAGTGAACTGAACAGAAGACTGAAACACCAGTGCTATGTGGTTAAGCAAACTCCACCCCTGCCCCCAGTATTGATATACAATTTTATTTTGGTCAGAAATGCTGTTTTCCTTACATGTGTAAGTAATGTCCCATGAAAATGGTGTTCTATATTTTACCCAACATTGTTACATAACTTATCTCTTGCATGACATTTCAGCCCCTATAAATAATGTGAAAAACCAAGAACACTTGTGAACGTGAGTTTGCATGCCTGTTTTATGCCAAAGTAAAAGGAGAATGTCACCACTGTTACAATATTACAACAGATTTTCAGGCCAGTAGGACTTTCCTGATCAACAAGACAATAAGTAAGCAAATAAATAACTAAAAAGGCAAAAGGGCAACTACTGTTAAACATGAAAATGAAACAAAGGTTTTTGAAGTCTGCAGAGTCCAAACTGCCTCAAACTAGTCAGCTGTCCTTTAGCAGACACGGCTGTACAAGATGAGCCGATTTGCCCTGGACATTCATCATATGTGTACCAAACAGCAAAAACACAAAAAAAAAACAAAAAACAAAAAAACACTAGTTCCCAGCATGTTCTTGAAGGTTTTTTTAATTTCTTCAGCTGCTAAATTTACTGGCAGATAGAATCTAAAATGAGAACATCCAAGGCACCCTTCAACAGAAGTGACCACAATATGTATGGAATCAACTGAAGGATTTAACTTTAAAACATACTGCCTTCTAAAAGAAAGAACACCCACCCGAAAAAAAAAACATTGCAGCAGCTGATGCAAAACAGTCCCCTGTAAGATGCATGTTGTTTTCATTAAACAGACTTCCCACATCACAGGTGCACTAGGGCAGTACAAACAGGTCATGCAACAAGCACACTTCCATTAAAATCTCGTAACATGCCAAGGTGGAGATGATCTTCTCTTATAGCAAATATAACTGAAGGCTGCCAGCCTAGCCAAATAAAATTCTGTATATAATTCTGTCATTTGTAAATATTAATATAAGCCACAGGCTTGTTCTCTTAAATGGGGAAAAATGTTGGTAAATGTTAAGCTTCAAAAATGTAACAACAGTGCACTCTGCTGTAAGAAAGCTAAGTTGAGCATTTTATGACTGACTTTGATCTTTAAAGTTGGCTTCGATATGTCTGAACAGATGAGGCCCTAGAGCAGCCGGGTGGGGCTAAGTATTTTACAACCATTGATCTTATCAAGGGTTACTGGCAGGTGCCCTTTGCTCCCAGTGCTAAAGAGAAGTCAGCCTTTGTGACTCCTTTTGGCTTGTATGAGTTCACAAAGATGCCCTTTGGGATGAAAAATGTCCCAGTGACTTTCCAGAGGCTGGTAGTTCATATCCTAGCAGGAACAGGAGTGTTTGCCCTTGTTTACCTAGATGATATTGCCATCTACAGCCATTCCTGGCAAGAGCACCTTTAACATATCAGGGAGGTGCTGGGCAGACTACAGATGGCAGGGTTGACCATTAAGCAGAGCAAATGTCAGGTGGGTATGGCAGAGGTCTCCTACCTGGGACATAGAGTGGGGAGTGGTAAGATCAGGCCAGAACCTGCCAAAGTGGAAGCTATTTGGGCATGACCTGCACCTGTTACCAAAAAGCAGGTGAGGGCATTCATAGGGACAGCAGGGCACTACAAAAAGTTCATCCCCAGTTACAGTACCATAGCTGTTCCCCTCACAGACCTGACAAAGAAGATCAAAGCCAGCCAGCAAAATGCCAAGTTGCCAAGATGGAGCATAGGGTTGCAAGCATATGATATGTCAGTGCAGCACTGCAGTGGGATTAGCAATGCCAACGCAGATGGCCTCTCAGGACAAGGAATGGGGTAAGGTATACTCAGACCTAACCCTCTCAAGCAACGTTTCTCAAGGGTGACTTAAAAAACTAGCGTGAATTATCCGGGGGGGGGGTGAAGATAGGTGAAGGCAGCCAGCCTAGCCAGATAGAATTCTGCAGATAATTCTGTCATTTGTAAATATTAATATAAGCCACAGGCGTGTTCTCTTAAATGGGGAAAAAATGTTGGTAAATGTTAAACTTCAAAAATGTAACAACAGTACAGTCTGCTGTTAGAAAGCTAAGTCAAGCATTTTATGACACTCTTTGATCTTTAAAGTTGGCTTCAGTATGTCTGGATGAAGGAATTCTGCCTATTGTTTCAAGACCAGAGTTAATGGTTAGAATTTGCATGTATAAATGTCCTTTATTGCTCTGGTTTCTGACCAGGTATAAAGAATGTAAATGTAGTTTCTGTTAGCCTGGGAACACCAGAGAAGTGTGAAGAATGATGTCATGTGAAGCTTTGTGTTATCAATTTAAAGAGAGAGAATCAGAGAGCTCTGAGCATTTTGTCTTGAGGACATCCAACATCACCAGCATTGTCTGTTTCTATATGTAAGTTATTTAGAACTGTGTTTCCTCTTAGATATAGCTAGGAATTGGGAAGATTAGACTGCTTTTCTGTGAAGTTAGAACTTTTCTGTGGTATTATTTTAAGTATTTCTCTGTGAACTCTGAACTCTTGACTGTGTAGCAAGAAGTATTGTCTTGTGTTTTTATTATTTATTATTAAATATTTTAAACCTTTCAACTGGGGCTGTTTTGTGTAGAAATAATTTAAGCTTTAAGAGTGCATTGCATGTATATCGTGAGACTGTACCAAGTCACTTCAAATAAGTCTTCACTGTTAGGTTGCACTTACCATTTGGATAGTAATATTGCACAGTAATAATTGGATGCCCTTTTAAGGGCCTTTGAGTAGCTGATAAATATTAGCTGGGTGGTGGCAGTGATTTCTACCGTATAGTTTGGGTAAAAGGGGCACAGCTGGAGAATCTGTGCCAGCCTTCCCCAGGATTGTCTGTGTGGTTGTATAAACTCTTATCTCAAAGTGTGTGCGTGTCAGCTACTTGGGCAGGAAAATGAAGCACTGGTTGAACAGAGAGGGTGCTGGAGGTTTTAGCTTGCCCAGCTGGCTGAGATCTAGACCCTATAGCTGTACCAGTGGGGAGTTTTATTCGGGACCTAGAGAGAAAGGGAGAGACCAGCCCCAGACTGACTGTGATCTGTTTGCTCTTAAGGGAAACTGTACTTTACTGTGTGTGTATTTATTATCCTTTCCCTATATGGACGCCCCTCATTGGTGTTGGTGGTGAGGATTGAGGTTCCTTGATTGCTGGGTCAGTGCACGGGGTGTCACAATAACAACAGCAGAAACAACACCTGCTTCAGCATGAGATAAATGCCCCCCCCCAAAATAAATAGTGTCCAGAAAACCAGTTGAGGTGATCCACTGTCTGCTGTCATCTTAGCACTGAATCCAAACAGCTAGAGAAGGAACAAGACATTCAGAAAGTACCCAAATGTATCACTATCTTTATGTTTATCAAAGTCCGTAAGTGCAGATTCTTAATTTGCCAAAGCTTATGTTAGGGTGTCAGCTGCCTTAAACTGTATTCCATGAACATGATAATGTGTAAAACATGTACAGTGTTGTGCTTCAACCATTTCATTAAGTTTCATGGAGTCTGAGTCCCTACACTGCCCTTCCCATACAATTATTCTACATTAAAATAATTTCCTTTTAAAATTTATGCCAGGATATCATTGAACATTGGTACCTGCCTATTTCTCTGCCCCTTGTTAGTCAAAGTTAACTCTGGTCAGTGGAACCTTAAAATAAACCTCTCTGGAGCCTGGAATGCAATTATGTGGCTGATACAGCTTAAGCAGTCACACCTCCGAAGGATACAAGAACACTTAATAAGTTACAGAGTTCAGAGATTACCTAAGTAAAACATCAGCAACAAGATGCTGAAATTAAATAAGTATAATAGTTACAAGTTATAGCATGTAGCAGTAAGGGTAGAACATAGATCAGAGCAGCATGTTTTCCTCTCTGCAGTTCTCTGGTGTTTGACAAGTTTAATGAACTTATAAACAACTGTTGCCCAACCCCTCAACTCTCTCCTCTTATCTCCCAACACTCAGACTTGCGAGAGATGCACTTATATGTCCAAATTGGAAGCCACGCACTCTCCAGCCAGGACTGGAATAGCTGGTCAAGAGGAGAAGGTCAACACTTGCACCACACCACATGGAACACATAGCCCTCCAGAACACACACCAGCACTGCCATCACATAAAAACATAAATCACACGCCCACCTTCATGAAGGCTCCGAATAAAATTCTACCCAAACAGCAGAGACCACCAAGGCAGAAATGCACTCGACCACCACAACACAACACTAATCACGAGACACACAACTCTCCTAAACAGTGTGCCACTCAACCAAAGCCCCTAAGGCAAAACAGCATGCCCAACACACTAGTCATAGGTGACTCGATAGTGAGGCATACTGATGTCCCACTCACTAGGTTGAATAAGGAGGAAGTAACAGTCAGCTGCCTATCAGGTGCCAGAATCTGCCACATAATGCACACACTCAGGTCCCTCAGTAACAGGTACACATATGACTCTGTCATTGTAC
Organism: Protopterus annectens; assembly: GCF_019279795.1. Lineage (NCBI taxonomy): Eukaryota > Metazoa > Chordata > Ceratodontiformes > Protopteridae > Protopterus > Protopterus annectens. The sequence goes on from NC_056748.1 coordinate 1,112,576,240, forward strand.
ATGTGGGGTGTGAATGACCTGAGATGTACCTTCCTGAACTACATGAAGAGAGACATGTTGGAGCTCTCGGATTATGTTGCCCAGGCGGGTATGACCCTAGCCCTGAGCAGCATCCTACCATCACCCAGAATGGTACCACAGTACAAGCAGAAAATGATTGATTTCAACAATTGGCTATGTTTCTGGTGTCATTCTAAGGGGATCCATTATCTGTCTGCCTGAGATGACATGATTGACAGACCTTGATGCTTTGCCAGAGATGGCCTGCATCTGTCATCCCTGGGCTTACGGATACTGGACAAGACTCTTGCCACCCCTGTAGTGCCTTTTTTTAGGCGATGCTCCAAAGACCAAATTATCACCATAACAGCTATAAAAAATGCAATCTGAGGGTAATGCTGCTCAATGCTAGAAGTCTAATTCTCAAAATGCACTCACTCGAAGCACTCCTTAAAATAGAGAACATTGACATTTGTGCTGTAACAGAGACCTGGTTCAAGGCAGCAGAAAACACCTCTGCACTACCAGGCTATAACTCATTCCACACCTTTCGGCCTCAGAACTTGGACCAAAGCTGCAAAGGCGGTGGTGTTTCCATATTCATAAAGGATGCATACACCTCCTGATTGCTAGCCCAACAGAGGTGGCTAACTTCACTGCATCCATGCAAATGGAGAGTAATTGCATGACCAACAAATCATACACCAGTGCACTGTACGAACACATACACAAATGTATGGATCTCACCATAACCAATAGAACCAAGATGCTCTTCTCCAAAAAAGGAAGGCAATCTGGTGGTCCCCTTCCATAAACAAACTCTACAACGGAAGGAGGAAACTGATGTGGAATAAGGTGAAGTCCCAAGACTGGAAAAACTCCCTTATCAGCCTCAACAAAAAGTTGAGATCCCTCATCAAATCCTCTAAAGCTAGCTATGAAAACAGAATTGCAGCAGACAGTAAAGACAACCACAAGGCCTTCTATAGTTTTGTAAAGAATCTCCATGGCAATACCCAGATTTGCTCTGAGCTACTGCACAATGGTACCTCCTATACCAAGCCAACAGATATTGCCAATATACTGGCCAATAGATTAATTGCAAACTTTACCCCCCCAAAGGACCAATCACATTAACAGTAGATTGCCAGGCACCCAATTTTACTGCTCCACAGGTTAAAACAGCACTGTCCAAGGCCAAGAATACAGCTTCTATGGGACCTGACAATATCCCTGGTTGTGTTCTACATGAACTACAGAGTGAACTGGCACTTCACCTGTGTGCCCTGTTCAGTCATAGCCTCATTTCAGGCTTTGTCCTACTGAATGACGCACAGCTACAGTCATCCCTCTCCACAAAGGAGGAGTGACTACAGACCCTGGGAACTATCACCCCATTAGCCTGAAGAGTCTGATATGCAAAGCTATGGAACGCATCATCATGGACCTAAGAAACAAGGATATAGGGAATCTCCAAACTTTGGATCCCATACAGTTTGATTTTGTGAAGGATAGATCATGCCTGCTCAACTTGGTTGACTTTGAGTCAGTCGCCAGAGCTGTGGATGAAGGCAAGGTGGTTCATACAGCCTACCTTGACTTGGCCAAGGCCTTTGATACCATTCCCCACTCAGGAATCAAAGCAAAACTTACTAGGCATGGCATCAAACACTGTATCACTAGGTGGGTTACAAACTGGCTCACAGATAGAACACACAGTGTGAAAGTAGCTGACTCCAAGTCATACTGCCAACCTGACATGAGTGGAGTCCCACAGGGTTCGGTCCTGGGTCCTCTCCTGCTTGGTATCTATTTCTGTGAAGACCAGGCCAACACGAAGAGACTCTGGCTGACAAAGTTCGCAGATGATTGCAAGTTGGGAGCTATTATTAACTCCCCAAGTGATGTTGACATCCTACAGAAAGGCCTCACTGAGACCAGTGACTGGTGTCAGAACCATGACCTTAAGCGCAATGCCAAAAAATGTGTCATCATCCCCTTTGGGAAAAACCCAGTTCCCATGAATTACCACATCGATGGTAGTCCACTGAACACAGAAGGCATTATAAGATATCTGGGAACACAGGTTTTACAGCAACCTCCTTTGACCACTACATTGCCAGTGTGGTCAGAAAGTCCTTCTATGTGGCACATCTCATTACTAAGGGTTTTGCATCCAGGAAGAAAGAGGTCATTGTCTCCCTCTACTCTTCCCTCATTAGGCCACTCATCGAGTACAATGCCCCATTTGGCATGTACCGCACTAGACACCTGCAACAACTGGAGAGGCCGCAAAAGTACCTCACAAAGAGGATCCTAGGCCTTAAACACTTGTCCTATATGGACAGACTCAAAAAACTCCCAACTATTCTCTGTCTCATATCGACTACTTAGAGGCAATCTCTGTTTGATTTACAAAGCCATGTCTGACCCAGCCCTGTTAGAAATGCTACATTTGAAGAAATCCCAAGCCATGCACACCACACGCTCCAAAGACCTCAATTTCATTACCACAATCAACAGAACATGCTGGAGGGACAGGTTCATAACCCAGAGACTGGCTATGCTATGGAATAGACTTCCCATACATATCAAACAGAGCACCTCACTGGCCCTCTTCAAGAGAAATCTTGATGAGTGGATGGGAAATAGAAAATTCACCCCGGGGATCACTCCAGTGGCTCTACTCAGTAGAGGCACTGTAAACTAAAGTCAGGTGGCATGATGCCAGGGTAATCCTATGGGCTAGACTTGTGAATGCTCCACGGCCATTAGCGTAGTACACACTTATGAACATATGAATCCAACAAACACTAAAAATCTACTGCACTGCAATGCACTTTAGAGAGAGTCCCAACTCCCAGACTTCCACTGTGTGCTCTTGTTGAGTTGACTCGAGCTACCTGTCCTGAATGAATTAATATTTAGTTGCTTAGTCAGAGAAGCCACAGGAAGTCAAGAATTTTCTCATTTTCTTAGTCTTGTCTCAAGATGAGATGACTGTGTGTGCACTAGTACTGTAGTAACTCAAGTTGTTGTAACCGAGTCTGCAGCACTCAGTGCAAAAAGACTTAGACAGTCGATGGGCTAGGAGTGTTCTGTGCAGACCAGTCCGACTCTACACTCTGTGGCTTGGCTGCTGCAGCTACTGCACTTAATTGAAATTAAAACAAAAAAGAAGAACAGCTCGAGACTCAAGAAAGCCGTCCACTTATCCTCCGCTGCTCTCTTCATTGCCATTGGACGTTTTTCTACCTGCAGCTACTACAGTTCCACACTGTGCAATGGTTATGAGCTGAAGACATGCCATACGTACAACCATGTACCAAACATAAATAAACAGAAAGAGAGTAGTACAAACCCCTTCAAACCCTCAAATGAATAAAGATAGGCTGGCATTCAGGTTCACAAAGCTGACGTTATCTCGCATGCCCCTGCACGTGATGACATCACCACTAACTTCGAAAAAAAATTAAAAAAATCCCTGGATATTTGGGAATTGAAGGGCCACTCAGGAATTCGTGGTACCCCATTGTTTTGTCTTCAAAACCAGTAACTACCGAGGAATTTGGTATGGTTGGGCGGTATGTATATATGCATGTGTATATCTATCTATCTAGATATATACATATATATATATATATATATATATATATATATATATATATTCACACACACACACACACACACACACACACACACACACACACACACACACACACACACACACACACACACACATAACTGTATGTGTGGGAGTCAACTTTAATTTGTCAACCCTGTCATTGGTTGACATCTATTTAGCCGAGAAAATTTAATTGACTAAACAGATGATTGACAGGTGTATGTGATCACAACATTCTTAGGGTAGGGAAATATGCCCTTTCACTGAGATTGTGCATTCTTTGAGTTAGTATATATAATTAGTGGGGGGGGGTAGGATGCAGTGGGGCTTGCCTCATTGCAAAAAAAAAAATAATGATTTATTATATATTTTTTATATGATGTTTTGCATGAGCCAAGAAATACTCCTGGCGTATGCATACTTATATGCAGATGTTTGCATTTTTGATAACTCACAAAGAGGATCCTAGGCCTTAAACACAGAGTAGTGGCATGTTGATGTTTTGTTGTCAAGTTTGTAAATGTCGGGGCGTGGCCAAGGATGAACACAGGATAGCAGCAGATTTCTTCAGCTCCACCAATTTCATTACACTGATAGGAATTAATTACTTAAAAAATTAATTTTTGAAGTAATTTTCTTTCTAAATATGTTTGTTTTATATAGTTCTTGAACTATATCTAAAAAAGAAAGGAAATTTTAACAATATTCCTGTCAGAAATCACTTTGGAAATTTTCCTGTCAGTTTATCAGTCTGAAATGAGTTCCAGTAAGACAAATTTTCAAGACTCCAGCATCAAGAAAGAACTTCAGTCTCTGATAACTATAATCCAGCAACTTACTGCTAAGATGGATAAAATGGATACTAAAATTGATACCTTCATAGAAAAAACTACAAAACAAATAGACTTGTTACATATAGACCTGCAACAACAGAAGATCCAGATGACAGGCATAGAAGAAGCTGTGAATGACATGGAAAATAGAATCCAAGAAGAGGAAATCAACACTGAGTTTCTGCTGAAACAAAATACACATTTACAAACAAAGCTGGATGACCTGGAAAATAGATCTAGGCACAATAACATTAGGATTTTTGGACTGCCAGAAAATATTGAAGGTAACAATATTACTTCTTTTTAACAACATGGCTCCCTAAAACTTTAGACTTACCAGAAGCATTCTCTTTTGGTATCGAAGAGCACATAGATCTATAGCTAATACTAACTCTAACAAAAACTATCCTAGATCAGTTATAGTTAGATTTCTATCATCTTTTGATAAAGAGATGGTTCTTAAATCTGCTTGGGCTAAAGCTCCTGTTAAGATTAATGAGACAACTGTGCGTTTTGACAATGACTATTCTTCCTTGGTAATAGCTAAAAGAAAAGTTTTTCTGCCACTAATAAGGGAGCTTAAAAGCACAGTTTAAAACATACCTTCTGTTTCCTGCCAAGCTAAAAATCTTCCTTCCTGATGGTCCTAAAATTTTTGATGACTTAGACTCTGCTTTACTGTTTATCAAAATATAAGATTTTGGATAAAATAGAGGAAATGGAATGGGCTAGTCCTTCATTAAAGAGACTGGCAACTGAAACTTCGTGGAAGTCTTCAGAGAAGAAGAAGAGACCAAAAAACAAATGATTTGTTCTATGTTTTTTTTCTTTTTCTCTCATCATTTTACTTCATTATTAATCTTTTAAATATAGTTCCTGCATTTCCAGAAAGCCACAAATGTTCTGAAAAAGATTTAATCAAAGTTATTCTCTGTGTGCAAAGAAATGTTTTGTTTTATAACCAGTCAAAATATCTGATGAACTAACAACAAGCTATTATTCAATTTGTTTCTCTTTCTGAAAAAGAGAAGTAAGGTCAGTAATTTGATACATTTTTTTTCTTTTTTTTTTCTCCTTTTCTTTTTTTCTTTGTTTAAACAATGACATTCTATTTAGATTATGTAATGGGTAAAGGGTGGGGAAGGGCAGGGAGAGAAGAGTAATGAAAATATGATAAATGGAATAATAACATATTTATTCCTTGTAAAAAGTTTATATGTTCTTCAAATGCTATTCCTAATTATACTTTCTTGATTATACTGCTTATGCTTGTTTGTAAATAATCTGTCATGCTTTAACTAATAATAATTAGAACTAAATAATAGTAAATAATGTTTTATTTTTAACTCTATTAATATAAACAGTAAGTAATATTCCATTGTATATACTTCTTATAGCTTTCTCTTACATTTTTTTTTTATTTCTGCTTTACACTCTTTTATTTTCTACTCTTTTTCTTTTCTTTATTCTTTCTCTTTATTTTTTCATATTAATATATAGAAATGCTTTTGATCATATAGACACAGTAAATAATAAGATTTGCATAAAAATTGAGTTGGGACAAAAATATTGAGTTTTATTACTTATTAATAACTTTGGGCTTAATTCCACTTACATAGAGGCTGTAATAACCTGTAAAATACATTGTGAAGGTTTTGTCATGTTTAGATGCATTTACACTGCTAAATGAATGTTTGTCACTAGTTTTTAACAAGTTTCCCGCCAAAATGTTAAGGGAGACAATCTGGGATGTGGGCTACCTCATGAACAGTGTCCTCGAGTTGTTTCAAAAGCTTCAACTCTCAGAATTCTCACAGAGAAGCTGAAAGCAGTCAGTTTGACCTTTGACCCAGATATCACACTGACACATCACAGATTCAGGAAGAACACTCTACCAGGAAGTAGAACTGATGCAAATGAGACTATGTGAAGGAAAATGAGCTCTTTAACATTTAAATGTGAGTTATTTTATATAATTACTTAAATATCTATGTTATAATTCATAAAATATGTCAGTTTTAATTATTTTAAATGATGCAGTTTATTGTAGTAAGTAAATGTCTTATTTTAGAAGGCATAGAAAATGAAACATTTATTCAAGTGTTTTTGAAAATCTACTTGACTGCAGCATACTAATCTGTGTTAAAAACGTATGTTCCAAACATATACATTACTATAACTCATTTAATTCATCTGATTGACAGGCATAAATAACTTTATAACTCTATTCTGGAAGAAATTGTCATGTGATATATTTTAAAGCAGTAGTATAGACATACAAGATACAGATGGCTTTTTTTACAATAATGCAAGTGTTTCTGAGAATTTGCATAACTATGCAGTATGATTTATAAGAATTTCTATAAATATAATATTTTATTCTATTGACAATAATGAGTATGAGTAAAATGCTCATATACAAGCAATTCAAGTTTTTTTTTTGGAAGCTGTTGACTGCATTTACATGACAGAAAATAGATGCATCTTAATATATGTAATGTCTGAACTATATTAGCCAAAGTTTTTGATTTAAATGAATGTTAGAGCTTATTTTTACATACTTTGAATAAATTAATATGTAAATATGGCTTCCTTTTTTTTTTTTCTCTCTCTCTCTCTTTCTTTCACTCTCTCTTCCTCTTTCACGTCTTTTATTTCTCTCTCTCCTCTTGGTTCCTAATATCAAGATTATTTGACTGCTATTTGAATACAATAGATGTATATAGTAGTATGAATAGTTTAAAAAAAAAAAAAGTTTATTTTAGTTTATATGATGCTGTTTTATCAAATGTGTAGTCTTGTCTTGCTAGATAATTGAATTGAAAGCTGTTAATTTAAGTTAAATATAACCAGTATTACATTGATAAGGTGGTAGCTGAGGTACTGCTGTTTAGGGTAGGGGGTTAACTTGAGTGGTAAATACTACTCTAAGTTGGAGTTTTTAACTCCAGGCTGGATGCAAGGTTTAATCCTTACATTATTTTCACTTGTTCATTGTTATATGTATATAGTTTTGACATCCACAATATATTTTGTACACTCATTGTCACTACAAACAAAATTGAATCCTATACAAAATCCCATAAGAGATTCAATAAATACAGCTATATTTAAAGGTACACCTAAAGGAGGAGATGTAACATTACTTATATTGTTATTTGTTATTTTGATTATAAGATTCTTAAGTTTTAAAAATGCCAAATGACATCTTTAAAAGGAATTTCTTTAAACATTAATGGATTGAATAATCCGTGTAAAAGGGCAAGCCTAATAAGATACATTAATTTACATAAGGCCAACTTAGTCTTCCTGCAAGAAACCCATCTCTTAAAAAAAGATATTGATAAACTAGCCACAAACAAATATACAGTACTGGTTAGTTCAGAGCACACTCAGAAAAAAGGGGAGTGGCTATTTTATGGAATAAAAGTATGCCCATTCCTAAAACCATTAAGTCTTATCAGGATGACAAAGGAATGTTTTGTATGGTTACAATACAAATTAATGGGAAGACTTACACTTTAATTAATGTATATTGGATACCTGGAATTGGTATTAATACAGTGAAACATCATCTTGATAAGATCATATCATTCTCTATAGGAGATATTATTTTAGCTGGTGACTTTAATTGTATACTACATGAAAGTGATACTACCACTATAGGAAAAAGAAGAATTACATCTAATGCAAAACATTTAAATGATTTTGCTAATTCTTATCATTTGAATGATATTAATAATCAGATAGATTCAAAATCATTACCATACACCTTTTTTCTAACAGATACAAAACTTATTCAAAAATAGATAGGGTCTTTATTTCTAACCAGATGGTAACAGATTTAATTAATTCCAAAATCATTTCATGTCCTATATCTGATCATAATTCAATTGTTTTTGAATTCATGATAAAAATACTCATAATGTTCAGATCAAAAGGATACCAGCATACTTAACTCAACTAAAAGACTATAAAGAATATATACTTTCAGAAGTAAAACATTTTTAGACATAAATAATACTCCTGAAGTCTCCATTGTCTATGTTTGGGATGCCTTAAAATCATATCTATATGGACAAAGTATCAGATGGTATAATAATAAAAGGAAATCTTGGGATAAGGAATTGTTAGATATTCAAAGTAAATTAGACTCTTATAAACATAATAATAAAGAAAATATTATGGACAAGAAAGTTATTGAAGAAATAAACAAACTAAATGAGAAATGCAAAGAAATTTTAACTCATAAAGTTAAAATAACTTTAGAGAAATACAAGTTTTGTCTTATTCAATAAGCCCCAAATACTTACATAGACTTAAAAATAAAACAAAAAGGTTGAATAAACAAAACCATATCAAAGAAATCTTTTCTCTAAGGAAAAGAAGAATGTTTCTAGTATACCAGAAATACTAGATGAATTTAGAAATCACTTTCACAAAATTAACCATAATAACATTAACATGGAACCTAAAGATAAAATAAAGGAGTTTATAACCACAAACATGAATAAAAAGCTTAATAAACAACAGATTAAACTATTGGACAAAAGTATTTCATATACAGAGGTTATTACACAAATAAATAAGCTTAAATCAAACAAAGCACCGGGTAATGATGGTATTATACCAGAGATATATAAAATCCTTTCTAAAAGTACATATTCATTAATGCATAAGGTTTTTATTTTGGCCCAAACTGAGTTAATAACCCCCCCCATCTTGGCAATATACATTTATTTCGCCAATTTTAAAACCTAATAAAGATCCAACTAGATGTACTTCATATCGGCCCATCTCATTACTTAATGTTGATTATAAAATGTTTATGAGTATTTTTGCTGATAGATTGAAGACAATCATCCCCGGCATTATAGATATAGATCAGACAGGCTTCATTGTAAATAGAAATACTTTTGATAATATAAGAAGAACTTTAACATTAATTGATTTTGCAAATAGGAAAAAGAAAGATTTAACACTTATTAGTCTTGATATAAGTTCAGCATTTGATTCAGTAAGTTGGGACTATCTGTTTACCTTACTGAAGTGCACAAACTTCTCAGATGCATTTGTAAATCTAATTGAGCATTTATACAAAGGAACATTGGCTTATATTAAGGTAGGAACATATGTTTCACAAAAATACCCATTTTAAAGGTACAAAACAAGGATGTCCACTTTCTCCACTATTATTCACTTTAGTAATGGAGCCTTGGGCTAATTTGATCAGAAACAGTACTGATATAGAGGGTTTTGAAATAGATGAAAATACAACATCCAAAATTCAACTTTTTGCAGATGATGTTCTAATTACATCAGCAGGATCTAATTCTTCTATGCAGTCTCTATTTGATAAAATGATGAATTTCAAAAGTATTTCTGGTTTAATATTCAATAAAGAAAAAACTAAAATACTACCTATATATACACGAAAAAAATTCTCATTAGTGATTTTACTAAATATGTACCCAATTCAGGTCAGATAACTTATTTAGGTATAATACTATCTAAAGATATTAAATCTATTATATATAATAATTTTAATACCTGTTTTCTTAATATACAAAATCTTTTTAATACCTGGAATAATATGTTTTTTACTATGGAGGAGAGACTTACAATTATTAAAATGATAATATTCCCCAAGATTTTATACTTAATACAATCAATAATACTTCCACCTACAAAAATAATTATCAAGAAACTGAATACACTAATGTTAAATTTCCTATGGGCACCTAATAGACCTAGGATTGCATTAAAGAAACCTACTAATAGCTGGTCTCAAGGGGGTATTTCTTTTCCAGACTTTAATTTATATACTATCTCTTCTGTTGTAAAAGTTATTACTTTATTAATAGATCAGTCATATGTCGCAAAATGGAAAGATTATTGGGAGCTAATTAGTATGCACTTCATGAAAATCTCCTTAACACATAAAAATATGATTGTAAATTACTCCATGTTATGGTTACTAAAGGAATTTTGTACTTCACCTATTACACCTAAACATATGGTTTGTTACCCATTAAATATTATTATTAGCTATCGTAACTTTATATTCATGCACCCTAAGTATAGGGAATGGAATTTTATTATATTACCTATAATGTATACTCAGGGTATGCTTTTGTCATATACTTCTGAAGGAACTCATTTAGCTATAGATAATGATCTAAAGTACTGGTATCAGTTGATATCTGATAATAAAGTTAAAAATCTAGATTTCTTAAAACAAGAATTTGATCTAAGAGAAACTTGCTGGTTAGAGGTTCAGACCTTTAGACAACATCTCATTAATAAAATAGATCTAATGTCTATAACAGTTAAAGAATCTATTCCAACACTGATTGATTACTTGATATTAAATTTACAACATAAAGTTTCTGATAAAGGTAAACTTTATACATACATAAAATTATCAGACAAGAAACTTTTTACAGTGTAGATACATACTGGAATTATTTCACTTCTATTAATGGGGACCCACCAAATCAACAAGATAAACAATATATATTGGAATCTGCCTATAGAACTACGTCTTCCATTGTCTGGAGACTTTATACATGGAAATTTTTACATAGATCTTTTTATACGCCTTTGATGATGAATAAAATAAATAATAAAGATAATCTATGTAAGAGATGTAATGTAGAAATTAATGCTGACTGGGCTCATATGTTTTATGACTGTATAAAATTGAAAGAATACTGGAAGTCAATTAATGAATTTTTGCAGGCTCTTTTTACAGATAATTTAATTATTTCTAAATCTCTTATATTATTCAACACACCTGTACCTCAAAGTGTTAAAAAGGTTAAGCTTCCCTTGTTATGGTCTATTCTAGCAGTGGCTAGGAAAATAATAACCAGAAATTGGATTTCAGATACACCTCCTTTGTTCAATGAATTTAAAAATGTTATGAATATAGTGTGCCATATGGAAATAAACACAATTAGGTCAAGAACAACTAGAAAAACATCTTATTATATTGTATGGGATAATTTACAAAATTTGTTAAAAAAATCCTAATTTCAATAGCATGGTATTTTAGTTTAATTAATTGATCTGATTGTAGTGGATGTCTTTGTAAATACTTTAGTTGTTTTGTTGAATGTTATAATCATATCTATTTTTAATTACTTGTATAAAATTGTTATGATATTTCTCTTGTATGTTAAAACAATAAACCTGTTTTGAAAAAAAAAAGTTTGTAAATGTCAATATTTGGGTGTTTCATTTAATTTCAGTACACCCATATACACATGCACACTATACATATATATATATATATATATATATATATATATATATATATATATATATAGTTTACAGTTGCACAACAGCCTCCTCCTCGAACATGGTAGGAGCGACAGTCGGAATGTCGACGTTCATGTGTACTTCCGTTCAGGAGGACGTACACAAGGCAGGGACTCAAAGCATGGTTGGCAATGGGAGTTGCTAACATTAAGATCGACAGAATGTTGTCGATCTTGTTGCATCGACTATACAACCTTCTTAATATGTATGAGTCAAGGATATGCGTCGTGCAAATCACTGTTCGCGGTTGTGATTTTCATTCTTTTTATAGTAAACCATATATGTATATATAATATAGGTTGACTGATGCCACTCAGCATTAACTAATTTATTCTATATAATTTATTTAGATGGGTGTTTCACCACAGGGATTTAATTTAAAATTTCTCATTATATTTGGTGCAGATAGGGACTCCCTTATCAGTGCAACTGTTTAAGCGAGTATTGATGTCAGAGGTATAGACAACAGCTTTAGCAATGAGTCCATCAGAAAAAGTTTGACTTTTGAGATGTTTCTAAAAAGACAGAAGAGATAGTTGCAGGGGATAAGGGTGGCACAGTGATGCAGCAGGTTGTGTTGTTGCCTCACAGCAAGAGGTTTGGTGGTTCAATTCTTGACTGCGTCCCTTCTGTGTTGTGTCTGTATGCTCTCCCTGTGTTCATGTGGGTCTCCTCCAGGTGCTTCAGTTTCCTCCCATATTCTAAACACATGCAGTAGGTGGATTGGACACACTAAATTGGCCAATTGGCCATAGGTGCTGCAGATCATTGTCACTGGTACAGTGACATACTATACACACATATATATATATATATATATATATATATATATATATATATATATATATATATATATATATATACATGTTTAAGCATAGATGCAAACATCCCTCCTCATCCCTATCCTAAAGACAGCTGCCTTCTGTTTAATTTGCTGACATTAGACTGAGAGAAATATAAAAGAAAAAATGACTGCAGTAGTATATTTCTTCAGTTTGTTGCTGTCAGATACACAAGCACATTTAGCCTCCTTAGCACCACCCACAAAATGTAGCCAAATGTGCATGTTTGAGAGGAAAGTAAGTACGTTGTTGAAAGTATAAAACTTCGAACACTACAAGATCGAACTTGTAAGTTCAAAGTGTCATAATTTCGAACAACGTAAAAAAAATAAATAAAACAACAAAAAGAAACTAACTCTTGTAAGCAGGGGAGCAAGCCCCCTTGCACCCCCACACCCCCCGCTCTTTAAATATACCAACTGCGAGATCACACTACAGTGCGGTAAAGGGAAATCTTTCCGCACTGTATTGCGATCTCGGAGTTGGAATATTTAAAGAGTGGGGGGGATGCAGGGGGGATTGCCCTCCTGCTTACAAGAGTTAGTTTCTTTTCTTTTCTTTTTTTTCTTTTTTATTACTTAATCGAAGTTCTGAAACTTCGAACATAAGGTTTCGACCTTATGGTGTTCGGAGTTTCAGAACTTCGATTATGTAATAGGAACCCAAGAAAAATAATGATCAAAGTAATTTATTTCAAGTTGTTCCTCTAGAGAGTGTGCTGCTCATAGACTAATTATAGTGACCTTTAGCAGATATCTCTGAGATTTGATTGTTAGGATTGTTAAAAAAATAATGACCAGTGTCCCTAACCCCAGATAAGCTATTGTGACTTTCTATGCACACAACTTAGCAGGTCCCAAAATACAGTTTGAGTGTAGAGGCCACGAGACTGTCAGAAGCTCTAGTGGCCTACATGGTTTGTGATGCATTTTATGACTTATTTTTGAAAGTCAGTCACATACTGTCTGTTCTTTTTTTTTGCTACTAACCAGTGATGTTTGCACCCCCCCCCCATGTTACCACTATGAAAATTAGTGCTATTATTTATTTATTTTTTTGATATGCAGAAAGATACTAATTCTGCTCCTGGGAAGTCAGGTCCTTCACAGACATGTGCTGCAGATCATTGTCACTGGTGCACATGCTCACACACGCACACACATGCACACACAGACACACACAAAGTATGCTTACTCATAAACAAATCAGAACTCCAGTTCACCTACAGTATATCTGTAGAGGACTGAAAAAAATAGAGCCCCTGAATAAAACCCATAGAGAGAGACAGGGACCCCATACAGAATCCATGCAGAAAAAAACACAGCCAGTAATTTAACCGCAGACCCACTGCTAATTGATGCACCATTGTGCCAGTGTGTATTTTGGTTTTGCACACCATGCACACATCAACAAATACAGTCACTTACTGTTTACAGTGATGAAGTCTGACTGTGACAGGAAGGGAAAGAAACTGTGGCCAGCTTGTTACGCTTATATATATTTTTGATACCCCCCAACCTCTGCAGACATCTATGCATAAGGCGTAGCAATGATAGTTTTTTTACTGTTTTCAGAAATGCTGTACATTTTGTGGCACTGTTCTTGATGAGCCAAATAAGTGAGCATTCAGTTGTTATTAAATAACCCAAAGAGTAAGTTACTTTTAACCACAGATGGCCGCTGCACCTATCAATTACAGCACCTTTGCTGACTGTACATACACCAGATGTCTGATTGCTATTAATAATGGCCACGGTATATTATTACAACTTGCTTTACACAAATATTCATTCAGCTTGCAAAACCAGAGTAATGACTATTTAACATTAGCAAATAGCATCAGGGCAGTTGTTTTATTCCACAGGTGGCCTCCGTACTCATCAGTTACAGTCAAATTCCTAGCCAAGTACACCTTAGACATTTGACTGTTACAAAGTTAAAATAAATTACTGTTGACATTATTTTTATGTAACACAAACAGTAGATAAAGTATCCCAACTTGCTTTGTACAGATATAAAATAATCTTTCAGAACAAGAATGACTGCTTAACATGAGCAAATCAAAAATATATGCACATACGCTAGCTATAAGTAGGGAATATAAAATTTAATTAAAAAAGTGTACAATAAAAAAGTTTGTCCTTTCCAGCATTCACTACCTGTCCTTCAGTACTGATTCAGTTCTTCTTCAGGCGCAAGTCACTTCATACAACCTGAGGCACTGCTTTTTCTAGCATTCTGATGAAGTCCTTATTTGGAGTGAAGGAAAATACTTAACATCCATTGTTAATAAATTTTCTGGCTTGGAGTTTTTGTGATTGATTTCCTTCCAACATTGGGATTAGGATCATAGGAGGTTACTAGGCTAATGACCTTGGGGCTCTTACAAGCCTAGCCAAGAGTTTATCCCCAAAAAGAAACCCCAGTTAGCACTTGTTGCCCCTGTCAATGAGAGATACAGGTGGAACCCCTGGGACAAATTTGTGGCACCCCATCCACTCATCAAGGTTGCACTTGAGGAGGGATAGCAAAGTACTCTGATGTGTATGGGAAGTCTATTTGAGATGGGTCAGCCTCTGGGAGACAAACCTGTCACTCCAGCAGTTTTTTTTATGCAACATATTAGATTCAGGCCTTTTGAATGGGTAATGCTCAAAGAGCTAGACTTACAGATATGGAGCATCTCTAGTATTAGAATGTATAAGAGTGTACGTCTTATTTGGTGTCCTTGTTTTCTTCACATGCTTGTGCCTTTTGGTGTTGGTTATCAGCTGTCATTTGTACACCCCACACCCCAAAATGACAGATGAGCATGTAATAAGTTGTAAGTGCATTATTCTGTATGAGACTGTATGAATAAATGCAGGACTTTAAAAAAAAGACTAGTTGAGTCAGCTGCCTTTATTGTTCATAGGTTGGTACTAGGCTATCGACCCTAGTATATGGCCTGTATAGGCCAGCCTATACAATCCTAGCCATAATAATTCCCTGGAAATTTCTTCCCACAATATTTACTTCTCTGGGCCCCTGTCTAGCAGGGCGACTGACATGATCCCCGGGGTGAATTTTCTATCTCCCATCCAATCATCAAGGTTCCTTTTGAAGAGGGCCAATGAGGCGCTCTGCTTGACATGTATGGGCAGTCTATTCCAGAGTCTGGGGAGTCTCTGGGTCAGGAACCTATCCCTCCAGCATGTTTTGTTTATTGTGATGACAAGGTTTAGATCCCTGGAGTGTGTGGCTCTGAGGGATTGGGATTTCTTTAAGTGTAGCATGTCCAACAGCCCTGGGTTTGACATGGCTTTGTATGTTAAGCAGAGATCACCTGGGAGTAGATGATATATTATTATTATCATCATTATTATTATTATTATTATTATTATTATTACTATTACTATTGTTATTATTGTTATTGTTATTGTTATTATTATTATTACTATTTTTATTATTGTTATTATTACTATTATTATTATGATCATTATTATTATTATTGTTATTATTATTGTTGTTATTATTATTATTGTTATTATTATTGTTGTTATTATTACTATTGTTGTTATTATTATTGTTATTATTATTATTATTGTTGTTATTATTATTATTATTATTGATGTTGTTGTTATTATTATTATTATTATTATTATTATTATTATTATGATGATGATGTAGAAGTCAGAATGCAGTTCTTTCTGCCAGAAGAGGAAAGTTGACTATTTTAAGGGAAAAAAAATGTAGAAATAAAGACAAATTTTACTTTGGGGCAGGGCTGCAGTCTAGCAATCTAGTACCAGAAGCCAGACATGGAGGCAATCATAAATGTCCACTTTTTCCAGTGTACTATTGGAATCTTGTAGTAGGCAGGTTTATGTCAGGATCTCCTAAATAATTATTATCTGATATTGTTCTGGTGGTCTTCTTTTTAATCTTACACAGTACCCCCATAACCTTTTGACATTATTATTATTATTTTGCAGTCCTTCCTCTAATAGAATATTTTCTGTCAGTCACTGAGAACTGCATCCTCTTTGGTCAAAGTAACTGTATTGGATGTTCATCGTGTTACCCTGCTGCAGTCATTACACTTGGGCTATCCTGTCGTCAGGCGGTTCCGCAGTCGGCCGGAATTCCAAAGTCTTGGTCCGGCGTCGGTTGCTGCCGCCTCTTCCCTGACGTCAGTGCGCCAGGGGTATATATAATGCAACCAACGCCATTTTCTTCAGTCTTTCTTGCCGTGCGGTGCCCGATGCAGAAGCAGTTCGCAAGTGCCGGTCGGCCAACTCCTGAGATTTTCGAATTCGAATTTCAGACCAAAGTCTTCTATAAAGCTAAGTACCCTGTTGGGGAAATTTTTCTTGCCTCAGACCGATGTCAGAAAAAGTTAACAATTGTTATTTCTTGTGGGAAGCAAATACCTCATAAGGATTTTCATTCTTATTCCATACCTTGCCTAAGCCCAGACCACGACGTCACTACTTGTCGGTTTTGTGCTAGGTTTAATAAGCGTACTATTAAAAGACGCTTTGATTTCGCACGACACTACTTCGGTAGGGAATTTAACTACACCATGCCGTCAGAGCAACCGACTACCGGCGTGCACAAAAAACGCAAGGATAAGGACAGACAGCCCAGGCCTAAGCTAGATTCCGAGGCCTCGGCTGATCCGGTCTCCGGTTCTCCGGTCCTCAGTGAGGCTCCGACGCAGCCCCTGACTACCGTAGATCTGGAACCCGAGAACGCTACGGAACTTTTGGCGGAATGCACCAGGCTGACGCAGCCATTCAGTTCAAGCCCATCCGACGATATTGCTACAAAAGACGTCGGTGCTGCAGAAACGCCATCAGTTTCTGAAGGCATTTTCAGACCGACGACTCTCACCATTAAAACGTTTTCTAAGTCGAAGACTCCTCTTAAATATGAAAGGACTGCACTTCAGATGCTCAAAATGGCTGAAGATTTGATTTCTCTAATCAGGGGTTCCCAGCCCCCTCCTGACAAAAGGCCTAGACAAGAGGAAGATTATGCATCCTCTGAACAAGTGTCCATTTCTTCAGACTCCTCTGAGGACCAAGATTACTCCTTCTCTCCTTATGAAGATTCTGATGCTGAGGACTCTATTCTCTCAGCTTCTCCTCCTGAAGACTACTCCTTTGGGGAAACTTTACACACTATGAGGGAACATTTTCACTGGGAAGGTCAGGATTACTCTGACTCGAAGAAAAGGCTCAGAGAGTTTCTTTTACTCCCCCAACACAGACCACTAGCCATCCCACCAGTTTTGGACATTGTGGATGATGTTTATTTAGAATCCAGTTTCAACCCAGACTCTCTACCTCCTGCTCCGGCTAAGCCTGACAGATACTATAGAGTGCCTGATTCCCACAAAGTTCTTTACAAAAGCCCTGTAGCTGACCCAGAGACTATCTCCCAGGGTCCCAAGGGGGCTAAAGCTTCTATGGCTATGAACCCAGTACCTTCTGAGAGGGATTCCAGAGCACTAGACAGGTGGGGGAAAAAGGTTTATACCTCAGCCACACTAGCTATGAGGGCACTGAATTGCCAATTTCACATGCTTAAGTATCAGCAATTCCTAATCTCTCAGTTAAAGCAAAGAATAACCACTCTCCCTCAACAATCTGAACTGAAAGAAGTACAGGATCTGTTGCACGCCACTGAGCAGGTGGGCAAACATACCTTACAATGTGGGTTTGATTCTTTGGAGCCCTCCTGCAGAGCAGCTGTCACTGGGTCTGTTATACGCAGGCATGCTTGGTTATGATTCTTTGGAGCCCTCCTGCAGAGCAGCTGTCACTGGGTCTGTTATACGCAGGCATGCTTGGTTAAAGGAACAAACTCTGCCTGATCATGTTAAAGCAAAACAACTGGATGCTCCCTTACAGCAGGATGTTCTTTTTGGAGTTAAAGCAGAAGAAGTTTTAAAGAAAATGGAGGATAAGGCAAAATCTATGCAGACAGTCAAAGATTTCCTACAGGTACAACCCCCTCACTTCAGCAGAAACTGGCCAACAAAAAATTAGTCCTTTCCAGCTACTGACAGACCACAGAGGGGTAAATACAGACACCCAAGGGACAGAGGACAACCACAAGCCCAGTATAAACCTCGCCAATGGGGCACTACAACACAGAAGGGAGGAGAAGACAGGTCTCAATCCACCAGAATGCAAACACAATGACTTGCACCTCATCTGGCCAAGCAATACTCTCTTGGCAGCCCCCTTGGGGGGAAAACTCACACTTTTTGCAGACAACTGGCACATTGTCACAAAGGACAAATGGGTCCTAGACATAATTTTACGAGGATACAGATTCCACTTTCACACATTGCCAATGAAAAGAGGAATGCCAAACCTGCCACAAAATCAATGGGCAGAGGCACAAAAACAAATTACAGCTCTCATGGACATGAGAGACATTCAACTGGTACCTACTCCAGAGCAAGGCCAAGGATTTTACTCAAGACTCTTTCTAGTGCCCAGAAAGGACAATGCCTGGAGACCAATTCTGGACCTTTCAATTCTAAACACTTACTTACAAGTACCCAAATTCAGGATGCTAACACTACAGCAGCTACTTCCCATGTTGGGCAAGGAAGCATGGCTAGTAATGTTGGACCTCAAGGAGTTATACCTGCATGTCCCTATCAGACAAAGTTGCAGAAGATACCTCCGTTTCATTGCAGGTTCAACCCATTACCAATTCTCTACACTGCCCTTTGGCTTATCTACTGCGCCCAGAGTCTTTACATAATGCCTGGCACCAGTAATTGCATACTGCAGACAAAGAGGAATTCAAATATATCCATACCTGGACGACTGCCTCATCCAAGCAGAAAGCAAAGACATTCTCTTACATCATCTGGCCTTTGTAAAGCATCTACTAAACTGCCTGGGGTACACAGTAAATGAAAAAAAGTCAAAATTAGTACCCTCACAAATAATGACATTCCTGGGTGCCAGCTTGAATACAACGGCCCAGAAGACTTATCTTACGCCAGATAAACAACTACAACTGATTCAATATTTCAAGACAATGGCAACAAAGACCCAATTAACTGCAAGAAAAATTCTGCAGGCCTTGGGCTTCATGGCATCTTGCATACTAATAATACCATTTGCAAAGCTGCATATGAGGAAATTACAGTGGTACCTAAAAAGCGTATGGTCTCAACACAGCCACAGCTTGGACACAATTATATCTCTCATTCCCTGCCTACAACAGGAATTTATATGGTGGTCACAGGCATGTCACCTCAACAAGGGTCAGCCTTTCACCTTGCCCCCAGCCAGGCAAACTATCACAACAGATGCTTCAGATTACGCCTGGGGGGCACACATGGCAGGACAATGCATTCAAGGCCTATGGACTGCAGATCAAAGAAATCTGCACATAAATCAAAAAGAGATGCTAGCTGTACAGAAAGCTCTGACAGCCTTCAAGGATCTACTACATCCAGGACAACTTGCAATAAAGACGAACACCACAGTAATGTGGTACATAAACAAACAAGGGGGTACACATTCCTACCCTCTATGCAGGCAAGCAATGATCTTATGGAACACAGCTCTGGCTTACCAAGTTCAACTACAAGCTCAATTCCTGCCAGGACAGAAAAACACATTGGCAGACGACCTCAGCAGAAACATCAAGGATCCCCACGAGTGGAAACTAGATCCACAGATATTTGCAATGATAACTCAAAAATGGGGCCTTCCAGACATAGACCTGCTTGCCAGTCCTCAAAACTATCAACTAACAAAATTTTGTACGAGGACATTTCATCATCAAGCTTGGAAAGTGGACGCACTCTCTTTCAGTTAGAAAAACCTGACAGTATATGCCTTCCCTCCATTGCCTCTCCTCACAAAGGTTCTTCTGAAAGTCAAAAAGGAGAGACCACGAATGATTTTCATAGCCCCAGACTGGCCATGCCAGCAATGGTACCCGCTATTGAGAAATATGGCCCACAGCCCACCATGGATATTGCCTCAAATCCCCCATTTGCTCACACAACAAAACAATCAGATTCTTCACAGCCAGCTCAAAACTTTAAATCTGGCTGCATGGCAAATCAACTAAACATCCAACCAGCTCCTCTTTCCCAAGCAGTTCTGGATGTTATTCTGAAAGCCAGAAGGCCAAGCACCAGGAAGGCTTATTCAGACAAATGGAAAAGGTTTTGTGCCTGGAACCAAGCTAAAGGCCAAGACACAATTCAGCCTCACATGCCTCACATTCTACAGTATTTAGCTGAGATGTTGCACAAAGGACTTTCTTTTTCCTCCATTAAAATCCATGCTTCAGCTATTTCAGCTCACTACAACACGGATCCACCTTTATTTTCACATCCTCTTCTAAGGCAGTTCCTCTGGGGGCAAAAACATTAGACCACCCAGGAGAGCTCCTACACCAACATGGGACCTCAATTTTGTTCTGGAAAAACTAACGCTACCTCCTTTTGAACCAGCTTTCTCTGCAGATCTTCAGTTCCTATCATGGAAGACTGCCCTGCTCCTAGCAATAACTTCAGCTAGAAGAGTCTCAGAGCTACAGGCACTAATGGCAGTGGAACCTTTCCTCATTTTTCATCAAGACACAGTTTCTCTACGAACTAATCCTTCCTTTATGCCTAAGGTGGTTTCCAGTGTGGCTTTAAATCAGACCATCCACTTACTCACCTTCTTCCCAAATCCACAGAACAAAGGTGAGAAACTCCTGCATTCCTTGGACATTCACAGGCAACTTCATTACTACTTGGACAAAACTAAGGCTTTCACAAAATCTGACCAACTCTTTGTATCCTATGCTACAGCTTCTCAAGGGAAGGCTATATCAAAGCAAACCATTTCTAAATGGATAGGTCATTGCATACGTTTCTGCTATACCCATCATGGGAAACCAGTCCCTGCTAACATTAGGTCCCACTCTACCAGAGCAACAGCTACCTCTACAGCCTTTCTCAGGGGGGTTCCAACCAAGGAGATTTTAGAAGCTGCAACTTGGAGTTCAGTACACACCTTTACCAAATACTATCACTTGCCTCTTTACTCTAAGACCAGGGCGGGCTTCGCCACTGCAGTTCTGCAGGGCCTTATAGCCTCCACTAACCCTCTATGATACCATCCCCCCTTCCTTAGCTTTGGGATTCAACCCAAGTGTGATGACTGCAGCAGGGTAACACGATGAACATAGTACAGTTTTGTACCTACCATAAATGTAGATGTTCGAGTGTTCACCCTGCTGCAGTCCAGGTTACCCTCCCTCCATCCCCTCTGATCTACTGGCTAAATCTCTTCCATACCTTACTGATGTATTTGCTTATATCTGAAGGGATTTTGTGTTTGTGCAGAGGTTACTCCATTTGGTTCTAAATTCTGACCACCTTTTTGGGGGGCACCTGACATCTGGGGCAAGAAAAACTGAAGAAAATGGCGTTGGTTGCATTATATATACCCCTGGTGCACTGACGTCAGGGAAGAGGCGACAGCAACCGATGCCGGACCAAGACTTTGGAATTCTGTCCGACTGCGGGACCGTCTTACGACAGGATAACCCAAGTGTGATGACTGCAGCAGGGTGAACACTCAATACATTTATGGTAGGTACAAAACTGTACTTTTGCAGGAGTGCACTATTTGACATGTACGTCACTATTTTTTGCTCCTATTTATCACCTGTGTCAAAACAATGCCTTCACTGTAACAGCTAATAAATCTGTAATTTTCGTTTTGATACTTTGTCAATAAGTTAAGAAAAAATAAAGTTGTACTAATATCAAGAGAGTACAACAGTGAACACTGTATAGATATAAAGCCATTGTATGTTTCTTATTCATAAAAGAAGAATGAAAATCCAGCAGGAAACTGGGTGAGGATATACCAATTTTCATAGAACTACAATGTTTGTGTCTTTCGGCTTTTCCCGGTTAGGGGTTGCCACAGCGGAACTCCGGTCCACTAATGATTGGCAGTTGATTTTTACGTACCGGCTTGCCAGGCCTGACGCACAACCTTTAATGAACGTACACCCATTCACGCATATCTCCACGCAGAAGACGCTCTAGCTGAGAATCGAACCGGACAGCATCTTACTGTGAGGCGACAATGCTACCACAGCACCACCACCGCGGGTTCATAGAACTACAATGCTCACAGCAAAACAATTTCTGAAAAAATAAGGTGCCCCCACATTCCCTTTAATTTAAGACCTTCTTCTTCTTCTTCTTTTGGCTTTTCCCGGTTAGGGGTCACCACAGCGGATCACCTGTCCGCTCATGATTGGCAGTGGAGTCGGCACCCAACCTTCCACAGAAGGCACACACACACACGCACTCACACCTAGGGCCAATTTAGAGGGTCCAATCCACCTACAGCATGTCTTTGGGATGTGGGAGGAAACCGGAGCGCCCAGAAGAAACCCACGCGGCCACAGGGAGGACATGCAGACTCTGCACAGAAGGCACCCCTGCCGAGAATCGAACCGGAGAACCTCTTTCTGTATTAACACATTTAATTTGGCATATCACTCCCCTTTCCAAATAATTTTCCACTTTTCCCAAGATTTCATTAGTAAACAAGTGGTTTGTCTCCCCCTTATAAGACAGGCAACAAATAAAACTTTTTCAAAAGCTGCAGTGCCTTTGCTCCAAACATCCATGCAGTACTGAAATATCTGAACAATCTAGCTTTGGTCCTGTACATTTTTTTTCATTTCTGTACATCCCATTTCCAATCTGCTACATTTTTGCTTATTTACATTAATAATATAGATATCGTCTCAGAGAAAATACCAGAATATATATACCCTCTCTTCCTTCACACCTTGAAGGAATCTTCTCATACAGTGAGACCTCACCCTCAGAGGTCATAATCACTTGTTCAGTTATGTGATGATGATTGATTCCATTTCATATAATACAGCTTTGTCCTACCTCAATATATACAACCCTTTAAATACGATAATGATTTTTAGCTAACTATTGTTTCCTGGACCTCTATTGTTGATGGCATGTACCACCCATATTTCTTAAAACTCTTCAAAAATAACTGGAGTTTTCTGAAAGTACCGACAGCACATTACCTTCTTATGAAACCAGCAATGAATGTTTGCTGACACTTTGGAGGAATTAAATATAGGAGCTTTCAAAAATCAGTCATAAGTTCAGAGATTTCAGAAACCAGAAGTCTCAAATGGAATGTTTATATGGGTCTCTTTCTGAACAATCATTTTATTCTGCTAAAATATGGTAATGCTTCAGAAAGTGAGCTATTAAAATCTTTAAACAGCATGCTGCACTGAAAGTCAGGTTAGAAATAGGCTACATACAACAACCCATGATTTAATGGACTTGTGATGTCTGCAGAGAGTGATTTAACAGTTTGCAACAACAAAAATATGCTTTCATGCCAGTATTCTAAGTACACAGGCAAAACAGTCAGTCATTTTGTTTAGTATCTCCTGCAACTCTGAGAAGTCCTTTTACCTATGATTACTAAATATTTGATGAACCACTACAGGTTTCATGATTTAGAGCAAAATAACTGGCATAAACCACACGGTTAATTTATAAGGGATAAAATTTGAATTATACAATGAATGGCCATTAATATTTAAAAAAGAGCATGCTGAATGGCCAGCCCAACCAGCGTGCTTGTTGTAAATCCGAGAATATACTAACAGAAAAATGCCTGGTCTCCTGCACTTTCTCCATTAGTATATCGCCTATTTTTTTTTTTCTTTTTTTTGAACTTTTCTTCTTTTTTTTTGCCCCCAAAAAGAAAACGGAAGACCTGAAATGAATGAGGGAGATGGCATAGACAAAAATAAGAGGCTAATCAGGTACGTTCTACAAAATTAAAGAAACTTACCTGATTATCCTTTTATTTTGTCTGTCCCAGCTCTCCCAAATGTAAAAAGTCTCCCGATTTCTTTTTTTATTTTCAACTAAAAAAAAAAAAAAAAAAAAAAAGCAATGGAGATCTTCCTTTCTCAGTTGCTACCTTTGCACAGCACTGATGTACTGCATAAGTGTGTGAACAGAAGTCACATACACATGCACAGTACAACAGAAAAAGCCCCAGGATACCGGAAAACCATGGAAGGGCAGCACGGAGGCATTATACAAAGACATTATTTAAGAAAAGTAAGCATTTTTTTCTTAAATAATGTCATTGTATAGTAGCAATAACCCACGGCTGGGTGTGGGCAATGCTGGATTCACCCACGGTTGGCTTTGTTTGATCACTTGAGCTTCACCCTTGTGACCAAATGACACCAAACATGGGTAAATCCAGCATTACCCACATCCATTTGTGGGTTATCGCTTAATTATACAATGACTGGCCATTAGCATTCCAAAACGTGCATGCTGATTGGCCAGCCCAACCAGCGTGCCCATTGTAAATCCGACATATATTAATGGAAAAAGGTCTGGTCGCACGGACATTTTCCATTACTATATGACTTGACTTTTTTTTGTCTGTGTGCGCGCACAGGTAGCAAGGGAGAAAGGAAGATCTCCATTGCTTTAATCTCGCTATGTTATATGTTTAACATAGCGAGATATCTTAAAACAAGCAACGGAGATCTTCTTTTCTCCGTTGCTTTTTTTAAAGATATCTCACTATGTTAAACTCATTTAACATAGCGAGATAGCTTTAAAAAAGCAACGGAGATCTTTCTTTCTCCGTTGCTTCCTCTACACAGCTCTGATGTACTGCGTAAGCATGGGAACACAAGTTCCATACGCATGTGCAGTACATCAGAAAAAGCCCCAGGAATAGCAGAAAACCACAAAGACATTATTTAAGAAAAGTAAGTATTTTTTTTTCTTTTTTTTTTTTTCTTAAATAATGTCATTGTATAATAGCAATAACCCATGTCTAGGTGTGGGTAATGCTAGATTTACCCACGGTTGTTTTTGTTTGGTCACTCAGGCTTCGCCCTTGTCACCAAACCACACCAGCCATGGGTAAATCTAGCATTACCCACACCCAGACGTGGGTTATTGCTTAATTATTTTCTCTTCTTTCAGTATCAGCATCACAGTGTCTCTAGAACCAGTTCCGATATTCTGGAACTAATTAGACTGAGGACTATCTGACTTATGTAGTAAATACTGAAAATATCCTTTGCTAAAGGAACCTTTCTGACCTTTAAGAATTTCACTGCTGAGGTGTCCTTTTATTTAAAAAATGATGTAGGTGCAGAAACTGCTTCAAACAGAACTAGCAGTCCTTCCTTCAACTGTACCGTACATTAAAATTTTACAACTTCTTTGCATCTTTAAAACCTGTAAGAATGAATACTTCTATTAAAATGTGTTCATCACTATATGTAAAATATTTATAAATAGAAACATCATTTCTTATTTTGTGTTATGGCTACATTTAAAAATATTGCATTGCATTATTTCAGTTTATTTATTGATCTATTTCTTAAGCTGTGCACACTTTTCAGTCACGAACTGGACTCCAGGGAAGCAACATGAAACAGTAAAAACTTGTGAGATGTGGTACAAGAGGCAATGCTTACAATTCATTTACATTTTATTTGCATTAATGACTATATTATCAATATACATTTGTTCTCAATTATAGATACAGCAATAATATCTGCTAGACAGGGGGTCCAGGGAAGTAAATAGTGTGGGAAGAAATATCCAGGGAATTTTTATGGCTAGGATTGTATAGGCCCTAGGGCCGATAGCCTAGTACCAACCTATGAACCTATGTATAGTAACACAAAAAATGGCAGCCTTTTGTTACTGCCATGTATCTTGTTGCAAGCATTTTATTTTATTCAGTATCTCTGAAGAGGTTCCATTTCCATTAATATAGCTTATAGACTTTAGAGTTTTGCCTATAAATTTCTCTAATGTTGCATGACTTTGCACCTCTGTTAGAAGGTGATTACAGCAGTAAGGCCCTGGTATATAAAAGGCTTTTCTCATACTGTTGGCTGAAAGTGTAACTTCAGAGTAAAAGTGTTCACATTATTATACCTTGAGTATAGACTTTTGTTTTTACAAAACCTTTGCAGATAGAAATAAGCTGTTACATAATTTATCCAACTTATATAAGGATGTAAGCCGCATTTCTGTTGCCCTTTCAAATGTTCACAAAGACGTGCGTCTGAAGCATTTCTCCCCGGGTCTCTGCTGAAAATTGGCTTTGTTCCAAGTCGGACTTTCCCGGTAAACAAATGTTAAGTAAATAAATAAATATTGGTCGCAATTTGGGTTTTTGAAGTATGCTGTACTGAAGGGACTGGGGTTGTGCCAAAAAATGGAATGCCAGATTTTGTTTTCTGTGGTTTGGAGTGCAGAAAGGCCAGGTAAGGCACATTTAAGTCTGGCTATCAGAATGTTTTGGTTGAGTGCTTTTCTGGTGCCTAATGTGTCAAACTGAGTTGAATCGTAACTTGATAAACAGTTTTCTTAGTGCAAGCTTAGGATGGGTTATGATCCATAACTAGACCAAGATAGGTGTTTTCTGAGAATTGGCAGATGTCATTATTTTATGGATTAACAATTAGTGTATTACAGTCAACTTGCAGTCTTTGGAGTTTGGCAAAAAGATGACAGATTATTTGTTTATATATTTGGTATTAATAGACAAGCTATTTCAAACTATCCAATGCCAGAGTGTTATAAAGTTTTCTTGCAACATATTTTTTGTAGATTGCTTGTAGTAACAGCTGAGGTAAACAAGAGAATGACATTTGCAGACATGGTCACATTGAGGGTTAGAAAATTTGTAGATATGTCATTTAGAAAAGTTGGAACACAATATGTCTTACAATAGATCCCTGAAGGAACAACTAGTGAAAGCACCAACACTAGGGAGGGAGGGAGTTGGCTATACTAGTTTGAAAGGTCCTATTTCTGATGTAATGGTCTAGTCTGGCTATTTAGACATATATATGTGTGTCTGTGTGTGTATGTATATATATATATATATATATATATATATATATAGAGAGAGAGAGAGAGAAAGAGAGACATAATGCATCTTTTTTTTGCCAACTGTATTCTACAAGCAACTAGAGACATGCAGCAGAACTACTCTCTAAAGTAACATGTATCCTAGTCAGCATGGTTCCTTGTCCCTCATGAGTAGGTAACTGTAGGTGCAAATAGTTCAGTCTTAAATATGCTGTAGTCTTCATATATTAACCTTCCAGCAGAACAACTTAAAGATGAAAGGTTAGACCATTAATGAGTGTCTTTTCAGATGTGATTTCATTGTGACCTGCTATAGGTACTAAAGTGCGTAACAGCTTTTTAAGTCTTTGTGCAGGTGAAAATTACTTCCTGTACAGATTACTGATTTAAGTAAAAAATTGATCTGCAAGCATTTTTCTTGTTCAGTGATCATATACATATGCATATAGATACACACACACACACACGCACACACACACACACACACACACACACACATAAATATATATGTAAATATGCACATCATTCTTAAGAAATTTATTTATTTATTTTACATTTGTTGACCGGGACAGTCTGACTGGATACATGTCCATTTTCAGCGGAGGCCCGGGGAGAAAAGCTCCCCAGGGGGTTACATATAAAATCATTACAATGTACATATAGATCAGGAGTCATCAAAACATTATACAAATATAGCACATTTTTACAGTGTAGTTAAATTTATACAATTATAACACATTTTATACTCCAGTTTAATTTAAATGAATTTAATATTCTTAAATTGCACACCTTTTGTTATTGTTCTGTACTGTCTGTCTCCTTATATTAAATTCTCACTACATTCCTGGCTGTTAATAACCAAAAAATGTTTAGTAAAGTGTTTTACATCATTCCCTTATGCAGCAGAGTTTAAAGCATCTTCTCACACCCGATGTTTCTGTTTTAAAATAAATTTTACTTAAGTAACCTACTCATGTACAATACCTATAGATACTTTGGCTGTTTGAACTGACTCTGATGCCTCTGTACCAGTTGTAGCTGGTATGGGCTTTACAAGGGGATGGGAGTTGGTATAATAACTAAGGCATTTACCTCACAATCACAAGATACAGGGGTTGAGTCTCACCTTTGAAAGGGAAACTGACTAGGCTTAAAATGGCCCCCAAGGGCAGCTAGCCACGTGCTTGCCTATGAACCTAAAAATGGAATTAATCTGCTACGTCTTCCCTTCTCAGAGCACTTGTGGGCCTTCTTCCTATCCCACATCATCTTAAATATCTTGAAAGCTTCCCTTTCAGTTGTGTACTCCAGAATTCTGATCCATGATTTTCATAATGTATTTAAAAAAAATAGTTTTGATGAATGCATTTTGTAGTATGTATACTCATGGTGTATCTGATGCCTTCTCCTCATCCCTCCAAAGAGCTTCTACAGTAGAGAGTCGATTATCTAAACTAATTGGGACCTGGGGTAGTTTGGATAATCAAACCTAGATTGAACCGGATAAAAAACTGCAAAAGTCGTATTTTTTCTGCATGCTTTTCAACCATTCAGTGATTTCAGTGGACAATAAAGAATATTTTTCACACACAAGCGGGCTAGAAGCTCAAAAAACACATATGAATGAATACGTATAACATTTACATATACAGACGTTATGATTTTTCCTACCCAAAAACTTTATGCGTTCAGATAACTGACGTTTCTGATAGTCAACGTTTGGATAATTGACTCACTACTGTATTTCATTTAGCCTGTCTAAAGCATAGTGGTAATTTTATGGCAACTCAAACTTGATGCAAATTCACCGCCAGGGCTAAATGAAATGATTTCAATAAAAAGTTTGTTGAAATTAAAAGCATTATGTCGGTAGTTATTACCACTATGTTTTTACATTATTAATACAAGTTCATATTTATTTGTATGTTAACCTTTTATTTGTAACATTTTCTAACATTATGTAGTAAACATTTTAAAGTGTGGTCTTATATGAGCATTTTCTCTTTAAAATTTGCTGTTTAATTAAGTAATTAATCAATTATGTAATTTATGATATCAGAATATTTTGTACTATTTAAGCAATGTATTGAGATGGCTATTTTATCTGAAGAAGTTTACAATTTGCCAGTAAACGAAAGCGCTAATTCATCCAAGCAGTTGCCAGTGTGGTTTGTCTTTGTTTTTTGAATTTATCAGTTTTTGTATTTTTCTTGTGGAGTGTATATATTTAATGCTTGTAGCAGTTGACCATCTATGTCTCCATCCTGTCCCTAGATTACTGTTGTGGCCTTCCTCTAAATACTTTGTAACCGCTAAAGTCCTTGTCTCAGTATGGTTTCCATAATAGCACAGAGTATTCCATCCATGGCCTTAACTGTATCGTGGCTGTATGGTTGTACAGAAAGATAACCTGCCAGTCCCTAGAGCCAGTCTTATGTTGTACGTAGACTAACAGCATGTCGATTGCTGTAACTGCCTCATCTGTCCATGCTCAGCAGTATTAGGTAGGTGTTATAAATACCACGTGTACTTTTTATGTACTGAGTAATCATGTACAGGTGACCCTGGCTGAAGTGTAGCGCTCTGTATGTGCAGTATACCCTACCTACCACTTTTCACTTGGATAGCATGCCCAGGTCCATCATCAGGCTGTTATCCTCCTGCATGGCCCTAATTTTTATGCCATTATCAGAATGGTTTGGCTTGTTTAGTCCCCATACCAAACATGGTGGCACACCACTGGTCAGTGTTCTGGCTCTGTGTAGTATTACATTAACCATTACCCTTAATCCATTGAGGCATGAGTCAGTGACCTTGATGCAGTGCAAAAAGGTTACGGGGTATATCTGAAGGCACTTGTCTGTCCACTTCCACTGGTAACTAGTTTTACTGCTGTAGGATGTTTGTTTTGGTAAGTGCTATATGACCATGTTGATTCATGCCACATATATTATTGTTTTTCAAAAGCACCCCTTTAGGAACGTATCAGTGACTTTGCCATGCAGTCCAATATGGGTACCAGACTTTAGTTTTCAGATGGAATGGTAAACAGATGGGTCATCCTTGAAGAGGAAGAAGAACAAAGTGGCTTCCCAAACATCCAGAATTCCACTTTCACTATGGAGCTGTTGAAAAAAAAGACCAAGTCCCTAGCTACTTTATTTCTTGGGAGGCCCTTATAGAAGAGTATTCCTGACTACCATTGAGCCAAAGGAAGCTCTCCCCCTGGAGACTAAATCCAATTTGTAATGAGTGATAAAAGTACGTGGAGTGGCCCATGTTGCTGCTGTATGCCCCTACATGTTTTTCACTGCACGCTAGCTCCTTTCCAGACCTTGGAGTTCATAGGAGCAGCCTTCGACACTCTTTCTTGCACAGTCTGTCTGGCCCACCCGAAGAGGGATGGGAGCCCAGAACCGAGAAGGAAACCTCGGAACCGGGGTCACACCACGTTCCAATGGGTCCACTCCCAGGGAAGGAACATCAAGAGAACTTGGTGCTGTCAAAGCTACTGGAGGTGTAGTGGACGGCTCTGTAGAAAAAAATGGCGGTGGACTAGGGATCATGGTGCCGACAGCCCAGTCATGATCCAGAGGATGGCTCAGCTCCGAAGGAGTAGAGGACCAAAGGGTGAACTCCAGTACCATGGTAAGAGATACCAGTGGAGACAAAGAAGCTGGAACCAGGAAGGGCGTCAATGCCAGGTACTTTGGTACCTGTGAGATCAAAGAAGGAGTGTGCGCTGGAGTTTGGTGAGAAACCCTCCCTCATTTCGGGTGGGAGAGAGGGTTTTGTAGAAGTTTGGAATCCCCTGGCTGCCAATAGCTGATCAACAAATCTAACCACATCCAGTTCCAAAAGGCTTCTGGAGGATCAGGTAGATATCCTCGACAGGAAGTCAAGCCGTTCCAGGAAGGAGCTGTATTGCTGTCCTGAAAAGGGATCCATCATGGGGGAATATTGGGTCCATGACATTATGTCTCCTTTCGGCACCATAGTCAGTGGACCATAATGTAGTAGGAAGGGGGAAGTGACTGGTGTTGGAGAGACTACTGTTTGTGCCAAAGGGAGGGCATAGTCAGTATCGGTACGTAGATGGAGCTTGAGGTAACAGTGCCGAAGACAGTACCGAATAGGGTAATTCAGGTGAATGGCATGAAGATGGGGTTTTGGGCTGTGGTGCCAAGGAAGTCATAACCAGTTTAGGAAGTTTAGCCTTTGGTTCTGAAGATTTAGAGGAGCTAGCATGAGGTGAAGAAGGAACAGAATGGCTCCATTTTTTGTGTTACTAATAATAGTAACAATTAATAGCAACAATTAATTAACAGTAATATTAATTAATTAATTAAAGTAGTAATTAATAGTAACAATTAATTAACAATAATATTAATTATATTAATTAATTAATTAATAGTAATAATAATAGTTTAATAGTACGAGAACTAAAGGCTTTACAAACCTCGCACGGAAGTTGCATAGACAAGTGCGGTACACCCAAGCAATAGACATGAAGCATGTGCCTGAATTAGGCATTTTACGGCCACCCTAGTTGCACTGCTTGATACCAGTGGTTCCCTTCTTGTCCGACATAGTCCTGTTAAGAAAAACAACACTATCCACAAAAAAACAGGTGTCTTAAATTGTAAATTCAGCAATAATGTGTAGTATGAAAAAGCCAATATGCATGTACACTCAAAAAATAACAGATAAAAGGCAACATCAACTACCCCTCCTCTGAGATATTGCACAATGGTACCTCCTATACTGAGCCAACAGGTATTGCAAACATACTGGCTGACAGATTCAATGCCAATTTTACCCCTCTCTCCTCCTCTAATGGACCAATCACAATACCAGAAGAATGCCAGGCACCCAGCATTACTGCAGCACAGGTTAAAGCTGCATTGTCCAAGGCCAAGAATACAGCTTCCATGGGACCAGATAATATCCCTGGCTGTGTTGTACATAAACTACAAAGTGAACTGGCACCACATCTATATGCCTTGTTCAGTCACAGCCTCACCTGAGGCTTTGTCCCTACTGAATGGCGCACTGCTACAGTTATCCCTCTCCATAAAAGGGGAGTGACAACAAACCCTGGGAATTATCGCCCCATTAGCCTGACGAGCCTGATTAGACCCCATGCAATTTGGCTTTGTGAAAGGGAGATCATGCCTGCTCAACCTGGTTGACTTCTTCGAGTTAGTCACCAGGGCTGTGGATGAAGGTAATGCAATGCATACTGCCTATCTCGATCTGGCCAAGGCCTTTGATACCATTCCTCACTCGGGAATTATTGATAAACTCACCAAACTAGACATCAACCCCTGTATCACTAGGTGGGTTGCAAATTGGCTCACAGAGAGAACACACAGTGTGAAAGTAGCAGACTCAAAGTCAGACTGCCGACCAGTCACTAGTGGAGTCTCACATGGATCGGTCCTGGGTCCACTCTTGTTTGGTATCTACTTCTCAAAGATCCAGGCCAACACAAAGGGTCTATGGCTGACCAAGTCTGCAGATGACTGCAAGCTGGGAGCCATTATTAACTCCCCAAGTGATGCAGACATCCTACAGAAAGCCCTCATGAAACCATGGCCTTAAGCTTAACACAAAAAAATGCGTTGTCATCCCCTTTGGTAAAAACTCAGTTCCCACTAATTACCACATCAATGGGAGCCCACTGAACACTGAAGGCGTTATAAGAGATCTGGGGACACAGGTTGACAGCAACCTCTCCTTCGACCACCACATTGCCACTGTGGTCAGAAAAATCCTTCGATGTGGCACATGTCATCACCAAAGGTTTTGCATCCAGGAAGAAGGAGGTCATCGCCTCTCTCTACTCTTCCCTCATTATTTCAATCATCACATATAATACCCCATTTGGCATGTACCTCACTGTACACCTGCAACAGCTGGAGAGGCCACAGAAGTACCTCGTGAAGAGGATCCTAGGCATTAAATACAAGTCTTACATGGACAGACTCAAAAGACTCCAGCTATTCTGTGTTTCATATTGCCTACTTAGAGGCGATCCCTGTTTGACCTAAAGAAATCCCAGTCCCTCCACACCACATGCAGAGACCTCAACCTCATTACCACAATCAACAGAACATGCTGGAGGGACAGATTTCAAACCCAGAGACTGCCCATGCTCTGGAATAGACTTCCCATACATGTCAAGAAGAGCACCTCACTGACCCTCTTCAAGAGAAATCTTGATGAGTGTATGGATCATAGAAAGTTCACCCTGGGGAACACCCAGATTTCTATGATCCATACAGATAAAAGGCAACATCAACTACCCCTCCTCTGAGATATTGCACAATGGTACCTCCTATACTGAGCCAACAGGTATTGCAAACATACTGGCTGACAGATTCAATGCCAATTTTACCCCTCTCTCCTCCTCTAATGGACCAATCACAATACCAGAAGAATGCCAGGCACCCAGCATTACTGCAGCACAGGTTAAAGCTGCATTGTCCAAGGCCAAGAATACAGCTTCCATGGGACCAGATAATATCCCTGGCTGTGTTGTACATAAACTACAAAGTGAATTGGCACCACATCTATATGCCTTGTTCATATAGATAGAAGCACTGGGAACTAACATCGGGCGGCAAGATGCCAGGACACTTCTATGGGCTAGGCTTATAAAGGCTCCAGGGCCATTAGCCTAATACACACCTATGAACCTATGAACAAAGAGAAGAATACAGTCATAATGTTTTCAATACTAAGCTTGTTGTAATTTGATTAGAAATAGGAGGGAAAAGGGGGGGGTACCAACAATGGTAAGAAAAAGTACCACAGAGGGTAGAGGGAATAGGCCGTACCAACAATGGTACTAGAAGATTAACAGAAGGTAAAGAAGGAAGGATGAGAGGCACTCAACAAGGGGAAATATTTACTAATGAAATCGGTAGAAGAAAATAGTTCAAACAAAATGTTTCGAATTTTAAGAAAAAACACCACTTAGCTGCGAGTGAAGGCTTGACACGTCTTGATTAGTATGCGGCAAATGAGATCTGAGGTAACAGGGAGAGGGGCACTATGTGTAATGTTAGCTTGAGAGTTTTTTGGCTGGTGCTAGCTTGTAAAGATGTTGACTCAGTTCCGAGGATGGAACTGACAACCCATCAGTAAGGAATGAATGAAGATTAACAACATCAGATAAATAAATAGAAGTCCCATGATTTTTTCTAAATTCTTCCACGTTCAGCAAGTAGTCCTATTATAACGTTTGTTTGCCTGCAGAGTAGCAGGTTCTTTACCATTTTCGTACCTATTACTACCGTCATTGTCATGTTCATCTGCAATCTCAGCAAGTGATGGGAAGTGTGTGATCATGTCAGAAATATATGATGTTGTCATAAGACATGAAAGGGTAATCTTGAACAGTGGTGACAGATTAAAGAAGAGTTTGCTCAGTCTTAAACTGTAGGGATGAAGTCCTTCCTGGATATCTGTAACTACTTTGTGGACAGGGTTGTGGGTCATTGGAATGGACCTGACCGAAAAAGCTCATGTAGACTCTGTTACAACTTGCTGTGAAGAAAATGTAGTTTGCTTTTGCTTTCTTGTATTTTGTATTACTTTATTGCATCCTTCTATTTTGTGTGTTGTGATTTGTTTTCTTTACACTGTGTTTTACTTGTATTCTGCTTTGAATTGCATATTAAAACTAGGAAAGAAACCACAGCTATGTCTCTTGTGAGTCACTCAGAAATTAAGTTTTTACCACCCTCCCACCCTGGTCCTGTTGTATTTTTAAACTCAGCTGTCTTTCTAGCTTCATACACCCTCCCCAATACCTAGTTTTTCCATCTCCTATGTCCATCATGTTACCTTTTTTACTATCTTGGGCGTCTTTATGCATACTTACTTAGAGTCACCTTTTATTAAACTTCATATTTCTACTGACTCATATTTTGTATGTAATCGAATTTATAAGCTGTATGTTACCTATTTAATTATTCTTCTGTATTCACTGTTACTCTTTGTTTGAAACAGTTTTTGTAACTTTATTTGCAATTTTTCTGTATGGGGCTTTCCCCCTTGGCCTCCGCTGAAAATGGGCTGTTACTCAGTCTGACATTCCTGGTTAACAAATGTTAAATAAATAAATAGTTGCCTTCCCCTTACAATAATTTGACCACATATCGTCATCCCTCTCCCCTTTCATTGGCTGTTGTGAGTAAGCACAAAATTATCATTTTGTGAAATCACTCCCCTTCAGCTATTTACATTTGTTGGCCATCCCATTGTATTCTATAGAAACAGAATACAAAATGCGCACCCCTTTCAATCTTTCTCTTTTAAAATTAGTGGCTGTTCACTTAGACAGATAAAGCTTAAGTTAACCCTCTTTCCTATCTAACTGCTTAATGCACACTGTAGTGATTTGGATATTAACCATTTTTTCCATCTTATCTTTAAAATCTGCAACATCTATTGCAAGACCACCAATTATTGGACAGCACACATTCTGCCTCTCAGTAGTCAACTTGGGATTAGTGCTTCTGTTTTCTCCTGGTGAGAGAAGGAGCACATAGGTATTGTTTCCTGGAGGCTGCTGATCACCAGAAAGCCTAATAACTGCTTAATAGGTGACAGCTTGGAAATATTCTGCTCCTGGTGACAGAAGGAGCTGAGTCTATTGGTTCTTGACTGTTTCTGGTTGAGCAGTGAGTGTCTGTGCTTCACGTTCCTGATTGGTCTGGTTTCTATTCAAGGCATCTACCAGGAAAAGGCTACAAGAACCCTAAACAAACAATTCAGAGGACAAGTAAAGTCTACAAGGCCAAGGACAACCACAAGGCATTATTTAGCTATGTCCGCAACCTCAAAGGCAATGCACAATTGTGTGCAGAACTCATTGGAAATAGACCCAACTATACTGAGCCAGAAGATATAGCAAACCTACTGGCCAACAAATTCAGCTCCAACCTGACCCCTGTTTCTCCTCAACCTTCCATCAGGAAATACCATCAAATATAACTCTCCCTGCTGTCACAAGGGAACAGGTCCTTAATGTTCTAAGGCCAAAAACCCTGCATCAGTTGGCCTAGACAGTATCCCAAGATGCCTTCTAAATAGCATGAAACATGAGCTGTCAGGCCTTCTGGAGTTGCTATTTAACTGTAGCCACCAAACAGGATTTGTGCCTCATGAATGGAGAACAACAGTCATCCCTCTCCACAAAGCTGGACCATCTACAGACCTTGGAAACTACAGACACGCAAGTCTCACTAGTCTTGCATGCAAAGCCATGGAAATGATCAGTAATGATATAGTAAACCTCCAGACACTGGATCCCACCAAGTCTGGCTTCATCAAGGGCA
Source organism: Protopterus annectens (assembly GCF_019279795.1). Classification (NCBI taxonomy): domain Eukaryota; kingdom Metazoa; phylum Chordata; order Ceratodontiformes; family Protopteridae; genus Protopterus; species Protopterus annectens. Next base: position 1,112,613,172 of record NC_056748.1, read on the forward strand.
GATCATGCCTACTCAACCTGGTGGAATACTTTGAGAATGTCACCACAGCAGTGGATGAGGGTGAAATGGTTCACACTGCCTACCTTAACCAGGCCAAGGCATATGACACAATATCCCACTCAGGCATTGTTGACAAACTCAAGTGGTTAGGTACAAACCCATATGTTACCCAGTGGATAGCCATCTGGCTCATAGACAGGACCCAGGAAGTTAAAATTGGGGAGTCCACCTCAGGGATCAGTCTTTGAAACACTGTTTTTTTGCACTGCCTTTTTCTGAAGTCTAGGCCAATGTCCATTGTCCCTGGCTGACCAAATTTGCAGATGATTATAAATTAGGAGCTGTTATTGAATCCCACACTGACAAAAATGTTCTCCAGGAAGAGCTGTCACAAACAGCTGTTTTCAGAGCCATGGACTAAAATTAAATGCCAGAATTGCATAATAGTATCCTTTGGAAAGTTGTCCACCTTTGGTAACCATCATATTCACAGCACAACCCTTGCAGTTGACCTTAGTCAGGGACTTGGGGACACACAAACAGTAATCTAGCCTCTGACTGTCACATGTCTGCAAAATTAAAATTGCAAAGTTAACTGGCTTCTAAAAAGTACAGTTAATTTGAAAAATAGGTTTCAATAAAGGACACACATTTTACAAGTATGCAAAGGTCAGTGCAGTAGTGAGGAAATAATTCTATGTAGTGCAACTTATAAATAAAGGTATGGCATCTAGGTCCAAAGATGTCATTGTTCCACTGTATTTGGCATTCATCAGACCTGTCATTGAGTACAATTTCCCCTTTGGTATGTACCTAACCAGGCATATTCAGTAAATGGAACTTCCACAGAGGTTCCTCACTAAAAGAATACAGGGCGTAAATAAAATGTTCTATGCAGACTGCCTCAGGGCCCTATCCCTGTATTCTACCTCCTACAGGCTGTTGGGGGAAGATCTTTACCTGGCATACAGGGTATTTTCAGACCCCACTCTGATGGACCTCTTGCATATCAGCAAAACAAACAGACACCAGAATTACCTGTTCTAAAGACTTAAAGACTGCCTGTGATATAAAGAGGACCTGCTGGAGACACAGGTATGTAACCCAGAGTCTATCCCGTCTCTGAAATAGGCTCCCCATCCATGTGAAGCAGAGCTGCTTCATAACCCAATTCAAATGTAACTTGGACAATTGGATGGGGAACAGGAACTTCATCCCTGACTTAACATCTATGTCTCTAATGGACACATGCTACCTGTAAATGGTTCATCTCCCTGGCCCCTGCTTACACTTATCAAGGGTACTAGAACTTGTCAGAGATTTGGGATGCATAGCTAGCCTTAAAAGGGACCTTGTGGTTGTTAGCCTAGTAAACACCTATGAACCTGTAAGAGAATGGCATGTGGAGAGGGAATCCATGGTGGTGTTCAGGATGGCATGGGAAAAACTGAAAAAGGATAAGGGGAAAGGTAGGGATGGAGAAAGGATAAAATGCTAAATGCACTTACAGGGCACATTAGATAGGCTTATTGCCTCCTTCTGCCATTAAGTAATATAATGCAATTCCCACTACCTCCCAGACATCACTGGTCAATTTAACCATGTCATTCTCAATTTTTGATTTCTGTTAAGCATACTGGAAGAGATGTGACACTTTTCACCATCTTGGAGTAATTCCCTCTTTATCCATGCTTTAGCTTCTCTAAAGTTTCATGTTGCCTTTTTCCTGACTTCTAAATAAAACTGTTTCCTTACCTTGCTCTCATGTCTCCTTTGCTGTATTGCTGTCTCTGTCTGTCTGAGAACACTGCTTGACTCTGATCAACAATGGGCAGGATTCACGAAGCCTCCGTGTAAGAGTTATAACTCATACACGGAGGCTGCAGTTAAACGGAGTGATGTCAGCATGCTCTGCATATTCATGAGAGCATGCTGAATCACACCTAAGGCTAACACGGTCCATGAAAGACAGTAGGGGGCATGTCCGTAGGCCAAGCCCTGTAAGCGGACACGCCCCCAGAAGAGGAAACGTGCCCAAAGTAAACACCCACGACAGAGTCCATGGAAATGTGAATAAACACAACACAACACATGCCCCCATAGACTACGAACATAAAATGTACAAATGAACATCTCATAATTTTTTTTTAAATTGTAAAGATGTTTAACCGTGAGTGCGCTCGTTTGCGCGGGCGTGCCTGTAGCGCAGCCACAGTTAGCAGTCAGTGGGAAAGCATATAAGAACTAAATATGCAAAGCAAGCCAAGAAGCAATAGCGTAGCGGTAGAGATGTTGGCTGAAGAGCAGGCATTCATGGTTCGAGCCCCCACAACACCAATTTTTATTTTTAGCAAAATAAGCACGAAACAAGACCCTGACAAATATGTACACATAAAATCACATTTTATGTAAAATGTAATGAAATAACCCATTTATATTGAAGAAATGTGAGGTAACAAAACTATAAAAAATGCCAGATGTGCCCATAGCTGAGCTACAGTTTAACAGGGTGAGTGCATCTGCCCGTAGGTGAGCAGTGGTTTAACTGGTGCAAAATGAGTGCCCGTAGCTGAGCAGTGGTTTAACACACTAAAGCTATGTGCCCCTAACTGAGCTGAGTGTAATATGCATGCTGATAGCCAAATGAGGCTTAAACCAGCGTACCTCGTTTGCGTGGAGCTGCGCACCGCGCAAACAAGCTAACCGACGGGCAACGTTGAGCAAGCCGTATCAAAACTGCCTTTACATAGACACACCCCTCAGCATGTCTAGACAGTCATAAAAAATAAAAAGTAGTGGCCAGGTTCGAACCCAGGATACTATATACCATAGTCAAGGTACCAAACCACTAAGCCATGACAGCAGTACCTATAAATGCAATAATAGCTAATATATAGGAATGAATACAAACTGGAGCATGACAATGCAGGTTTACTGAAGTTGATACAATTCCAAAATGGCCAATCACAGATACGTGCGGGAAAAACGGACTATATAAGCCCCATAGGCGGGAATACACAGCATAAACGATTGTAGAACTGAACTGCAGGCAGAATGACAGGAGTAGGAGAGGGTAGTTGCTTTCGAGCACAGGGGTGGGGCGTTGAGGAGTCTAGGTACATGGTCCAGCTCCTAGTCCACAATCATGAGGCCCAACTCATGCAGGGACAGGTCCTCTGGGGAGCATACAGGGCTGAGGCGTGGGACCGGTTGGCTCATGATCTCACCAGTGCCACAGGGATTCCAAGGACTGGTGAGCAGGTCCGTCACCACCATGCGGACCTGAAGAGACGCAAGCAGGACCAACTGAACCTTTGGATCCAGGAGGCCTGGCAAATGCCCAACGCCCCACTACTGAGTAAGTTACATTTAATTATGTATGTAAGAAATTAAACTAGCTGATATTATGGAGATGTGTATTCCAATATTACTTCATCTATATTACAGTTGCAGGTGTCTGTTCTGCGAACCGCAGAGCCTATGGCGATAGGCTGGTGCGGTTGCGCCACCAGGCAGGTCAGTAATCCACTACCAGTAACTGTAAAGAAATATAAAAGTATGACAGTCAGCAAAAGAGTGCAGTGTAGTCACTAAGGAATAAAATGTGCAAGTAACAGTGTGAAAGTGTCTGCAAGTATTGCTTGATTACAAAAGTGTGTTGCAGCCTGTAAGCCAAACAGAAAAATGAGAATGTCTGACATAAATTCTGAAATAAAAATGCCCCACCTGTAAGAAAATAGTACACAACCTGCAGCAGGCTGAAAAGTATAGCTGCAGAAGATGATGAAATCACATGTGTGAAATATATCCCTGTTGAAATACTGAAACATGACAGAAGTGAGACTGCTGGAAAGGATTGTAATAACTACAGGTAAAACATGTCAATAAAGCCTAGAAGTAAGTACCATCCTGAATAGTAAAATGAAAACAAGTGAGAAAGTATACTGCAGTCTAGACAGAATGAAATGCATGTGAGAATCAAAACCAAACAGCGAAATCTGTTCAAAGTGTTGTTGCATCTGGAATGTGTATCCCAAAAACTGGATATGTTGCTCTCAGTCTGCAATATGCAGATAGGATGATTGTCTGATATATCAAATATCCACACTTGTCTACAGCTATATAAAGCAAATGTAGCAGGATGATGTAGCTGAACAAAGCTAGATATGAATGTGTATGAAGAACAATAAAATGTATATTGATGTTGCAGTAACAGTCCTATCACCAAGTTGAAATAGTTATCATATAGGAAACTGTAGTTAGAACAGTAGTGTGTATATATCTGTAGCTATTAGAAATGTACAGCATATGTATTGGTATTTGAAGGTGTTAATATTATTTTCTTCACCTCACCCTATAACCACATATAACCCATTCCACGTGAAAATGGTATGTGCAATCACAATTAACACCCTTGGACGTTTGTCCTGTTGGGTCCTATATATTTGCATGTCTGTTGATGCATCTGCCCTGTTCATACATCCAAACCTGATGGCCTGTTGCCATCAGTTAACCCTGCATGTTGTTGGACTGTGTATTGCTGTTCATATTATGCATGTATTATGCCCGCTGTTCAATGGTGTGAATATCTGGGTGTTTGATTAATGGGAATACTAATGCATGCTGTTACAACTAATTGTGAATGGTATTATATGTCACTAACCCAAACTGTCATGACATAATGCAAAACATAGGATGACAGGGAAGGCGGGTTCCAGCGGACCCACCTCTCCCACCTCAGCTGGCGAGTGCATCTGGCACTAGTGCCGAGTCTGGACCCTCCTCCGGTGGCCCTGTGCCACCTGCGGGTGGAAGCGCTGCAGAGGATGGGGCTCGCCCCCCTCTGCAAGTGTGGCCGGAGGAGAACCACCACTCACCCTCTGTAGCGTCCGGACTGTGGTGCGTAGGGAGATTCGGGACTCTGTTCTCGAGCCGCTACGCCAGCTTGAGGCACGGGTGGCACAACTTACTGGCATGCCTGTTGCCTGGCCTACACAGCCCCCAGCACAGCCCCGTCCTGAGCAGTGAAGGAATAGTGGCAACTGCCTATGGGTGGGGATATTAGTTCCACTGTTGCCATCTGTGGGCTCATGGGCTCTGGATATCCAAACCTCCGTGCCCGTCAATTGTGTAACCCCCCCCACACGTGTCATACACAGCCCCTGTATGCGTCTTGTTTGTCTTGTCTGTTTACCTACCCAACCTACTTCCCCAGCTGTACCGACTTCCTTCACCTGACATACCACTCTCACCTGAAAAAAAAAAAAGGGCACTCTGTACCCACAAAAAATTACACCCCATACATAGCTGCCCATTCCGCACACCTGTCTGCTGGACATGGAATCTATCAATTACAATTGGCTGTACAACAAGTATTATTGTTGTCCTGACACCTCTCTCAGGGGTGGAAGGTTTCAAATGTCGCACCAAATTACATACATATGCACAGCTGTTGCTGATGAAGAAATGGGCAGCTATGGGCCTTACCTACATCCCTCCTGCAAATCCCAAGCTTGTTTCCCTACTGTCTTACCCTCTTTTTGACCCCTTTTTCACCACTTTCCTGTCTTCCCATTTTCATTTCTTTCAAAGAAAATAGCGTGGGTGCGCGCCAGAGTAAGCACTGGTAAGCGGTTGTAAGCGGGTGTGCGCGTGTGTGCGCGGAGCTAACCGCCAGTGTGCATGCGTGAGCTCCGCGCAAACCAGCGCTAACCCGGTTACAACTGCTTGAAAGTGCCTTAGTCACTTTGATTGACAGGTCCTGTACTCCGTTCAAAAGCAAAATAAAATCCCACTGTCAGTCCCGAACCCAGGACCTTGGAAACACTAGTCTGTATGACCTAACACTAAGTCATGACTCTTATACAAGAACATTGTGCTAAAATAAATATAACATGTAATAGTAGGGATGAATGTAAAGGGAATATAGGATGTGTAGTACCCAAAGCATGTCATGTAGAATTACTGTCAAAACTACTGGATTCCCATAATAGTAGTGTGTGAACAGAAATAGCCATGCTAGTTGTTAGCTTGTAGGTAATAATGTCAGTTAATATACATATTTAAATGTATGTATATGTACATATATATATATATATATATATATATATATATATATATATATATAGTTGTAGGCGTCATTGTGCATACACACTTACTACAGGGAACAGGAGAGAAGAATGGAGAAATGTGAATCTACAACACAGCCTGAATCATGAGAGAGATACTAACCTTTACACTTGCAGAACAGTGTCCACAGCATACCAGCATGGTCCCCGCCCTTACAATCTGAAAGGGCAACGCCTATCCCACATACCCTTTTATAGCACTGACCTGAAATCACAGTGAGAACTGCAATCAGTACACAACTGGCTGTATGCAATTAGCAAATGCTGGCTTACAATTGGTGCAGAGGCCATCACATGGACCTATGCAGATACCTACAAAAGCATCCAGTACTAACACTCCACACATGCAATACATTCATTGCACTGTCTGGAAGCAGACAGAGGGAGAGAGAAAACTGAGAGAGAGAGAGAGAGAGAGAGAGAAAAAAAAAAAAAAAAAAACCTACACACTGTGACTCTGTGACTCTAAGCTGTCAGCAGTGACAGTAGCAGCAGCAATCAGAAGCAGTGGTAACGCAACCAGCTGCGACAAACACAGGTAATGCAAAGTAGCAGGTTAATAGTGTGCATACTGTGAACCCTCCAAATGTGTCATAGGTCTGTATCTATAGGTATGTCCATGTGATATGTTGTGTGTACGTACTTCCACCAAAAGGGGATGACCATACATTACATGTCAATCAGTCTTAGGCCATGATCCTGGCAGCAGTTGTCTGTGCGTTGCCCTCAGCAATGGCTGTAGTGACTGCTTTGAAAGGTCAGCCAGGTGCAAAAGGCAGGATCAGCCCATCACAAAGGCACACTGGCGGGGAACAAGTGTCTGCAGGTACCCAATAACACTGCATATGCATCCCATACTGCATAATTCCATAGCTTAGCAGACCAGGCTGGTTATGCATATGATGTGGTAGTTCCCAGGGTCAGTCGAGGTGCCTCCTTAGTGGTGTGGGACCACTGTCACTGTATGCCACTGTCCAGGTACATATCCTGTAGTACGGCCAAGATAAATTATCAGTGTTATATGCGGTTGTATGTCCTCTTGGAGTGCAGGTAGCACACATCCAGGGATACCATGAGGTCACAGTGATGCTGTGTGTTCTGCTCTGCTGAGGGCGGCCCTCACCTGGACATGTGAGATGATAGGGAGGTTACATACAGCTGTGATAACTATTTCAACTGGTGGGGGAGAAGGATGGGGGATACGTGCACCGAACCTGTCTGCAAGACTGTTGCCAATATCCGTGTGTTTGGTGAATGTTAAGTAGGTGTGTATTAACACAGAGCATATCTGAGGCATTTGGTCCATATGTGTAACATAACTGAAGAAGGCCTTGTGGTCATCCATAGTGTTTGTGGCCATTTCCCTCCCAGAGTAGGCCGTGGCCGTTGTTATGACAGACCGTAGCATAGTACCAGTGCTGACCACAGATGCCTTCCCTTAATGTGAATGTGCTCTGTCCTGCAGTAGCCTCCTGCTATTATTATACAATCTGCCTCTGTCTGGGGTCCACCAGACAGGATGCCTAACCTTTGTGCATAGGGTCTGGGTTAGAAATGTGTGTGCAAGTTCCATGCAATCTGTGGCATGTCCATGGCAAGCATTTGCAAAGGGGTCAGCAGTGTGGGTTGTGGCTTCCACTGGCCCAGTGTGCTGCATGGATACCATCTCAGTCCCAACAAGTGAATAACTGTCTAATCACATACATATCAAAGTAGTCTACTGTGCTGGTGGTGGTGGTGGTATATGTATATTCAGGCCGAGTAACTTGTGTCCGCATCACACTAGTGGATGGTGTCCCACATACAGTACCTTGGGATGAACCCCCAGAGTGAGGTTGTGCATTGGACCTGTCAGTGTGTGCTGACCGATGGGGCATGCTACTATGTTGTGTGGAATGTGGCAGGTATTGTTGCACAGGTGTTGGCTGAGCACTGATATCTGGCCGTGTACCTGTGTATCCACCACGACACACAGACATGCAACACATGGGAGTAGTAGTATATCACTACACATGAGTATCATGTATAGTATGTGTGCCATATATTGCTGACATAGTCTGCTGATATCCTGTTTGTGTTCTCTTCCAGGGAGATGGCGCGTCAGTGTAATCCCACCTACTCTGCAGCGGAAGATGAGGAGATTCACCAGAGCCTGGCGCGGGAGTATGACATCCTGTTCTCCCGCACCAGTCAGAATCAGCAGGAGAGGGCTGCACTGTGGCAAGACCTTGTCCGTAGGATAAATGATATTGGCATGCATAATAGGACATATGAGCAGGTACAACATCACTGCAGTGATTTAATCCGAAGTGTCCATCAGCGTGCATCAGATATCCACAGGCAACAGGTTGCCACAGGAGGTGGGGTGGCCACACATCCCCCCCTCACCAGACTGGAGGGGCTACTCCTAAGTGTTGTGGCTCCAGCCCCGGAACAGCAACAGCAGTACACCTGCATCATGATGGAGGCTGGATCCACACAGCAGCACAACATGGAGCGTGCAGGTAATATGCCATATGTACACTTGACTGTTCTGTACACTGTTAGTTTATGCATGTGTAAGGTGTGTCCGTGGTATGTATCTGTCATCATAGTATGTAATTGTGCATGTGTGATACTGGCAATATCAGCAGCTGACGTGTGAAAGGCAACTGGTGTACTACTGCACTGTATCATATGCAATATCAATGGCACAGTTGTGCCCACTGACATTAATCTCATCATTTCTGCAGGTCCCTCCGGGGTTACAGCAAGGCAGGCCATCCATGCTGGTGAGTGTGTTTAAAATAACCTATAATAGTCCTGATAATGCTAGTAACAGTAGTGTAACTCAGTAGTGCTCTGTGTGTATACTGCGGGGTGTGCATGTGTGCAGGTGTGCCTGTGCCCATGTGTGCATGTGTGCATGTGTGCAGGTGTGCCTGTGTCCACGTGTGCATGTGTGCCTGTGTCCACGTGTGCATGTGTGCCTGTGTCCACGTGTGCATGTGTGCATGTGTGCATGTGTGCATATGTGCATGTGTACACGTGACCACATGTGCATGTGTGCATGTGACCACGTGTGCATGTGTGCATGTGTCCATGTGTGCATGTGTCCACTTGTGCATGTGTGCATGTGTGCATGTGTCCACGTGTGCATGTGTGCCTGTGTGCATGTGTCCACGTGTGCATGTCTGCATGTGTGCCTGTGTCCATGTGTGCATGTGTGCCTGTGTCCATGTGTGCATGTGTGCATGTGTCCATGTGTGCATGTGTGCAGAAGTGCATCACTGGTAACAATGTCTGGAGACTGTAAACTGTGTTTCCTGTCTTCCTCCCACAGGTTCTGGTGCTGCTCTGGTGACCTGCAGCAGGGAACCTGAATCTTGTGCCACGGGTACTGGTAATGATGATATTTGTGTAATGGTACAGGAAGGTGTGTCAGGGTCCGCCATTGGTCAACCAATTTACAGTACACAGCTGTCAACCCCATCATTGCACACAGTCATCCTGCCAGTACATCCTTTGTCACCATTGTCCCTAGGTGATGGACAGGATACAGTGGGCATAGACCAGGGTAATGTGGTACCTGTGGCACATGCATCCCTACACAGCAGCCATGGGCAGGTCCTCCGATGGTACCACACAGACAGTTGCCCATGGGTTCTCGTGGGAGCATCCGTGGGCGTACTGCCTCTGGCCAATGTGCCCAAAGAGGTCTGTCAACCTCAGCTATGTTTCGGACTGTCATGCAGGCACAGTCGCGTATGGAAAGGTACATCAGACAGGGTCTGAAGAAGCTGAGAGCATGTCGCACAGCCATGACAGACAGTATGCGTGACATTGCGGATGCTATCCGTAATTTCACCGATGTCATAGACGTTGTGGGGACATATTACAGTAGTTCCACAATCAAATGTTCATGAGCCAGGGCAATGGTGGGCGTTTGCGGCATCGACGTGGCCATATGCTGGCAACAGCAGCAGCTGGCAGTCGGCGCGGACGACAACAGGCTCGCGCACGCCCCCATAGTGCCAGCAGCAGCCCCAGCAATGCTGGGTCTGTGCTGTCATCAGAACGCCCCAGGAGACCACGTGCACGTGGCTCTGGACAGTCCCAACAGGGACCTGTGTCCAGTCAACACACTCCCGCTTCTGATGACAGTACCCAGTCTGGCTTAGTACTGGATATGGTCCGTAGCACCCCTGCCAAGCACAGGTACCGTGTCCGTGCCCACAGACACTGATCTGTATGACCTGCCAGGTGCAGTCTGTGGCTGTCCACAAATCCCTGTATATGGCAGCCATGAGGTGGAACTGTGTGCGTGCATACACACATGCGAAATGTTAACACCTAGGGCGACCACATACACGCACGCACTGCACCAACACTGCCCCACCCTGTACTGCTACCCCTCACCAACACACATACACACACATGTCAATTGGTGGTATCAGTGGCTGACTCGGGCATACCTAATTCACACTCTGTGCATATGATGACACTGTGCCACCTCCTGCAATCTCCAACATCATTGCGGGAACAGGTAAACACGTTGCTGATGCACAGGGTGACTACGTAGCACAGGGGGGAAGCTAGCGCAAGTAGTGATATGCAATGGTGGACATGTACAGTAATGGTGTCAAGTTGCCCACAACGACTATGCAATGTGGATGTTCACGCATGTAGATATGTGTGCAGTACCAATGTAATCCAAATCACAAATAGCTATGACATAATATCAGTTTTACCATGGGCATCTGCGCTGTGTATTCCTGGGTACATGTTGATAGTGCCTACATATTTGCATTGTTACTTACTGTTATTGTTACCCCTTCTTTGTTGTACAATGCACTACTTCCAGCCCTGCTTACTGTAGCTTTGTTTGCATGCATGTTCGCTTGGGGTTCCCTGGAACACTGCTTACACCTGCAATGCAGAGTTACAGTGCTTCTGTAGACTCCTAGTGACATCTGCGTAGCGTACGATACGTATGTCAACTTTACACATGACAGAACGTCACTGTCTGTCCTGTACGCATGTACGTTGCCTGTGACACATTGCACATGTCTTACCTGGCATTTACCCACATGTGCAGTCATATATGCCAGTGCTATGAAACAGTAGCAGTACACCCACACATACACACCTTCAGTATGTTGTTCCCCATTGGCCTTATGTGTTGGTACTCACCATGGCAATCACACTACTAGGGTAGCATGTGCAAAGGTAACCTGTGAATCCCCTCTATGGTCCAGTTGTGGTTTATGTGAGTCATGTGGCAATGTCACAGCTGCCACATGTATGCAGTCAGCCATCACCCTTGGCCAGGAATGTACAACACATGTGTGGGATGCCACCACACAGCCAATCTGGGGACTGAGCTCTCTGAACCCAGTAATGCCATACCCTGTCAGGTGGCATGTCATATATACTACATCCTGGACAAACTTCAACCCCAATCCCTGCTGCTACTATTGATAAAACCCCGAAGATGTTTCTGATAGTTTTGACCAATTCTTTACTGAGACATTTCAAGCCCTAGCTAGCCATCTACCTTCTAGCTCCCTGGTCCTGAAAGTAGCACCCTAGAAACCTACTTGCGTTCAGCTGCCAACCAGTCGCCACTTCACTTCTCCGTACCTTGATTGAAAAAGTGAAACCCACTACACTTCCTGCTGATCAACTCCCTGCCGAGTACCTACAAAAATCAGCTGTTGCTATTGCTTACCCGTCTCAAAACTAATCAAACGAACCATGGTAGAATCTAAATTTCCCACCATCTGGAAAATATCCTATGTAATCCCACTTCACAAAGGAGACAGCTCTACTGAATTCTCCAATTATAGGCCAATAGCTATACTCTCTCCACTTGCAAAGATTATGGAAACTTTATTCATAGACAATTCATGCACCACCTAATCCAAAATCGCCTTATGGCAGACACTCAGCATGGCTTCCGTCCTCATCACAGCACTACTTCAGGCCTCCTAGCCTTTACTAACACCATAAACCATACTTGCAACACTAATTATATATCCTCAGCCTTCTTTTTGGATCTTTCCAAGGCATACGATATGGTTGATCACCAACTTGTAATCCACACCCTGCAAACATTCTGTCTAGATACTGGAGCCTTCCAATGGTCTCAATCCTACCTGCATGGTCGACAGCAGGCTGGCCTCTGGCAGAACAAACTCTCTAACCTTCTACCTAACACCTTCAGAGTACCACAAGGCTGTATACTAGGGCCCTTGCTGTTCTCCATCTTCATTAACGACCTTTATTCTGTCATCCCAAAAGTCAGCTGTATCCGATATGCTGAAGACTCTACTCTGATCTGCTCAGCCACATCTCCAGTAGAGTTATGGTCAGCTACCCAGACCACCTTTAATACAATAGAAAACTGGCTTCCTGAACATCGTCTGATTCTAAATCCCAAATAAACTAAACTGCTGTTATTTCACCAACACGTAGGTCTACCGCTTTCACCTTTACCATAACATCAACTGATGGCACAATAATCTCCCCTGACCAACACGTAGGTCTACCGCTTTCACCTTTACCATAACATCAACTGATGGCACAATAATCTCCCCTGACCCATCTACTAAACTATTAGGTGTCATCATAGACAATAATCTCAAATGTGACCTACATGTTAACCAAATTATCAAAGCCATCAATAAAAAACTAGGGTCACTTTACAGAATAAAAGCCTTCCTAACCCCTCCAGCTAAAAGTGCCATAGCTCGCTCACACCTTCTTTCAACCCTTTTGTATGCATCCCCTCTACACTCAAATATGAACAAGACTGCCCTTAACAAACACTCAATTTGCTACAACCACATTGCCAGGTTTGCCACTGGGTTGCCTTTTAGGACACATCATTGCATCAATCTAAATCAGCTTGGTTGGCTTGAACTACCCAGCCTAATACAGTATAACCAACTGATTATGGCCTATAAAATCCTCTATATTCTGGACAATACACCTGCACTTCAAATATTATCACCCCCTATAACAATCCTAGACCGCTTCGATCCTCTAACAAACTACTAATTCAGACTAGCAAATTTAATAACACAGCCGGTGATTCTCTCATTGCAAACTCTGTAAGTAGATCCTGGAACTCACTTCCAGCTGATATTACCTTACTTTCCACCTTAGGTCAATTCTAACACTAGACTCAAACAACATTTGTCACTTAACTGGCTATGTCAATGTATCAAGCCTGGCTAACTCGAATGTGTAAAATCTGTTAACCAGTTTACTGTGTAATTTAATTTAATCCTGACTTGTGCTCAGGACTAACATTAACCTGTGGAACATGTTTAACTTGCTTACTTATGTAATCTCTGTAAATAATCCGTTTGTAATATGTAATGCTGGTATTATGTAATGCTGTATCTGCTTACCCTTGTAGCTTTTCTCCCCGGGCCTCCCCTGGAAATGGACATGCATCCAGTCAGACTATCCCGGTCAACAAATGTAGGATAAATAAATAAATAAATAAAATATATTACAGTGACTCCAATACAAGTCAGACATTGACACGCACTGACAGCATGCTGAACACACTGGGGCATACATGGGGACTCAGAATAGCATCCTGCCTAAGCATCACACACCTCCGCAGCTGGCACACAGGCATATGTTCCGTCGGAACAGAGCACATGCCACACATGGCACACACATCCACTGTGCCACACACTCACAGCCTGTAGGGCTACACAACACACCTGCTACAGACTTGTCACTGGGGTCCCGCTCAACACAGTGATATGCCTCAGAGGCACTATGGTCCACCACAGAACACATGCATACAGGTCAGTCAGAGGCATGGACACATATGACTCACTCATTGACCATGCCAGTATGGCTGACCTGACACATACCTCCCTGGACTACATGATAGGGAACATAGAATGGATCTCTCAGCATGTGGCACAGGCCAGTATGAGCCTGATCTTGGTTGCCAACATACCCTCACCAGGTATGCTACCACTATATGTGGGAAGGGTGTTGTATGTCTACATTATGCTCAGTCTCCAATGTCATTCATAGGGTATCCGCTGGCTGTCAACGTGTGCTTACATGCTAGGGAAGCCACAATGATGTGCAAGGGTCATCTTGCATGTGACACCCATGGCCCGATGTATAATGGCAAAGCTCCTTGGTACACACATACTGCCTTATGCTGCAGGACACGGTTTACATAGCCACCTCTGTGGGTATCACACAGGTTAGGACACTAACAGTGCTGCTACACAACAACAGCAGTGTACACCGGCAGATGCATGCACCGGACACTGTCCTCAGCACGGTGAACTGCAATGTCTGTGCAGTACCAGATTCCTGATTCATGGCTCACAGGTGTTACCCATCACTGACAGGTTATGCCCCATACCATGCCTGTCATCCCCTACACATGTAACACACATGGACAGGGGGGTGGTATCCCAAGGTACCACAGATACATACACCTCCAGGTTGTTGGCACAGCACAAAGCATCAGGGCCTAATCATGTGCAGCTAACAGCGTGTCGGACTGACATCTGGTTCATAGCCTGGCACACACAACCCTCCCATACACAGGAAGACCACCTATCCTCCATAACAACACTGGCAATATGACAGTCTCAAGAACTGTGTTTATATGGCTGGACTGCATCCAACCAAACATTGTGCATGAGCATTATTGTAGCTACAACACACTAGTTGAAGGGTTCACAGCATGTGGTCACTGAATTGCAGTGGAATGACATGTTACCACTACCACAACAGGAGGGAACATGCAGCACCTGTACATTGACTACATGTACACTATATGGCCCAGACCAGATGTGTATCCCCTGCTGTAGGTATTTTACCATATACACCCACACTGTATAGACACATACAGAGTGCGGACCCTGCACAGTAAGACACAGTCATATTGGTATACATTGCAAATACCATTTATCCACTCGAGGCATGTGTCAGACATGGTAACTACTGCAGGTCACAGGTATTTATGTGTATGTGTCACACACATACATCATGTGTGCAATGCCATTGCTGGTTTAGGCAATGGCATGCATTGTTATGTACAAAGACCCACACAAGGTCATACTGTGTGACACAACCACACGTGGCAGTTGTGGGTTACCAAAACATACCTATCTGTACTTTGACAATGGTAATAAACACGGTAGCAGAGCGCACTATTGGCATTACTAGCCAACTAGCCCTGTTTGGCTGTGTTGATAGTGTGGTGACATCCCCTGTGTTTACTGGGGGAATACGCAGCATCTGGTGTATTGTAGTATTTGCCAAAAGGATCTGTTCTCTCACACTTACACACACCCTACTACCCCCACTTGCAGGATTCATTCCCCTACCTAAGTCACGACACGTGAGAGAGACGCATTAGCGAAGCGCACTATTCGGATTACTAGATAGTTCCTCTTCTCTGGCTGTACTTATAGGGTGCTGACAACATCAGTATTTTGAAAGGGTACTGTGCATCAGGTAGTGTGATCTCCTGATTGCCAAAACTAACATGTTTTTCATACGGAAATGCACACACACAAACTCCCCACATCCAAGCACACACACACTTGCAGGTTTCAAACCCCTACCTAAATATGTTATGGCACTTGAGAGTGACGCTGTAGCAGGTTGCGCTATTCTGAGTACTGGCAGATGTCTCTTCTCAAGCTGTATGTATAGGGTGCTGTCATCATCACTGTTTGGAAAGGGTAATGTGCATCATGTAGTGTGATCCCCTGATTTCAAAAAAGCACCTGTTTTTCATGCAGAATTGCACACACACAGAGTCCCCACATCCAAACACACACACATGCCATTTACAGGTTTCAAAATCCTACCTAACTATATTATGACACTCGGGAGAGACGCATTAGCAGAGTGTGCTATTCGCATTACTGGGAGGCTTCCCTTCTCCTGCTGTACTTATGGGGTGCTGACGTCATCAGTGTTTAGAAAGGGGAATGTGCATCCTGTAGTGTGTTCTCCCAGTTGCCAAAAGGCACATTTCCCTCACACAAAATTGCACACACACTAACCCCCCTCATCCAAACTTGCCATTTGCAGGATTCAAACCACTACCTAACTATGTTATGACACTCGAGACGGACGCATTAGCAGAGCGCACTATTCACATTACTAGGAGGGTTTTCTTCACCTGCTGTACTTATAGGGTGCTGACATCATCCGTGCTTAGATAGGGGAATGTGCATCCTGTAGTGTATTCTCCTAGTTGGCAAAAGGGATACTTCTTTCAAACAGTCTTGAACACACACTAACCCCCTCCACTTACACTGAGCATGTACAGGATTCAAACCCCTACCTAAGTATGTTATGACACTTGAGACGGATGCATTAGCGAAGCGCGCTATTCGCATTACTTGAAGGGATACTTCTTTCAAACAGTCTTGAACACACACTAACCCCCTCCACTTACACTGAGCATGTACAGGATTCAAACCCCTACCTAAGTATGTTATGACACTTGAGACGGATGCATTAGCGAAGAGCGCTATTCGCATTACTTGGAGGTTTCCGTTCTCCTGCTGTACTTATAGGGTGCTGACATCATCAGTGTTTAGAAAGGAGAATGTGCATCCTGTAGTGTATTCTCCTAGTTGGCAAAAGGGATACTTCTTTCAAACAGTCTTGAACACACACTAAGTCCCTCCACACACACCGAGCATGTACAGGATTCAAACCCCTACCTAACTATGTTATGACACTCAAGACGGACGCATTAGCAGAGCATGCTATTCGCATTACTGGGAGGTTTTCCTTCTCCTGCTGTACTTATCGGGTGCTGACATCATCAGTGTTTAGAAAGGGGAATGTGCATCCTGTAGTGTATTCTCCTAGTTGGCAAAATGGATATTTCTTTCAAACAGTCTTGAACACACACTAACTCCCTCCACACACACTGAGCATATACAGGATTCAAACCCCTACCTAACTATGTTATGACACTCAAGACGGACGCATTAGTGGAGCGTGCTATTCACATTACTGGGAGGTTTCTCTTCTCCTGCTGTACTTATAGGGTGCTGACATCATCAGTGTTTAGAAAGGGGAATGTGCATCCTGTAGTGTGTTTTTCCAGTTGCCAAAAGGGAAATTTCCCTCTCACACACACAAACCCCACTCACCCACACACACTGAGCATTTGCAGGCTTCGAACACCTACCTAACTATATTATGACACTTGAGGGAGACGCATTAGCAGAGCGCACTATCCAAATTACTGGGTATCTGCTCTGCACCTGTAGTATTTATAGGGTGCTGACATCTTTATTTCTACAGAGGTATGTACATGTAGTACTACCTGTCAGGTGGGGGATAGCATATATATGCATTTGCAGCCACCTACGTCAGGGTCAGATATGCACATCGCACTGGCAGGTTATGTTCTATACCATGCTTTGGGACCACAGGACCTGTAACACACAACACAGCCAGTCCAGAACACAACACCCACATCCAGGACACACACTTAGCTTCCCTGGGAACAGTGCCAGGATATGCAGGTGTTCACATACACCATTCCAGTTGTTAACATCAGGTACAGGCATATTGTGTGTGAGAACTACTCAGGCCTCTACCACTTTACCCTACAGCCACTACAATTTGTGGGTCCATGTGTTCCACACCAGAGGTAGACCACCATTGTTGATATCTGACCATACCCACCTTTCCCTGGACATCCATATCCCATCTCCACCCGCAGGCAAGGTTGTCACTGCACACAAACTGTATTTAGCACAAGCAGACTCTACACTTGTGTAGACTGGGGTGGACGACTTCAGAGGACCCATGCTGGGGGACTATATTGGCCACTCAGCATAATCCTTGACAATTACATTCTATGAGCATGCGTACGGTTTGCATTGGTCATGCTATCCCACATATACCCATGACTGCTCCACAACAAGACACCTGTCAGCTGTACACCAGCCATATACATATATGCGCCGTACAACAGACAGAGTGACCTAATACATTGCAGAGCTGTAGCCCACAGAGGGAGGACATCTGTGAACAGTTCCGGCACAGCACTTCATTCACACATACTCATTACAACACAGTGTTGACAGTGGAATCATCCAGAGAATGCAGATAGGACTCACCTCAGTCTGTTATTGACAGACACCTACTGTCAGAGATCCTCAGCAACCCTCTCACAGGGTTGAATGTGCAACATGGCTGTGGCGTAGCACATTCAATCCCTGGGACGTCCACGGTGCCCCTGCTTGACAGAGGCACAGCTCACTAGCCTCACATGTTGCCTTCTGTGACCTACTTTACAGTGGCACAGTAGCCTACTGTCCTGGGGATGCAGATGCCAAGCACACTCTGGCTGAGCTTTCATTCCCTAGGGCAACAAGCCTAGTATTGACCTCTACACCCATATGTTCAATTGTCGGATGCACAATATTTGTTGTGCTGTTCTACTGTTTGCAGGTCTTTATTGCCATAGCATTCCCTGTTCCTATGACCAACTTGTGTATCTGTGGAAGGTGTTTGCATATGACGGCGATCCACTATATCACTTATGCCTCTGTAGTCATTTACTGTGTGCACTGGGCTGATTGCTGTGTCGTGGTTGGTTCCTGGACTGACATGTACAAATACCAGATATGTGTGGCCAACTGCTAAACGGAGATATGGCCTAAGTGTGTGAGCATGCCCAGTTCAGCCTTTCCATGGCATGTTGTCTGACATATGCCTCATTTATGAAAGTGTGCGAGCATGCCCAGTGTGAGCTTTCCATATGTTGCACTCTGAAGTCCACCACATATTTGGGTGTGTGTGCACTTCAACAATATCTCACGTTTATGGTTGTGTGTTGGGTGTCATGTTGTGCATTAACTGGCCAACTGCTTCATGTCTGCCACAACAGGGATTATACTGCGCCTGCAGGGATTGCATGGGATACTTTGCAGACAGTTCTCAACATACTTTCATAATGACCTAACACTGTAGTACCATATAGTGTACTGGTTCAGTACTTTCACTGTGGTGGAAAGTATCCTGGGCTTTAGTCCTGTGACTGCTTGACATCTTCATAGTGAGCACAACAGACTGTGTAGGGGTCAGTTGTGCACATATGACCATGTTGCAATATGTTCAGATATGGACTACCTACACCAGGCTCGTCCAACATTGCTAGTGTATTCCACAACATGGGTGGACATTGGCAAACACTAGCAATGTTCCCTAGGCCATTTCTGATGCTAGTCACAGGGTGTGTTTGTCCTTCGACACACATTGTAACTGGAGTTTGCTATGACATATGTCATGGTTAGTATACTATGCCTCCGTCTACCTCTGACATAACAGTGATACCCAGGGTTAGCCTACCATCTCCCATCCACTCATCAGGATTCCTCTTGAGGGGTGTCGATATGTGACTCTCTGGCTGAAGAGTGGGGGTGCCTTCTGTGTTATGGATCATTCTGTACAGCTTGTCCTATGTATGTCAGTGCTGGGGTTCAGGTCTCTCATGTGCATAGCTCACTGCCATTCAGATTGTACAAGGTGCAACATGTTCATTCATTCCAGGTTGGACATGGCTTCATACATCAGGCACAGCTTTCCTGTAGCTGGGAAGTATGGCGGTGTGTGGGGCTGCAGTTTGTTTACTCAGGCAACACATGGCATCTGTTCATGCTCTTTGCTACTCCTGGTGGAGTTGTGGACTTTACAGTTGATGGAGGTGTCTGCTGCGGTATATCCCACAGGGGCTATTGTAGTCACTTGTGATGCTGATGGAGGATGACTGCAGAGCCACAGTGAGTTCCCCTTATTTACATCTGCCAACCTTCATGTTTGGGTGGGTATATAGTATATGTTTCTGTGAACACTACAGCCACATGTTTGTCCAGTGCAGGATATCTATCACCTTTTGTACCCAGGTCTTACATTACATGTTACCTGTGTGGTAATTTGTGCGCACTTACTGTATATCCATGGTGGTTGTCTATACACAGTTCTGCAATTAGCTTGCTGACATGGCTATGGCTACAGTTGTCTGTTTGTAGGTGGCCCTTTTGTGGGTTGCTTGTGTCAGCTGGGGGTCGGATATGGTGGGCTGTTTGTACTCCTCTGCATACATGTTCAGTCACAGTCCTTCCATGTTGGCCTATACCTATGGGACATATATACAGAACGGGGGGGGGGGCCAAGACCAGGCCTTGTGGGATGCCACTCATATCTGCTTTGTAGTCTGACATGGATGCGGCATGTCTGACCATGTCAGTTCTGTCCTTGGTCTGGTTTGCAACCCCTCTACTGACATAGGGGTATATATTTAAGCTGCTGAACATATCCATACGGAACTCGTACGGTATTGTCTAGAAGCATGTGCACGGTCCAGCTACACTGTGTGGACCACATTGCCCTCATCAATGACCTTAATGACTGCTTCAAATGGGTCAGACATGTTTAGGGGCAGGTTCTGCAGTTACGACAGCCACACTGTGTAGGGTCCAGTATCAGTAGGTCCACAATAGCCTTCTGTCTGCAGTACATACTGATCCTTTCCATAGCTGTGCAGAACAAGCTTGTCAGGATCCTGGGGTGGTAGTTTGGAGTATCCATTCAGGCAACACCTTTGTTGTGATGGACCACTGTTGTACACTGCTCTTTGGGTACATATCCTGTGGTAAGGCTGACATTGGGCAGTAGTGTGATTTGGCATTCCATTATTCTTGGAGTCCATGTTGGCCTCAGCACAGGACACCATCACATACCTTTGCTGCTGTGTGTTCTGCTTTGCAGATGATGGCTGTTACCTCAGCATCTGCAATGTCAGGGGACCATCAGTCTGCTGGGATAGGTATTTTGCACTCTGGGGGGGGTGTTTGCACTGCACCTGACAGGTTGTATGTTAGCAATATGTATGTGTTTGGTATGTTGTTTGTAATATCTTTGTGATTCGGAGCATATCTGTGGATGCCCAACATGGTTCCTACCATCAGTTGGGTAACCGTTAGTGTCCTGTATGTTTTGTATCTTCATAGGTTCATGGGTTCATATGAGGCTGTACACCCTAGGCCATTAGTAAGCCTAGCCAGAGTGTGTGTGTCTTTCGCCACCCCTTGCTATGTTCAATTATGGCCATTTATGAAGTTCTTCCTTGTGCCTCTGTCTGGTCGTGACACAGTGAGGACCCCCAGTATACATGTACGGTCATCCATCCACTTGGCAATATTCCTGTTGACCGGTGTCAGTGAGGGGCTCTGCCTACCATGGATTGGGATCCTGTTTCTGGGTGTGGGGAGCCTCACTGTCCCTCCAGCACATCTTAATTCATTATGTGTTGAGGCTGACATCTGTGACTCTCACAGCTCCAATGGCTTTGATTTTCTGTGGTGGAGCATGTCCATTACTCCTGTGTTGGACATGGCCTTGTACAACAGACATACAATGTCTCTGTGTAGGCAGTCTGTGACTGCAGTCAGCTGGGGTGTCTACAGCCAGGCAGCATATGACATATGTTTCATACCCTTTAGCCTGTTGGTGGGGTAACTATGAGGTCTTCCAAACCGCTGCAGGTGTCACGTACGGTACATCCCATATGAGTCATTGTACTAGATTATGGGTCTGATAAGGGAACAGTACAGCGGCACAGTGACCTCTGTTGATGTTGATGTGAATCCTTTCATGATACGGTGTCCAATATCAACAGTCTTCATAGCCACATTGGCATTGTAGGTGTCACATGACAGATTAATGTCGACCTGTGTCCCTAGGTCCCTGATTACTCCTTGCATACATAATGGTTTGACACCTAAGTGGTAATTTGTGTGTACCTTGTCTGGTATTTGGTGGGACATTCATATTGTCCAGTGTCTTCAGGATGTCTGGGTAGAGTTCTTGTGTGTGAGAGTGTGGTCTGTCGCATGCTACAGACTGTACAGCAGTTTTGACTACAGTTATGTGCACATGGGTGGTCTCCGCTGCTTTGTGCATTGTCAGTTACCTGACAATATGGGTGTCTGTGCTGCATATGGATACTCCCCCTCCTTTGATGTTTTGGTGCAGGTGTTGGGGCCATAACACATGATATGTGGTATAACCTAGTAGTGCTGGTGTGCTATCACTAGGCTTGCAGCAGGCTTCTCTCACTGCACAGACATCAATGTTCTCCATAATGGGAAGTGCCTCAGGGGCATGCATATTGCAGTTTACACATCTGGCATTGGTCAGCATTACCCTTATGTTTCCTACCACTTATGTTTTCTAGGGTGGTGGGCAGTCTTTTTGGCCTTGCCTACATATGGCTCTATGGAGGCGGCAAAGGCCTTATCCAGTATCCAGACGCACAGGGGTAACAGGTGCAAGCCATCCCTGGAACAGCAGCATGGCTTGTCATGCTTGACATCTCAAGCAGACAGACATTAGACCCTCTTGGACTGACAGCTGTAACTGTGCCAGCTGTTAAACATGAGCATTCTGTGTTTGTACTGTGGCATCATTCTTGGTGAGGGTTGGATGCTGCACACAGCCAGTATCATACCAGCCTGGGGTACATACTCAGAGGGACCATCCATGTCTCTTTTCATGTTGACCAGGGAGGTACATCTCAGGTAATTCACACCAGCATGGACATTGAGTGCATCATATTTCTGCTTGCTTTGGGGTGACCTGCGTACTTGTGTTATGTGGCATTTTGTGGCAGCAACCACTGTCTGGTGAGTGGGACAGCAGTGTGTCTGCCTATACAGACACCTATTACGACTGTATCAGGCATGTTGTTTCTCCTTCTGGCCTGTGAATGTTTGGCACACCAGCTTTGCGTACTATTCGTTGCATGTGCTATGTATGAAGATTATGGTTGCTTGTGATCTGCTTTGGAGGCTAATGTTAGTGTGGTGTGTTTGTAATTAAGGCCTCCGGGAATATTTGTCTGTGTTTATGTGTTTGGTTTACACTTGTGGTAGGTCTATGTGGGACTGGGTTTGTGGTGTATGTGGTTACCTTCTCCTCCTGACTAGTTTTGACAGTACTGAGTTGGTGGAGCTCAACCTCTAGTTTGGATACATGGATGCATCTATCACATATATTTGTATTTATTGGGGGGTGTTGTGGTTGTCTGTGTACTTGGGACTGGTGTCACATTGCCTCTGGATTCACAGATTCTACTTGTTGTGTCTGGACTTAGTGGATTGTATGTGTGGACATATGTTATTGCCATACTACTGGTCAGTGATTACTTCCCTTTTAATGTTTGCTCTATCATGTGGTAGCTTCCTCATTCTCTTGCATGGTTTGGTAATGGCTGGAGTC
Organism: Protopterus annectens; assembly: GCF_019279795.1. Lineage (NCBI taxonomy): Eukaryota > Metazoa > Chordata > Ceratodontiformes > Protopteridae > Protopterus > Protopterus annectens. The sequence goes on from NC_056748.1 coordinate 1,112,636,598, forward strand.
CAGCATGCCAGATGCCTGTGTGTATGGCATTGTGTGTTGTTGTTATTTGTGATTGCATACTCCAAGCATTCCTGGCTGTGTTCATGGAATGCCTGTATAACATGTTCTGTGGTGTGTCCCATATTCTGCACTTGCACAGGGCCTTTTGTGGATTCAACATTGGTTTTGAGGGCTGCAACCTATGCTTTACACATGTTTTTCACTGTGGTATTCTGGCCAGGGACTGGGGTCAGGATGTGTATATCCAGTGTGATTACTCTATGGTCTGGTCTTACCAGTGAGGGATACACTTCTCATCTTGCCATTCAGTACACATGTTGCTGATTATCACATCCAGTATGCTTACCCCTCTTGTGGGAGTGGTACATTGTTCCTGGGCATTTTGGTTTATGGATTCTGGGAAATTTTCTCCTACTGTGTTGGTGCTAGTATAATGCTCCCGGTGTATGTCTGGGTATTTTCAGTCAAGCAATGTAATGTGGTTTGGGGGGCTTGATATATTCATGTATTCCGACATAGGCCAGGTGCAGTTCCTGGTATTAGGACAGTAGTCTGCAGCAGGCGGTTTTAGCCATTGGTATTTGACCATGGCTAATCCATGCTGCTTCTTGTTGTGGTACCAACATGGGGGTGTGGTTATTCTTGCCATTTCTTGCTAGTCACCCTCCTTTTGTAGCTTGTTCCATGTTTTGCGGCTGTACAGCACAGTATGAGGTGAGACCTGGTAGTGTTAGGGTGCTGATGTGAGCCTTGACCCAGTTCTCTATTACAGGACTGGTATCTACATTCTCCATACTGTGTGCGTTTACACTGCACACATCTTGCTGTTTAGACATCTGTCATTGGGTAGCATTACATCTAGGTTCCTATCCCTTGTAGAACCTATGAAGGTGGGTTTGTGTTTTGAGACTTACCTATTCAGGGCATGCTGTGGGTACTGACAGCCTTTGCCAGTATCCATGGGGCATGGCATGATAGGTGCATGCCACCCCTAGCAGGTGGTGCATCATGTCATGCTCCGCATGTCTTCCCAGCCTGAAACACATTGGCTCCCCTTTGACTAACTGCATTACTTCAGCCAGTTATTGCACTTGATCATCTCATCGTCATTTTGTGGCTTCATGCTTGGTGAGGGTGGATGTTAGGGTGCTCATGTGTGCATGGGCTGCCTCTGTCGGATGCACATATTACACTTCCCTGTACATGTTTGTGAGCAGGTCATGTCATTTTAGGCATCCATGTTATTATTTGAGTGAGTCAGAGGGGGTATCATTCCCAGAGTTCCTACTGAGCCAGTGTATGTGCTATGCATTGCCTCTTTGCCAAGGCCAGGGCATACTGGGCACGCCTCCTTCTGCCTACAGGGGCAGGCTCAGGTTGTTCCTCCTCCGAGTCACGCTCTGCCTGTGATGGCCTTGGCAATGGTGGGGGGCTGTTTGGCCCGGCCCTATGCTGGTCCTGCTGCAGCTGTTTTCGCAAGATCATATTATGTAGCATAGCACATACCATGACAATTTGGGTACATGTAGTTGGTGTGTACTGCAAGGCTCCACCAGATGTGTCCAGACACCGGAACCGTGATTTGAGCAGCCCAAACACACGCTCTATTACATTACGTGTTTGTGCGTGTGCCTCATTATGGCGTTCCTGTTCAGGTGTGTGTGCGTTTCTGATGGGTGTCATCAGCCACGGCTCCAGTGCATAACCTGCATCCCCCACTAGGTGTCCGTGTGGATGTCCCCATTGGCAAATGTCTGGTACAGCTGCGTCAAATGCCAGATGTGGGAATCGTGGTAATTCCCAGGGCAGCCAGCACACACATTCATTATTATGCCCTGGGCATCACACATGAGCTGGAAGTTGATGGAGGGGAAGCCCTTGCGGTTAATGTAGGCCCTACCCCGCTCACCGGCTGGTGCTGTGATGCGTATGTGCATGCAGTCTATTGCACCCACTACCTCAGGGTATTCCGCTATTTGCTGGAAGAGACGCATATTGCTGGCCAATACCTCACGGGCATTGGGGAAATATACATGATCATCGACATGTGCTGACATGGCATCCAGAAACTGGTGCAGTACCCTGGAGGCTGATGCCTGTGATATCCCCATCATATCGCCAGTTGGTTTCTGGAAGGTACCTGTTGCTAGTATTCTTAGGCCAACACATACCTTGGTTTCCGCTGGGATGGGTTCCCCTCTGTTGGTTCTGTGTGTAAGGCGTGGCCTGCACAGCTCAACAATTTGCTGCAGGAGCTCTCTGTCCACTCTATAGCACTCTACTATCTCCAGCTCATGTAACCCGTGGTAGGTGACCCTGGGCCTGTACACTCTTCTCCGTCTCCTCACTGTGGGTTGTCTGGCACCATCTGCATTGTCACCACCCCCAGCAGCTATGGCAGCCCCTAACATTTCTGCTCTGAGTTAAGCTTTTTCAGTTTTCACTTCTATTAGCTTACTGCTGTCTTGCAGTGTCTCTTAAGAGAAACATCCTGCACTACTGTTTGCAGAGTTTTAAGTGCTGGGCTGGGCTACTATTCTGCCTGTGTAATTGCCTGCTTCTAATTGTTTTCACCTGCTAGCTTCAGCAGTTATCCCTGCTAGCTTCCTATTAATTCTGTTGCTTCCTTTTTCCTCTCTGTTTCCTTAGGGCGGAGCAACATGCATACCATCAGAAACACACTCACAGTGGCTTACACGCGTGCACATGTGCTTACACGGTTCAGAATCTACTTATTCGGGTTAAAACGCTTGTACACCCGCGCAAACACTGTTGCATGTCTCCCAACACGCTCCCACATGCTCAGTCTGCCTTACACGCGCACACACTGACATACTCGCGCTTCATGGTGCGCACACGTGCGCATGCACGCCCAGCAAGAAACTTTGGTGTAAGTAACAGTGTACATCTTCCATTTCTTGACTTTCCATGACTTATCTAGTGGCACACCTCTTTCCATGATCTGTGTCTGTCATCTGTCATGTTACACTGGCCTCCAATGAACTGCATTTCTTTCTACCATTCCCCCCTGTAATGTCACCTATCTACTACTCTATTCCTCCCCCTTGCTCATTTGCTATGTGACTACTACTCAGACTGTGCTCATTTGCTATGTGACTGTGAGATTCAGTATCCTAATCCTCATTTACATGAGATTGCCTACTAATGCTTAGTTACATGTCTTAGACTCAGCTTCCCCCCTTAGCAACCACTACACGGTGGCCATGTTGTTTTTGGTCTGCTGGTCCCTGCATTGTCATTCCATGTATTGCATGAAACCCACATTGGTGTGCTTATAACCTTCTTTTTTATGATTTTATACAGCGCAGCCCGTTTGCGCGGGCTGCACTGGGTTTAAAAAAAAATTATATTTTTAATATTTTGGCATCGGGTTATATTGCCAATGGCCACATATTTGGCCATTGGCATGCTGCCTGAGTCATATGCACCCTTTTTTTGGAGCTGACATGGCTCCGTTGTGGAATTTGCAGAAACGTACTCAGTTGTCAATTGAGTACATTTCTGCAGCTAAAACGTCTCTTACACGGACTGGTTTCTGCTTCGTGGATCGCTAATATGGCCAACCAGTCATACCTTTCGGCTGCAAGTGAGGTATTTAGCATGTCCACGCCCAGTCCGTGTAAGAGTCGTTTTAGCTGGTCTCTTACACGGAGTTTAGGGCTGTTCCTGGATCGCGAGGCTTGCATGGATTGTTGCACGTCTCTTACACTCCGTGCAAGCCTTCGTGAATCCTGCCCAATGTGTCTATCGCTAAGATACACATTTTATAAGTAAAGTGTTCCTATCTTGGTTCTTAATGACAGTACATGGAAAAAATCTTTATTCAAACAAGAATTACCCAAATGTTATTTCTGATTAACAGATTAAAAGAACTGTTTATGTACATTTTGTACAATGCAAGGAGGCCCTGTGACACATAGCCTTATGGGTCTAACCACGAATTATGTATATCCTACCACCATGTGTCATAGAGTGCACACTTAAAATTGCAAAGTTAACTGGCTTCTAAAAAGTACAGTTAATCTGAAAAATAGGTTTCAATAAAGGATACACATTTTGCAAGGATGCAAATCTCATCTGTTGTAGCATCTTAACTAGGCATGTCATATGCTTTGCTTGATAAAAATGACAGGAGTTTAAAAAACAATTTTATGACATGATAGTTTTTATTCTCCTCATCATATACACTGCTTATGTTTTTGAAGATCAGGCTTGTAAGCACCTAAACTTCTGTTTGAAAAGCAACTGAATACAAGTGAAGCACTGTGCAGGAACACACACCCTGAATATGTGCAGTGTTGTGAGAGGGCTGGGGGTGGGGTCAAGAAATTAGCTTTTCCATCACGGATCCCTTACTGTGACCTAACACACTACACTCTTGATTGGGGTACAAGATACCAGCAGGCACCAGCTCAAATGGCAGTGTGTGGATACAGGAAGTAAGAAGCTGTTCCCTTGTCAAAGGCCTTTTTTCATAAAGGATAAATGGAGATTTTCAGCAAACTGATCAGAGATGTAAACAGTAATCACTAGAGACTCATTTGCTCTGAGACTTAATGCACCGAGCAGCTGTGAGGCTGAAAATAAAGTAAAAGAAATAAAAAAGAATAGAAAGGCAGCCAACCTGATCAGAAGTAGCCTCAGGTATAGTTATTTTTTGTCACAATACAGGCATGGCACAGGCACATTTAACTGTCAGTATTTTTTAATTTGAGGGTTTTGGTGAAAATGGTTTTTATTTGAGGGTTTTGGGGAAAATGGTTTTACATTTATGTAATGCTACTAGTCTGGCAGTTGGTGCTGAAGATTAAAGCTACATGAGCTGTTAAAAAGCTACTAGTACAGCATTTGATTCCCTGAGCAGTTCACTTAAACGGGCAGTGCTTTGGGGCAAGTGGGAATTTGGCCTAGGCTCATTAACTGTCTCCTGGACTGCATGCCCAGTAACAAGCTATGAAGCTACCTGTCCATGTTACGTATGAAGTGTAAACCATATCTTGCAGCTCTATTAACAACTACTGAAACATAAATGGAGTCCCACTGAAATATTCTTGTGATTAGTACAGGACATGATATTTATGCAGGCAAAAATTACCTGGTGTACAGAACTTTTTTCTTGTTGACAGTAATAGATATCTGACTGAATGCAAGAATTTGAAGACTGGAAGAAATATGGAAGCCGCATGAATATCAAACACAGAAGCATAAATTGGCCAACCAGTCATTACTAAATCATACATAAAATATAAAATCTGCCTGTTAAATTATTTTCGCTATTAATTGCAACCTGAAGTAAAAATGTAGCTCTCATAGGTTCATAGGTGTGTACTAGGCTAATGGCCCTGGAGCCTTTACAACCCTAGCCCATAGACATGCCCTGGTATCGTGCCGCGACGTTAGTTCCCAGTGCCTCTATCAAGTATAGCTACTGGAGTGATCCCCGGGGTGAACTTTCTATTTCCCATACACTCATCAAGATTTCTCTTGAAGAGGGCCAGTGAGGTGCTCTGCTTGACATGTATGGGAAAATATATTCCAGAGCATGGGAGTGTCTGGGTTATGAACCTGTCCCTCCAGTATGTTCTGTTGATTGTGGTAATGAGGTTGAGGTCTCTCTAGAGTGTGTGGTGTGGCGGGATTGGGATTTCTTTAGATGTAGCATTTCTATCAGAGCTGGGTCAGACATGGCTTTGTAAGTCAAGCAGAGATCACCTCTTAGTAGACGACATGAGATAGAGAATAGCTGGAAGTTTTTTGAATCTGTCCATGTATGACGTGTTTAAGGCCTAGGATCCTCTTCATGAGGTACTTTTGTGGCCTTTCCAGCAGTTGCATGTGTCTAGTGATGTACATGCCAAATGGGGCATTATACTCGATGACTGGCCTAATGAGGGAAGAGTAGAGAGAGATGATGACCTCTTTCTTCCTGGATGCAAAACCTTTGGTAATGAGACACATCACATAGAAGGACTTTCTGACCACAGTGGCAATGTGGTGGTCGAAGGAGAGGTTGTCATCCTGGGTCCCCCAGATCTCTTGTAAAGCCTTCAGTGTTCGGTGGGCTCCCATCAATGTGGTAATTATTGGAAACTGAGTTTTTCCCAAAGGGGATAACGACGCATTTTTTTGGCATTAAGCTTAAGGCCATGGTTTCGACACCAGTCACTGGTCTCAGTGAGGCCTTTCTGTAGGATGTTTACATCACATTTATGTACGTGTTCGTACAGTGCATTGGTGTATGATTTGGTAGTCATGCATCTATTTTCCATTAGCATGGGTGCCATGAAGTTAGCCACCTCTGTTTTTAGCAGTCCAAGGTCAGCTTTGGAGAAGTTTTTCATGGTGAATACCTTTGCAGGGAGTGTGAGTGAGATGTGGATTTCCATGGTGATTACTCTGTGGTCAGAGCAACAGTTGCCCATGTTAGTATTAACCATGTCAAGGCTATTTCTTCCTCTAGTGGGGGTAAGAATGAGCTGGTCCAGGGCATTGGAACTGACGAATTCCAAGAAGTGGTGGGTCAATGCATTGGTGCATGAGTATTTTTCCCAGTTGATGGAGGGGTAGTTGAAGTCACTCCAAATTGGAAGCCATGCACTCTCAAGCCAAGACCTGAGCAACCCAGCGGTGACAGATGCAGGCCATCTCTGACAAAGCATTGAGGTCTGTCAATCATGTCATGCCAAGCAGACAGATACTGGATCCCCTTAGAATAACACCAGAAACCTAGCCAATTGTTGAAGTCAATCATTTTCTGCTTGTACTGCAGTATAATTCTGGGCAATGGTAGGATACTGCTCAGGGCTAGGATCATACCTGCCTGGGCCACGTAATCCGAGAGCTCCTCCATGTCTCTTTTCATGTAGTCCAGGGAGGTGCGATTAGATTGAGGGGCACACTGTGTAGGTGAGCTATGTTTCTTTTGGTTTGTGCTGTGTTGTGGTGGTTGAGTGCGTTTCTGCCTTGTAGGTCTCTGCTGTTTGGGTAGATTTCTATTGAGACCCTCCATGAAGGTGGGTGTGTGGTTTGTGTTTTTATGTGAGAGCTGTGAAGGTGGGTATTCTGGAGGGCTGTGTGTTGAATGTGGTGTGGTGCAGGTGTTGACCTTCTCCTCTTGACCAGCTATTCCGGTCTTGGCTCGAATATATAAGTGCATCCCTCACAAGTCTGAGTGTTGGGGGGTAAGAGGAAAGGGTTGTCTGTGTACATGAGGCAGTTGCTACACTACCTCAGAATGCCCAAGCTCTATATCTCCAAACAATTCATACATACATGAAATAAAATAAAAAAACACACCTTTCCACCAGTTATCCATTAAAGAATCATTATTGCTAGCAACATTCATTTCATTCCTCATGCAAACTGCTTTCTTAAGAATAAATTTGGAAAAAGGAATGCCTGTATGTTGTAAATCAAAAATGCAGTTTTTACTTAGTAAGTGATGTAGGTTGCTCATCGTTAAAAAATATATAAAGTGGAACACAGATTTTACTATTTATTTATTACTTTTGCTACTGGGTAAGTGGCATGGTCTAGTGACCCTTTTCAGCCAAAACCAGAGCTCAAAGAGGAGAAAATACATTAAGATCTTTCTGAGCAACAATATCATGTACAGAATAAGTAAATGTTAAAATTCAGTACAACATAAGATTCAGTTTATATAGAGGAAGGTTAAGTATATCTAGTTAGAGTTCATTGAGAAAAGACCGAAGTAAGAAAAAAAGGTACAAAACTAGAAGCCAAGATAAGAATAAAATGCAGTGCAGTCACACATATAATACATAAACAGATACTCCTGTGCCAAGTTATGATGCTGATAAACATGTCTTAAATGGATTCTGCTATCTGCGATATGAGCTGTTAAGTTATCTAACCATTGCTGTGATAGCAGTTCCATGCAGATTCTGTAATGAGATGTTCTTTAACTGAATCTTTGAAACTTTTAAGGGTTTCTAATTTTTTGTTATCAGTAGGCAGGTAGTTCCAGGTAGCAGGCCCTAATCTAGAGAAGGCTGTCTCACCTGTAACAGATTTAAATGGATGACGTACAAGAGAGAAAGTGTTGTCATGTGGACTTCTGACTTCATAATGGTTGTCTTGTGAAGGTAATAGTTTCTCTCCTAGAAAGAGAGAAATTACCATGTTTTAGAACCGCATAAATTAGAGTGTTTGGAAAAAAAGTGGCCCTATGATGCACTGAAATTCATTTTGGATTTTTTAGCCAGATGCAATGCTACATTATGGTTGGGGTGGGGGTGGGGGGTCTGCCAGTGGAATGAATCTGCAGAGTTTACTCCCAGCAGTCTGTTTTCTGTGGGAATTGTGGCTTTAATGCATAATGAGAAAAGGAAGGCCATATTGTAGTTTGGGTATGAAAATATTTTTGGCAGTGGCCTTGCAAGCCTTAATTCATTACAAAATGTGCACTTGTGGTAAAGGAGAGAATGGAGTCTGTTCAATGGTGTTAGCTAATCATGATCCCAATAAAATGTGTCAGTACAAAAGGAGGGAGAGTTATTAATTTTTTTTCTGAGGTGAAGACCATAAAAAGAAGTTGTGATCTTACCATAGCATTCCATCTGTGTTGTCAGTCTTCATTCATTCTTGACTGTTGGGTCTCGGTTCCATCCTCGGAACCAACTCGGGTGTTATATCAAGCTCGCGCTAGCCAGAAACTCTCAAGCTAAGGCTGCCCATAGTGCTTCTCTTCCCTTCCGCTCAGATGGAGGCTTGCCCATAGAACAGGGAAAAAAGTGTGGAAGCTTTGTCTGCGAAACTACCCTACTACAAATCCAGGACTAGTTCTGAACCTCTAGGATTCTTTGGAGGGAGATGGAGGGTGGGATGTCAAGAATGAATGAAGATCGATAACACACAGATGGAACGTTATGGTAAGAACATAACTTCTTTGTCTGATGTTGTCAATCTTCATTCATTCTTGAATATTGGGACAGAGTCCCTTGCTACTTTGTGCTCTGGGAGGCCCTAAGGAAGTATATTCCTGAGCACCATAGAACCAAAGGATGCTCTTCCCCTGAAGACCATGTCCAATTGTGTAATGAGTGATAAAGGTATGTGGAGTAGCCCAAGTTGCCGCTGCACAAATGTCATTCATAGAGGCTTTGGAATGAAAGGCTACTGAAGTGGAATCTGACCTGGTAGAATGGGCCCTAACCTTTGTTTATAAGTTTAGCTTATTTTGGTCATAAATAAAGGTGATGCAAACTCTCAACCATTTCGATAAAGTAACTTTGGAAACTGCTTTACCCAGTGGAATACCTGAAAAGGATAGGAACAGTTGGTCCGATTTCCTAAATGATTTCATTCTGTCTAAATAAAAACATAATTGTCTGTGTACATCCAACAAATGCAAACAATATTCTCTCTTGTTTGAAAAATTTGGGAAGAAAACTGGTAGATCTATATACTGATTAATACTGGAGTCTGATACTACTTTGGGCAGAAAGGAGGGGTTAGTTCTAAGTGATACTCTCTCTTTGTGAAAAATGATATATGAATGTTTCACACACAAAGCTTGTAATTCTGATGTTCTGCTAGCTGATGTGATGGCTATCAGGAATAAGGTTTTCCAAGATAAATATTTGATATCACAGGTGGTTGCCAGCGCAAAGGGCTGATGGCACAAACTTTGTAAGACTAGCCTTAAATTCTAAGGCTCAATGGGCTCTTTAAAAGGTGGCTTCAAATGCAAAATGGCCTTTAGAAAGGTTTTGCAAAGGCGATGAGATATCAAAGAAAGTTTGACAAAACCATTATGAAAATTTGACATAGCAGCAAAATGAACTCTAATAGTGGAGGCAGAGGTTCCCGATTGGAACAAGGTTGATAAATATTCAAATATCTTGTCAATCAAAGCTGAAAAGGGCTGAATTTGTTTTGCCTGAGACCAAAAAACAAATCTATTCCATTTACTGAGGTAAAGTTTCCTGGTGGATGATTTATGAGAAGCTAGAAGCATCTTTTTTACTGGGGAAGATAGATTATTCTGCCTGGCAATTACCGGAAGTGGAGGAACCAAGCCATCAGCTTGAGACTTTGTAGGTTAGGATGGACCAAACCTTGCAGGAAAGACAACAGCTCTGGAGTTGGATCCAGAGTCCATGGACGGTGAACTAGGTGAGGCCAGAGAAAGGGGCACAGACTTGATGGGGCCAATAAGGTTCAATGAGCATCACTTTGCTTCTCAGCATTGGGACTTCTTCAAAAATTGGGGAAATAGGGGGATTGGTGGGAAGGTGTAAAGTAGTCCAGGGGAACAATCGTGTAGGAGAGCATCTCTCAGAGACTCCCTCGAAGGGGGGATTAGGGCAAAATAGCTGCTGCGTTTGTGGTTTATGGGAGATGTGAACAGATCACAGCAAGGCTGATCCCATTGATGTAAGATCTTCGTCGCTACATTGGGATTGAGAGACCACTCATGAGGCAGGAGTATGCATCTGCTCAGTTTGTCCATAATCACATTGGAATTCCCTGGAATGTGTGTTGCTATTAAAAAGCGGTTGGAGGTGATCACCCATTGCCAAATTCTTAGGGCCTCCCAACATAAAGAATAGGATCTGGATCCCCCCTGTTTGTTGATGTACCAGACAGCTGACATGTTGTCTGACTGAATAGCAATTGTCCCCAAAGGAAGGGCAGATCAAAATGCTTACAATGCTAAGAGCACTGCCCTCAGTTGTAGGACATTGATATGCAAACGGGCCTCTTGAGGGGACCAAGTGCCTTGGACTGTGTTTTCCAGAAAATACCCCCACCCCACCCCATCAGAGAAGCATTCGTGGTCACTATGGCCTTGGGCTGAGAAGGTGAGAAGGGGCAACTCCATAATTCTTCTTCTTCTGTTTTCGTCCACCAGTGTAAATCCTGCTTGCAGTGATTGGTTATGTGACTTGGGTGGGACATTGGGTGTGCTAACAGAGACCATTGTGATGCCAGGAGCCACTGAAGCAGTCTCATGTGGTATCTCACCAGAGGATCTAGGGTGATTGTTGCTGCCAAGGAGTTGTAAGACTAGATGACCGGAACTTTCTCTTGAGAGAGTATCACTTGAAGTTGTGATCTCAACCCTCGTCTGTGAAGAGTGAGAGCAGCCGTGCAGGATTTTGTGTTTAATGTTGCTCTGATGAATTCTATGTCTTGTGTGAGAGATAGTTTTAACTTTTCCTGTTTATTGAGATGCCTAAGAACTCTGCAAGCCTTAGAATGGAGTCCAAGGTGAAAAGCAGTAGATGCCTGGAGGGGGTGGTGAGGAGCCAGTCATCTAAATATGGAAACACATGGAATCCCTGTAGCCTTAAGTGAGTTGCTACCACTGCCATACATTTGATTAACACCCTGGGGGCTGTGGTGAGACCAAAGGCCAGTACTCGAAATTGGTAATGACTGGCTCCCAGCCAGAAGTGAAGATATCTTCTGGAGCTCTTGTCCATTTTTATGTGGTAATACGCATCCTGAAGATCTATAGAGCACATCCAATCGTCTTTCTCCAGAAAAGGAAGAATAAACTGAACCGTGACCATCTTTAATTTTGTCTGTCGAACAAACTTGTTCAGAACACTGAGGTCTAGAATTGGTCTCCAGTCCCCTGTGTTTTTTGACACTAAAAAGAATCTTGAGTAAAATCCGGATCCTATTTAGTATGGTGGGACTGTTTGGATGACTCTTTTGAAGCAGCTTTTGAATTTCTACTGCTGTTGCCCCCTGACTGGGTGGAATATCAGGGATTTGCCTTTAGGGTCTGGGATAAAGAGTGAAGGGGATATTGTAACCTCTGGTAATTACTGTCTGCACCCAGGCATCCAGTGTTATTGTGTGCCAGGCTAAATGGTGCAGAGTGAATTTTCCCCCGACTGCCTCTAGAGGTGAGCAATTGGGCTGCTGCTCAGGAGTGCTGGTAGGGTTGTCCAGAGAAAGAATCTCTGGAACCCTGGTTACTTGGGCCCCTTCTCCCATGGGAGGGTGTCTTCCCAATGAGTTCCCCCTTCTGCCCCGGGGAGTATATTCGCCACGTGCATCCTGAAATTCCTGGAGTAAGGTCATTGAGGAATGGAAAAATGCATGCCCACAGTAGAAAAGGTCTTTCCATCCTTCTCACACCTGGCTAGTGTGTCTCAGACTTTTGAGCCAAATGACAAGGCAGCATCTACTGGAGCACTGACAAAGGAAGACTTGAAAGGGTCTGCAAAGTCACATAACCACATCCAGGCATGACAACTATTGGCATTGCCTGTACCCGCTGCCCAGGCAATAAGACGCATGGACGAGTTGGATATTGATTCTAGGGTTGCAAGCTGGGAGGCAACCTTATCGTGTACCTCATCAGACATTGCTTCTGCCAAGGTTCCTGAAAGCTCCGTTAACAGGTCCCTTTGAAGTTGTGTGAAATGTGCCAAAAAATTCAGCGACTGTATGGCAAAGGTCATTGAAGCATTGACCCGCTTCCTGAATCTGTCCATCATCCGAGACTCTCAGTTTGCAAGATGGACAGCAGGCCTCTCCTCGGCAAGTTCCTTTTTAGTGGCAGCTACCACCACCATAGCATTTTCCGATAGACCTTTGGACCAGTGGGGGTAATCTTCTGGTGCAGAGAGAATTTTGTCCGGTCTCCAGGGATTAGCTGTATAGTGTCAGGAGCCTTCCATGCACACTGCACAATGAGTTTGACCAATTCATCAGTAGGTGGGGTCAGAGTAGAAGGTCAGGCATGAAAGGCCTGCAAGAAAACAGATTCCTCAGAGGAAGGGTTCATGGCCTTCCAGTCACCCCTCTGTTTTAAGATTTCCAGGATGTCTCCAAAGGAGACATCTTCAGGGGGTGACTGTTGTGACCCTTCCCCTTCATCATTATCTGTATCCTCAATGACAGATTTTTCAGGAGAATCCAGGTGTTTCATCTTGCATGATCCCTTTTGGGGTGGCTCCTCAGGTTTACTTCATAACATTGAAATTTCATAACATTGACTTTCACAACATTGAGACTATAACATCGAAAATTCAAAACACTGCAAACCCAAAATATTGAAAACTCAGAACATTGAAAGTGTGCTTCATAACACTGAAAACTACACTGCACAAGTAAATAAGATCCCCTCCACCTACAACAACACCTAATTAACAAACACACTTTCTACTATGCTTCTGCAGGGGGCTCTGTCCCCCACTCCCCGTAAATTAAATATACTAACTCCAAGATCACACTACAGTGGAAAAAAGTTAATTTCCTAACCTCAGTGTGAGGTGTCGATTTTTGAATCTTAGGCCTCATTTCCGAGGTATGAGACGAGGCCTGGTCCTTAGAAGATTTAGGTTCTTGAGATTTAGGAGATGCTGGAATGGAGTGGCTCCTTTTTTTTTTACTCTTTCTTGGGAGACTTTGATGTCTCCGCCTCAGACAAAGCCTCACTAAAAGGACATTTCAGCAGCCCTTTGAGGATCAGTTTGTTGCACCTGTCTGCAAGGGTTTGAGAGCTGAAACCCCTGCAGAGTTCACATAGTGGTTGAATCTCTAAATGTGGCACCCCAAGCAATAAATGCAAGAAAATGCCGATCCGAATTGGGCATCTTACTACCACACTCTTCACACTGTGTGAAACCAATAGTTCCCTGATGCTTCTCTGCCATCTTCTAAATTTTAAACGAGAAGGCACACACACAGACACAACTTACACACACACACACACACACACACACACACACACACACACACACACACACACACACACACACACACACACACATTAAGAAAAAACAGAGAGTAAAGATTTTTTTTTTTAAAGAAAAGGTCATACCAACAATGGTAGTTAAAGAAAATACCCTCAAAGGGGAGAAAGGGGAATACCAACAATGGTATTGACAGAATTACCAGAAGTAAGAGGGAAGGGAGGGGCCTATACCAATGATGGTAAAATAAAAGTATTTACCAATAAGGTAAAAAGGAAAGAAACAGCACTCAGACTCAAAAAGTCAGGACAGTAACTAGAAAGAAGTCAAATAAGTAACAAGTGTAGAGATAAGAGACAAAAAATTATATATATATATATATATATATATATATATATATATATGTGGGTCTACTTCAAAACACCGACACGCAAACACCGATGACGAGAACACCGAGACCGGAAGATCGACAACAGAGATGACCGACAGTTTAAAAGCCCGACGCTGAGAACACCGACATGTTAAGGTAAGTGTGCGATAGTGACAGACTTTAGGGTTGGGGCGGGTTAAGTGAGTTAGGGTTAGGGTGCGGGTAAGGTAAGTGTGCGATAGTGACAGACTTTAGGGTTAGGGGCGGGTTAAGTGAGTTAGGGTTAGGACACCGGGTAGGTGAGTCGATAGTGACTGACCTTAGGATTAGGGTTTGGGTTAAGGTTAGTGCATAGATAGTTGTGTATGTAAGGTTTAGTGTAGGTTTATAAGTTTTTTTGTTGTGCTTGTGTTACGTGTGTGTTTTTCGGAAAAGGTATTTGTTTTGTTTTGTTGATTGTCGGGATTGTGGTTTGTCGGGCATGTATATGTGTGTGTGTGTGTGTGTGTGTGTGTGTGTAGATGAAAAACAGTTAGTACTTAACTGAGAGCGTGGCTGACATGTCCAAAATTCTATGAGGCAAACGAGATCTGAGGGGAAGGGGAAAGAGGCACTATGTAGAGTTTCTGGCTAGCGCGAGCTTGATATAATGGCAGAGTTGGTTCCGAGGATGGAACTGAGACCCAACAGTCAAGAATGAATGAAGATTGACAACATCAGACCATTAGTTTTCTTGTGGTTAATTAATAGCTTGTTAGATGTGGACCATTTAAGATTTGGCAGTTCTAGGTGGAGATCATTGACAGAGAGAGATAGAAAAGTGGAGCACCTAGCAAAGGGCCTTGTGTTACACCTGTGTTAAATGTGCCAGCAGTACAGAATGAAGTGTTACTAAGGACATCTTTCAGATGGTAGGGAAACCAGCTGATTGTTTTATTTCCAAAGCTGAGTCTTAGAAGTTTATTGAGAAGAAGTGCATGGCTGACAGTTTCAGAAGCCCTTGTCATTGCCAAGAGAAAGACTTACTGTAATGAATTTCTAATATAGCTAACAATCCTATGCTGTCTCAAAAGTTTATCTTTAATACTTTCTATGGAAAAACTATCCCGATAACTAAGACTAGATAATAAAGAACTCTTTCATATTTGACAAATGCTTTAAATACTGACAAGATAATTTTGTCTGGGGAAAAGGAAACCAACTCCAAAAGAAACAATGTTTAAGGTCAGTACCAGTCCCTACAGACTGGTTCATTCATTTTAATTGTAACATCAGTTTCACAATTCTTCTATAAATAATTATCTCTATGCAGCTATACAGAAGACATACATAGATGGACTGAAACATATATAAGGTTAAACTTAAGTCCATTTCCTGCAAGTAAATAACTTTTAGACAAGGTATCTGAGGATAACTGATGTTTCATTGGGTGCCTCTAAAATGAAACAAGTTCCATATGACATGAATCTGTTCTAGATTTAGTTGAAAAGCTGGTGTAACTATCACTTGGTAAATCAGTTTTAGCAGTACAATCATCTTAATAATTGTTAACTTCTCACCTTGCAAAAGCAGTATTCCAGTTACCATGGTGAGAGTTAACTATACTGCTGAGGAAAGACCTTCCATTACTAAGTATTGCAAATCTACAATAATCCAATGAGTAGGTTCCATTAAATAGTTCACTGCAGTGTATTTACAGCTTACTAAAAGAGGTTGAGAATTAGTAACATCTATCTGAAGATCTGAATGTGAACCAAAAACTTAAGCTGATTAAGTAGTTATAAGCACATGAAAACAGATGGAATGAGTAATAAGTAATTAGGAGTTACGTACTTACCATAACTTGGTATATGCGTTGTCCTTCTTCATTCTTCCTCACTGATGGGTCACGGATCTGATCCTCAGATCCTACTGTGCTGCATCTTCCAGACTTAAGATCCTAATCTCGAGCTCCTCCCTCTTTGCATAATGCAACACATGACCTCTAACTCCTCAGATCGAGTTTGCTGCCTAAGTCTACTAATTTACAAATACAAGACAGAAAGAAAGAATTATGACTAAAAACCTAGGAACCAAAGGTTTACAACGTGTTCGATATGCTTCTAGAAATATGAGGCCAAGGGATGGCTGGTGTCGCTTGTCCGGTCAGGATAAAACAGACAAACAGTTGTTATCACAAACACATCACGAATGAGGCTAAGTAACTTTAACTTATAAACTAACTAGCTGTCATACACATCGATGCATTTCAGTTTGAGTAAGTGTTCCAGGTGCATAGGCTGCTGGCCTGCCCTCTTGAAGAATAACTATACCTAAACCAAATTTTGAAGCATCGCAGGAAAATTACTGGTTTGTTGACATCACAGTATCTTAACGTTGTCGAGGTAACAATTTTCTGTTTAAGATCTTCAAATGCTTTCTGGTGCTGTTCTAGCCATGACCATGTAACATTTTTATGTGTGAGCTCTCTCAAAGGCCCTGTCAACAAACTGAAATCTGGTATAAACTTGCCTAAATAGTTGACCATACTGAGAAAAAGTTGTAGACCACATGCTGGCATCTCAAGAATAGCTGCCTGCTTGGACAGGTCTGGTCTCAAGTCAATGCTAGTAAACATTTGTTTGTTTACATATGTAACTTCTGGTAATCTGAATTTGCACTTCAGAGGATTGAATTTTATGTTCACTTCACGTGCTCTGTCTAGAACTTTAAGATTTATGTCATGTAAATCATGTACTATTAGGGCACCAGGGTAACCTGAAAACATTTGTTCCATTGCACGCTGGAAGACTTCACTTGCAGAATTTATTCCAAATGGCATCCTGAGGAATCTATATCTTCCAAATGGGGTACTGAATGTACTCAGTAGTGAAGATTTGCGATCAAGCTTCACTTGACAAAATTAACTCTTTGCATCTAAGACAGAAAAAAACAGTGGCATTCGGTATTAGAGATTAGGGCTGTGACTTCTTTAACTGTACACATAGGATGACGTGATGTCTTTAATGCGTTGTTCAAGTCTCTTGGGTCAATGCATATTCTGATTTCATCTGAGCCTGTTTTGTGTGCTGCTACCTTGGACGACACCCATTCGGTAGGTTCTGTAACTGGACAAATTACACCTTGCTGTACCATTTTATCCAACTGAGCTTTGACCTTATGCTGCATGGCTATCAGGACTCTTCTTGCTGGTCTAACCACTGGACTGATCTCTGCTTCTAATTTCATAGAATACACAACTAGAAGTTTGCCCAACTTGTCATCGAAAACATCAGCAGGCTCAAAAAATAGTGGTAGTGAAGCTGGAACTGGGACATGTGCTTATTTGATGAACTTCTTTCGTAAAAGAAAGCAGATTCATTCTCAAACTGTCTCTGAGACCCAATAATGACTGCACAGGTCTCCGGACTACATAGAATAATAGGCTGTAATAGTTCTTGGCCACATAACATGAAAGCACTACTGAGCCTTCGGTTTGAATTTCTTCACCTCCATGAGCAACATATTTCACACAGTTCACAACTGATCACATTTAGTTGTTCACCAGCTCTCACTTTAGCAAAGGTATCTGCAGACATAACATTTGCACTTTGAACCAGTGTCTACCTTAAGCTGTGTGAATTTACCATTGATCTGGATAGAATAAAATACTTCATTCTTTGCCAGTAAATCTACTGCCTCAATTTTTTCACCAATTACTGACACACCATCTACATATAAAGCAGTCTGTTGCAGGTCTCCTTGATTAATTTGCTTTTTCGAATGACCCTTCTTTAGCATTGTGTGAGGCTTACTTGATTTACAAAATCTTTGAAAATGATTCCATTTCTTGCATTTGTGGCATTGCTGACCAAATGCTATGCACTTTTCTCTTTTAGACTCATGACTGACACCACAGTTGCGACAGTTAACAATAAAGCTTGACTTGGGTTTTGCTGAGTCACCCTTGTACTGTACTGAGCAACCTTTGTTCTGTACTGTGCATGGTCCTATAACTGAACTAGTCTTAGAATGTGCTGGAAGATTGCAGGTTTTACTTGGAAATCCTGCAAGGGATGCAGCTGTCATGTGCTTAGGCCTACTTTTGCCAATCACATGTTGCAGGCCATCCACATTTGCTCTGGAGCCTGCTGAAACCATGCTGTTATCACTTGCAAACATATTTGTGTGCTTTTCTGTAACTTCACGAATCTGACAAATCTCAGTGACTTTGCTCAACTTTAAATCACTGTCATGAAGCAAAACATTTCTCACAGCAGCACTATTAATACCACACACGAGCCTGTCCTTTATCAACTTATCCTTTAACTTACCAAACTTACACATTTTAGCTTTGTTTCTCAGGTCATTAATATAAGCTGCAAAGGTTTCTCTTTGCTTTTGATTTCTCATGTAAAACAAATGCCTCTGTAATGTAACATCAGTCTGGAGGTTACACATTTATCTGAATTTGTGCTTCAAACACTCTGGGGGGGGGGTCTTCCATTGATTCAGCCTGCACAACAATATGACGAGTTTCACCTTCACCTTCATGCTCTGCTGGTGCATATACAAATGAACGCTCCCTTTCAATAGCCTGTGACCCTGCTAGGTTTAGCAAAATGAATGCTGGTGCATGCATCTTTATCAGAGTAAGCTGCTTGTATAAAATATATCGTACTCTTGCTCAAATATTCTCCAATTCTCTGCAATATTCTGATTGAATACAAGTGGTAACAGTTTTCAAAATCCATCTGTCATATTAACATATGCCAATGAAGACTTTTGCAAGTATGCACGAACACAAACACTTATATATACCTGAAATTTATGTCAGTACTTGTAACTATGCCCAAAAGCACAACAAGCCTCTGTATAACTGAACTTTGTGAAATAATTTCCCGAGCAGCTGCAGTACTCTTGAAATCACTTTACTGTAAAAGTTATTTATCATTATTTTAAGAAACATTTTGAATAACTGCACTGTGCAAATAAACTAAGCAGAAGAAGCTAAGAGCAAGAAACATTTCAAAGTAACTGCGCTTTTTGAATAAACTTGGCAGTAACTACACTATGCAAATAAACTGTTTTGAAGTAATTGCTCTGTGTGAATAAACTGTTTTGAAATAACTGCACTTTATGAATAAACTGGCCAGAAGATGCTCAGAGTGAGAAACACTTCAAAATAACTGTACTTTGCGAATAAACAGTACACAGCACACTGAAATTTCCCCAGAATGGCTGCATTTTGCCAAATAACTCTGTACAGTGCAAGAAGGACTCTGTAATGGTGGCACTCTGCGAATAGCCACACCCATGCACAAGAATCTTTCTGAAATGGCTGTATTTGACTGCATTTTAAGAAATAGTTGCACTTTGCGCAAAACAAACTCTTCAGAATAAATGTACAGTAATAAACATTCACTGTAAGCACTTTTATACACTTTGAGACACTTGGAACAACTCTAGTTATGCTGTTCAAGGCTTTAATCAATGCCAAACATGCAGTCACCTTACTTTATTTTTGCTCAATGTGCCCTTTTTATGTTTTGTTATATTTGTTTTGCCCATTTCATCTCTTTTCATACTCATTATACTTTCTTGTGCTCGTTTTAACTCTAAACTTGCTCATTTTTAACTTTAAATATGCTCGTTTTGCAATTCTGAGGTATTTCTCAACCCTTTGTGTTACTTTTCTGATGCTCGTTTTACCAAATAACTTAATTTCAAACATCTCATCTGATTAAGGAGCTTTTTAAGCTTCTTGTTTGATTAATAAATGTTTCTTTGCTATTTGTTTGCTTCGTAATGTGTTTTGTGCCCTTGTAATGCTCTGTTTTATCTTTTCCATCACCTTTGGCTCATTTCTGGCCCTTTTTTGCTCTCAGTTCACCTTGTGGCTCTGGAAAGCAGTTGCTGGTATTCTGGTTCTGACACCATGTCACTCGTCCGGTCATTCTCCCTCACTGATGGATACAGTCACCAGCTGCAAAATTCCTGGGAGGCCCTCAAGGAAAGAATGCCAGAGCATTGACATCAAGGAAGCTGTACTCCTGGAGACAATGTACACTACAAAGGAGGTCATAAATTCTGAGGACAACCAGATACAGTATCCATAGAGCTAGGAGAATGACTCTAGGAGTTCCAGACAGATCTAAACTGTTTCCAGTATAAATCAGCTAAATGTAGTCAGCCAAAATCAATAGAATGGTGAAGAGGATTTTTAAAAAGTACTATTAATCAGTCTCTAACTTTATCACAAAAAAAATCAGTCTCTAACTTTATCACAAAAAAAAAATAAATAAATAAAATAAAAACTCTAACAAATTTTTAATCAGTTTCTAACTGACCACAACTGTCCTTTATCACAGAAAAATGAATTAATTACCAGGATTCTGAAACTGAACAAAAATAATACTAGTCCTCATTAATAAACAGAGTTTAGGATGACACCTATGACAGCACAGACTATGCACTTTATCTGTTCTGATCAATATGCTTTAATTTGTAAGAATCAGGCTTGTAATTGTGTTAAAAAGCCTGCTAGTATTGTTAATAATGCAACTAGCACCAAATGCCCTCTCATCCTATTTGCTCTTGATACTGAAAAGTCTTTTGACAACCTTAGTTGGCATTTTTTCTATTTAATCTATTTTAGGATGAATTTCCACCTTTTATAAGAATTATTAAAATAAAAGCATTCTAAGTCGCACACTAACAAGGATATGATTGTAGAATCCATATTAAATATATTTATATCCGTCTATCCGTCCAGATTGTCTTTTTCCATTTTTGCACATGGGGTCAGAGTGTCGGTTCAACAAAACCACTGAGTGGCTATCCCTGCTGCAGCTGTTTCATACCAATCACTCGCATGCAGTCTCACGCTAATGGCCAATTTAGAGCGGCCATATGTGTATGATTCTCTCATCAGTGAGTGAACTGTCACTTAAGTGAATGCAAAATGAACACTCTAAAAAAAAAAGGAGTTATGTACTTAACATAACTTGGCATCTGCATTACCCTATCTAATTAATCAGCACCATAGGGTATTGGATCTGACATCAAATCCGACCCGGCAACATTCACATAAACAGATCCAAGGCTCAAGCTTCTTCCTCTCCCATAATGCCCTGATGCCCTCTAACCCTCAGATCGAGTTTGCTAACATATCTATTAATGCTACTCCTCCAAAAAAAGGAGAAGAAAGAGTATTGAACCCTGAACACTCTAACTTCCTCCAAAAACTGACAAGGAAGGGGGATGGAGGGAGAGAAATGTGATGAGTAATGACATAGGATAACACAGATGCCAATTTATGGTAAGTACATAAGTTTTTATCTGATGTTATCCTTGGAGGTCTCCATGCACTGTGGAGCCAAATGAAACCCTGCTCCTGGAAATCAAATCCAGCTTGTAATAAGATATAAAGGTGTGAGGATTACACAAAGTGGCAGCAGCACAAATGTCATCAATAGAAAGTTTGGCCAAGAACACTAAGGAAGCCATAGACCTCGTAGAATGAGCCCTGATTTTTCCCAGAACCTTAAGATATCTGTTGTCATATTCTGCAGACATAGTCACCTTAGAAATTGGGAGACCATGTCTATTCAGGGAAAAAGCCACAAACAGCTTATCTGACTTGCAAAACCCTTTGGTCCTATGTAGATAAAAACAAAGTTGACTTTGTACGTCCAAAGTATGTAGGATGCACTCTTCTTTGTTGTAATGAACACTGGTGACTGAATAAATTGGTTTAGATTGGATTCAGAAGCAACCTTGGGCAAGAAAGAGGGATTTGTTCTAAGAGATACTCTGTCCTTGTGAAAGATCATGTACGGAGGAGTAATGGAAAGAGCTTGTAATTTGGAAACCCTCCTAGCTCAAGTTATGGCATCCAGGAAGGCTGTTTTCCATGACAAGAATTTGAGATTGCATGAACTAGCAGGTTCAAAAGGACTCCTAGTCAAAGATTGCAGAACTACGGTTAGGTCCCAAGGAGGCAACTTAATAGGTGGTCTTAGCAGGAAAACCCCCTTCATAAATGCTTTGCAAAGCCATCGCCACCAACTGAAGCATAGAGTAGAGAAACTTGCTCCTGCTTGAAAAAGTGAGGACAAAAACAAAAGGATACAATGGACGGGAGATCAGATCCAGAAGAAGATCCAGTACCCAGGGAAGATACTTCAGATGAGATCTGATGAAGGGAAGTCATGATTGATAAGGCAAGAAAGGGGCAATGAGGAACAGGGATGTCCTCGGGTGTTGCACTTTCTGCAAAACCTTGGGAATTAGAAGGACAGAAGGGTAAGTGTAAAGGAGATCTGGGGCCAGTCATGGACTAAAGCATCTTTTGGTGACTCCCCTGGAGGGGGGATCAGGGAGAAGTACATGCTGCACTTGTGGTTGGTTGGAGAGGAAAAGAGGTTGCAGCATGGCTGACTGCAGTGGTTGAAAATCTGCTTTGCCTCTGCTGGATTGAGGGACCACTTGTGATGACTCAAGATGGATCTGCTGAGTTTGTCAGCCGAAACTGTGGAGTCCCTGGGAATATGCATTGCAAAAAGAAAGCACCCAGAGGATAGTGCCCATTCCCACACTCTCATGGCCTCTCTGCACAACGGGTAAGACTGTGTTCCCCCCTGCTTGTTGACGTACCAGACCACAGACATTTTGTCCATTTGAACTACAATCATCCCCAGAGGGAGACAGTCCTGAAAGGCTTGCCACATTAGTAGGACAGCTGTCATCTCTAGGGCGTTTATGTGCAACTTGTTCTCCATGTGGGACCACATGCCGTGGACTGTTCTCCCCTGGAAATGCCCCCCCCCACCCCAGCAGGGAAGTGTCCGTGCTCACAGTGGCCTTGGGTGGAGGAAGAGAAAAGGGCCTGCCTAGGAGGAGATCTTGAGACTGAAGCTATCAAAGAAGGTGTTGTCTGCACACAGGCATCAGTTTTATGGACATGGACATCAGTTGAGACATAACAGACCATTGATCCATCGGGGTTCACTGTAAAGCCCTCATATGATACCTTGCTAGGGGAACAAGCTGAATGGCTGTGGCCAGGGATCCTAGGGTGCAAAGGATCAAGTGCATCCTCTGCTCCCGGATCAACTGAACTCTGCGTATAGGCAATGCTGCCGTCTCTGAGACGAAGTGTAGATGGACTTCTATGAACTCCAACTGTTGTGTGGGGACCAGATTTGATTTCAAAAGACTGATAGTAATCCCTAACTGACTGAAAAGGAGAAGAACATAATGGATTGCTTGTGACAGTCAGTGCCTCGAAGGTGCCATGAGGAGCCAATTGTTGAGGTAAGGGAAGATCTGAAATCCCTGCAGCTGCAGGTGAGCCGCTACCACTGCCATACATTTGGCAAACACTTGGGGGTCTGTGGTGAGGCTGAAGGGTAGGGCTCTGAACTGGTAATGATTGACTCCTGACCAGAAGCGAAGATATTCCCTGGAATGCATGTCTGTCTAGATGTGATAGTAGGCACTCTGGAGATCCACGAAGCACATCCTCGCGTAAGAGAGGCAGACTGGACTGGGCAATGGCCATCTGGAACTTGGACTTTCAAACTGATAGATTGAGCTCACTGAGATCCAAAGTAGGACGAAGATCCCCTGTCTTTTTTGGCACTGAAAAGAAGTGACAGTATGTACTGCATACTTTCTGTCCTGTTGGAACCTCTTGGATGCCTCTTTTTTGAAGAAGTTGTTGAACTTCCTTGATAGCCAACTCCCTCTGACTTGGTGGAATGTTGGGGAGGTATCTGCATATGGTAGGGGGTTCTGAAAACCGAATGAAATAAACCCTGGAAATGATGTTTAACACCCCCTGATCAGCGGTAATGATTGTCTGGGCTAGCTGGTGAAGGGAAATGTGACCCCCGACTGCCTCCAAGGTACAGCAGCTGGGCAATGCCTCAGGAGTCATGATAGGACTGTCCAGAGAAGATTTCCCTGGTGCCCTGATTTTGCGGATCCTCCCGCTTCTAGGGAGGCATTAGCCATTGAAACTTCTCCCCCTGCCTCTGGAAGAGGAGTCATCAGAAGCATTCTGAAAGGAAGACTATGACTTCCAGAGCCACATCTTCCTAGTTCGTCACTGAGTCTTGGATAACAACCCCTGAGGAGTAGAAAGCTTGATCCCAACCGCAGACAAAGTCTTCCTTTCCTGCTCACTATGAGTCAGCATGTCAATGTACTTGAGATGCTCCCTGTTCAAATCACCATGGGTGAAATCCAGTACCTCTTCTTTGCAAAATATAGGTCCCCCTCGATGACCCAGGAAACCCATACAACACCAAACATGCATGCACAGAGATTCCTGGATTTTGTAAACACAATCTCCCTGGACCAGATAGTCAGTATACCAACCAGGGGTGCAACCATAATGAATCTGGTCCTCACTAATATTGGAGACTGTTGCACACCCCTTACTGTAATGCCTTCCCTGGTAAGGTCAGACCACAAAATGGTCTCCTTTGAAGTAAAAATAAAACCTGGACCCCCAGCTATACCTGGAGCAGCTCAGAAAATGCTGCCTGCTTACTTCCACCATAGGAACAACAGTGCACCCTGAGCTCATTTTCAGATAAATCATTTGTAATACCATACAGAAAACAAATGTTCATAATTCTTTAACCATAATAGCTAGACTAAAAATGCAAATGTGAAAGTTGTTCAGCAGACACTGACATTTCCAACAGTGTCAATGTTGTTAGTGCGTATCTAAGTCATTACTCAATATTTGCCAAGGGATGCTGATATTGTGCATATTTTCTATCTTGGTAAAAAAATCACAATATCTCGTAGACCCATACAATTTGTAATTAATCTGTTTGTATAAATGTTAGCTTTAAAATACCTTAACCATTACTGTGTGATGCTTCATTATGGAGATAGTCACAAAAATATGATTAATATTATATTTCCCGTAATTGATAAATAAACAAAGCATAATATCTCATCACCTGTAACAGGCAGAGGCTACATATCAGTATACGTGGTTCAATGTCAGGTTCAAAATGATGCATTATGTGTGTCGCCACCATGCTACCTTGCAAAGATATGGGCGGAGGTTCATAGGTGTGTACTAAGCTAATGGCCCTGGAGCCTTGACAAGTCTAGCCCATAGGATTACCCTGGCATCCTGCCACCCAACCTGAGTTCCCAGTGCCTCTGTTGAGTAGAGCCACTGGAGTGATCCCCGGGGTGAATTTTCTATTTCCCATCCACTCATCAAGATTTCTCTTGAAGAGGGCCAGTGAGGTGCTCTGTTTGACATGTATTGGAAGTCTATTCCATAGCATGGGCAGTCTCTGGGTTATCAGCTTGTCCCTCCAGCATGTTCTGTTGAGTGTGGTAATAAGGTTGAGGTGTCTGGAGCATGTGGTGTGGAGAGATTGGGATTTCTTTAGATGTAGCATTTCTAACAGAGCTGGGTCAGGCAAGGCTTTGTAAGTCAAGTAGAGATTGCCCCTAAGTAGGTGATATGAGACAGAGAATAGTTGGAGTTTTTTTTAGTCTGTCCATATAGTACAAGTGTTTAAGGCCTAGGATCCTCTTTGTGAGGTACTTTTGCGGCCTGTCCAGTTGTTGCAGGTGTCTAGTGAGGTACATGCCAAATGTGGCATTGTACTCGATGATTTGCCTAATGAGGGAAGAGTAGATGGAGACTGACCTATTTCTTTCTGGATGCAAAACCCTTAGTAATGAGATGTGCTGCATAGAAGGACTTTCTGACTACAGTGGCAATGTGGTGGTCAAAAGAGAGGTTGCTGTCAACTTGTGTTTCCAGATCTCTTATAACACCTTCTGTGTTCAATGGACTAGCATTGATGTGGTAATTCATGGGAACTGGGTTTTTCCCACATGGGATGATGACACATTTTCTTTTGGCATCGAGCTTAAGGCCATGGTTCTGACACCAGCCGTTGGTCTCAATGAGGACTTTCTGTAGGGACTTAATAATGGCTTCCAACTTGCAATCGTCTACAAACTTTATCAGCCAAAGTCCCTTCATGTTAGCCAGGAAAAGTAGATACCAAACAGGAGAGGACCCAGGACCAATCACCGTGGGACTCCACTTGTGGCTGGTTAGCAGTCTGACTTGGAGTCAAATACTTTCACACTGTGGGTTCTATCTTTGAGCCAGTTTGCAACCCACCTAGTGATATAGGAGTTGATGCCTAGCTTAGTGAGTTTTTCTATGATTCCTGAGTGGGGAATGTTATCAAAGGCCTTGGCCAGATCAAGGTGGGCTGTATGAACCACCTTGCCTTCATCCACAGCTCTGGTGACTGACTCAGAGAAGTTGACCAAGTTGAGCAGGCATGATCTACCCTTCACAAAACCAAACTGTGTGAGATCCAGAGTTTGAAGATTCCCTATATCCTTGTTTATTAGGTCCATGATGATGCATTCCATAGCTCTGCATCTCAGTCTCATCAGGCTAATGGGGTGATGGTTCCCAGGGTCTGTAGTCGCTTCTCCTTTGTGGAGAGGGATGACTGTAGCAGTGCACCATTTGGTAGGGACAAAGCCTGAGGTGAGGCTGTGAATGAACAGGAGACACAGCTGAGGTGCCAGTTCACTCTGTAGTTCATGTAGAACACAGACAGGGATATTGTCAGGTCCCATAGAAGCTGTATTCTTGGCCTTGGACAGTGCTGTAATACTGATCCTGGGAACTATCTCCCTATTAGCCTGACAAGCCTGGTCTGTAAAGCCATGGAACGTATCATCATGGAATTCATAAACAAAGACATTGGTAACCTCCAAACTCTGGTCCTCACCAAGTTCGGGTTTATGAAAGGCAGATCATGCCTCCTAAACCTGATTGACTTTTTTGAGGTGGTCACCAAAGCCATAGATAAGGGTAAGGTGGTTCACGCAGCCTATCTTGACCTCGCCAAGGCTTTTGACACCATCCCCCATTCTGGAACAGCTAAACTCACTAAACTAGGTATAAATCCCTACATCACAAGATGGGTTGCCAACTGACTCACTTGACAGAACTCACACTGTAAAAGTTGCAGACTCCAAATCTGACTTCACACCAGTGACAAGTGGAGTATCACAAGTTTCAGTCCTGGGACCTCTCCTATTTGGTATCTACTTCTCTGAAGTACAGGCTAACACAGAAGACCTTTGGCTAATGAAGTTCGCAGATGACTGCAAACTAGGAGCCATAGCTGAGTCCCCAAATGATGTGGACATCCTACAGAAGGGCCTCACTGAGACAGATGCCTGATGTCAGACCCATGGCCTCAAGCTGAATGCCAAAAAGTGCATTGTCATCCCCTTTGGTAAAAACTCTGTACCCATGAACTACCACATAGGCGGCAGTCCACTTAATGCCGAATGTGTGATAAGAGACCTTGGGACCCAGGTGGACAGTTCTTTTCTTTGATAATCACATCACCACAGTAGTCAGGAAATCCTTCTATATGACACAGCTCATCACAAAATGGTTCTCATCTAGGAAAAAAAAGATCATTGTTCCCCTCTACTCAACACTCATTGGACCCGTTATAGAGTACAACGCACCTTTTGGAATGTATGTCTGCAGCAGCTGGAAAGGCCACAGAAGTACTTCACAAAGAGGATTACTGGGCTCAAACAGATGCCCTACACTGACTGTCTCAAACAACTACAGCTTTACTCTGTAGCATATCGCCTAGTCTGATATAAAGCTATGTCAAACCCAGAGCTGTTGGAAATCCCAATCCCTCCGAGCTACACGCTCTAGGGACATAAACCTTGTCACCACAATAAACAGGGCATGCTGGAGGGATAGATTCCTGTCCCAGAGACTTCCCATATTCTGGAACAAGCTACCCAACGATGTCAAGCAAAGTTCCTCATTAGCACTCTTCAAGAAAAATCTTGATAAGTGGATGGGAAATAGGAAATACACCCTGGGGATTACTTCTGTGGCTCTGCTTGACAAGGGCACAGGAAAATAACTTTCTTGGGTGGTGTAAGCCAGGGAACCTTGTTGGCTAGGTTTACTTAGGCCCTTGGGCTGATAGCCTAGTACCTACATATGAACCTATATGTGTATTGGTACATGAGTAGTTTACCCAGTTAATGGAGGGGTAGTTGAAGTCGCCCAGTGTGAGAGTGTTAGGTTGGAGCCTAATATTCTGTAGGGCGCTTAGGAATGTGGACTGTGAGTCTTGAGACATGGCTGGGGACCTATAACAGGCTATGACCTGAATCGCTGTCTTACCCAGTGTTAGCTGCACCTAAGGTATCTCTGATGCATTATGTTGGGCTACCAGTCTGGAGGTGTGCGCATCCTTTATGAATATGGAAACACCACCGCCTTTGGTGCTTCGGTCCAAGTTCTGGGGCCAAAAGGTGTGGATTATAACCTGGTAGTGCAGGGGTGCTTTCTGCTGCCTTGAACCAGGTCTCTGTTATAGCACAAATGTCGATGTTCTTCATTTTAAGGAGTGCTTCAAGCGAGTGCATTTTGAGATTTAGACTTCTAGCATTGAGCAGCATGACCCTCAGATTGCATTTCTTTGCAGCTGTTACGGTGGTAATTAGGTTTTTGAAACACCACCTAAAAGAGGTACTATAGGGGTGGCAAGAGCCTTGGCCAGTGTCCGGTAGTCCAGGGGGGCAGATGCAGGAAGGTATACTGTGGTATCATTCTGGGTGATGGTAGGATGCTGCTCAGGGCTAGGGTCATACCTGCTGGAGCTACGTCATCCGAGAACTACTTCATGTCACTTTTCATGTAGTCCAGGGAGGTATGCCTTAGGTCATTCACACCCACATGTACAATGACAGAGTCATATTTGTACCTGTTGTTGAGGTACCTGAGTGCATGCATTATGTTGCATACCCTGGCACCTGACAGGCAGCTGTTACTGTCTCCTTATTCAACCTATTGAGTGGGACATCAGTGTGCCTCACTATCGAGTCACCTATGACTAGTGTGTTAGGCATGCTGTTTTGCCTTAGGGGCTTTGGTTAAGTGGCACACTGTTTAGGAGAGTTATGTGTCTCGTGATTAGTGTTTTGTTGTGGTGGTCGAGTGCATTTCTACCTTGGAGGTCTCTGCTGTTTGGGTAAATTTTTTTTGAGAGCCTCCGCGAAGGTGGGTATATGTGTGTGTGTGTGTGTGTGTGTGTGTGTGTGTGTGTGTGTGAGTGTTTTTATGTGAAGGCAGTGCTGGTGTGTGTTCTGGAGGGCTATCTGTTCCATATGGTCTCCTCTTGACCAGCTATTCCAGTCTTGGCTGGAGAGTGCATTGCTTCCAATTTAGATATATAAGTGCATCTCCCGCATGTCTAAGTGGTGGGAGGAGAGGGTTGTCGGTGTACATGAGGCTGTTGCTACATTGCCTCAGGATGCACAAGTTCAACAGGTTAATAGGAGAAATCACAGCATAATAATGAGAAACATTGCAAATGTATAAATGTTATGTAGTCCTGTCTCGCCTCCATTATTACATGTGGGTTCAGAGCCGACTTGGCCGCTTAGAAAGCCTTAAAACTTCTGACTGGCTCGTGGCTAATAGGTATCCCATGATGCATGCGCACATTCCCCAGATCTCATTTGCCGCGTCTTCAGTTGGAAGCTTCTTTTGATTGTCCATGGCTAAGTGATTTAGTTCTTTATTATTCTGCTTGTTAGAAGTTTTTAACTTCGTGTGAAGTACTTTTCTTATTGCTGTTAGCCTCAGTCTGATAACCGATTGTGTCAATTTAACTGGACTTGACTTTTTCTGGATTTGACATTTTCTGCTATAAAATTTTGGGCCTGTTAGCCTTTTTTGTGTGTGTGTCCCCGTGAGTGTGTGCGTTTTACTAAACTGTTTTACTTAGAGGTATTAGTCTGTTCCCTTTTCCTTTACACTAGGTTCATTTAAGTTAGAGAACCTAGTAAAACTTCCCTTGGTTGTTTGTTGTGAGAACTAGGGCTAGATCTGTTTAAGTTAGAGGATCTAGTTCCTCTCTTGTTGAGTGAGTGTGTTGTTTTTTCTCTTCAGTCACCTGTTGAGACTGCCATGATGTCTAATGAACATAAAGAGCATAAACAGTCAGGATTTAAAAAGTGTACTAAATGCCCTCAAAAGTTGTCCATCACTGATGGACATAACATTTGTGTGTACTGTTTAGGGGCTATACATCTTCAAGAGACTTGTCTATTTTGCCATTCCTTTAGTCCTAGAGTGCTCCAGGAACAGAAGAATAAGTTGATTCTGAAAGGATTGTTAAAACCTTCTTTCGAGGAAGACCTAGCCAGTTCGTACTCCTCTACTAGGTCGCATTCTTCCAGTAGTCCAAAAGGCCTTCTTCAGCCTCAGCTTTTGTCTCTGAACCTCCACAGAAGTTACCTAAATTGGTGATGGACTCTGTCTCTTCAGCTCCACTGTCCTCGGAGCCGATCGAGATTCTGGACACGGACATTGCAGTGTCGGCACCCAGTGCTTCTGTGCAGATCACTAGCAGTCCTCTTCAGAGCCGGTTTACAGACATTCCACCGGTCTCCCCTACTTTAAAATCACCTATATTACAGAGGGCGAATTCGCCAACACATCCTCCAGATCCTCCAGGAGTTTTTCTGAAGAAGACAGCGAGAGAGTGGTGCTCAGACTCCTTAAGTCATTGGCCTTGCCAAAATTTTGATCAGCTCCGACCACTTCTGTCTTGGAGCCAACTCCTGTTATCCACCCTGCTCTTTTTCCTCCTCCAACCCAGATTGGGTCTTTGGAGCTGATGCTGTCGGTACTGACAACAGTGGTGTCCTCGGCTCCAGCACCCCGGGTGGTTGTCTTGGAGCTGAGCCCCGCTCCGACACTGTCGGTGCCATCCGAAGTGTCTAGAGTCCGAAGCTCTTTGGTCGGGCCCGAGGAGGATACTTGGAACTGAACATCTTCAGTACCGAGTCTTCCTCTTGGTGCGTCTGCCCGAGTGAGCTCATTCTCGGAGTTGATTCCTTTGGAGCCATCGGCGCCTACTCTCTCCTTGGAGCCGGGGTGTCGTTCGGAGCTGGAGGAATCGGTTTTCGTGAAGATGAGGAGCATGTTGGATAGTTCATCTGTACCATGTAGGAGTACCGATGCTATACTCCCTCAAGTGCCGACTACGGTCTTAGCATCCTCTCCCCCCCGGGATGGTAGAGACTCACAGCCTCAGGACCCTCGTTTGGGTGGTCCCCAATCTTCCGGGATCACCCCAGAAGACCCCACTAAGGAGCCTCCTCGGAAGAGATCATGTAAGAGGAAGCATGTAGAATCCCCTGATGAGTCTGTCACATCTGACACTGACCTCGATGAGCCGAAGGGGTCCCCTAAGTCGTCCCAGAAGATGTCTCCTTTTCAGACATTTTGGAGTTCCTCAGGCCCACCGTTACCCCTTCTGATTTGGAGTCAGTGTACCTGAAGGCTTTTGGGTCTCAACTTCATGGGTGTCTCCTCCATTTGTTGAATTGCTAGATCTCGTGAGTCAGAAGGCATGGCAGTCTCCCGATGCCGTGGAACCGGTCCCCAGGAGGCCGAATAAATTTCTCTCCACCCCTAAGGACAAAGAGTTTTTATCTAAGGGTATACCTGTTGATGCCATGGTGGTGGCGATAGCCACTAAGAAGGAGCTAGCAGGACTTCTTCTACTATCCATCCACCTAATAAGGATTCCCGAATGATGGATAGGTATGGGAAGTGTATCTTCTCTTCAGCGGATTTTACACTCTGATCGCTGAACTATCTATCACATTTTATGAGACTTCAGAGAGATCTCCTAAAGGAATTAGGAGATACTCTTCAGGGTACCTCGACTGAAGCAGTTCCATCTACAGTGTCGGCTCAGTTGGCTACCCTCACATCTATCATTAACTCCTCCATGCAGCTGATCTCATATGCAGCTGATGGTGCGAGTAGGGTGGCGGGTTCAGGAGTCTCATTAAGGAGACATTCCTGGATGCGTCTATGCAACTTTGCTGAGCCTTTCACCAATGCTCCAGTGGATGGATCCTCTCTTTTTGGACCCAAGGTGAAAGATATCCTAACCAAGTGTGAGCAGGAAGGAAAGACTCTCTCTGCTATGGGAGTCCGTTTTACCGTTCCTTCTAGACCTTACCGTAAAGGTCAGAAGAGCGGCAAAATGTGGTTCAAGAAATCACAGAGACCTTTCCAGGGCACATAAGGTGATTCCTCCTTTAGAGGCAGGGGAGGAGGAAATAATGGTAGACGTCGCCCTAGAGGCAAGGGAGGCCCACAAAATCAGGGAGGTCACGATTCCTTTCGTGACTGTCCCTATCAACATTCCTGATGTGGAACCCGACTGTGCATCTCTGGAGCCGGTCGGGGATCGCCTGTCCTTGTACCCAGAAACCTGGCTAAATCTATACCCTTTTCCCATCCACCACACCCTCCCAAAAGGATCCCAGATGTAACACCCAATCACAGGGATCAAGCGGCTATAGAGATAGAAAAGCTGCTGTTAAAAAGAGTCACCCAAAAGGTCCAAACAGACCAGACAGGATTCAGAACATATTTGCGTTATTAATTAATATAAATTAAAAGGATAACAGCCTACATTACAAAATTAAAAGACTTTAAAGATTTCATCTCATCAGAAGTTCAAAACGTTATTACTTTAAATACTGCAAATGACATTTCTGAAATATATGAACCAAAAAACTCTTTCAGAGCACGTATAAAGAGAAAATAATAAATATAGTCAAAAACCTTCAAAAAGACTGTATAAAATAAACAAAATCTTATAACACAGGGCAAAACACTCAGGAGCCGGTACTTAGCTCTTTCATCCTTTATTAAGTGATAAGGACTTCATCAGATGAACTTAAATGCAGAACAGCATATAAATATGACATAAAGAAGGCAGTTCCTAAGGACCAGTTAGCCAGTAAACATCAATTTACATTTAAAACACAGTGCTATATTTAAAACAATCCAATAAAGAACTTTCAAAGTGAAAACAATCTAAAGTGGACTAAAAATAGAATTCTGTCATGAGGTAGTGATGGAGATTAATGACAAGGTATGTATGTATGTATTTATAATCAGCGGCACCATTTAAGTGCACACTTGATATTTAAATTTTCATTCAGGCCAGGTGGGGTTTCCACATTAAGTCTCAGCCACCATAATAATTCCCTGGCCTCTAAATAAGTATTTGCATCTGCAAAGAATTGATTAACTTTTCCAGTATAATAAATTTAAAGCATGTAAAATTCTGACAATGTAGATTATGCTTGGCTAGAGCATTTCGGGAGTCTAAATTTCTGATCGCTGCACAGTGCTCTTTAATTCTTGCAGTCAGTTTGTGAGTGGTTTTCCCAACATAAAAAGATGAGCATGAAACACATAGCAGCGTAAACCACAAATAAAGATTTATAGTCAAAATGTTTGTAAAAAGAAACTGAGAAATTGTTATGTTTGAAAATAAAACTGGTGCCTTCTAAAATGTACGCACAGGCTACACATGTTCCACAAGAAAACATTCCTGCTGTGTAATTATCATTAATAACTGGAGACAATAAAAAGTGTGAATCCCTGTTTTCAAACATGAATCTTAAAGTTTTTTTTTTTTTTTGCATGAAAAAATCGGGGTAGAGACAAGCCTATTAGAAACATCCTGGCTGCTATGTAAAATGTTTTTAATGCTTTGAGAATCTCTGCTAATGGGTATGGAGAAACTCGCAGTCCAGTCTGGTTTACTATCATCAGTGTGCAAACTATTAGACGTAAGTGATAAATCAGCAGTGCTGTGTGGATTGGGTGGTGCAGAAGGCAAGGGAGTACAAGAGACTGTATCTGAAATACAGTCCCCATGCCGTATGTTCAGTATAAAACCTGACTTAGTAATAGGGGGAAACCTGCCATTCCTGACTGAAAAAAAAATTCATTAAACAAGGAGTGAATAAGTGATCTGGGGTAGTTTCTATCTACAATGCTGACAATGCGAGATATTTATATAAATTGACCCTAGCCAAATTTCTCTTCATGAAAAAAGGGTGCATGCTTGTGAATTCCAAGTAATTGTTCCTGATAGTTTCTTTCCTGTGGATAGTGGAACTCCAGGTAAGGGGGTTTGTGTTAAGAGAGATTTGCGTATCCAAAAAGTTAACCTGTTTACCCCAAGCAGACAACTTAAACTTCAGAAATGGAATGCTAGTGGAAATAGAGTCTATAAATTCTAAAAATATTTGCTCACCGCCCTGCCAGACAAAAAATATATCATCAATATATCTCTTATATAACCAAGTGTGTTTAAAGCCCTGCAAATGTACAAGTGTATTGATTTCCCAAGCTGCCAATACTAGATTAGCAAATGCTGCAGCTACTTTGGAGCCCGTGGCTACTCCTTTGACTTGTTTAAAAATAATATTTATTTATTTTATTTATTTATTGTCATTTATTAACCGGGTTGGTCCAACTGAGCCAAAGGTCCATTTTCAGTGGAGACCTGAGGAGAAAGGCTCTGATTACAATTATAGACATTACAACAGTAATATTGACAAGAAACATTTACATAAAATAAAATCAACAGACAATATATTTATATATAAATTTCAAAAAATCCAGTGCAGTAATGGCAGGATAATCCCCGAGTAGGAATATTTACAAGAACTTGATTGTAAAGGATTGTAAAGAGCAAGAAAGAAAGGCAGATAATGAGAGAGAAAAACTTAAGAGTAATCAAAAGTAGCATTTACAAAGAAATCAGTTAGAGATCAGGTTGGAGCTTGGAAAGCACAGGGCCAGGTCTTAAGAAGGTAGTGTTTGAGTTGTAGTTTGAAATGGAACTTATGGAGGATACCTCTTATTTTAAGGGGAAGGGAGTTCCAGGTGTGAGCTACAGAGTATTTATATAGGGACTTACTGATATTTTTTGATGGTTTGTAAATGTCAAGAAGATGTTTGTCAGATATACGAAGTTGATGTCGGGGGTATAGAGATACAATGTTAGAGATGGCGGGACAGTAAGTGGGATTGTAAAGAACTGAGTGTGTGATATGCAGTTGAGAAAGAAACAATTGTTTAGGGAATTCAAGCCATTGTAATGATTTAAGGGCGAGGCAATGGTGTGATTTGTAAGGGAGATTAGAGGTGAATCTAGCTATTTTATTGTATGTTTGCTGTAGTTTATAGAGAGAAGTGAAGACTGAAGGTTAGTAAAAACTGGAGCTGCATACAAAAGACAGGGTAATAGGAGAGACAGGGCCAGGGAGGGTTTGGTGGAGGGTGAAAGCAGTCTGTGGTTACGGTACAGGAGATTAAGTTTCTGATGTTTTTTTATGCAATGATGGATATGTATGTCATATTTTAATTTATTGTCAATTGTAACACCAAGTAATTTAGTATGGTGTTCTGGACTGATAGTGGTATTGTTGAGGGAGGTAATAGAGAAAATGGTTTTGTGTGTTGCAAAGTAGAAGTTTAGTTATTGTTTTTTATTTAGAATTAGTTGATTATCAGTGAGCCAGGTATCAATGGATGTAAAAGTGTCTTGAGTAAGAGCAAGGAGTTCTGGGATGCTGTGGGCAGTGGTAATAAGGGTTGAGTCATCAGCATATTGTAAAAGTGTGGAGAGGTTGGTAGCAGAACATAAACGATTAGTAAAAATATTGAACAAGAGAGGACCCAGTATAGAACCTTGGGGGACACTGGGAGGAAGAAATGGGGAGGTGACAGTTTTCCAGCGTATAGAAAGTTTTTTATTAGAATAGTAGCTAGAAAACCAGCTTAAAGAGGGGGTAGAGAGATGAATCTCATAGTTTAGTTATCAGTTTAGAGTGAGAGACAGTATCAAATGCTTTGGAGAGGTCGAGGAATAAGCAGGAATCTAGC
Organism: Protopterus annectens; assembly: GCF_019279795.1. Lineage (NCBI taxonomy): Eukaryota > Metazoa > Chordata > Ceratodontiformes > Protopteridae > Protopterus > Protopterus annectens. Next base: position 1,112,672,491 of record NC_056748.1, read on the forward strand.
AGGTTGTTATTACGGGCTTCTGCTACTGTTTGGGTGAATGAGAGTAGAGCTGTTGATGTACTGTGGTGGGGTCTGAAAGAAGGTTATTAGATAGCAGGTGTTTAAGTAGCTGTGTGTGCACACACTTTTCTAGAATTTTGGAAAGGGGGGATAGTATAGCAATGGGACGATAGTTGGATGGCTCTGTGGAGTTTCCTCCTTTGTGAAGAGGGATTATGTAGAAGGATTTCCATACATCTGGGACAAGAGATTCAGTAATAGAATGATTAATAAGGATAGAGACAGGGTAAGCGATAGCATTAGCAGCAATTTTAAGACAGTATGAAGATAGATTGTAAACAGAGGGAGAGCAGGGCTTAAGTTTATTTAGTTTGGGGTTTGATGAAGGCAATGAGAACTGGTTGTAGGGAGAATGTGTTGAAGGAAGGAGGACTGGGATGTAAAGGTAGAGAGGTGGCAGTAGAGCTATTTGGAGTTAGTTTTTGGATTGTTTCAATAAAATAATTATTTAAAAGAACAGCAGTCTCTGAGGCAGTATTGAGAGGGAGTGGTAGGAGGATTACCAGGGTGGAGGATATTATTTGTGGTAGACCAAAATTTTTCAGGGTTATGTGGGCTACTTTGGTTGGAGGCAGATAATTTTTTTTGTCTCTAGTGACTAGTTTTTTTTACACCTATTTCTAAGTTCCTTGTAGCTTTGGAGTAAGGGAGGAGTTTTACTTATGGTCCAAGTTTTCCAGGCAGCATCCCTCAGATGTATGCTAGAGCATGTTTGCTTAGTTAACCAGGGAGCACATTTTGATTTTACCCTGATTTTCCTGGAATGTACCATGGAATTTAGTACATCTAGAAATAGAGTATTGAAAGAGGCTACAGCATCATTAAGAGGCAGGTTTTATGAGTGGAGCATTTCAGACTGGAGATGAAATTGTCTGGATTGAAGTGAGTCAGATCACGACATTCTCTGTAAAGGTGTTCTTTGGGAGGGTGTTGGGAGTATCTATGGTTATAAATAGGGGAATGGTCACTTAGAGAGTTAGGGAGAATGCCGGGGTTATGGTAGACACAAGGGTCAGAAGTAAGGATCCAGTCTATTATAGATCCTGAAGTAGAACTTCTGTTGTGCCTGGTAGGGGAAGATATTAGTTGGTGGAAGCCATACAGATTGAGACAATGAGAAGGAGACGAGGAAGAAAGAGAGGTCCAATCTATATTTATGTCCCCAAGTATAACGGTTTTGTAAGGAACGTTTAGGGTGAGCCAAGAGAGAAAGTTTTCAAGGATAGGGATGTTGTCCCCTGGTGGGATGTAGATAGATTTACTATTAGTATTTCAGCAGGAACAAAACTATGTATGGAAAGTGAGAGTGGAGAGAAAGTAATTTGATTGGAGTAGAGGATAGCAACACCTCCACCTCTTTTATCTGCTCTATTTGAATCAAATATGTTGTAGCCTGGGGGAAGGATTTCTGAGTTAGAGATGTGAGGTTTTACCCAGGTTTCTGAGAGGGTTAAGATGTGGTGGGAGGTGACGTCAATAAATGAGTGCAAGTCTGTAGTTTAAACAATGCTTTGGATATTTAGGGAGAAAATAGGGATTTAGGAGATGGACTCTGGATATGGGGTGTTGTCAAAGGGGTTGCGGTGGGGGGTGTTTGATTGTAAGAAGTGGTGAGGGGTGGCCCAGGTTTGGGGTGGATGTCGCCATCCAGGAGTAGTGCATCAGTGAAATCAGTCAGTAAAGAGTGTATATGGAGTTATGGGCTTTGTAAATGTGGAAAGTGAAACATTAGGATATCTCTTAATTAAATAGTAAGCATTAGGAGAGATAGGAAATAGGTGAGGAGAGATTAGAATTGTTGTAACATTGTCAGAATAGACAAAATTCCCATATAGTACTAAGGACACAAGAGTACAGGTAGTGTTAATTCTATATGCAGAGAAGCCTGTTTACTGTGTTAACTCATTACATCTGAGTGACGCCTCCAGGTGCATCTGCAGTTACCTCCTACTGCTCCTCTAGGCGTCAAATATTACTTGTGCATATTTGCATTAATAATTCCAAAACTATGCTACATACAAGGTTTAAAAATATTTTATCTTGAAGCATACAAGATGGCAAACACAATTGTATTGATATTTGACCTCTGTGCTCTGTCAATGAGTATTTGTTAAAATTGTAAGGTGATAATTTAATTTTTAAAGGCTCAGGCCGCACCCACTAGGAGTTAAAGGTACATACTCAAAATAGTTGTACTGGAGTGAATGAGTTAAAGTAAGATTGTTAGTCCTTACCACTTAATAAAGGATGAAAGCGCTAAGTACCGGCTCCTGGGTGTTTTGTCCTGTGTTATAAGATTTTGTTTATTTTATACAGTCTTTTTGAAGTTTTTTGACTATATATATATATATATATATATATATATATATATATATATATATATATAGTTTCATTGTTTCATAGTTTGGTACTAGGCTATCTGCCCTGGGGCATTTATAAGCCTAGCCATAGTGATGTGGCTTTCGCCACCCCATGTAATGGTACAAAAGTGTACAGAATAGATTTAGAATACTGTGCCTCTGTCTAGTAGTGACACAGTGAAGACCCCTTTACATAATAGAATTAGTTTACTGTGCCTCTGTCTAGTAGTGACACAGAGATGACCCCTGGGGTAAACCTACGATCTCCCATCCACTTGTCAAGATTTCTCTTGAAGAGAGTCAGTGAGGGGCTCTGCCTAACATGAACTGGCCAGAGTATGGGAAGCCTCTGAGTTATGAATATGTCCCTCCAGCATGTCCTATTCATATTTGTGCTGAGGTTCAAATCTTTAGCTCTCGTGGTTCTGATGGATTTGGATTTTTTGAGGTGGAGCATGTCCATCAATTCCTGATTGGACATGGCCTTGTACGTCAGGCACAGATCACCTCTGAGTAGGCGGTATGCTACTGAATAGAGTTGGAGTTTCTTTAGTCTGGCAGCATATGACATATGTTGGAAACCCTTGATCCTCTTGGTGAGGTACTTTTGGGGTCTCTCTAGCTGTTGCAAGTGCCGGGTGAGGTACATATCAAATGGGGCATTGTACTCAATCATGGGCCTCCTTTGATCTGGATGTGAATCCCTTCATGATAAGGTGGGCAAGGTAGAAAGTCTTTCTAACCACTTTGGCAACGTGGGTGTCAAATGAGAGGTCACTATCGACTTGGGTCCCCAGGTCTCTGATTACTTTTTCCGTACTCAGTGGGTTACCGCCTATGTGATAATTTGTGGGCACTTTGTTTTTCCCAAAGGGGATGACTATACATTTTTTGGCATTTAGTTTAAGGCCATGACTCCGGCACCAGTTGTCCGTTTCAGTGAGGCCTTTCTGTAGGATGTGTGTGTCAGCTGGTGCATCGATTATGGCACCTAGTTTGCAGTCATCTGCAAACTTTATCAGCCACAACCCTCCCATGTTTGCTTTCACATCTGAGAAATAAATGCTGAACAAGAGGGGTCCCAGGACAGAGCCCTGTGGGACACCACTTGTCACTGGCTTTGAGTCTGACATGGCTCCAGCAAGTTTGACTTTATGGGTTCTATCCTTTAGCCAGTTTGCCACCCATCTTGTGACATATGGATTTACATTTAAGCTGTTGAGCTTGTCTATGATGCCAAAATGGGGTATTGTGTCGAAAGCTTTAGCCAAGTCCAGGTAGGCTGTATGGACTGCTTTGCCCTCATCAATGGCTGTAGTGACTGTTTCGAAAAAGTCACCCAGGTTTAAAAGGCAGGATCTGCCTTTTACAAAGCCGAACTGGGTGGGATCGAGTGTCTGTAAGTCCCCAATGTCTCTGTTTATGAGTTCCATAATGATTCTTTCCATAGCTTTGCAGACCAGGCTGGCTAAGCTTATGGGGCAGTAGTTACCAGGGTCAGTAGAGGTGCCTCCTTTGTGGAGTGGGACTACTGTTGCTATACGCCAGTTTTCAGGTACATATCCGCATTTTTATGTGCGGGTCAGGTCCCATTGATGCTGTGTTTTTAGCTTTGCTGAGGGCGGTTCTCACCTGGACATTTGAGATGACATGGAGGTTACATTCAGCTGGGATAAGTATTTCTTCTTTTGGGGGTGAGGGAGAGGAGAAATTTGCACTGAACCTGTCTGCCAGAATGTTGGCAATATTGTGGGTTCAGTGTATTTTTTGTTATTGTGAACTAATTCTGAACATATCTGAGGGTTTCCGCCCAGGTTTCTAACATAGCTGAAGAAGGCCTTGTGGTTATCTTTAGTGTCCATAGTGATTTTTCTCTCAAAGTTGGCCTTGGATGTTTTTATGAGAGAACGTAGCTTTCTACTAGTGCTGATCAGAGATGCCTTCTCTTTATGGGATTTTGCTCTGTCATGCAGTAGCTTCCTTCTTTTGTTATACAATTTGTTTATGGCTGGGGTCCACCAGACAGGATGCCTACCCTTGGTGGAGAGGGTCTTTAAAAGCTTATTTATATGGGCAAATAATTAATTGGTATAATAAGAAAAATAAACTATGGGATAAAGAATTACAGGACATACAACTTGAATTACATAACTTGAAGCTTCATAATAGGGGAGATAAGGGTAAAAATGAAAAAGAAAAATACATCATCTCATTAAACAATAAATACTTGCAGATTTTGAATCATAAACTAAACTGGATAGAGTTACCTCAGCTACTGAAACTCAATCAATTGACAGTAGCCCACAAATATATTCACTTTATACAAATCAATCTAATTATATGACACTTCTCTTAAAAATGTTTAGAAACTATATATTTAAATCTACCATATATAAGGATTGGCTGTTTCTTCTTTTTCTCATATCTTTCACTCAATGTTTTATAGTAGAGCCAATAGGAACCATTTAGGAGAAATGTACTGGTTTAGGTATAGATTGTTTTAGCAACTGCTAAAATAAATGCTGTGAAATGCGGCTTTTCTGTTTGAAAGAGTGTTGCTGTGTTTCTTCCATGATACTGAGGAGAGGAAGTTCTGTCCAGTGGTCATCCATGTCTCCAGAAAGCAAATCAGGACGGATAGCAGTATCATAAAATATAATCAGACTGAATAACAGACCATTTTTTCTTCAGATTACACAGAAATGTCATTATTTAAACAAAAAACATTTAATATACTGGCACCAGATGATAACTGATAAATTGAAATCAACTGACTACTCAAAGTTGTATTTGAAATTGATTTACTTTTAAGGCTGGACTTACATGAATGTAGGCAATTTCTCTTAAATACATTTGATACAATGTCCCCAATAATAAGAAAGTCAATACCTAAACTTTTACACTATTTGATATTATCCACACAACATAAATCTCAGATGTGTATCTTGATAGTTATTGGAAATATTTTTTCCATTAACAATTATCTTCCTAATGACCTAGACAAACAAAATATATTTGTTTCTGCTAATATGAGCACTTCATCGACTAAATGGAAATTATTTACCTGGAAATGTATGTATAGGTCATTTCTTACTCCTTATTCTTAAAGTAAATTTAGCAAATAAAATTATACTTGTTGGAGATGTAAAAAAAGAAGTAAATGCTGATTGGTCACATGTTTTTTGATTGTATAGCCTTAAAAAACTATTGGGAAGACATTAACATTTTTCTGCAAGCATTTTTTCAGATAATTTTACTCTTACAAAATTTCTGGTCTTATTAAATACACCAGTATCAGAATGCATCAGGAAATTATATATGATTTGGTCCATATTAGCAGTTCCTAGGAAAATTATAACAAGAAACTGGAAATCTGACACTTCTCTATCATTTCAAGAATTTAAAAACCTTCTCATAAATTTTGTCTTTTGGAATGATTGACCATTAAATCTAAATCCAATATTATAGATCTATTATAGATGTGAATTACTTGGAAAATAATTTGTCATCTTAGTAAAATGTTGATATATACCAACACACATATATTCATTCATATATTGTACATTTGTAAACGTCTTTGTAAATAGTTTAGTTATGTTTGTTTAATTCAGTTTGTTTTTACTTACTCAGCTTGAAATTTGTGTAAATACTTTATGGTAATTTTTCACTATTGAATATAATAAAGCTGTTTTAAAAAAAAAGATATATAGTAACTATATTAGCAATCATGTTAGACCTGAATGGAAATAACTATCAGTTTTGCTTATAGTTATGTTTTATGTTACATACTTGAATTGTGCATGAGCAGAAAGACTTCTATTGTTTCACATCACATTCAACTTATCTCTGTTTTGTGTGAGACTACAGCAACATAGGTTCTTACTAGGCATGTTATGCAGGAGATACAATTCAGGTATCCAGCCCAAATTCCTAATTGCCCCAATGCACTGTCTGGTTTATTGACTTGCACATGGTAACACACTAGGCAAATGAAGGCTAAGGACATCAAACCCAGTACCACAGGAAGTAGTTTGCTAACAGCTCATAGTCTTAATTTTTAAATACATTTGTAAGATAGTATCCAGTTAAAATACCCCAAACAGTTCCCTACCAAAGCACCAAGATATCAGTACCTCTAGTATGAATAGGTATCCCTTCCTTTGCAAAGACACCCTCGACCGCAGGCCGTAGTATCTTTACTTTTCTCTTTTTAACTTTTGCCAGCTTCTGCTGCAGATCTGCTTCTAGATCTTGCAGTGTTTGGTGTTCTCTTATAAAGTCTTAATTTCTTCTAGAATTAGCCATGTTTGCAATGTAGTAGTTAACCAAGTATGAGTGAAGATGTGTCTTCTTAGCTTCTTAAGTAGCTGTGATGTGTCTCCCTCAGTATAATGTCATAAAATAACTCCTTTGATAAACAAAGTTTGATAAACAAAACAGTTAAACAAGCTATTTGAATGGTTTACTTGCTGTGTTGTCATAACATGTTTTGTGATGTCATCTTAGTCATCAGGTACACAAGCGAGGTGATTGGTTGCTTACTGTTTGCATCTCATCTATTACTGGAGCGTCCTCTGTGATGTCATTACAGCCATCAGCTGTTTACATGCTATATGAAAGGGTTGGATTTTGTGCAATGAATGCATGGTTATTACTGAGCCTGGAGAAAATGTGACTTCATGATAAGAATGTAGCATTTTTGTAAACATGTGTTTCCTTTTCCTTTATTATTTTCAACAGCAATTAATCATGACATAATTGCCTAGTATGTTACCATGTGCAAGTCAATAAACCAGACAGTGCATTGGGGAAATTAGGAATTTGGGCTAGATACCTGAATTGTGTCTCCTGCATAACATGCCTAGTAATTAACTTTTCAAGCTATGATTTTTAAGAATTAGTTCTACAAGTCTGTGCAGTTACTCAGACATGGTTTAAAGCTGCACAGAGCACACAGACAGTGCAAGGTTATAATGCCTTCCATACATTTAGACCAGCTACTACAGAGAGAGAGATTGAAGGTGGAGGTGTCTGGATTTACATCAAAAATAAATATACCTAAAGGCTTGTCAAATAGGACAATGCACTTGAGCTTCTCCACATTCAAATCACTATAGGAAAAATCAAATATTACTTCCTTGTAAGCTATAGTTCCCCGTTAATGACTCAGGAAACCCACACCATGTATTTAAAATACTTATTGGAAACACTCAACATCCAACCCAATACCATATTCATGGGCAATTTTAATTCCCCACTGTTAACTGGGAATCATATATGACATCAAAAGTACAGGCGCAGAGATTTCTGGATTTTGTAAACACAAACTCCCTGGACCAGATTGCCAGTACACGAGCAAGGGGTGCAACTCTACTGGATCTGTTCCTCACTAATATGGCAGGGTGCTACACACCCTCTAGTGTAATGTCTTCAGTGGTAAGGTCAGACCACAAAATGGTCTCCACTGAAGTAAAAATAAAACCTGGAACCTCAGCCAACTCTGGAATATTCAGGAACTACTCTAAGGTTAACTTCCTACTATTAAGTGATAACCTGGCAAAATGTATAAACCCCATAAACCCTAAGAACACTGCTGCCTATGCAGAACTGTTCACAGAACTGTTTACAGAACTAACTCAAAAAACAAGCCACCCTGGCAGAATCACATCAGTAGGCTGTATGACAGAAGAAAGAAAATCACAGAAAAAATTAGGAGGTGCAGCAGCCACAAGTATAAAAGTTCTGTCATCAAACTAAATGAACTAGTCCGAGGACAAATAAAGTCTACCAAAGCCAAATCTGAAGCAAATTCAGCCTCCCAGTCCAAGGACAATGACAAGGCATTCTTTACCTATCCACGCAGCCCCAAAGGCTATACACAATTGTGTGCAGAGATCATTTTAGGTGGAGCTGCCTCTACTGAGCCACAAGATGCAGTAAACCTTCTGGCCGAAAAAAGTCAGCTCAAATTTTACCTATTTTTCCCCATCAACCTTCCCCCAGGAAATACCACCAAATGTAACTTCTGCTGATATCACTAGCAACAGGTCCTTAATGCTCTCTCTAATGCCAAGACCACTGCATTAATAGGCCAAGAGAAAATCCCAGGATGCCTTCTAAATAGCATGAAACGTGATCTATCAGACCGGCTTAATGCCTCATGAATAAAGACCAGCAACAGTCATCCCTCTGCATAAAGGTGGGCTGTCTACTGGATCCAACCCAATTTGCTTTCATCAAGGAGAGGTCATGCCTACTCAACCTGGTGGACTTCTTTGAGAAGGTCATCAAAGCAATAGATGAGGGGAAAATGGTTCACACTGCCTACCTTGACCAGTTTTAAATGGAAGGTGTACAAGAGAGAAAGTGTCATATAGAGTATTGAGTTTATAGTGGTTGAAATGTCTTTTCAGAGAACCACATGTCCAGGGATGCAAACTTCACCTACAGACCCATGTATACAGCAGAGGTCACCCAGTGTGTGAGTGGCAGGCTACAGCCATTGAATGCAGGAAGTTGTGCCATCCGTCAGTGTTATATGTAAAGACAAAGACAAACACACATTCACACCACAAAATATACATAGAATAATGGAAACTGTTTTTTCCCTATATGTTTTATTTATTTTAGACAGTAGAAATGGTGAATTGCAATAGCATTTTGATTGTATTAGAGGTTGACAGATTTGTTGACAGTCTTTTCAGATATCACCAAAATGATGAGCTTGTAGGTTGATGTTTTATAGTAGAGCCAATAGGAACCATTTAGGAGAACTGTACTGGTTTAGGTACAGATTGTTTTAGCAACTGCTAAAATAAATGCTGTGAAATGCGGCTTTTCTGTTTGAAAGAGTGTTGCTGTGTTTCTTCCATGATACTGAGAAGAGGAAGTTCTGTCCAGTGGTCATCCATGTCTCCAGATAGCAAATCAGGAAAATATAAACAGACTGAATAACAGACCATTTTGTTACAGGACCTACAGGCCTTAAACTGCGATACTTAAGCTGCAGCTTGTTTCTAGGCCTACATCCCTGCCCCCTACATGCGGAACATGCCCTGCATTTAACTTATATTTCTCATGATAAAGGCCTACAATTGGTAGATAATCTGCAAAACAACCAGTTTTGAACACAAGTGTTTAAAAGTTCACCGCTACAAATGTGAGAAAATGTTCAAAACTAATACTTTTATTTGGTCAAATGATTCTACTTTGTAGACGCAACAGCAACTGTGGGCTGCCTTGTCTGTTCGTTTTACTTTCACTTGTATTTCTTGGTTCTGTGAATGATCAACAGTCATTTGTTAGAGTTGAGGAGTGCATGGACGTCCAAGCATGGCTGTCGATGTTCGCTGTTGTGATCAGCATGGATTTCAATGTTTCAGTTTTGAGTTGTGTTTTGGCATTGATGTATGATATGTGGAGTGATGCCAAAACACAAGTCACAACTCAGTGGGTGCGTTGGTTCCAGGGAGCATTAACGCAAACTGAATTAGTCACAATATTGTATCATATTCAATCTGTTGAGATCTGAAATGTTCAAATACTTCCTACCATCTCTGGCCAGGTTCAGTACTAGACTGTGTTCACTATTCTTTGTTTTTTTTTCCAGACATCTTTATTAAATTTACACATATGACAAAGGCAATCTTACATTTATATAAATGAAAAACATACAAAGTGATATCATACACAACCATTTTTATCTTTTTCCTGCTCCGCATATATTGTTCCCACAATTCACATTTTTCCTTATGTAGTTTGGTGCTTCCCTTTTCTAAAATTCCCAGTTTCACTTGTATTGTTCACTACTTCTAATAAAGTTGGTCTAGACTTTGATTTCCATTTTCTAGTAACTGCTTTTTTGGCAGCCAGCATAATTACACTCAGCAAGGCAATTCCAATTCTGTAGCATAACTCAAAAAAAATCATCTCCCCAATCAGTCCAATCTGCTCACCCAGCATCTCTGACAGAGCGGTCCGCAGAGAATCCCAAAAGTTCGCCAGCCCATCACTCTTACAAAAAGTATGTCCCCACCTGAGGAAAAAAAAAAGAAGAATAGAAACCATCTGGTAAATGACAAAAAACAAAAGGGACGTTACAATGTTGTAAAACACTTCCAGGCAGAGATTCTAAATCTTCTAGGCTTTGTTGCATATTTGGGAGATATACATATATCCCCCATTGTCTGTTTGTGAATTGCATATCCAGTTTCTCTTCCCAATCCTTTCTAAGCTCCTCTGATTGATTCTTATAATTATCACATAATTATTAATTATTCCTTTTTTTTTTTATGGCAGCTTCTGTTCTAGATTCCATTAAAATTTCTTTCTCTTTGCCTGTACTCTGATGTCACTCCTTGATAGGGAAGGCATTCTCTAACCTGCAGTCCATATAAATTCTTGGCATCAACCCTTTCTATTACCTTTCCCTTTTTACTTATTTGCTCCCAGTACCTTAGTTACTTTGCCACTTTTCTCCAATAAATTCCACCCCCCTCTTGCCTTTTTATTATCTGTATCCCTGACCACAGTCAACCGTATCATCAAAAACAAAAATTTCTTTTCTCTCCATTCTTCTGCTGGTTTGGTTCTTAGAATACTCCCTGCTATTTTATGAATATAATACTCTGTATGATTTTGGTTGTTCTCCTTAAGAGACTGCACCCCAAATCTCAGTCTCTCCTTATTTCTTGAGCTTCTTCCTAAAATACGCCTTCAAATTACGTAATCCTAGCCCACCTAAATATGTTATTTTATCATGTCCCCATAAACATGGATATTGTTGGACCAATTCGTGTGCGGGTAGATAATTTACCTCTATTGCCTTTGTTTTAGCTTCATTAATTTTGTATCCTGAGAAGATTTGAAATGTTAGTAAAATGTTTCATAACACTGTAATGTCCCTTTCTGGTTTTGTCATTTGTAAGATAATATCATCTGCAAATAGAGTCAGCTTTCCCTGTCTGCCATACCAGTTATATTCTTGAGTTACTGAGGCCCTTATTTTCTTTGTCAATGTTTCAAAATATAATACAAACAACAAAGGGGAAAGTGCACAACCCTGCCTGGTTCCTCTACTCAAGCAGAAATTATTGGAGAGGACCCACCCACTTTAAATTTTCATCTCTGATCTCTCTCATATTCTTCTAATCAACCTTATAACTGTATCAGGGAAAGCAAATGCTTCCATTTCCCCATCTCATGAAGTCCCAGTCTACTCTGTCAAATGCTTTCTCTGCATCAAGACCCACCAACAAAAGTGGTACTTTCTTCTTGCATTCTTACATAAACACTATAATCATGGTTTGGTATTGAATGGGCCTGTGTGAAGCTGGATCTGATGGATCTTTACCTTCTTTAGGTATTACCGTTACCACCGCCTTCTTCCAGGATGCTGGTAATTCTCTTCCTTTTAAAGTACCGTTAAACAGGACCTTACAGATCTTTATCAGTTTTTTCTCTCCTAACTTCCAAACTTCCACCACCACAGATGGTATTCCTGGGGACTTTCCTGTAGACTGGTTATACTTAGCCGTTCTTATCTCATCCCTTCTTATTCTGTTGGTAATTGAGTCTCATCTAGCTTTAACTCTGGCATATTTAATTCAAACATAAACAAATTTCTCTACTTTATACAAATTTTCATATTTGGTGACTGCCCTTTCCACATTTCTTGCTTGAGTTGTTGTGCTACAAGTTTTTGTGCTCTAGAATTATTATCAAAAAACAGTTGCTTAACAGAAATCTTTCTAATATTATCGAGGTAATCCTCTATTTTCTGTTTAACATTCTGCAGTTGCTCATTTTCTTGTTTTGAGAGATTCAGCAAATACCTATTTTCATATCATAACCTTGCATTTTTATTTTAGTTTTTATTGGTGCATGATCTGAAATAGTTATTGGGTGCATTTCAAGACCTTCAATTAAATGCACATGTTCCTGTGAGATATAAAATCTATCTAGCCTAGCCCAGTTTTTGTATCTTGGTGAGTAATATGTAAAATCACTCCGATCTGCTAGTATTGAATTCACATCTTCCATGCCAAACATTTTCTTCAAAATTTTCCCTTTTAGGCCCCCCAACACATCTTCACTGTTGCAGAACAAATTCCACTCTCCACCTTTAAGTAATATTCCTTGATGAAAGTCGATTATTTCTCCCAGAAACTTTTCCTTTGCTCCAAATATTCTGAATAACCATCCTGAAATCCTTTCTTTATCAAGTTCACGTGTTCAGTTCATTCCAGGTGTGTCTCCTTGTATCACCTGTGGAGTACCGTATTTAGCAACACAAGTGGTTTGATCAAACAGTCGAACGTCATCTGCAGAGCTGCATCTTCCAACAGTGTTGTAGACCATCTCATTGGCTGCTTCGACTTCACTTCAAGTAGGCGTCTTCCTGAGTAATTCAAATCAGAGCTCATTAACATCATCCGAATGGTCCCACCCGTTTCAATGCACTCAATGCATGTTTTATTTATTTTATTTATTTTTATTTTACATTTGTTGACCGGGATAATCAACAACATGTGTCATAGAACAACACTTCTTTGCTGTTACTTAGTCACATCTCCTTCTTTCTCCAGTTTGGTCGGCATTCGCTTTGCCTAGTTCCAAGAAAACTTTCATCTGTTCGTGCCTGCAAAGCTGCATTGAGGTTTGAAACCTCATTACGGTCTTCCCTGCAAAACACCACTTCAGCCATTCATAAATGAGCAAAATGCATTCAGTTGCAGGTATCAGGGCTAGCCATCTTGTTTTTGTCTAGCCAAGATGTCTGTTGTATTCAACACTAAATGGCAAGCAGTCGGCCCCAGTCTGGATTGCTTTGTGCAAAATGTGTGCACTGCAACCGATGCCAAACAATTCGGTGCGAACAAGACACTGCTTCAAGTCCACATATACATTTTTTGTCCCATGATGTTCAGCTCCAGCGAAGTTTGCATTCGTGTTGTCAGTGGAAAATGTTACAATTTTCTGCAACACGTTGAAGTTACTAAGAGTGTCTGTAATTGCCGTCAGTAAAATGTCTGTAGATTCACCCGGTAATTCTTGCACATCAAGGTACTTCACCTCAATACCCTTAGATGGAACAAAATACTGGATCTTGATAGGGAGGAGTTTTGTTGTCTGTCTCTGTTGCCAATCTCTTCCAGAGCAAAAGGAGCAATGCAATCAGTTACAATTGCTTCAAAGAGCAGCAGCGGAAGGTCACAGTTTCGGGTCAGTGGATTGCACTTGCAAATTCATAACACATATTTATGACAAGACATTCATTTTGGCAAGGACAAAAACAGAAGCAACTATTACCCCATTTGCTATTTTCATTTTGACTGGTGATAGGGAAGCAGAATATTCATCTTCCACAAAACTGTTTTGTCTTTTTTGTACAACTACAGCCGCCTGTATCAGAAGATTAAATCTGTCTCTACCTGCTCAGATTTTTTTCTGTTTAGTAATGTATAAAGAAAAATATCTCAAATAAAAATCTCAAGTGAAACATGTCTATGTAGTTAAATTAGCAACAGAGCATCTATAGGCCAAAACAGCTTAGCATGATATATTCTCTCATCTTTTAATCTTCTGTTCTTCTGCAATTTTGTTTATTTCTATGTATTCACAGTTTTGTGATTACACTGAAAAGAGTGTTTGTTTCTGATGACCGGGCATTAAACATATGTGTGGGCTGTTTGGTGCAGGGTGCTAGCCCCCTCTGTATTTTGAAGGACATACTTTGATGTAATTGAAGCAGCTGTAACTCTGTGATGTTCTTCGTGTTTCACTGTTGCAGTCATTACATTTGGGTAATCTGCTTGCAGGTTGCCCTCAGTCGGCCTGATTCAACAAAGTCTTGGGTCCTGCGTCGGTTGCTGTCCCTTCTTCCATGACGTCAGGTCGTCAGGGGTATAAAACATGCAGCCAACACCATTACATCAGTCTTTCTTGCCGTGCGGTGCCCGAAGCAGAAGCAGTTCGCAAGTAACGGTCGGCCAACTCCTGAAATTTTTGTTTTCGAGTTTCAGAACCAAAGTCTTTAACAAGCGAAGTTCCCCGTTGGGGAAACTTTCTTGTTCCTTACCAATGTCAGTAAAAGTTAATAGTTGCATTACGTGTGGAAAGCAAATACCTCATAAAGATTTTCATTCGTACTATATTCCTTGCCTAGGCCCTGACCACGACGTACCTTGCTATCGGTTTTGTGCTTTATTTAATCAGCGCACTATCCATCATCGGTATATTTTTGCCTCTAAATATTTTGATTCTCAGTTTAATTATCCAGAAATGTCGTCGGTTAGCCATCAGACTACCAAGATTCTGAAAAAACACAGAGATAAAGACAGAGACAGGCCGCCAAGTTCCAAAACTGCCGATGACGCTTCTACTATGCCAGTCACCAGTTTGCTGGTACTCAGTGAGGTGCTTTCGCAGCCCCTGATACCCATTACTTCTGATTCGCAGGCCTCTAATGAGACTCATGCTACGAGATACTTCAACTTTGGAACCCGCGGATGTCTCTACCTTGGATGGGTCCGGAGCCACTGTGCAGGCACCGGCTTCTGAGGGTGAATTCAGCCCTACGGTCTTGCATATTAAGTCGACGCCTCCTTCATTACTAAGGCCTAAATCTCGATCCATGTCTAAAAAACAGATGCCCAGGCCACATGCTCAGGCCTCTGTGCCTAAAAAACAAATGATAAAAATGACTGAAGATCTAATAACTCTAATCAGGGGTAGTCAACCCCCCCCCCCAAGAGGCCTAGGGCTGAGCTTGATTATGAATCTTCTGATCAGGATTCTGTTTCTTCTGTCTCTTCTGATGACCTGGATTTGTCCTTACCTACTTATGAGGATTCTGATGCAGAGGACTCTATTCCCTCTGCTTCCCCTCCTGAGGATTTTTCTTTTGGGGAAACCATACATACTCTAAGGGAGCATTTTCACTGGGAAAGCCAGGAATTTTCTGATTCAAAAAAGAGGCTTAGGGATTTCCTTCTCCTACCTCAGCATAGGCATTTGACTATTCCTTCTGTACTAGACATTGTTGATGATGCTTTCTCAGAATCTAGTTTGGCCCCTGACTTCAGGGCGCTAAATAGATGGGGTAAAAAGGTTTACACTTCAGCAACCTTGGCCATTAGAGCTTTAAACTGCCAATTTCATATGTTAAAATATTCGCAACATGTTATTGGACTGCTTAAACAGAAAATTATGTTGATTCCTGACTGTGTGGAAAATAAAGACTTACAGGTTTTAATGCATTTTGCTGAATAGGTTGGAAAGCATACTTTGCAATGTGATTTTGATTTTTCAGTGGCCTCTTACTGGGTCAGTGCTTAGAAGGCATGCTTGGCTTGCGGAGCAATCTTTGCCTGATCATGTTATAGCTAAATTGTTGGATGCTCCTTTAAATTAGAACCGCCTGTTTGGCAATAAGCTAAAGAAAGTTCTTAAAAAGATGGAAGTTAAAGCTAAATCTATGCAAATTGTTAAAGATTTTTTACAAGTTTAGCCTCCTAGATTTAGTAGGCACTGGCCCTCTAAGAATTGGTTCTTTCCAGCCCCTTCTAGGTCTTCTCAAGCCAAACCCAGACACAGCAAAAACCCCAGGTTTCAGTCCCAGGGGACTCACAGAACTAAGCAGTGGGGGACCTTCACTTCCAAGTCTGTGAATAACAAGACTCCCCCCTATAGTAAACTGTCTCAATGACTTCCTTTTAAAATTTCCAAGCACTTTACATTATTACGTAGCTTTACTAACACAGGTTTTTTTGCCCCTTTGGTGGGAAAGATTGCTCTTCATGCAAAGAATTGGGAAGTCATTACCCAGGACAAATGGGTTTTAAATATAGTGTACCATGGATACAGATTTCACTTCCACACGTTGCCAACGCCAAGTGGGTGGCCAAACCTACCCCCAAATCAGTGGGCAGAGGCTCAAAAACAAGTACTTTCTCTCTTAAGCATGGGGGCTATTCAACTGGTACCAGAAGAGGAAATGGGACAAGGTTTCTACTTGAGACCTTTCCTTGTACCCAGAAAAGACAAATCACGGCGTCCTATGACCTGTCTACTCTAAACATTTTTCTGGAGATTCCAAAACTCAAGATGCTGACTCTTCACCAATTACTTCCTATGCTAGGCAAAGACGCCTGGTTGGCAACACTAGATTTAAAAGAAGCATACCTGCACATCCCAATCAGGCACACTTGCAGAAGATACCTACACTTCAAAGCAGGCTACACGCACTATCAGTCCTCTGCACTGCCCTTTGGCTTATCTACTGCACCCAGGGTATTCACAGTGTGTAGCTCCAGTTATTGCATTTTGCAGGCAAAGAAGTGTTCAAATATACCCATACCTGGACGATTGTCTAATTCAGGCAGAAAGCCAGGACATACTTTTGAATCATATAACCTTTGTAAAAAGGGTTTTAACTTGCCTGGGGTGCACCATAAATGAAAAGAAATCACAACTGGTACCCTGTCAACAAATTACATTCCTGGGAGCAAGCTTGAATACAACTTCCCAGATCGCTCACCTCACGTGGGAAAAGCAAATTCATTTGACAGCCTACTTCAAACAAATGGCCACAAAAACCCAGCTAGCTGCAAGACAAATACTGCAAGCCTTGGGGTTCATGGCCTCCTGCATCCTTCTAATTTCATATGCAAGACTGCATATGAGGAAACTACAGTGGTGTCTAAAAAGCCTATGGAGTCAACATTCTTACAGCCTAGAAACAATGATTCCTATCATACCTTGCCTACGCCTAGAGTTCATTTGGTGGGCAGAGGCCTGCCACCAAAACAAGGGACTACCTTTCACACCACCCCTTGCCGCACAAACCCTAGCAACAGATGCATCAGACTATGCATGGGGGGCTCACCTGGCAGGGAAGTGCATTTAGGGCAAATGGAACCCAAGTCAAATGCATCATATCAATCAAAAAGAAATGTTAGCTGTAAAGAATGCTCTGACAGCCTTCAAGGACTACATTCCTCCAGGACAACTAATGGTAAAGACAGACAACACCACGGTTATTTGGTACATAAACAAGCAGGGGGGTACACATTCTTACCCCCTCTGCAGACTAGCCAAGGCATTGTGGAACACAGCCTTGAGCTACCAAGTGCACCTACAAGCTCAATTCCTGCCAGGAAAATTAAACAGAAAGGAAAAAACTTGTAGAGAAAACCAGTTTAATAAAAAGCAAAGCTTTTGGACATAACCCTTCCTCAATACTAATACATTCAAATGCTAAACTCTAAAAGCTTAAATACAGGTCTAAAATCACATGACCAGCAGCCAAATGAAATCATGTGACAAGAGAAACAAATACAAATTATAAAATGTGTAAATATATACATATAAGTGTATCAAAAGATGTGTATATACACAATATAAAATATTTACTTTACATTATTACGTAGCTTTACTAACACAGGTTTTAAGCTAACAGTGCTGTTTAAACCAGGATAGGTGTCAGCAGCTAAACTCAGTATCCATTCAAATTCTTTGAGCTCAAGGCGGTTATTAACATCACCACCTCTTTCATTTGGGCATAGAGCATCAATCACTCTAAACTTAAATGTATGTGTTTCACCACAAATCTTAATATGTTTACATAGTGCGTTGTTGTCACAATTTCTCCTGATGTCGGAGTTATGATCTATAACACGTTCCTTAAGCTTACGTATTATTTTTCCCACATAAAATGAACTGCATGAAATGCAGGTAGCCAAATAAACCACAGAGGTGGTGTTACAAGTAGCTGTAGTTCTAAAGTTAAATATTTGTCCATTGGTAGGATGAATAAAGGTATCACTACCATTCCCTAACAAGCAACACAGTTAAAGCATGGAAAAGTACCACTTTTAGCAGCCAGGGTCTATAAAAATCTTTATAACACAGTAAACTTTTAATCGTCCTCATATTTTTATATGTAAAGTGTGGCTTGGTGCCCAATATGTTTTTTAATTCATCCAATGCCATCAAAATGGGCCAGTTCCTATTAATAATTTGTCTAATTGAACTTGACCTACCATTATAGGTTGTAATATACCTTATTTCATGTTGATTAATGGTGTTGTTACATTGACCATCTGTGAGGCCCGACCTATCATCCAAAAAAGTGGGTATCAGTGATGTCTGTCTGGCTTCCATTATATCAGATTTAAGCTTGGATAGTAAATTCATATCATATCCACTAGAAAAAAAGTCCTCTACCATATTATCTAGTTGTAAGACAAATGTGGTATTGTCAGTAGTTAATCTACTTGCTCTAATAAACTGTGACTTTGCTACACCTTTAAAAACATGTGGCGCATGCATACTACTGTGATGCATATATCTTCCATTGCTAATATCCTTTCTATAAATACTAGTGTTTAATATTCCATCATTCAACTGCAGTTTAACATCTAAAAAACATATGCTGCTATCAGACACTTCCATTTTAAATTTCAAAAAGTTAGTGCTAGAATTTAAATAATCAATGAAAATATTCAAATCATCCAAAGTACCATTCCATATTAGTAGGCAATCATCTACAAATCGCTGATAGAAACTAATGTTACTAAGAAACAGATTTTGTGCATTAAACAAATAATTACATTCCCATTGATAAAGCACTAAATTGGCGTATGTATTTGCCACGGATGTGCCCATAGCTATGCCTGTTAACTGAAGGAATAAGGTATTATTAAACATAAACACGTTGTTTCTCAGAACTACGTCCATAAGGCAACAAATATTATTAATTAGCCTATGGTCAGGGCAAGGTTGAGAAGACAAAAATTCTCTAAGTAATTCTATTCCCACATCATTGGGGATAACTGTAAAAAGAGACATAATGTCAAGCGTCACTAAATAGTGTTTCTTGGTGTTTAAGTCAGTTTTTACATTGTTATACCATACCCGTAGCTTTGATAATAAATCACAAGTATCCTTTAGAATAGAGCCACAATTAGGTAAATAAACTTCTAATTGTCTATGTAGGTAAACTGATATGGGTTCGGTAACCCAACCACCTCCAGAGACAATAGGTCTCATGGGTGGATTTTCCAGGGATTTATGAATCTTAGGGATCCCATATAAATGTGGAATCAAAGGACAAGGTACTGTAAAATAGTTAAAAAGATCAATATCAATGTCATTATTAAGCTGCAGCTCATACACAACCATGTTCACATAACTTATACATTTTTTTACATCAGTTTTGGTGATAACTTTAAAGGCAGTATCATCATTTAATAGCAGAGAAACAGCTGAAAAATAATTATCACGATTCATTAAGACAGCCTTGCCACCTTTATCAGCTTGTTTTATAATAATGTCATTACACTGTTGTAAACTTTTTAGAGCTTTATACTCAGAGAAGCTTAAATTATATGCCTTGTTTTTAACAGGTTTTAGATAGAGTTCTCTAATCTGAAACTCGCAGATGTCATGAAAAGCCTTTAGTACAGGAACACTGACTGGCATAAAAGTGCTACTACGTTTACAACATTTTTCAGGTGGAGGAGTATTACCAAATAGCAGTCTTAGGTTAAGATTTCGAACAAAGATTTTTAATTCTGTTAGAGCAGAGACAATATTGTCACAACCATAAGGTATAAACTAGAAACCTTTACTAAAAAGCGAAAAGTGTGCTGATTGTAATTCAAAAGTGGAGAGCTTTAGTACACTGTTCATTTGCGACTTACTTTGTTTAGTCCTAAAGGGCTTTGATTCTTCAGTTTGTTTGTAGATATAGTTTGTGTAGTTAACAAGCCCCTCGACTTGGGAGATTTATTTCCAACTGCTTCTGGTTGTTCTAACTGATTCTGGTTGTTCTAACTGAAAACGCTTAGGTATAAAGCTAAAAGTAAGTTGCTGAGCCTTTTTTCCAGTTAGCGTATTCACGTTATCAGCGCCATCATTCTTACTTTGTATCCTAACAGATGCGCATGCGCTGCTTGTTGCAGACGTAGGTGTAGGTTAGACTATCCCATCAGATGTTATATTAGGGGGAATCTCTTTAGTCGTAGGTGTTTCTACGACATTAGTGGTGCAAACAGGTTCATCAAAAGTGTCTAAAGCATCAAGTGCTTCTTTATGAGTAAACTTTTGTGCTTAAGCTTAAACTTAAGCATTTGCAAAAGTATTGCCATATGAAGGCATCTTAAGAATCCTAAGCCCACGTGGGACAATACCTCTTTCCACATAGGCTAAGAAGCTAAAACGCTGCCACTGCAAGCGTTTAAATGCAGTTACTTTTCTCTCTAATTGTTGTAAAATTTTGTGAAACTCTGCCAAATTCTCTGACTCAGGAACAACATCAAACGGAGTAGCAGAGTTTATAGAGTCCACACAGTTCAGTAAAGGGTTGGTCTCAATATTAATCAGAGACTTCAAAGAATTAGCTTGAATTCTTTGAAGTCTCTGATTAATATTGAGACCAACCCTTTACTGAACTGTGGAAAGAGGTATTGTCCCACGTGGGCTTAGGATTCTTAAGATGCCTTCATATGGCAATACTTTTCCTGAACTTTTAAAATCATGGCAACAGTTGAATATCAAGTTGTCTTTAGACTACATGTGCCTAATGAACGATTTCTTTCTTAAAGTAGAAGATGAATATAAAAAAGAAATCTTCACTATGGAAAACGCTATTATGGAGCTTTCTGTTTTTTCTAAGTTAATTCATGTCTATCAGCAAATGCTAGATAGACTGCATACCCTCGACATAAGAATGGAAGCTACTAAGAAACGTAAACTTTTACGTGACAGTGGGGATTTTCAAAAGGGGAATATTTTCTCTTGGCCCAAATCTGATTATAATACCAGCTCTAATTATCAAAAGTTTACTCATAAAGAAGCACTTGATGCTTTAGACACTTTTGATGAACCTGTTTGCACCACTAATGTCGTAGAAACACCTACGACTAAAGAGATTCCCCCTAATATAACATCTGATGGGATAGTCCAACCTACACCTACGTCTGCAACAAGCAGCGCATGCGCATCTGTTAGGATACGAAGTAAGAATGATGGCGCTGATAACGTGAATACGCTAACTGGAAAAAAGACTCAGCAACTTACTTTTAGCTTTATACCTAAGCGTTTTCAGTTAGAACAACCAGAAGCAGTTGGAAATAAATCTCCCAAGTCGAGGGGCTTGTTAACTACACAAACTATATCTACAAACAAACGGAAGAATCAAAGCCCTTTAGGATTAAACAAAGTAAGTCGCAAATGAACAGTGTACTAAAGCTCTCCACTTTTGAATTACAATCAGTGCACTTTTCGCTTGTTAGAAAAGGTTTCAAGTTTATACCTTATGGTTGTGACAATCTGAAAAATGTTGTAAACGTAGTAGCACTTTTATGCCAGTCAGTGTTCCTGTACTAAAGGCTTTTCATGACATCTGCGAGTTTCAGCTTTTCATGACATCTGCGAGTTTCAGATTAGAGAACTCTATCTAAAACCTGTTAAAAACAAGGCATATAATTTAAGCTTCTCCGAGTATAAAGCTCTAAAAAGTTTACAACAGTGTAATGACATTATTATAAAACAAGCTGATAAAGGTGGCAAGGCTGTTTCTCTGCTATTAAATGATGATACTGCCTTTAAAGTTATCACCAAAACTGATGTAAAAAATGTATAAGTTATGTGAACATGGTTGTGTATGAGCTGCAGCTTAATAATGACATTGATATTGATCTTTTTAACTATTTTACAGTACCTTGTCCTCTGATTCCACATTTATATGGGATCCCTAAGATTCATAAATCCCTGGAAAATCCACCCATGAGACCTATTGTCTCTGGAGGTGGTTGGGTTACCGAACCCATATCAGTTTACCTACATAGACAATTAGAAGTTTATTTACCTAATTGTGGCTCTATTCTAAAGGATACTTGTGATTTAAAATCAAAGCTACGGGTATGGTATAACAATGTAAAAACTGACTTAAACACCAAGAAACACTATTTAGTGACGCTTGACATTATGTCTCTTTTTACAGTTATCCCCAATGATGTGGGAATAGAATTACTTACAGAATTTTTGTCTTCTCAACCTTGCCCTGACCATAGGCTGATTAATAATATTTGTTGCCTTATGGACGTAGTTCTGAGAAACAACGTGTTTATGTTT
Organism: Protopterus annectens; assembly: GCF_019279795.1. Lineage (NCBI taxonomy): Eukaryota > Metazoa > Chordata > Ceratodontiformes > Protopteridae > Protopterus > Protopterus annectens. Next base: position 1,112,695,050 of record NC_056748.1, read on the forward strand.
AATAATACCGTATTCCTTCAGTTAACAGGCGTAGCTATGGGCACATCCGTGGCAAATACATATGCCAATTTAGTGCTTTATCAATGGGAATGTAATTATTTGTTCAATGCACAAAATCTGTTTCTTAGTAACATTAGTTTCTATCAGCGATTTGTAGAAGATTGCCTACTAATATGGAATGGTACTTTGGATGATTTGAATATTTTCATTGATTATTTAAATTCTAGCACTAACTTTTTGAAATTTAAAATGGAAGTGTCTGATAGCAGCATATGTTTTTTAGATGTTAAACTGCAGTTGAATGATGGCATATTAAACACTAGTATTTATAGAAAGGATGTTAGCAATGGAAGATATACGCATCACAGTAGTATGCATGCGCCACATGTTTTTAAAGGTGTAGCAAAATCACAGTTTATTAGAGCAAGTAGATTAACTACTGACAATACCACATTTGTCTTACAACTAGATAATATGGTAGAGGACTTTTTTCTAGTGGATATGATATGAATTTACTATCCAAGCTTAAATCTGATATAATGGAAGCCAGACAGACATCACTGATACCCACTTTTTGGGATGATAGGTCGGGCCTCACAGATAGTCAATGTAACAACACCATTAATCAACATGAAATAAGGTATATTACAACCTATAATGGTAGGTCAAGTTCAATTAGACAAATTATTAATAGGAACTGGCCCATTTTGATGGCATTGGATGAATTAAAAAACATATTGGGCACCAAGCCACACTTTACATATAAAAATATGAGGACGATTAAAAGTTTACTCTGTTATAAAGATTTTTATAGACCCTGTTATACACAATTGGCTGCTAAAAGTGGTACTTTTCCATGCTTTAACTGTGTTGCTTGTGCTTATATCTTAGGGAATGGTAGTGATACCTTTATTCATCCGACCAATGGACAAATATTTAACTTTAGAACTACAGCTACTTGTAACACCACCTCTGTGGTTTATTTGGCTACCTGCATTTCATGCAGTTCATTTTACATGGGAAAAACAATACGTAAGCTTAAGGAACGTGTTATAGATCATAACTCCGACATCAGGAGAAATTGTGACAACAACGCACTATGTAAACATATTAAGATTTGTGGTGAAACACATACATTTAAGTTTAGAGTGATTGATGCTCTATGCCCAAATGAAAGAGGTGGTGATGTTAATAACCGCCTTGAGCTCAAAGAATTTGAATGGATATTGAGGTTAGCTGCTAACAACTATCCTGGTTTAAACAGCACTGTTACCTTAAAACCTGTGTTAGTAAAGCTACATAATAATGTAAAGTAAATATTTTATATTGTGTATATACACATCTTTTAATACACTTATATGTATATATTTACACATTTTATAATTTGTATTTGTTTCTCTTGTCACATGATTTCATTTGGCTGCTGGTCATGTGATTTTAGATCTGTATTTAAGCTTTTAGAGTTTAGCATTTGAATGTATTAGTATTGAGGAAGGGTTATGCCCGAAAGCTTTGCTTTTTATTAAACTGGTTTTCTCTACAAGGAAAATTAAACAAACTGGCGAACAGACTAAGCAGAAACCTCATGGACCCACACGAGTGGAAACTGGAACCAAGGATTTTCAACATGTTGACAAGCGAATGGGGGAGCCCAGATATAGACCTGTTTGCCTCCCCCCAGAACTACCAATTGGGCAAATTTTGCACAAGGACTCCCCACAAACAAGCCTGGAAGTCTATGCCTTCCCCCCACTGCCTCCGCTCTCTAAAGTACTACTGAAAGTCAAACAGGACAAACCAAGGATGATTTTGATTTCTCCAGATTGGCCGTGCCAACACTGGCACCCCTCCTGCGCAGTGTGTCACAGTTATCTCCATGGCACCTGCCTCAGACTCCTTCCTTGCTGTCTCAGCAGGAGAACCAGATTCTGCACCCTCAGCTTCCAACACTGAAACTTGCAGCCTGGCTAATTACTTAAACTCTCCCTTACCATCCCTCAGCAAACCTGGGATGGATGTCATCTTAGAGGCAAGGAGGCCTAGTACTAGAAAATATTATGCTGAAAAATGGAAAAGATTCTATGCCTGGAACCATTCTCAAGGGATGAGCACATCAGCGCCCAATTTACCTCAGATTTTACCTCCATTAAAATCCATGCCTCAGCCATTTCAGCTCATTATAACACAGAACCTCCCCTCTTCTCTCTTCCACTGCTCAAGCAGTTCCTCAGAGGAGCCACAAATTTGAGACCACCCAAGAGAGTGCCAACCCCAGCCTGGGACCTTAACTTTGTATTGGAGAAACTCACTCTACCTCCTTTCGAGCCAGCTGCTACTGCAGACTTAATAGTTCTTTCTTGGAAAACAGCTTTCCTTTTAGCAATCACTTCAGCTAGAAGGTTATCTGAATTACGGACCCTTATGGCAGTGGAGCCTTTCATCATCTTTCATGCGGACAGAGTGTCACTCAGAACCAATCCATCCTTCATGCCCAAGGTCATTTGCCAACCTTCTTTCCCAATCCACAGAACAAAGGGGAATGGATACTACATTCCTTGAATGTGCACAGACAACTTAGATTCTACTTGGACAGGACTAAACCTCAAAGAAAATCTGAAAAACTGCTGGTAGCATTTGCTGCAGGGGCAGAGGGGACGGCTATTTCAAAACAAACCATTTCTAAATGGATAAGCCATTGCATTCATTTCTGCTATAAGCACCATGGAAAACCTATCCCCCAGGGGATCAGACCTAACTCCACCAGGGCTGCATCTACTTCTACAGCCTTTCTCAGAGGCGTTCCTACCAGGGAAATCCTAGAAGCTGCTACCTGGAGTTCTGTACATACTTTCACCAAGCATTATCATTTGCCAATTTTCTCTAAATCCAGAGTTGGCTTTGCCACTGCAGTCTTGCAGGGCCTTATAGCTGGCCCTGATGCTAGCTAAACTCCTCCACCCAACCATAGCTTTGGGAATCTACCCAAATGTAATGACTGCAACAGTGAAACATGAAGAACATAGTGCAGTTGTGTAAACTTACCATAAATGTAGATGTTCAAGTGTATTCACTGTTGTAGTCCTTGTTACCCTCCCTCCTGCCCCCTAACTTCTTTTGGCTATACCTCTAGTTTCCTTTACTATGCTTAAAAGCTTTTTTGGTGTATTTGCTTTTTTTGTTGGCGGTATACCTTTGCGTTTTTATGTTTAATTGCTTCCCATTAGGGGGGCACCTGACATGTAGGGCAAGAAAAACTGATGTAATGGTGTCGGCTGTGGAAGAAGGGACAGCAACCAATGCAGGACCAAGATTTTGTTAATCAGGCCAACTGAGGACAACCTGCCAGTAGATTACCCCAAATGTAATGACTGCAACAGTGAATACACTCGAACATCTACTTTTATGGTAAGTGTACACAACTGTACTTTTCTGCACAGGACCACAAATGTTTGCATCTGTTCTATCCAGTCCCACCCAAACATAGCTGTGGGGGCAAAACATACCAATTCACTGAACCTGCATAAACTGCAGTGTCATGAGGTAGTAGCAAGAAAGAGGGGGCCCTTACAAGCCCAGCCTCTGTCAATGAGGGACACAGGTGGAACCCCTGGGACAAATTTGTGGTTTCACATCCACTCATCAAGGTTGCGCATAAAGGTCAGAGAGATACTCTGTTTGACGTGTATTGGAAGGCTATTCTAGAGATGCGGCAGCCTCTGGGAGACAAACATGTCTCTGGATGTTTGCATCTGTACTACTTGTCCCTCTGGTAATGGACTGAGTGGTTTGCAGGTCTTATAATAGGACTTCTGGATTGAATGCTTCTTCAACAGATTGTAGGTCAGTCTCGAACCAATTTGTATGTTAGTCTACTAACACCAAATAGTGTTGACTATTCCACTCGAAAATGTCCACAGCCACCTGACATTTGCCCACCATGTTGCTTCTGTTGTGCAGAAAGCTTTCTACGTAGCCCACCTTATAAGGAAGGGGATCTCATCCAAGACAAAGAAGGTCATAACATCCCTGATTTCTTTTGACCAAGCTCATGGCCTTCAGTAATTCTAATGCAAATATTGTCTCTAAGTATCCTTTCCACTAACGGTACTAAAATTGAATTAGTTGAACAGACAAAACTTCTAGGTGTTAGAATAGATAGCCTAAAATTTGATAAACAGATAGCTCAGGAAGTTTGTAGTGTAACTTCCAATGGGTGAAGCCTAAGCCTTTTGACAGGATCTAATTTTGTCCTCACATTTTAAGCCTAGCCAATTACCCCATGTGGGAATCAAACCCTGCACCTTGTGTCTGTAAGATAAACACCTTAACCATTATGCCAACTTCCCACCCGTTAGAAAGAAGTATAAATGGCAAACCTTTCAGCATGAACAGTTAATATCTATTTACCTGACTTAGACAGAGTTTGCCATTGTGTAAGCTTTAAGGTGAATTTTTTTAAAACTTTGTACATAACATGGTTTTGGAATTATTGATGCAAATGTGAACAAGCAATATTTGATGCCTAGAGGAGTCAGTAGATGTTAACTGCAAATGCACCTGTAGGCATCAGGAGCTGACCACAGACTAGGTGTTTCCTTTATTGACTGTCTGCAGTCATTCTCAGTCTCTCTGCTGCCCACATTTTTATTCATGCCATGTCAACATGACCTTCACACAGCAGTCATTCACAGTCTCTCTGCTGCCCACATTTTTATTCATGCCATGTCAGCATGACCCTCACACAAATATTGTAAAACAGAAAAACTAACCCTGAATGGGCAGTGGCTATGTTGTTGGCACCAACTAGAAAACCTTTTCCATTTGCATCACAAAATCTTATTATTATTGTGAATATAAAAAGGTAATGTGGAGGTCTGCACTGTGTGGAATGTTGTTAGCCTTGGCGATTGCACACTAGTGATCTATATTATTAAATCATAGCGGTCCATTCTGGGCCCATTTACATGCACCTTCTACATTACATTGTTCAAACATTGTTTAAATTAATTTTAAGTTAACACATTTAACATAGAAAAAAAAACAACTCAGTGCATTTGCATTTAAATGCTTTAAAAGCTTTATTATTTATATTTTGGTTGTGATTTTATTGCAATTCATTGCACACATTAAAGAGTTTTTGTGAGGTTTCGGACATAGCCAAAGAATGGCTTACGATTATCCTTGGCTATGGTGGCCAATTTGGATTCAGTCAGCTTCTGACTTTATTTAGGCCAAGGAGCGATTCCTTTAAGTTAGGAGGCAGGTGTCTGATTTGCAGGCCCTTTTGTGATCTTTCATGAGAACAGTGTCTTGTTGACTAACCCTTCTTTTATGCCTAAGGTGGTTAATGAGCTGTCACTTAACCAGTCTATTAATCGGCTTCCTTTTTTCCTCTCACTGCGGGCTGACAGTGAGAGAGTGCTGCATACTGTTGACATGCTCATTTTACTAGAGCTGGGCTTCTTCTGGTGTTTTTTTTCAAGAGCTTAGACACTAATTCAATTCTTGAAGCAGCTACCTGGACTTGTGTGCATACCTTCACGAAGCACTACAATTTGGATGTTATCAGTAGACCTAGGGCTGTTATTGCTAGTGTCATTCTTCAGGGCTTTTTAGGGAACTCTTCTGCACCTTCCCCCCTGCCAAGTTACCTCTTGAGCTTTGGCACTCTCACATATGTTAGAATACTGCAGCAGTAAAGGCAAGGCCATCTACTGTCATGGCACAATTTTACATGACTGTACTTTGTTGTTGAGACTTGAATGCATGCATGACTTTGTGGATTCTGGCACCTCACAGGCAGCTGACTGTGACTTTCTCTTAGTACACCCAACCAGTAGTCAAGGTAGCAACTGAACAGGGTAATTGGGGAGTACTACCTCACATGCAGTGGGAGGCTATTTCAGCCCCTGGGGTGGCACCTATATCCCTCATAGACAGGTCCAGTTAGTGCTGCTCACAAAATTGCTCAGCTCACAAAATTGCTCTGCTAACAAGGAACGTATACATGTGCTTAATAGAGGTACTTGTGTTTTTACACAGCTAGCTGTCTATGCCCTCATGAGCAACACTAACTGGGCCTGTCCATGAGGGACATAGGTGCCAACCCAGAGGCTGAAATAGGCTTTCACTGTGTGTGAAGTAATACTCCTCAATGACCTTGTTCAATTGCTACCTTGACTACTGGTTGGGTGATTCTACAGTCGCACAGCACTCACACACTTCATCTCCTCAACACACAAAATGCACAACACATAAAGCCACAAATGCAGAGGTACTCATTAGAAGCTTACAAAAGAGCAGAGACCTCACAAATGCAAACCTTCTGCACACATTACAGTCCCAACAAAACCCATTATACATAAAAACAAAAATGTCAGTGTCTCACCAATTAAGCCCTTAAGGCAAAACACCTCAAAACCAATGTCTTGGTCATTTATTTTATTTATTTATTTTACATTTGTTAACCGGGCTAGTCTGGCTGGATGCATGTCCATTTTCAGCAGAGGCCCGAGGAGAAAAGCTCCACTATCAGAATAAGACAATACATTTGGCCGAATCTGTAGTGAGACACACAGATGTCCCCCTCACCAGGCTGTACAAATAGAAAATCATTGTCAGCTGCTCGTCAGGTGCCAGGATCCGGAAATTCATGCATGCACTCAAGTTCCTCAACAACAAAGTACAGTAAATAAAATCTTACCATAATGGCAGATGTCCTTGCCTTCACTGCTGCTGTATTCTAACATATGGGATTCCCTGCCATGGAAGGCCAATGTCTGTCCAGTGTACCAAAAACTCCTGTTTCTTTAAAGGTACGGCGAAAGTCACCCAAATGGTCCTTGTGTAGCATAGGGCATAAAGGTAATGTTCAGGCCTACCAAAAACAGAACTGATGTGTTCCAACTGGGTAAATCAGTCCTGTTTTTGGTAGGCCTGAACATTACCTTTATGCCCTATGCTACACAAGGACCATTTGGGTGACTTTCGCCGTACCTTTAAAGAAACAGGAGTTTTTAGTACACTGGACAGACATTGGCCTTCCATGGCAGGGAATCCCATATGTTAGAATACAGCAGCAGTGAAGGCAAGGACATCTGCCATTATGGTAAGATTTTACATGACTGTACTTTGTTGTTGAGGAACTTGAGTGCATGCATGAATTTCCAGATCCTGGCACCTGACGAGCAGCTGACAATGATTTTCTATTTGTACAGCCTGGTGAGGGGGACATCTGTGTGTCTCACTATAGATTCGGCCATGACCAAGACATTGGTTTTGAGGTGTTTTGCCTTAAGGGCTTAATTGGTGAGACACTGACATTTTTGTTTTTATGTATAATGGGTTTTGTTGGGACTGTAATGTGTGCGGAAGGAACCCAGGAACCCAGGAGGTAATCTGTACATCCAGGAAGGCAAATGACTAGGGGGACGGAGGAAGGGAGCTAATAAAGCAGCAGTGAAAGCAAGGACATCTACTGCTATAGCCATACTGCTGCTATATTCTAACATATGGGAGAGTCCCAAAGCTCAAGAGGTAACTTCGCAGGGGGAAGGAGCAGAAGAGTTTCTTAAAAAGCCCTGAAGAAAGGCACTAGCAAAAACAGCCCTAGGTCTATAGATAAAATCCAAATTGTAGTGCTTTGTAAAGGTACGCACACAAGTCCAGGTAGCTGCTTCAAGGATCCAATTAGTGTCTAAGCCCTTGAAAAAATTAACAGAAGAAATCATAGGTCTAACAGAATGAGCCTTAAGTGAAGAAGGAAGGCTCTTGCCATGAAAAGTGTAAGAAACCTCTCCACACAAACTTTTTAATGAGTTCATCTTCCTGAGGTGTATATGACAGCATACAAATATAGGTATACAAATAAAAAACTTGTGCTTGTAAAAGATAAAAACAAGTCTGTAATAATCCAATTAAATTATTAAAAATTGATATCTAAATACGGTGCCACGTAGAAGTCTAAGAGACCTCTTCTCAACCAGGCACGCTTTGAAATATCATATTTGCTAATAGTTTGGATTTTATAACCTTGTTTTTTAGTTTTAGTGGGATACTTTTATTATTAAGCAGGCATAATTTGAAATATCATATTTGGTAATAGTTTGGATTTTATAACCTTATTTAGTTTTAGTAGAGTACTTTTATTATTAAGCAGGCACAATTTCAAATATCATATTTGTTAATAGCTTAGATTTTAAAAACTTGTTTTTTTAGTTTTAGTAAGGTACTTCTATTATTAAGCAGGCACAATTTGAAATATCATATTTGTTAATAGTTTGGATTTTATAACCTTGTTTTTTAGTTTTAGTAAGGTACTTTTATTATTTATGTAGCATAAGTAAGCATAATTGGAACAATATTTGTTAATAGTTTTGATTTTATAACCTTGTTTTTTAGTTTTAGTAGGGTACTTTTATTTTTTATGTAGTTATGCTAAGCATAATTTGAAATAGAGTTTGGATTTTATAACCTTGTTTTTTAGTTTTAGTAGGGTACTTTTATTAAGCAGGCACAATTTGAAATACCATATTTGTTAATAGTTTGGATTTTATAACTTTGTTTTTAGTTTTAGTAGGGTACTTTTATTATTTATGTAGCTGTATTTGCATATACCTCAGGAAGCCAAGTTTTGTACATTATTTTTAAATTAGTTTCTGTTGTTAAATGCGGGAAGCCATCTGTCTTGCAATCAGTCGATAACTTCACCAGCAGAACATGGGTTTTTCATCTGTCTTAGAGAAATGGTATAAGCAATTTAGCAGACAGATACACCCTGGAGCAATGTCTTCTGGGACAGTGCTCACAATAACATCGTGCAGATAGTTGTAGTCATTGTATGCCAGATATTCCTGCGTCCCAGGCTGTGGTCTCCGTAACAATACACCATAACTCTTGAAAATACATTCAGTAAATACTGGGTGGATTTTGTCATCATAGCCTTGATTGATCCTCAGCCGATCCAGAATGTCGACATAATTTTGCCCCATTTGAGATAGCATTTTGGAATCTATCTCGCCTGTCATGGGATCTTTAGCAATCTGTAAAAATATTAATGACATGAACAAGTTAGTTGTTAAGCTCATAAATGGATGGGGATATTTTCATCACTTTTATATATATTTAGCTGAATGAAGCAAGCTACAATGCAGTACTGCACTATTCTGCCAAGTTTGCAAGTAAATGGTAGTGAGCTTGTAACACAGGCATAGGAAAGATACACTCCTTAAAATGGAGAACAGCTACATCTGTGCAGTCACTGACACCTGGTTCAAGGCTCCGGAGAGCCCCCTAGCACTACCAGACTATAATTCATACCATACCTTTCGGCCCCTAAACCTGGACCAGAAAGGATATGCACACCTTCAGACTAGTAGCCCAACATAACACATCAGAGATTCTTCAGGTACACCTAACACTGGGTAAAACTACAATCCGGGTTGTAGCCTGCTATAGATCCCCCACCACGTCCCAAGACTCCCACTCCATAGGTTCATAGGTAGGTGCTAGGCTATTGGCCCTAGGGCTTATACAAGCCTAGCCAAAAAGGTACTCTGGCTTTCGCCACCCAAGAAAATTATTTTCCTGTGCCCCTGTCAAGTAGAACCACAGAAGTGATCCCAGGGTGAATTTCCTATTACCCATCCAGTCATCAAGATTTTTCTTGAAGAGTGCTAATGAGGAGCTCTGTTTGACATAGATAGGTAGTCTGTTCCACAGTATGGGAAGTCTCTGGGACAGGAATCTATCCCTCCAGCATGTTCTGTTTTTTGTGGTGACAAGGTTTAGGTCCCTAGAGCATGTAGCTCAGAGGGATTGGGATTTCTTTAAATGGAGAATGTCCAGCAACTCTGGGTTTGACATAGCTTTGTATGTTAGGTAGAAATCGCCTCTGAGTAGGCTATATGCGACAGAGTAAAGCTGGAGTTTTTTTAGACGGTCTGCGTAAGGCATCTGTTTGAGGCCAGTAATCCTCTTTGTGAGGTATTTTTGTGGCCTTTCCAGTTGTTGTAGATGTCTTGTGAGGTACATACCAGAAGGGCGTTGTACTCTATAATGGGTCTAATGAGTGATGAGTAGAGGGGAACAATGACCTCTTTTTTTCTGGATGAGAAAACTTTTGTGATGAGGTGTGCCACGTAGAAGGATTTCCTGACCACTGTGGCGATGTGATTATCAAAGGAGAGACTACTGTCCACCTGTGTCCCAAGGTCTCTTATCACACTTTCGGTGTTAAGTAGACTACCGCCTATGTGGTAGTTCATGGGTACAGAGTTTTTACCAAAGGGGATGACAATGCACTCTTTGGCATTGAGCTTGAAACCATGGCTTTGACACCAGGCATCTGTCTCAGTGAGGCCCTTTTGTAGGATGTCCACATCATTAGGAATTTTGATTATGGCTCCTAGTTTGCAGTCATCTGCAAATTAAGTTAGCCAAAGTCCTTCTTTGTTAGCTTGTACTTCACTTGTCACTGGTCTGAACTTTGATTTGGGGTCTGCTACTTTCACAGTGTGGGTTCTGTCAGTAAACTAGTTGGCATCCCATCTTGTGACAGGGATTTATACCTAGTTTAGTGAGTTTATCTATAATTCCAGTGTGAACCACCTTACTCTCATCTGTGGCTTTGGTGACTACTTCAAAGAAGTCTATCAGGTTTAGGAGACATGATCTGCCTTTTACAAACCCGAACTATGTGGGGTCCAGAGTTTGGAGTTCTCCAATGTCTTTGTTTATGAGTTCCATGCTGATACGCTCCATGGCCTTGCAGACGAGGCTTGTCAGGCTAATGTGGTGGTAGTTCCCAGGGTCTGTTGTGGCCCCCTCTTTGTGGAGTGGGATAACCATCGTGGTGCGCCATTCAATGGGCACAAAGCCTGAGGTGAGGCTATGATTGAACATGGTACTTAGGTGGGGTGCCAATTCATTCTGTAGTTCATGTAGAAGGCAGCCTGGGATGTTGTCAGGTCCCATGAATGCTGTCTTCTTGGCTTTGGAGAGTGAGGTTTTTACCTGTGCAGCCATGGTTACAGGAACTTTGCATTCTTCTGGTGTAAAGATGGGCCCTTTAGGGGGTGAGAGGGGAGTAAAGTTTGCACTGAACCTATCTGCCAGGATGTTGGCAATATCAGTTGGTTCTGTATATTTAGTGTCATTGTGCTGTAACTCAGAGCAGATCTAATTTTTGCCATTGAGATTCTTGACATAGCTATAAAATGCTTTGTGGTTGTCTTTAGAATCAGTGGTGATTTTGTTTTCATAACTCAGCTTCTTACTGAGGCTGACCAGGGAGTTCCTCCAATCGTGGGATTTTACTCTTTTTTGCAACACTTTCTTTCTTCTGTTGTAGAGTTTGTTTATGGCAGAAGACCACCAGATTGGCTTTCTTTTTTTTGAGGATAGCATCTTGGTTCTTTTAGGGATAGCATGATCCATGCACTTGTGTAAGTGCTTATAAAGTGCATTTGTTTAGGATTCAACAGTCGTACCTCTATTGTCCATCTGCATGGGTGTTGTGAAGTTTGCCACTTCTGTCTTAAGAAGCATGAAGATTGCTTTGGAGAAATTTTTTACGGTTGTTTTCCTAATGAGGGGTGGTAGCGCGATGTGGATGTCTAGGGTAATTAGCTTGTGGTCGGATCTGACCAACTAGGAGATGACCTCTCGTGTGAACACTGGTCACCCATGTTGGTGATGACCAGGTCTAGGATATTGTTGCCCCTAGTGGGGGTGTGGATAAGTTGATCCAAGGCTTTGGAATTGATGATTTCCAGAAAACGTTGAGCAAAAGAGTTGGTACATGAGTAGTTTTCCCAGTTAATGGTAGGGTAGTTGAAATCACCCATTATTAGAGTGTTGGGTTGTACCTTAATATTTTCCAGTGTATCAAGAAAAGAGGAGTGGGAATCCTGGGGATGGTGGGGCGTCTTCAGCAACTACAATCTGGATTGCGGTTTTGCCCCGAGTTAGTTGAACTTGGATAATCTCGGATGAATTCTGCTGAGCAACTAGCTTGGAGGTGTGGATATCCTTAATGAATATGGACACGCCTCCACCTTTAGGGTTTTCGGTCCGGGTTTGGTGGCCGAAAGGTGTGGTATGAATTATAGCCTGGTAATGCAGGGGTGCTCTCTGGAGCTTTGAACCAGGTCTCTGTCACTGCACAGATGTCAACGTTCTCCATTTTAAGGAGTGCCTTGAGTGAGTGCATTTTGAGGTTTAGACTTCTAGCATCGAGTAACATTACCCTCAGATTTTGCTTGCTTGTACCTGTTATGGTGGTGAATTTGTCATTTGAACCTTGCCTAAAAAAGGCACTATATAAAGGCACATTCCTAAACACACTGGAAAATATTGAGGTACAGTCCATCACCCTTATACTGAGAGACTTTAACTACCCCTCCATTAACTGGAAAAATTACTCATGTACTAACACTTGCTCAACGTTTTCTATAATTCATTAGTTCCAACGCCCTGGACCAACTCATTCTTACCCCCACCAGGGGTAGAAACATCCTTAACCTGCTCTATACCAGTAATGAACTCTTCCCTGGTCAGATCTGACCACAAGTTAATCACCATGGATATCCACATCCCACCCTTACCCTCCCCCCCAAGGAAACCTCTGTAAAAAAACTTATCCAAAGCCAATTTTGGGCTTCTAAAAACAGAGGTAGCTAACTTCCTGACACCCATGCAAATGGAAAATAGGTGCATGACTGCTGAATCATACATCAATGCACTGTATGAGCACATACACAAGTGCATGGAACAGGCCATAACAAACAGAACCAAGACACTCTCTTTCAAAAAAGCCAATCTGGTGATCCCCCACTATTAAACTCTACAACAGAAGGAAAAACTGTTGTTGAAAAGGGTGAATTCCTAAGACTGAGAAAACTCCCTTGTTATCCGCAGCATAAAACTGAGATCCATCATCATACCCTCTAAAACTAGCTACGAAAACAAAATTGCTGCAGATTCTAAAGACAACCACAAGACATTCTATAATTATGTCAAGAATTTACATGGCAATACTCAGATCTGCTCTGAGCTACAGCACAATGGCAATACATATACAGAACCAACTGATATTTCCAACATATTGGCCGACAGGTTCAGTGTGAACTTTACCCCTCCCTTTCACCCTCTAAAGGGCCTGCCACAATACCAGAGGAATGCCAAGTCTCTTATCACGGCTGCACAGGTAAAAACCGCACTGTCCAAAGCCAAGAATATAGCTTCCATGGGACCTGATAATATCCCTGGCTGTGTTCTACATGAACTACAAAGTGAACTGGCACCACACCTGAGTACCCTATTCAATCGTAGCCTCATTTCAGGCTTTGTTCCTACTGAATGGCACACTGCAATGTTCATCCCACTCCACAAAGGGGGAGTGACTACAGACCCGTGGAACTACCGCCCCCTTAGTCTGACGAGTCTGATATGTAATGCTGTGGAGCGCATCATCATGGACCTTATAAATAAGGACATAGGGAATCTCCAAACGTTGAACCCCATACAGTTTGGGTTTATGAAATGTAGATCATGCCTGCTCAACCTGATAGACTTCTTCGAGTCTGTCACCAGAGCTGTGAATAAGGGCAAGGTAGTTCACACAGCCTACCTAGATCTTGCTAAGGCCTTCAACACCATCCCTCACTCAGGAATCAAAGATAGACTCACTAAACTAGGCATAAACCCCTATGTCATAAGATGGGTTGCCAACTGCCTCACTGATAGAACCCACACTGTGAAAGTAGCAGACTCCATATCTGACTACCGACCGGTTACAAGTTGTGTCCCACAGGGATCAGTCCTAGGTCCTCTCCTGTTTGGTATCTACTTCTCTGAAGTTTAAGCCAACACAAAGGGACTCTGGCTGAACAAGTTCGCAGATAATTGCAAACTGGGAGCCATTATTGATTCTCCAACTGATGTAGACATTCTAGAAAATGTCCTCACGGACACCAATGACTGGTGCCAGAACCATGGCCTTAAGCTCAATGCCAAAAAGTGCATTGTCATTCCCTTTGGGAAAAATTCGGTGCCCGTAAATTAGCACATAGGTGGTAGTCCACTAAACACCGAAGGTGTGATAAGAGACCTAGGGACACTGGTTGACAGCAACCTCTCCTTTGATAACCACATTGCCACTGTAGTCAGAAAGTCCTTCTATGTCATACATCTCATTACAAAAGGTTTATCATCCAGGAAGAAAAAGGTCGTAATCCCTCTCTACTCATCCCAAAATTAGACCTGTTATAGAATACAATGCCTCATTTGGTGTGTACCTCACTAGACACTTAGCAACTGGAAAGGCCACAAAAATACCTCACTAACAGGATTTTAGGCCTTAGATACATGCCCTATATGGACAGACTCAAAAAACTCCATCTATACTCTGTCTCTTATCGCCTACTTAGATGTGATCTCTGCTTGACCTACAAAGTCATGTCTGACCCAGAGCTGCTAAATATGCTACACCTAAAGAAATCACAATCCCTGCATGTCACACACTCCAGGGACCTAAACCTTATTACCACAATAAACAGAATATGCTGGAGGGACAGCTTCCTAACCGAGAGACTTTTTGTACTCTGGAACAAACTTCATCAAGCAGAGCACTTCACTGGCCCTCTTTAAGAGAAATCTTGACAAGTGGATGGGTAATAGGAAGTTCACCCCGGGGATCACTTCAGTAGCCTTGCTTGACAAGGGGCACTGGGAACTAACTTTTGGTGGCATGATGCCAGGGAATCTTCTTGGGCTAGGCTTATATAGGCTCCAGGGCCGTTAGCCTAGTACATATCTATGAACCTATACATGGTCAGGTACAGAAGGAACTGTTTAGTAATGGGGTATGGGTAGAGACAGAAATCCTTCTTGCAAGGGGTTAGAAACAGACAGAAATCCTTCCTTGCAAGGGATACTTAAAATGTTTTTTTCTTTTTAATGCAAGGAGTAAGATATTTTGCACGAAAGCAGATATACTGAACATCTGTTTTAAGATGCAGGCTTTACCCATGTAAACCTGTACTTATATTTTGTAAAATCAGAGTTTTTGTTGTAATGTGTGTTTAGTGTTTCTACCCAGGACTCCAGACTCCATAATAAATAAAAATAAATCCCTATTGTTATCACAACTCGGTTATATATCCTACCTGCAACCTTTATTTTACCTGTTTGATCTTTCCTTTTGAATCCCATGACTGCTTGCTTCCCTGTACCCTTTGAACGTCATGTAAGTTACAGATTGTCTTTTTAACTACTTACCTCCAACATATCTGTGGTGGCATTTTTCACTGTAAGATCAGTCAGACTGACCTCTTCGGGAAAAATATAACTCAGGATTCTTTGATCAAGCTGGTAGGCTATCTCCCCCACAATTCTTTCATTAATTTCTGCAAAAGAATAGAAATATTGTACAGCACATTAGTAACAAAATAAGTGGGAAATGTCAAATATTCAGTATGAAAAAAGTATACTCAGTATATTGCAAATTCCACTTAAGTGCAGTAAATTTATGGGTTAATCAAGTAAACCATTATGGTATTATAGGCTGGAAAAGGAAACCGGAAGTAGTAACAGTTTGACATTATGTATTATAATGAATGGAAAAGCCGCATGATGGAATAGATGCATAATCAGGGATAGAGTCAGATGCGGCTAAAATCGGGAAAGCAAAACAAGTGACATTTATACAATATAACTTTAGCTGAGCAAATGGATGAGGAAAAAAAAATGTAAACTAAACTAGTAAGGGAATATAGGTGAGAGGGAGTTGCCCAAGGATAGTCATAAAGACCAAATCATTAACTTGGAGAATATGGGCATCATGATTCATTCAGAGAAAACTAGCCAATAGTAGAAAACTGAAGGCAGTGGAATGCCTGTAAAATGCAAGAGTGTTTGTGTGTGTTTAAAAGCATTTGTCTGCATGCGAGACAAGTACATGTGCGAGTGACCACAAGATGTGTACTTTAGCTTATCTAAATGTATCAGGCTTGCATTACATATCCCATTCGTTGTGCATTCTGATTTTTTCAGGCATGTGCAATCTCTAACGTATGTGACATTTGTTTGAACTGATCAAGGATTTGGAACTTTCTGTATCTATTACCTTTCTGTGAGATCTGTGGGGACTTCCTTGGAGACTGGATACCACCAACTGCCACCAGCCTGCTTTTGCCACCACTGCCACTTGATCTTCTGAGAGGGGATGATGCCAGGTGTGAAATGTCCCAGTCTGGAGACTGGCAGGCACCATATATCTCATCACTGCTACTGCCAGATTTTCTCTGTGGTTCTAGGTAAGCAGAGGGTATCCCTTTGGGTGGAATGGCATCAGCTTCATCCAAATACCACTCTGGTGACTGGATGCCACTAACTGCCCCCATGTCACTGCCACTGCTGGATCTCGATCTTCGGGCCTGGTTTGATTGTAGGTAGATAGAGGGGATCCCCTGAGGTGAGGTACCACTGACTCTGCCTGGAGAGCGGCTGCTAGATCTTTGGAATGGGGATGATGACAGTTGTGAAATATGCCACCCGGTAGACTGGATGCCAGATGCCCCATTATCACTGCCGCTGCTGGATCTTCTGACTGCACGTGCTTCTAGGTAGGGAGAAGCAACCCCTGTAGCCTTCCTGATTGGGGTTGATACTTGGTGGGGAGCAATGACAAACTTGCCTTTAAAGGTATCAAAACTGTCATCATCTGAGAGTGAGAGGTCTGCAGCAGATGTTTTCAGTGGTGAATAGCTGATTTCATCATCTGAATAGGGCACTGAAAGGAAAAAAAAATTATAATGAGAACCAAGTTGTTGATCCAGTTCCACTCTACAAAGGTATCTATAACAGACATTTAAAAGTGATGGAAACAATGAAAGAAAGTATAATTGAATGTTTTTAACAGTATGGAAGGTATTCTGATGGAAGAAAAAGGTGCCATAGTGTAAAAGAAACTGAATTCATTCAAAGTTAGGAATAAAACAAAATCTATGACAGAAAATCCAACGGTAAACAATAAAGAAGAGAAAAATGTGAAATAAAAAATGTAATAAAGCCACGTAAACAAGGCCATGTCTTCAAGCTTTCAAACTCAGACTGAAGACGAACAGGAAAATGGAGACCAATAATAATCTGAGCTGTCTCTGTATTACAGGAACTCTTCCTTAATTACATCTAGATATTTAGAGATATGAATTGCATGAATACCATTATATCCATCAAACAAACTTCCCCTCAGTTACATCTAACTTTGTGTAAATGTTTAAACTTACCATGAGCTTTAGAGTCTCGAAATATTCTTCGTCGGGCATTTGAGATTGTGGCCTTTGGTGGACTCCCTAGGGGGAATAAAGAAGTTTAGAATTAAATCCAAGTGCAAATCTCTGTGCCTGTGATGTACCTTCCCTCCATAGTCACAATTAATCAAAATCAAACTGTGACAAATGCTCTCAAGATATATAGCAACTATATGAGCACAGTATCTTCATATGTTATCAATTATGTTAGGAAATAACTACCAGTGTTGGTTATACTTATTTTTTATGTTTTTCTCAAATATATTTTTATACTTATTTTTTATATTACATACTTGAATTGTGAATGAACTGAAAGACTTCTATTGTTTCACATCACATTCAACTTGTTTCTGTTTTTTGCAACATATTAAGTTGTGTGAGACTGTAACAGCATAGGTTCTTACTATGCATATTATGCAGGAGACACAATTCAGGTATCTAGCCAAAATTCCTAATTGCCCCAATGCACTGTCTGGTTTATTGACTTGCACATGGTAACACACCAGGCAAATGAAGGCTAAGGACATCAAACCCAGTACCACAGGAAGTAGTTTGCTAACAACTCATAGTCTTAATCCTTAAATATATTTGTAAGATAATGTCCAGTTAAAAAAAATGTCTTTTGTGTAACCCTTAACAGACAGGTGATATGAACTATCCAAAACAGTTCCCTACCAAAACAGAAGAATATCAGTACCTCTAGTATGAACAGGTATCCCTTTCTTTGCAAAGACACCCTGAACCTTAGACCGCAGCATCTTTGCTTTTCTCTTTTTAACTTTTAGCATCTTCTGCTGCAGATCTGCTTCTAGATCTTGCAGTGTTTGGTATTCTCTTTTAAAGTCTTCTTCTCTTCTAGAATTAGACATGTTTACAATATAGTAGTCAACTAAGTATGTGTGAAGATGTGTCTTCTGAGCTTGTTAAATAGCTGTGATGTGTCTCCCTCAGTATGACATCATAAAATAACTCCTTTGAGATGTCAGTTAAAGAAGCGATCTGATTGGTTTATATCGCATGTTTTGTGATGTCATCAAAGTCATCAGGTACACAAGCGATGTGATTGGTTACTTACTGTTTGCATCTCATCTGTTACTATAACCTCCTCTGTGATGTCATTACAGCCATCAGCTGTTGAAATGCTATATAAAAGGGTTGGATTTTGTGCAATGAATGCTTGGTTATTACTGAGCCTGGAGAAAATGTGGCTGCATGATAAGAATGTAGCATTTTTGTAAAGAGGTGTTTCCTTTTCCTTCATTATTTTCAGCAGCATTTAATCATGACATAATGATTTTTACACTAATAAAATTTTCAAGCTACAGTTGTACAAACAGCATTCACACTGCTGCTATGATGTTTAAGAATTAGTTCTACCAAGTCTGTGCAGTTACTTAGACATGGTTTAAAGCCACACAGAGTACACCAACAGTGCAACACATTTAGACCAGCTACTACACAAAGAGGGACTAAAGGTGCAGGTGTCTGAATTTACATTAAAAATAAATATACTTCAAGGCTGGTCACAATGCACTTGAGCTTCTCCACACTCAAATCACCATAAGCAAAATCCATTATAGGTTCATAGGTTGGTACTAGGCTATTGGCCCTAGGGCCTATACAAGCCTAGCCATAACAATTCCCTGGCTATTTCTTCCCACAGTATTTACTTCCCTGGACACCTGTCTAGCAGGGCGACTGACGTGATCCCCGGGTGAATTTCCTTTCTCCCATCCAATCGTCAAGGTTCCTTTTGAAGATGGACAAAGAGGCGCTGTGCTTGATATGTATGTCAACTTCCTTGCAAGCTATAGCTCCCCATTAATGACTCAAGAAACCCACAACATGCATTTAAACTTACTGGAATCATTCACCATTCAACCCGATACCATATTCATGGGCATCTTGAATTCCCCACTGTTAACTGGGAATCATATACAACATCAGAAATATAGGCACAGAGATTTCAGGATTTTGTAAACACAGACTCCCTGGATCAGATTGTCAGTACACCATCAAGGGGTGCAACTATACTGGATATGGTCCTCACTAATATGGGAGGGTGCTGCACACGCCTAGTGTAATGTCTTCTCTGGTAAGGTCAGACCACAGAATTGTCTCCACTGAAATAGAAATAAAACCTGAAACCTCAGCTAACTGGAATATTCAGGAACTACTCTAAGGCTAATCTGCTGTTAAGTGATAACCTGACTAAATTTCTAACTCCCATAAACTTTAAGAACACTGCTGCCTGTGCAGAACTGTTCACACAACTGTTTACAGAACTAACACAAAAAACAAGCCACCCTGGTAGAATCACAACAGCAATAGGCTGTATGACAGAAGAAAGAAAATCATGGAAAAAATGAGGAGGCAGAGCACCCAGCAGTGTAAAAGTACTGTCATCAAACTAAATGAACTAGTCCGAGGAAAAATAGAGTCTACCAAAGCTAAATTTGAGGTAAATTTGGCCTCCCAGGCCAAGAACAACCACAAGGCATTCTTTAGCTATGTACTCAGCCCCAAAGGTACTACACAGTTGTGTGCAGAGATCATTTTAAGTGGAGCCACCTCTACTGAGCCAAAATATGTAGCAGACGTCCTGGCCGAAGAAATTCAGCTCAAGTGTTACCCCTCTCTCCCCATCAAACTTCCCTCAGGCAATACCACCAAATATAACTCCTGCTGATATCACTAGGGAATAGGTCTTTACTTCTGTCTGTCTGTCTGTCTCTCTCTCTCTCTCTCTCTCTAAGGCTAAGCCCACTGCATTGATGGGCCAAGGGAAAATCCCAGGATCCCTTCTAAACAGCATGAAACATGATCTGTCAGACCGTCTGGAATTGCTGTTTAATTGTAGCCTCCAAATAAGCTTCATGCCTCATGAATAGAGAACAGCAACAGTCATCTCTCTGCAATAAAGCTGGGCCATCTACCGACCCTGGAAACTGCAGACCAATAAGTCTTACTAGTCTCATATGTAAAATCATGGAAAGAATTATTATGGAAATGATAGGAAACCTCCAGACACTGGACCCAACCCAGTATGGTTTCGTCAAAGACAGGTCATACCTACTCAGCCTGGAAAACTTCTTTGAGAAGGTCACCAAAGCAATAGATGAGGGCAAAATGGTTCACACTGCCTACCTTGACTAGTTTTAAATGGATGGTGTACAAGAGAGAAAGTGTTGTCGTGTGAGCTTTTGAGTTTATGCTCTTTGCCTTGTGAAGGCAGTTTCAGTCTTAGAAAGAGAGAAGTGACCATGTTTTAGAACAGTAAATTAGTGTATTTGGAAAAAAAAAGTGTCCCTATGATGCACTGAAAGCCATTTTGGATTTTTAGCCAGTTGCAATGTTGCATTCAGGTTGGGGTATGGGGTCTGCTCCTGGAATGAATCTGCAGAGTTTACTCCCAGCAGTCTGTTTTCTGTGGGAATTGTGGCTTTAATGCATAATGAGAAAAGGAAGACCATATTCTAGTCTGGGTATGAAAATATTTTTGGCAGTGGCCTTGCAAGCCTTAATTCGTTACAAAATGTGCACTTGTGGTAAAGGAGAGAATGGAGCCTGTACAATGGCGTTAGCTAATCATGATCCCAATAAAATGTGTCAATATAAAAGGAAGGAAGGAGATTTGTTAATTTTTTTCTGAGGTTAAGACCATAACAGTAGTCCTCTTGTGGTTAATTAACATATTATTAGATGTGGACCATTTGCATTATCAAATATTGTTTGCAGGTCAGAGTGGCTAACTCTAGATTGTAGGATCAGCAGTATTTAAGATTTAGCAGTTCTAGATGGGCATTGAAAAGGATTTAGAGAAGTGGAGTACCTAGCACAGGGCCTTGTGTTACACCTGTGTGAAATGTGCCAGAAGTACAGAATGAGTGTTACTAAGGACATCTTTCGGATGGTGGGGAACCTTCTCAGTCTTTGAAGTTTACTGAGAAGAAGTGTATGACTGACAGTTTCAGAAGCCCTTGTCATTGTCAAGATAAAGACTTTCTGTAATGAAGTTTAGATTTAAACCTTTCAGTTTCATAAGCCCTTGTCATTTTCAAGAAAAAGATTTTCTGTAATGAAGTTTACATTTAATCCTTTCTATGGAAAAATGTCCAAATAACCAACGGTAGACAATAAAAAATCCTTCATATTTGAGAAATGCTTTAAATACTGTCAGATCATTTTGCCTCTAGAAGGAACCAACTCCAAAAGAAACAATGTTTAAGGACAGTACCAGTCCCAACATCTACATTCATTTTAATTATAACATCAATTCCACAAGTCTTCTATAAATAATTATCTCTATGCAGCTATACCGAAGGCACAAGACAACAACTGGAAAGGCTGCAGAAATGCCTCACAAAGAGTATTACCGGCCACAAACAGATGCCCTACGCAGACTGTCTGAAAATACTCCAGCTTTACTCCGTTGCATATTGCCTGCTCAGAGGCAATCTCTGCCTAACATACAAAGCTATGTCATACCCAGAGCTGTTGGACATGCTCCTCTTAAAGAAATCCCAATCCCTCTGAGCTACACACTCCATGGATCTAAACCTTGTCACCATAATAAACAGAATATGCTGGACTGATTGATTCCTGTCCCAGAGACTTCCCATACTCTGGAACAAACCACCTGTCTTAGCACTCTTCAAGAAAAATCTTGATGATTGGATGAGAAATAGGAAATTCACCCCGGGGAATCACCTCTGTGGCTCTGCTCGACAGGGGCACAGGAAAATAATTTTCTTGGGCGGCGAAAGCCAGGGTACCTTTTTGGCTAAGCTTATATAGGCCCTAGGGCCGATAGCCCAGTACCTACCTGTGAAACTATGAACATATGTAGATGGACTGAAAACATATATAATGTTAAACTTAAGTCCAGTTCCTACAAGTAAATAACTTTTAGACAAGCTATCTGACCATATGCTTTACTGGGTACCACTAAAATTTAACAAGTTCCCTGTGATATGAATCTGTTACAGTGTTTTTTTTTTTTGTTTTTTTTTTGATAGTCGCCACGAAAAGCAGATGCCAGCAGCTCATATCCTTTCTCTTTGGTTACACACTATCCTCATACTGTTTCTGTGTATATTCTCCTGTTCTGTACTTTACCCTTCCCTGAATTCATTTCTAGCCTCACTCATAATTGCCTTTCCTCGTGCGCCAGCCCTATTTTACTGTCTTCAGACTCTTACATATTAATGTTTTTTTATGCCCTGCTTTTAGCTGCTAGTAATACCTCTCTCTCCCCCTCCAAAGCCCCTCTCTATTGTAGCTTATTTTAACCACACAGCACTGGGTTTGCTTCAAGTAAATCTACTTGTGTAGCTTGAGGCCAGTGTCCTTTTTTAAGTTTACTTCTGCTCATATTTTATTTCTTTTTATTTTATTTCTGGTGACTATACCTTTAGAAACTTTGTATCTTTGTTTCTCAAGCTAGTTTTTCACTATCTTTTTCTGATTGTTTCTATGACTTCATCTTGACCAGGGTGCTAGCCCCGCTCCGTTCACCCACGCTATGCTCGGGCTCACTTTGCTCCCCTACCCTACTCCCATTCCAACCCACCCCCATTACAATTACCTTTATACCTAACTATCCCTCCCCTTCATGTCCCACTAGCCACTACAATTCCACTTCCTGCCTATTGCCACAATCACCTTACTAATCTGTCAATCTTGTCAACACCACTTCCTCTATACCACTGTCTCTCTACCTACTCTATCTGACCATATTTTATTCCAACATGTATTATTTTCTAATATCTTCTACACTACTTTTATTCTCTCTATCTCCACCTCTTACCACCCCAATCTCTCTGACCCACTCCTATGTTCACCAACTTCTCACTCATACAACATATATCCAACTACTTCATCTTTTACTATCTCCCCTAATCTCTTTACTACCTCTACCTCAAGTCTATATAAGCTATCCATAATGCAGGTTTTTAAACCTTCCCACAAAGCTAAGTCAAAACTATACAAATTCTATCTAGCATCTACTACACACTCTCCTCACTAAAAACCTACTTTGTTCTAGAGATATCCATCCCAACCCTGGCCCCTCTTCTCTCCCCAAAACTACATCTACACTGCCCCCATCTTACTCCTCTTAAAGTCACCAACCTCAGTCACAACAATCATATCCATCCAAATACTTAACTATTTACTCATTGAATATTCAGAGTCTAGCAAATAAAGTCACTGAGTTGCACTCATGGATAGCTCTCAATACCCTTCACATCCTCTCCCTATCTGAAACCTGGCTCAAGCCACAAATCTTAAATAGTGAAATACTCCCACCAGGTTATAATATCTTCTGATCTGATAGACCTGTAAAAAAAGGTGGTGGCGTGGCTATCCTCTACGCTAACATTCTTAACTTCTCACCATACCATTCCTCAATTCCTGACTTCCTCCCAGCTGAAATCATCATCCTTAACTGCCATCTGAATCCCCACAAAAAACTTGCAATTGCCTCTATCTACGTTCCTCCTGGTAACAATCTGCCCATTCTTGAAAACATCCTATCCTGGTTCTCCCACAACATACCATATGAGGCACTTATATCCTTGGTGATATCAACACTGATTGGTCCAACCTCACAACTGACTCCCCCCAAGTCAGTATCCATCTACACGGCTTCCACCAACTTATAACATCTTCCACTCGCTTCCATAAAAATTCCACTTCCAGCTCCATCATAGACTGGATCCTTAACAATTTCCCCCACCAATACCACAATCCCACCACCTTACCTGACTCCCTCAGTGATCATCTCCCTACCACCATCTTAAGACACTACTCCCATATTCGTAAACCCCACCTTATCAAAGACTGTCGAAAACTGTCGACTTTCAATTAATCCAAATTTAACTTAATTCTCCACAACATAGATTGGTCCATCCTAAAACACTTCCCCCTGAATGATGCTGTAAGCACTTTCAATAGCATCTTCATGAATACTCTAAACTCCTTAGCTCCCTCTAGGAAGATCAGTAAAATCATACCATGCTCCCTGGCTTTCCAAAGAGACTAGGTCCCTTATGAAACAAAGATATTGTGCTTGGAAAACCTGGACTAAAACTAAATAACCACCTTTACTTCAAAAATACAGGCAACTGAGGAACCTTGCAAAAAACATACAATTAATGACAAAAAGTTATACTATAGCTCTGCTCAGCTTAAAAACAAATCCAATCCTCGAAAATTTTGGTCAACTCTCAACAACAACCTCTGTCCTGGAAAGCCCTCTAATCCCTCCCAATACCCTAACTCTTCCTCTCAGGAAACAGCTACCCTCCTGAATAAACACTTTATCTCTTCCATCCAAAATCTGGTAACCTCTAAGCCAAACTCTACTACGACACCCACCTCTCCAAGTCCCACTAACACAACTTTGTTTTCTTTTGAGCCAGTTCCCATTACTTGCATCCAGTCTCTACTACTCAAGCTAAAACCTTGCTCTCCTTCCACTGACAATCTATCTCCTACATTCCTCAAACTTGCTGCTGACTCAATTGCCTATCCTATATCTATACTACTTAATCTATTCTGGAATCAACTGTCCCCACCCTTTTGAAATCATTCTTCACTATTCCTCTTCATAAAGGTGGAAACTCCACTGACCCCTCAAACTACTGACCCATTGCCATTCTGCCCCCCCCCTCTCCAAGATATTAGAAAAATGTATTCACTCACAGTTTTTCAATCACCTCCTCACACACCACTTACTTACCCCTACCCAACATGGATTTCATCCTCACCACAGCACCACCACTGCCCTCCTCTCCTTCACTCATCATTGCAGAGGCCCTAGACAACTATAAACTCATTTCCTGTCTCTTCATAGATCTCTCCAAAGCCTTCGATACTGTCTCTCATCCTCTACTACTACCCAAACTCGCAAATCTCCACCTATCTACCTCCGCACTTGCCTGATTTAATAGTTACCTATCTGGCATGGGAACAGTCTGTCAAATGGCTGTCATCCTCCTCACCTTTCCTTCCCATCTCCACTGGTGTTCCCCAAGGCTCCATCTTGGGATCCCTTTTGTTTAACATCTTCACCAATGATCTTTACACCTCATGTAAAGACCTCATGCAAAGAATCCTCCCTTATTCAGTATGCCAATGACTCTACACTTATATCCATCTCAAATAACATTCCTGAACTACACTCCCTGACCCAGCAGGCCCTACTATCCACTGAACAATGGCTCTCTCACAACCTATTGATCCTAAATCCCAAAAAGACCAAACTCCTACTTTTCCTTCCCTGTTCTCTTTCTCATCACAAAACCTCCTTTTTTATTACATCTTCTAAGAATACAACTATCCAACCTGACACCCACACAAAACTCATAGGGGTCATTATCGATGATGAACTCAAGCTCAACCTACACATACTCCAGTGTATAAAAAAAAAAAACAGAAACTAGGTCTGCTATATCGGAACAAAAAATTCCTAACCCCTGAATCTAGACTTACCCTGGGCCAGGCACTCCCTCTTATATGCCGCCCCAGTTCTTACCAATATCCAGGCCTCCACTCTAAACAAACTCTAGCAGACTTACCATAAAATAGCCAGATTCATTGCTAACTCCCCATACAACTCACACCACTGCATTTCTTTAAACTCTCTTCAATGGCTTGAACTTCCCCAGTTTCTGCTATCTTATCAATTTCATATGCTACACTCTATTCTTTATAAACCCTCCTTCTGTCCATCTCTATCTTCCTTAGTCTCCATCTACATCCCATCCTGAACCCTCCGTACTTCTAACAAACAATTACTTGATATCTACCACCCAAAAAGGTCAGTAGGCAAACTACTCTACAAACACTCCCTTGCCCATGCTTGGAACAAACTTCCCCTTGACTTACGTTCAATCTCCCACACCTCACACTTTAGAAATGAACTAAAAGCTTATTTTCTCAATTCCAGAACCTACCCTTGCCATGACCCTACCTAGTCTTCCTTCCCTTTATGTACCCTCAAAAGGACCATACTTAGTACCTCATTACACCTCTCTCTCCAATGTGTGTACTATGTATTTGTATAATTTTATACAAACAAAAAAAATGTTTATTATTGACCTGTTGAACTATATCAATGTAAAATTGTTACTTAGCTTTTTTTAATGCAACTTTAACTTTATGCATATAACCCAACATATGTAAATTGTTTTGCTATAACTGCTGTTATATCAATATTGTTTAAAATTGTACTTGTTTTAAAATGTACTACTGAAGCTTTTCTCCCCAGGTCTCCACTGAAAATAGGCCACAAGCCCAGTTGGACAAACCCAGTTAACAAATGTCAATAAATAAATAAATAAATGAATAAATTTAATTAATTATATATTTAGATGAAAATAGAGTAGTTAACACTGGGTAAATCAGTTTTAGAAGTACAGTCATCTTAGTAATTGTTAATTTCTCATCTTGCAAAAGCAGTATTCCCGTTACCATGGTGAACAAAGTCCTTCCATTACTAAGAATTGCAAATCTACAAGAATCCAATGAATGTATATTTGCAGTGTATTTTACAGCTTACTAAGAGGTTCAAAGTTAGTAGCATCTGTCTCAAGATTTGAATGTGAAGCAAAAATTTCAGCTGATTAAATAGTTACAAGAATGTGAAAGCAGACAGAATGGCGGAATGAGAATAACTGTGATGTCATTTACAAAAGGGATTAATGTATCATTTTGTCAGTTAATAGATCCAAAATAAATCATTTAAAAGGGTTGTTGTAATGGCTTATGCTAATGGTTCTATTGCCAAAATCAAAAGAATAGGGAAGATGACATAGCTGTCTTGTTTCATATCTTATCACACATTTTAGATAAGAAAAGGGACGAATTCTTAATTTTCCAAAAGTACTTCCATGTACTTTTTTTAATAATGCTTATAAAATGTTGATGGAAATTCATCCTAGAATGGATTAAACTGAAAAAAATGCTAACTAAGGCTGTCAAAAGACTTTTCAGTATCAAGAGCAAATATGATCATTGGGGTTTTAGTGCGAGTGTGTATTATTAACAATACTAGAAGGCGTTTAAACACACTTACAAGGCTGATTCTTACAAATTAAAGGGGCACTGTCCCATGACTAAAATTGCATTTCTGCCTCGGACCGAAGCTGAAAACATTGCCACCCACTTAGCTAATCACCTGCCTGTTTATGACATCAGTAATGATGTCTAACAATCCCACCCACGGCATTAAGTTTTTTAAAAAAGGTACACAAACCTGTATTCCAGTCCTGTTTTACTTCCCTCTGGAATAAGACACTCATTGCTAGTGTTCCCTGCTTCACACAGTGCACTATACTTGTTTCTGCCGTGTTTTTTGAACAAAGACAAAAATAACGGCATACCCCCCCCCCCCCAAAAAAAAGACACGTTTTAAATATTGCTCTTAGAAACTTAGAAAGTTGCCAGAATAAAAAGGTCTGGTTACCATGCATTTTCTGAAGGATATGTAGTCTGGAACTCAAATGCCTGTCATTGAGTAAATGTGATACTTATTGATTAGTCACAAAAAAATTTCAGAGAACTGTAAATTTTCTGAGGAACAGATTCAAAATATGAAACGAAAGTCTGGACAGTTGAGAGGCATTGTCAGCTTGCACGAGCCAATCCCAAGGCTTACCTGGTAATGCTAGATGCTGACATTATCCAGAGATTTTTTTTTCCTTACAGTTTATAAATGTTTCCCCTGCTTGTGTCAGCAGTGCAGCTAGGGTGAGTGGACAGGGAAAACGCAATCATCTGATCATGATCTTTTTTAATGCAAAACATTTGCGGTAAAACCTAAGTGCTGTTGCGCTTTCTGTGTGGTCTAAACTGTAGCATCTGCTTGTTACATTGTAACAAGTAGTTTGCTACAGTTAAAAGTTAGAAAAAAATGTTTTTAATGCAAAACAGTTGCATCCATTTCTTGCTGCGATTGATTTAAATGAAAATCAATGCTAGGTGCCTACACAGTCATTCCAGGGTTGGTGAGCATCATGGATGAAGCACACATTATGAGGAAGTGGAAAGACTCAAAATGTGAGATGGAAATGTGGACAGTTGAGGCATGGCATCGTCTAATTGCAAGACCCTATCTCAGTGCTTACTCAGTGATACATGATTCTCCCGGTCTCCAGAGATGTATTTTTTGTTTGTTTGTTTGTTTCATAAATTGTATAAATGTTTCCCCTGCCTGTGTCAGAACTGTAGCTATGCTGGGTGGAGATGGAAAAACAGAATAACCCCACAACGATCTTTCTTTAATACAATACCGGCTTTTGAAAGCTGGTATTACATTTGCGGTTAAAGGATTTGCAGTTAAGCAGTACAAATGCACTACACAGGCAAGCTCGTACTTAGGATCAAGGCAATCCAGATCACGGATGTTAACGCTTGCTTACACTTTTAATCTGTAATCAGACAAGCTGAACCCGCAACTGTTCCAGTCTTCCCTGGTTAACAAATATAAATAAAATACATAAATCATAAATATTTTCATTTTTATGTAGTTACTATTTTACAAAAATGCACTTTATATGTGTATGTATATATAAGTATGTGTACACATGAGTTTTCCCATCACTGGATCCACTTTGGACACTTTTCCTCCAATCGATCTATCCAGTTTTCATTTTAGACTTATTTCTGCCATTATCTCCTTATGCGGTATTCAGTTGCTCGCATTTCATTTGATTGCATCTAAACACTCATTTGTGCATTCTAGTGTGAGACATTCATATACGTAGGACCTGCCTATAAGTTTACTTCCTGCTAATTTGTGTGACCTTGAAAGCATTACATTTATAGTAATGGAGACTTGGGTGCACAATATCCATGTCAGGGAGTGCAATGGAGACTTGAATGCACAACACCCATGTCAGGAAGTGCAGTGGAGAGTTACTCACATCAGGGAATGCAGAGGAAACTTCATACTGATCACAAATATACGAATTGAGCAACTGCCAGTTAGTAGGACAAACCTGAGTATTTCACATTTGCTTGTATAAAGTAGGTCTTATTTCTGTTATTTCTGTTTGTAAAGCTGCATGAGAAATCACCTCATAACAATAGTGAACTACATTCTTGCAGGGCTCAGTGCTTGGACGACTCTTGTTCAGTATTTACTTCTCTGACATACAGACAAAAAACACGGTCCATGGCTAGCCAGGTTTGTAGATGACTGTAAACTGGGAATCATTGTTAAATCCCCCTCTGATATAGAAATCCTTCAGCAAGAACTTGTAAATGCCTGGTATATTGAAAAACTGGCTTAAATTAAATGCTACAAAATACAACATTGTTGCATTTGGCAGACAAATGACCCCCCCCCAGCATATAGCATTGGCAATCCACTTCAAAATCAAAATGTCACTAGAGATGTGAGAACCTGGTTGGGTAATCCTCTCTCTTTCCTTTGACTATCATTTTGTGACAGTTGTCAAGAGCACCTATGTGGCACAGGTGATCACCAAGATCAGAAAAAAAGAGGTTACTGTCCCTTTGTATTTAGCACTGATTAGACCAATTATAGAAAATAATGCCCAGTTTCAGACATGCCTCAGCAGGTACGTTAAAAGTTAGACACCCGAGGTTCCTAATAAAGGGGATCATAGGCTTAGAGCCCCTAATCTACTTAAAACAATTAGAAACAGCGTCCCTCTTTTGTGTGTTTAATATGCTTCTCAGTAGAGACCTATACCTCATCTTCTGAGCAATCAAGGAACATAGTGTTCCAGGATCTCATACCTTCATAAACCAAACAGGCCACAAACACTAGAATAAGACATCTAAACATGCTTTAGAAAATCAATAAAACATGGTAAAATGCAGAGTCATTGTTCAGCATTTTCTTCGCTTGTGGAATACACTTACTGTGCAGATAAAGACAAGACCTGGATAACGGTATTCATAAATTCACCCTGAGCATGTTTAGCATACTCCTCCTCTA
This sequence comes from Protopterus annectens, assembly GCF_019279795.1. Lineage (NCBI taxonomy): Eukaryota > Metazoa > Chordata > Ceratodontiformes > Protopteridae > Protopterus > Protopterus annectens. Next base: position 1,112,725,335 of record NC_056748.1, read on the forward strand.
CAAGGGAGGTACAAACTAGCATGGGAAATGGCAAGGTGCAATGGTCACAAGACTCAGTTGCCTTGAACTTCCAATGATTTTTACACCCCCTCTCACTAGATCACTACCTGCCGGTATCTCCTTTGGATCAGACCTGTTTCCTCACCGCTCTGTTTCTGCAAAATAAAACTGTTTCTCTACTTAACATCTTACTGGTTTTCACCTTACCTGCCAAGCCCTAAATATTTTTTTAGCCAGCCACTCTGCTGGCAGCTACTACTAAATATCTATCACGCTATTCAATATTTATGCAAGCAATAAGCCTTAATAATAATCTATACCTCTTTCTGCAATACATGGACAATGGCTGCTCCCAAAGTGTAAATGACTGTTTCACTTTTCATGTGCATTTATTGTCATGCATGTCTTATGCATTCATTTTTTTCTTCCACTGCCTTTGCATATGTTTTGTATTGCAGCACAACTCTTGTACATTTCATTGCATTGTTCAGCTTTGTGTCTTGTGCCTTTGACTGATGTTATGGTTGAAAAGATCTTCAAAGCAGTTCACTAACTTGCTTAACAATCTTAAAAAAATAATTGGCACATGTACTGCTGGGATTTTTAATACAGTGTCTCTATGGAAATCTTAAAGAAGAAGGACCCTGTTAAAATTTCACATTTTGTGGCTTTCAGGTGTTTCCTAACTCCATGTAATGCACCCTGTTTTTTGAACTTGTCCAACTGTGACATAAATATAAGACTAGGAAGTCATCTTGCAGTCTGAGAGAACACCAAGACATTTCCAGGATAAAATTACTGTGATGCACTCTATAAGTCAACAGGAAATGTTAAGTTCAGTTTATATGCACTTTTCTCTACTGTGCAACTATTTCAGCAGCCTTTTCAAAGTATGACCATCACCAAAACATATACACATAGCTACCATACTGCAAATGTGATAACTACACAATAAGACATGGCAAAGGTACACAACATGAAAGTCACACCGGATTCATGAAGCTTGCTCCATGCGCCAGAGTAGCGTTGGTGATCAAGTGCCAAACATGGCTGTCGAGCGACACAGGTAAGAGCTGTTTCCACGTGCACTACCAGGGTACGCGAGAGATGCGCAGCTCCCTGTGCATGTATGCTAATTACCCCATGCGCAGCAGTGTAGCATGCAAATGAAGGTATATAGCGATTCATGAAGTTGTGCAGGCGTAGCGTAAGCATGTAGAAATGTAAACCAAAATAAAACGGTTTACATTTTATGAAACATAAAATTGGAGCCTTGAAAGCGGACCAAACTTACATATTATAATGTTAATATATGCCAATAGCTACATATATAGCCAATGGCATAAAACAACATGCACAACATATAAAAAATAACATTTAATGTCATGGCCATACTAATGCAAAGTAAAACTGCAGTGCATCGGTGTGCAAATGGGATCACAAGGAAAATATATTTAAATGTCATAAAACTGTAATGTAATGCAATTCATGATATCCCCATAATAGTCAATAGCACGCATGCTGCACCACAACCATGGCACAAGGGTTGCTAAGGGTCTGTGTGCTAGGAATTAGCAGTCAATGCCATGCAAATGAGTCAAGTAATACTGAATTGCAAATGCCCAGCCGGCGTAAGGATATACCACATGGTGTAGCGTTACACCGAGGAGTGACCTAGAGGTAAACATGACATCAAGAGAGGGGTGCACCACCGTAGCTGTAAGCACATTGGATCATTGCTAATCCATGTTGCATGTTGCTAAGCAAAGCCGCAGGATATGGGTGTGGAAGTAGCCATAGCTTTGCCTAGCTGAGAGCACACAAAGTAACTCAAAGTTCATGTGAACGTGGATGAAAATGCGCACAAAACCCGGTAAATGGTTGTGCGTGGTGTGCACCACAGCTGAAACAGGAAGGATACGGGAAGACAATAAGGAAATGTTGCAGCATGGTAACACCTAGAAACTCACAGTGGGCCGTAGACAACAGCTAATAAGGCTGCTAGCAGCTACCTGCAGAACAGGAAAGGGGAGTGCCGTACAGCAAAGAAAAGAGAACTGTCACAGCAGAGCAAATCAAACTTGCAGTAGATCAGCTACATAACAAATTTCCCAACACAATCCTGGGTTGTGGAAGCACAAAACAAGAAAGGCGACAATGGGAGGTGAATCAGGTTGAAAATAGAAGTAAAGGGCAATAGATGAATCACAGCTGACAAGCATAAGTCAATACCAACGGCCCCACAATAGCAGTACCTGCTGTAAAACCAATAATTAAGATACCCTGCAGCTGGAATAGCACAGACACACCCAATTACACCAGCATCATCCATTGCACAATAGTATAAGGTGTGAAAGCCCCACACACACACTTCTGTATTCCCAGACACTCTGCACCATTGGTGCATACAGACAGGGAACTTTTAATATGTATATGTTAGGGGCTGCCATAGCTTTGATTCACCAGCATGTGTTGGAGACTGACAGTGGTGTGGAGGATAATGCTGACAGCCATCTCATGCACTGGAGGAGGAGATGAGTGTTCAGACCAGGGTAACCTACCAGGGGCTACATGATCTGGAGATAGTAGAGTGTTACAAGGTTGACAGGGACATCATAGAGCAACTTGTTGAGCTGTGCCGGCCACGCCTCAGAGCCAGAAGTAACAGAGGGGAACCCATCCCAGTGGACATGAAGGTATGTGTAAGCTTGGGAATACTAGCCACAGGTATCTTCCAAAGGTCAACTGGGGATATCATGGGGATCTCACAGGCATCAGCATCCAGGGTACTCCACCAGTTCTTGGATGCCATGTTACCACATGCCAATGAGCACATATACTTCCCCCGAATGCAGGAGGAGTTGGCCATCAGTATGCGTCTTTTCCACTGTGTGGCAGACTACCCGGAGGTACTGGGTGAAATAGACTGCATGCACATACAGATCAAATCACCAACTGGTGAGCAGGTTAGACGCTACATAAACTGCAAGGGATTCCCCTCCATCAACTGCCAGGTCGTGTGCAATGCCCAGGGCATTATCATGATGTGTGTGCTGGCAGCCCTGGAAGCTATCACGAATCCCACATCTGGCATGCCTCACAGCTGTATCAGGTATTTGCCAGGGGGGACATCCCATATGGCTACCTGGTGGGGGATGCTGGCTATGCACTGGAACCGTGGATGATGACTCGCATCAGAAATGCACACACAGCCACGCAAGAACGCCATAATGAGGCACAAGCAGAAACCAGAATCATCATAGAGCGCGTGTTTGGGATGCTGAAATCACGGTTCTGTTGCTTGGACATATCTGGTGGAGCCTTGCAGTATTCTCCAGGAATGTGTGCCCACATCTTCATAGTATGTGCCATGCTACACAGTATGATCCTGTGGAAACAGCTGCAACAGGGACAGAATGGTGAATGCCCTCACAGCCCACCATCATTGCCAAGGGACCCACAGGCACAGGGGGACTCAGACCATGAACACCCTGTGCTAGCCCCAGTAGGCAGACGGAGGTGTGCCCAGTATGCCCATGCCTTGGCAAAGAGAGAACGTATAGCACACACACTGACAGTGTAGGCACTCATGGACTGACACCCTTCTCCACCTGCACACACAACAAACATGGATGGCACACACACACAACCACCTGTAAATTGTCATGTATAGGTGGCCTACTGTGTGCATCCTACATAGGTAGCCCTCAACTATTGTACACACAACTGCCATTGACACAATGTAAGTCAATACTTGAACAGTAAATTAAGCTATCAGCATGTGTCCATACTGTATGTACAGGTTCATAGATACATAGGTAGGTAGATGCCCAACCACCGAGCCCACTCATAAGCATAGGCAAAGCGTGTCTGCTGTCGCCACCCCATTGATCAACTAACTGTCCCTCTGTGGAGCAGAGCCACTTGTGGGATCCCTGGAGTTCACCACCCACTCTGCAAGGATTCCCCAGAGTGTCAGTGAGGGGTTTTGTATAATGTAATCAGGGATGTAGTTCCAAATAATGGGGAGCATCCCTGACAGGAATCTTCACAGATGTGTACATGTTACATAGTATACTTTAAACACAGCTTGCATATATAGGTAGTTCTCCACAGAATAATAAACACGTGGAACACACAACTGCTGAAATATGCGTTAATCACCCTTGCACTACCATTGCCTGTTCTGAGAGGTAAGATATCACTGCTAGGATTAGAACACGCAACCATGTACACATTCATCACAATAACATACCACTAAGCTACCTGAGATGTACCAATGGCAGTCGTGTATACTGACAGGATAAAATACAAAAGGACAAACCAGCATGTACCCAATGAAAGGTGTATGTTATATACATATATATATATATATATATATATATATATATATATATTATATACACACACACACATCATATATATATATATATATATATATACACACACACACACACACACACATCATATATATATATATATATATATATATATATATATATATATATATATATATATATATATATATATAGATATATATATACATATATATATATATATATATATATATATATATATATATATATATATATTAATTAAATAAACACAAGAGCAGACGTATCTCATGCAGGTGCGAAAATGGTTCCGTTCATTTAAATGTCTCACAAATAAGAGCAGTCAGTTCTTAAACATCTAAGGATTCAAAAACGACCTCCTGTAAGACTTCATATACTGTACACAGGTTCCCAAGCCAGTCCACAAACGATATATGCAGCGTATATATCAGAAAAACAGAATTTTTATTTGCAAAGAGACAAGTAAGCGCTTTCACCAACAGGCTTTATCAAACTTTTAACAGTCAAATGCACCATTACTAAAAGTTTAAATATTGTACAGCCTACTCCTGATAGGTTAATTAATCTAATCATTACTCTATCATAATTTAAAGGGACCTCATACAGATCAAGTACGTGTGTTCTTACACATCACTAATAACAAAGATATTTGATCTAAACTATTAACTTAAACTAACATACACATTTGAATTGGATGAGATCTGTTTAGTGTCAAATAGTATTAAAGTTTTAATATGCATTTTTATATAGTGTAGTGTAGTGATAGTTTTCACATATGTATTTATATACACATTTTTATATATACATTTTTATATATTTTTAGAATGTCTGGATATGTAAGTTTAAGTTAGTAGTGTAGATCAAGTATTTTTGCTACTAGTGATTTATATATTTATATTATATATATATATTTCTAGAATGTTTGCAAATGTTAGTTTAAGTTAATAGTTTAAAATTTTTAGTTTTAAAATTAATTTTTTAGATTTGCAATTAAACTACAACTGTGCATCAAATAAGTTTATCAGCGCTATATATAGAAAATCTACCTTTGCTAACCGATATTTGCACAAGAACAGTATACACCCTTTTCACATGAAAAAAGGAGTTGTTAAAGGACAATATATTCGTCTGAGTAGGTTAACTTCTGATACAGAAGTCTTTCTTAGTGAAATGAGTAATTTAAGAAGTTTTTTTCTTAATAGGGGTTATGAAGTATCACGGCTTAAAAAAATAGAACAAGAGGTTATGGTACTTCGTGACAACAAAGCAGGACCCATTTTGACACTTGGTTTACCTATGGTCAATTCTAATAGTTTCGAAAACAAAAATTTAGTGTCACCGATTTACAGTTTAAGTTGAGATGGAGAAATAATTGTAACTCTATGTTAGTTGTTTACCTTGCGAAATGTCAGTTTTGTCCTGCATTTTATGTAGGCAAAACTGAAAGGAAACTACGCAACCGTATGTACGAGCATTTATATGCAATAAGGAAAAATAAACTAGAAAATGCTTTGGCTAAGCATGTTGCCCAATTTCCTAACCACAGCTTTAAATTTATTGTTATTGATCAAGTTCACAAAGATGTTAGAGGTGGACCTGATGTTCTTAAACTTGATGAATTAGAACTATCCTGGCAAATTATGCTGAATGCTTATAGTTTACCAGGTTTAAATGAAGGATGCATTATTAACAGTATTTTAAAACTAAAAAGTTTAAAACGTTGACATTATACAAATATATAATATTTTAGTACAGTAAATGTTTTAGTATTACACTACATTCAAAGTTTTTAAAGAGTTGTTAAATAGTTTTGCATTTTGAATTCTGTTAAGAGGGTGGTGACGATTTTAATGAGTTGTTTTATTTAATACTTGATTGGTTATCTCGACCTATTTAAATGAACCTGTGTGCTTTTTATTTTGTCTGATGAAGTTTGTGTTGTATCATAAATGAAAAGCGCTTTACATTATCCACGTTTGTGCCTCTTCATTTCTGCCCAGTTGGATTATACAGTTTGTTACTTGGTTTACCTATGGTCAATTCTAATAGTTTCAAAAACAAAAATTTCACTGGGGCCTTTGTATTGCCTATATGCAACGAAATGTGGTTAATCAAAGAAATTATAGTGAATAACTGGAAGATAATATTAGGTAACCAAGATCTAACCAAAATTATAGGTCCAAAACCAAATTTTACCTTCAAAAGGGTAGTTAATTTAAAAACTCTATTAGAAAGAAAGGAAAACACTGGTAAGAAAAACCACTTAGATGTTATTAAGACTAAAGGTACTTTTTCATGTCACTGTTGTAAACAATGCAGATATATTATAAATTCATCATCTGTGTATTTTCAGCACTTGCGTACCACTCATTGGTCAAAACAATATTACACTTGTCACAGTTCTATGGTTGTCTATTTAGCTCAGTGTCAAACATGTCCGAGTTATTATGTAGGGATGACCACAAGGACTTTAAAAATTAGAATCGGTGAACATCTTTTAGCTATCAAAAAGAAAGATTTCAACAATGCACTAGCTAAGCATTCTGTGTGTTGTAGTGAATTTAAAAAGTTCACTTTTGCAGTATTAGATAGTGTAGATATTTACATGTTTGGTGGAAATTTCAAATTGCTATTAGAATGTAAGGAATCATTCTGGCAAATTTATTTAGGCGCAGATAGATTCCCTGGCCTAAATGAAACTATAAATATGAAATGTTTTTTAGAAATGAATTCATAATTATGTCATTATATTACATTTTATATTATTTAAAAGTTCTTTTTAACATTTATGTCATTTGATATAGAATTTTTAATGTCTTTATTATTGTTGTTATATGTCTTTAAATTTTGATTAATTGATTAATTAATTATGTAAATTTGTTTGGTATCTAATAAGTGAGATGGATGGTAAAGTTGTTTCTGAAGAAGTTCACTGGTCATTAAATGTGAATGAAAGCGCTTAAACAACTTGGTGCCTCATAATTGTGCTGGTGTTTTGGAACTACACTTGTGGATTTTATAAGTTACTGTACAGACCTTATTAGACCGGCAAAGCAGCATGCGAATGCAATCACCAGGGAACAAGGTGCAACAGGTGGTGGACCACCAACCCAGCCCCCACTTACACGTACCGAGGAGCTACTGGCCAACCTGGGGACACCTGCAGAGCCGCAAGCCTTAGCCAATATTGAGGAAGTGGGTGTCTCTCAACCACTGAGCCTGGCGTTGCCTGGTAAGTCAGTACTGCACCTATAACAACTATATTCCATATAGTTGCATGTGTCACTGTACAATATGTAATGTAACATCATATGCAAGGCATGTATAGACACATGCCACATACTATAGTATGCTACTCTGTGTATGCACACGTGCATACACCATAGTATAGTCTAATGTACTGGTGTATGTGTTATGCACATTGCTCCCTGTAGCCTTTATACATGGGTGGATTATGCTCATACTGCTGTGTTACTCCTATTTAGGTACCTCTGGCGTTCTGCTGTGACAGCAGCCCATAGCAGGTGAGAGTGTTATTATTTATCAGGAACTGTAATGCACAAATCTGTCTGTCATGTGGCCATTCACAACATGTACACATAATGTATGGTCCTGTCACAATATACAGGTTGGACCTGCAATGCATCACAATGACTACCCATGTGCATCACTTGCAAACTATGTGAATCATCTCACCAACATGAATCCTCACAAACTTTATTGCCAGATATGTTGACAGCTGTGCATACAATGGTGGAGGTGCTGTTCACTTTAGGGATGTACACAGATCTGATCTACACATGTGGTGAATACAAACAGTACTACATAGTGGGCTGGAGTATGGCCAGCACACAGGTTTCACCGGTGTGGATTATAGCCCTGCTGTGAATGTCACACAATGTGATGTGCTGTCTTGACATGCCCATGACATCTATTGGCCTGGCTGCTATACTGCCTACCTAACATGAAAACATATTCCACATACCACCCTTTATCTGCATAACCCTGTTGTCAGTGGAGCATATATGTCATATGGGACAACACAGACATGTGAAATAGATGCCCATCACAATAATTTGGACAACACATGTACACACATGGCCATGGAGGATAGCCAGAGAAATGGAGCAACACACACAGTAGACATGTTGTGATTGAGTGTACACCCTGTCGTACAATGGCTACACGTGGTTCAACCATGGCCTTTGTATAATGGTCATAATGTAGACGTGGGACACTAGACATCCTACAGGCCTGTGCACATCTTGTGTAGGCATAACATCAATCCTCCACATAAGATGTGTTGAACATCTTGAGGGTGTTGCAGCATGACAGCAGTCACCTGTACAGTATCCACATCAGGCCACAGATACAGTACATTCCCGTTGCTGGTGTTGGACATAAATGCCATACTAGCTCCTTTTGTGTGTGTGTGTGTGTGTGTGTGTGTGGTACACAGATGTCATGTGGGACATGGTGTACCGACGTGTTCACCATGTCTGGCCATAGTCATCAGGCTGCAGCAATATGGTTGCAGATGTGCAGGGGTGTCATCTGTATACCCATCAGTGACCTGTGTCACAACTTCCACATCATGGTTTAGTGTGTATACACCTCAGTGACATGGGTCACATTCCACAGTATATATGTATTGTATCTGAACACAGTCATGGCTATGAATCCTGTCTGTAACTCACACTGTATAGCACTAGAGACGCCTCATGATTCCCTGCAATGGCCATGTACATCAGCTAAATTTGCAGTATATCTGTAGGGTGGATAGACAACACTGAATTGGTACACCATTGCCCCACTGTATATTTGACAGGAGAACATTGTGTTAAACATGTATGCATGTCATTGCACACGTCAGCAGATCCCATGTCATACTACATGTGATTGTCAAGGTCATATGCCACACATCAGGCAGGTGTACTGTTAACCTGTGCTGGTCCACATGATATAACACAGGGATGTATGCTAACCACTACTATGATTGTGTAATATGCATGCTGTCTGCTGTGACACATGCATGCTGTTGTGTGCAACCTAGGGATGTATGATAACTACCACTATTATTGTCTGCGCTGCATGCCGTCTGCCATATCACATGCATGTTGCATGCCTTCTGTCATATCACATGCGTGTGTCTGTGTTTGTGTCTGTTGTATAGATTGTAATGTACCTTTCTTGTCTGCCCTCACAGGTGATGTAGGTGCATCAGATGTTAGTGTCCCCATCACAGGCACGTGCTGAATGGCGCAACAGAGAAGATCAGAGGCTACAGAGGGTTGCTGTCTGTTCTTTAAACAGCAGCATCCAGGCAATGGTAAATGCTCAACAGACTCTAGCAGTGATGATGAACGTATGATTGGGACACAGGCAGAGTTGTCAGGGGCTGAAACTGTGCCATTCATTGCCATTCCATCTATATCCACCTCATCCCCACACACAGATCCCATACCTGCACTACCCCATCACCAGTGGCCATAGAGGAAGGACAGTTGTCACGTGGTAGCTTAGAACAGGAAAGTGTGGGGGCTATGGAATGTGTGCCTGCACACCATGGTGTCAGCCAAACTACTGGTGGTGCCCCACACAGGCACGTGGCCAGTGCTGCTCATAGGAGGACCTCTGGCCAACATGCTCCTGCACGACAGAGCACAGCAGCTGGTGTCACCAGACACATGTATCAGGCTGTAATGGAGGCACAGGCACGTGCTGAATGGCGCAACAGAGAAGATCAGAGGCTACAGAGGGTTGCTGTCTGTTCTTTAAACAGCAGCATCCAGGCAATGGTAAATGCTCAACAGCAGATTGCAGATGCTTTGGATAGATGGTTGGGTGACATGGTTGGAGTCCTTGACTGTGGCATGACAATCCGCGTCTGTGTTGGAACATCTCGTACGAGTGAGGCATCGGGCACGTGGACATAGGCCTGCTACATCACCTGTGTCAGGTCTAAGTGTATGAGCTACCTCACATGCCTACTTCCATAGTGGCGGTAGCAGCAGCAGTGCATCTGGTGCTCTGCTGTCCACACCGTGACACAGCAGGCCACAGGCATGTGGCCTGGGACTGTCCCAACAGGGACATGGTTCCAGTGGACTAGTGACATCAGACAGTACCCAATCTGCACCTCTGTCTGGTAGTGCCCATGCAACCCCTGGCAGGCACAGGTCACATGTCCGTGGCCGGACACCGTGAATTGTAAAACCTCACCTGTACAGTCTGCAGCTGTCAATAATACCCCTGTGTAGGCCAGACACATGGGAGAACTGTGTGCAGACATACACGCACACACTGGACACATATGTAGGGCACCACAGCACACACATGCATAACATCCACACATGCCCAATTAGATCAAAGGCCCAAACCCACACACATAATGTCATCCAATGGTGCAGCCTAGGCCTCTGGCAAATATTAACAACCTGTGCATATGATGATGCCTGTGCCGCATCCCTGACATCCACACCATCAGTGCAGGGACATGCTCATATGGTCTGATGCACAGGGTGAACAGACTAGGATGATACATGTAGTTTACAAATGTTGAGGACTGTTGACAGGCAGCAGATATACCATGTAGTACAGGTGTGCAATACTGTTAACAGTATGTGTCTTGTGTAACAACAGTGCAGCCTAGGCCTCTGGCCCTGTGCATATGATGATGCCTGTGCCGCATCCCTGACATCCACACCATCAGTGCAGGGACATGCTCATATGGTCTGATGCACAGGGTGAACAGACTAGGATGATATGCATAGTTTACAAATGTTGAGTACTGTTGACAGGCAGCAGATATACCATGTAGTACAGGTGTACAATACTGTTAATAGTATGTGTCTTGTGTAACAACAGTGCAGCCTAGGCCTCCGGCAAACATTAACACCCTGTGCATATGATGATGCCTGTTCCACATCCCTGACATCTACACCATCGTTGCAGGAACATGCTCATATGATCTGATGCACAGGGTGAACAGACTAGGATGTTATGTGGCATTTGGGTGGCACAGTGGTGCAGCGGTTAATGCTGTCGCCTCACAGCAAGAGGTTCTCTGGTTCGATTCTCGGCCGGGGTGCCTTCTGTGTGGAGTTTGCATGTTCTCCCTGTGTTCTCGTGGGTTTCCTCCGGGTACTCCGGTTTCCTCCCACATTCTAAAGACATGTGTCTGGAGCATTTCTCCCCGGGCCTCCGCTGAAAACAGGATCTTTGGAACCTAGTCGGACTTTCCCGGTCAACAAATGTTAAATAAAATAAAATAAATAAATAAATAAAATAAATATGTGTAGTTTACAAATGTTGAGGACTGTTGACAGGCAGCGGATATACCATGTAGTACAGGTGTACAATACTGTTAACAGTATGTGTCTTGTGTAACAACAGTGCAGCCTAGGCCTCCAGCAAACATTAACACGCTGTGCATATGATGATGCCTGTGCTGCATCCCTGCCATCCACACCATCAGTGCAGGGACATGCTCATATGGTCTGATGCACAGGGTGAACAGACTAGGATGATATGTGTAGTTTACAAATGTTGAGAACTATTGACAGGCAGCAGATATACCATGTAGTACAGGTGTACAATACTGTTAACAGTATGTGTCTTGTGTAGCAACAGTAAATGCATGTTGGTCATGATGTTCTGCTGTCCTTCTTCAGGTCTAATTGCACGTGCCGGTGGATGTCAGTGTTTGCAGTTAAGTGTCCCATATGTCAATGTGGACTACTCACAGGTATGTATGAATATACCAGCATGTACCATGTAGTTGCCACATACCAGTGAGAATGTCCCACGTTACAAACACATCTACAGTTCCAAGAGCATGATAGCTGTGTATTAAGTTACTGTGGCCACAGATGTGACATCCATAAATAGTGACATCACAGGTACAGTTATATGGAGTGGTGAGGTAAGAGAGTGGTCTAGCTGATTACAAGGGTAGAGGCCAGTGGGAAGTGTGATGCCTCAATAGGAATCAGTAATACACGTTCCCATGACAGGATGCCAACACACAACTGCACCCACACACTCAGGTATTGACACACATGTATTTAGTGACACTGTAACACACACACACACACACACGCACACACACGCACACACACACACACACACACACACACACACACACACACACACACACACACACACACACATGGCTTCATTGACACAGTAACACACACTTGCACACAGTTGCTGCTGGTGAGATGAGGACCCCTGCCTATGTGCAAATCATCATTACAGTACTGTGCACCTACATGACACGCCACAGATAATACACATGTACAGGTAGTCAATGCGGCCTAAGATCGGGGACATCAACACGGATAGTTGAATGCATCGCCTGGATGGTGGGAGGAGTCTTATCAGTTCAGTATGATAACATACATCCTCACCCCAGGGACCAGTCAGCCCTACATACACACACTATGGCATTCAGTAATTAATACACCTATGTCACGCCCCTGCCTATATCCTGCTTTCTACATTGCAATCTGTACAGATGTGTACACTAGTATACAGGAGAGTGAGTAACAATTGAGATGTATTCCTCACAATACATGACATATATGAACATACACACAACCACACATGCCAGTACTGTGAATCACAGACCTGCCTAGCTCATGTTATGTATGACAGACATACAGCAGTATTGCACGCGTTACAAACTGTACTGATGCTTCCTGTGCCAACAGTTCTGATATATGCATTAGGGACGTCATATCTATTAACAGGTGTCAAGTGATTTATCTTCGCTGTCACCCTGACCGCTATCTAAGTTGTGTGTTATGTCCTTCAATTAACAAAAACATTGCTTACCGGTTACACAGGGTATTGTAGGACCACTTGTGACACACCTGTGAGCTGTCCACAGCAAACATTCATCTGCAAAGATGCCCCACCACTTAGTTATTTCAACACATCTGTCCGTACCTGTGGTGCATCTTTCTGTACATTCAGCATATCACCATATACAGTTGGCAATGTTGAGGCTGCATTGCAGCTGCATGACGTACTAGGATACGTTCCACCTGCATACATCAGCAACTGCACACGCATGTTATCTGAATGCACAACACTACGTGTACAGGTGTGTAGGTCCTACAATCCTGACATTTGGTCATGTTTGTAGGCATTGCAGTTGGTGGATATGAATAATGACATACATGACACATGGACTGTTGTATGATATGATGGGTGAACTGTACAGAGGGGATGATACCTCTGTCAAGACTGATATCACACCTTATATACTATTAGCATTCAGTAGCCATGGACCTACATTCCATGTGCATGTGTGTAATGGCTGTAGCCACCTGTTTGCACAAAGGACTACAGCAGCTATGCTATTTACAGGTATGTTGTGTGTGTGGCATGTACATACCCAGGGCAGGTACATGTATGTCATATCCATACATGAGGGTGTGTACTGGTGTACAGCAACAGACATCTGCTAATGGTGGAAAGTACCAAGGGCCCTTGGTATGTGTACAGCTGATCTGGTCACAGACAGTGGTATCATTGCATTGCATAACACATGATGCAACTGTGTCAGTATATGAGTACTGTCTACAGTTGATGTAGAGCTTAGTACAGTACACAGGTCAAGGGTCACAAGGTGGTGTACTCTTCTGTCATACAACATGTATGGTTGCGTGTTGGTGGTCCGAGGGCATGGTGGTGTCTGCAGTTTACATCCTAGAATGCAGCATGTGACACTGTGTCCTGCACATGGCTCATCTGAGATGCCTTTCATGGATGGACTGGTCAGTACATGTGAGTGGCCTTTATGTAGGTGGGTACCTGTGTTATGGCCCACATGTCTGGTTCTGAGGTATATGATGGTAGTGCAAGGTTCTGAGGTATATGGTGGTAGTGCTATTGTGCACTACAGAGACATCAGCCAGGTGTTCCTCACTGCACAGATGTCAGTAATCCCCATTGCTGGATCTACATTAGCCAGCTGTGAATATGGACGCTACACATCTAGCACTGGTTAGCATAAGAAAACAATGCAGTTGTCCTGTAGGTGTATGGGAGTTAACCTGTGTCTAGGACATTTGCCTTGGAATGGCACTGTGTGGGCGGATGCAACTTGGGTAATATCCACACTCCCTTGTATCATGGATGCATGTGATATGTGACAAAGGCCTGCCTACTGTCAGCCATGTCATCCCAGAATGACAGTTGATGTTGTGTAAAAGATCAGTGTCAAATATATGTAGAACAGCATTCCCGCTAACAATGACAACTACTAACACCAGAGCCCATTACAATGTGTTCTTTACGTCTACCTGTAATAGCATGGCCACTGTGGCCCTCCATGTTTAGCATCAGAGTGCATCCCAGTCAGCCCTGTGCTACTAGGAATATGAGCTTGCCAGTATATCCTTGTGTAGATGGACATATAGTAGTGCATTCCGACCAGCCCTGTGCTACTAAGTGTGTGAGCATGCCCCCTGTGCTACTAAGTGTATGAGCATGCCCAGTGTATCCTTGTGTAGATGGACACATAGTGCATTCCGAACAACCATGTGCTATTAAGTGTGTGAACATGCCCAGTGACACCTTCTGTCAGTTATGTGCCTCTGTGTATGGGCATGGCCATTACAACCCTGTATAGTGGTAGTAGTCTTCCATTCCACAGATGGGCATACTCCAGGTCAGGATGGATTCCTACTTTAAACACAGAGGTTCACAGGTATGTAGATCTTAACTGCCAGCATCCCTGTTGATGTCCGCATTCCCAGACGGTCATAATGACAGCCTTGACATGTTTAGTCTGTGTGGCGCGATTCGTAAGTATGTAGTATTGTAATAGTAATCTGTAAATAGGCAGGTGTTCCGTACCCGACACTGGCGTGTATGTGAATGTCTGTCCCCCATTTGCCGGTGGACTCTAAATTGCTTTTAGACTGCCCACACTGCATACATTTCTTATACCCAGTGTTAGCAAGG
Source organism: Protopterus annectens (assembly GCF_019279795.1). Taxonomy (NCBI): domain Eukaryota; kingdom Metazoa; phylum Chordata; order Ceratodontiformes; family Protopteridae; genus Protopterus; species Protopterus annectens. The sequence continues at coordinate 1,112,740,667 of NC_056748.1, forward strand.
CCGATGATGTCACCCATCTACAAATAACACCTTTGGGAGGGTTGTGGCCCAGTAATCTTGGTAGAGCATTCTGTAACTGTGTAATGCTGTAGTGTAATAAAGTAATTAGGTCGGTGTTCTCGTCCCACACTTGCTGTGTGTGTGTGTGAGAGTGTGTGTGCATGTGTGTGCGTGTGTGTGTGTGTGTGTGTGTGTGTGTGTGTGTGTGTGTGTGTGTGTGTGTGTGTGTGTCCGTTTGCCTGAGGACTGAGTAATGCTTTTATACTGCTCACGCTCCATACATTTCTTATACCCACCATTAGCAAGGCCGATGATGTCACCCATCTACAAATACACCTCTAGGAGTGCTGTGTCCCAGTAATCTTAGTAGTTCGTTCTGTAACTGCGTAATGCTGTAGTGTAATAAAGTAGGTAGGTCGGTGTTCTAGTCCCACACTTGCCGTGTGTGTGATTTTGCAAAGATACTCAAAACACTTATAGGTTCATAGGTGTATGTTAGGCTAACAACCACGAATGTCCTTATAAACCCAACCATGCAACCCAAATGTGACCCACAAATTTGATTGATCCCAATTTGCCTTCCATTGGTCCATGTTGCACTTAAATAGGTTTAGGCAGGAACTCTGCTTCCTATGTATGGGGAACCTTTTCCAGGCAATATGAATTCTCTGAGAAACATATGTCTCTCCAACATGTCCTAGTTATGTTGCAAGCAAAATTTAGGTCTTTTGGTCCAGTAGTTCTGATGATGTTTGTTTTGCAGGTGTACAAAGCATTCACCAAAACATGGTCCAGGGATGCCTTGTACACCAGGCAAAGATCACCTGTCAGCATTCTGTATGATATAGAGTAAACAGACAGGGTGTTGAGGTGATCATTTTGTTTACTCCCTGTAGTCCTTTCTTAAGAAACCTTTGTGGACATTCCAGTTGCTGCATGTGCCTGATCAGTTACATACCAAAGGATTAGAGTTGCTAGCAGCCATAGACTTAAATGTAGATCATGAGCTCTTCCTTATAAGTTGAGCAGCACAGAAGGAATTTCTTACTACCTTGGACAAATGTTGGTTGAAGACTAATTTACTATTTACACAAGTTTCCAGATTCCTTACTAGTGAATCAACTTTTAGTTGTGTTTTATTCATGATGAGGGTGGGTTTGGCATAATGGTTATGGTCTTAATCTCATAGACACAAGGTACAGTGTTTGATTCTGACTTTAGGTTATTAGCTAGTAAGAAAATTAGCCCAGTGTTTACGTATAAACCTATGAATGTAGTTACCCAGGGGGGCTGACTTCAAAAAAGGGAATTCTTTGCATTTAGTTTTAAGTCATGACTTTTGCACCAAGTGTTTGTCTGTGTTAAACCTTCCTGAAGAGTGTTTGCATCATGGAGGGATTCAGTGACTGCTCCCAGTTTGCAGCCATCTGCCAACTTAGTCAGCCAGAGACTTTTGATATTGGCTTTCTCCACCGAGAAGTAGATGTCATAGAGGAGTGGTCGGTGAGGTGCATGCCCTTAGGGGCTCTAGTGGAGAACAGCCTCTTTGGTGAGGTGAACTTATTGATCCTAATCTCTTGGGTCCTATTCATGGTCCAGCTAGCTATCCAGTGTGTTCTTAAGTGCTTTCTGCCTAGTTCCCTAACTTTGTTGACAATACCCTAGTGAGGTACTGAATCAAATGCTTTAGCCAGATACAGGTAGGCAGTATGCACCACTTTCCACTCATGACCTTGGTGACCTTATCAAAGAAGCTCACTAGGTTCGGTAAGCATGACCCTCCTTTGATAAAGCCAAACTGGGATGGATCCAATGACTGGAGGTCTCCTTTGTCATTCCTGATAATTTCCTGATAATTCTTTCCATGGCAAATAAGACTAGTCAGGCTAATGGATCTGTAGATTCCAAGATCATTTGTAGCTTCTCCCTTATGAAGGGAGATGACTCCAGGGGGGTCCTGTTAAGTGGTGTTTTAGATTGTTCAGGAGGCCTTTTGGTATGTTACTGGGGCCCACTGAGGCTATGTTTTTGGCTTTAGCAAGTGCAGCCAGTATGATTACCCTAGTTATAGTTGTGAGGGGTTATATTTGAGGGTATTTCAAGGTGGATAGTTGAGGGTGATAGAGGGACAAAGTTGGAACTGAATTTGTACGCTATATCAACAGGCTGACCGAATGTGTCACCATTAGCCACTGGTTTATCACACTGCTGTGTACTGAACGTGAACTTTCTGACATAGCTGAAGAATGCCTTATGGTTCTTTCACCTGGGAGGCTACATTAACCTCAAAGCTGGCTTTGTTTGTCCTAAGTATCTGTCTTAGTTGCCTGTTTGGTTTGATGAGTCTTTGTCTTTAAGGGAAGTACTCTTTCTGACTTTTGCTAATTTTTTTTTCCTTTTGTTGCATATCCTGATTAATGTGGAATTCCACCAGGGAAGTGTGTTTTCGGGGCTAGTTTTGTGCTTACTTCTAGTAGGTACTGTTATAATGTGAGGTATTGCCAGCTATGCTAAGAGAAGTAGGCAGTGGATGTGTAACATATGCCAGCATAGCCAGCTAAAGTTTGGTAAAAAATTATATGTCATTTATATAGCAAACCGATTTGTAGAGGTGCTTGTGCTGAAAATGTATTTGTAAAGCTGCTTGTGTTAAAAAACGTACCAACAGTGGATCCTGCTGGACAGAAAAGAAATACACCTGGATGTCAGGCTGTATTGTAACTGTTGAAATGAATATATATTAACAGAGGATAATGGAAGAGAAGACGTTAATTTCAGTCCAGCTAACTTTGAAAAATAGTCTGAAATTAAATTACCTACTTGAGGTCATAAAGATTGTATCTCACAGTTCTGACTGCAGCCAGAGACGAAATGTCTGTGAAACCCAGGACTAGGAACCCTACTGTATTGTCCTTGTGGTGAATGAATTGCTACCTTGGAAGGGTGGAAGTTTTTGAAATGGTTTTATACCTTCCAGATATAACACAGCAAAGTTCTATATGTGTGTGTATTATAACACATATGTGCTAGATTCTGCTTCAGTTTCTTGTGAAGGGGGTAGTGTGGGAACCAGAGTCAGGTGACCAGATGTGTGTGATGTCATTCTGTAATCCATCACTGAAATTATGTTTTAATACTCGATGTGACAGAAGTCTCACAAAAGTCTGTTTTTGAAACCAATCTGACAGAAGTCTCACAAAAGTCTGTTTTTGAAACCTGACAAAGAAAGACCACTCACTGGGTCTATGTCAGCATTTCGAAAATGTAATAGTTCGAATCGCAAAATATCGAACTGAAATGATCTAACTATTAAATTTTCGAATGCTGATATAAACGAAAAAAAAACTAAAGGATGTTGCACCCCCACCCTTCCCTGCTACTTAAATATACCAAGGATGTTGCACCCCCACCCTTCCCTGCTACTTAAATATACCAGCTCCAAGACCACACTACATTGTATTAAATGGAAATCTCACCTTACGGAGATTTCCATTTACCTGTTCGATGTTCTGCACTTTTGGCATTCTCCCATCGACAATATCACATACGATATTGTCAATGTTCGAGATGCTGATAGGAACCCCCAGAGCAGCCAGAGACAAAATGTCTGTGAAACCAGGACTAGGAATCATATTGTATTGTCCTTGGAGTGAACTAATTGCTACCCTGGAAGGGTGGAAGTGTTTGAAATAGTTTTATAGCTTCCAGATGCTATAACACATCTTAGCAAAGTTCTATATGTGTGTGTATTATAACACATATGTGCTAGATTATGGTTAAGATTCTAGTTAAAGGGGTAGTGTGGGAACCAGTGTCAGATGACTAGATATGTGATTTCATTCTGTAATCCATCACTGAAACAATGTTTTAATACTAGATGTTACAGAAGTTTTATGGAAGTCTGTTTTTGAAACCTGACAAAGAAAGACCACTCACCTACTTCATCTTGTCTTCCTTTAGTAAATAAACAGGGAATAGTAATTATTTAGATCAGTTAGGAAAATGTAGTGAGCTTAGTTAAAAGAAGTTATGTACTTACCATAACATTCCATGTGAGTTGCTCATCTCACCTTCATTCTTACAGGTGGGGGTTCGGAGCCGATCCTTGTGTATTTGTAATGGGTGGCAGAAGGATTCTGAGGGAGATCTGTGGCTATATCGAGCCAGCCAGCAAAATTCCAAGTTAAGAAGGTGCAGCCTAAAGTTGCAGGTTTATGACATTACAGGGCAGCACCATAGCGAGGTCAACAATACCAATGCAGATGGGATCTCAAGACGGGCCTACTACAAAGCTCGAGGTCTTCAGATAGCTTGAGGCCAAGTCCCTGTCCCATGATGTACTTAGAGTTACCTCAGATCTTGTTTGCTGCGTATAATAATAATACCATGTATAATTCTATTACTCTATAAGAGAAAGCTATAGAAGGGTTGAGCAACCAGGAAGAATCCAGCATCTCGGTCCTCGAAAAAACCCTGGAGGGGGTAGGAGAGTGGGAAGTAAGAATGAAGGTGAGATGAACAACTCACATGGAATGTTATGGTAAGGGGGTAGGAGGGTGGGAAGTAAGAATGAAGGCGAGATGAACAACTCACATGGAATGTTATGGTAAGTACATAACTTTTTTATGTGAAGTTGTTCTATCTCGCTGTTTATTCTTACAGATGGGTAGCATCCCAAGCACCATCTATCTCGGGTGGCTCACAGGAGTATGTTTTTCAGGACAGTAGACCCAAAGAAGGCCCTGTCAACTTTGTAATGAGTGCTAAAGGTATGAGGTCTTGACCAAGTGGCTACTGCACAAATGTTATCTATAGGAAGTCTAGCACAAAAAGCAGGGGATGTAGACACTGCTGTGGTAGAATGAGCCTTAATTTTTTTTTTGTAAGGGTATATCAGCAGCTGAATGAGCAAATGTGATACAATCAGATAACCACTTAGACAGAGTTGTTTTTGCCACTGGCATACCTTTTCTGGAATCTGAAAAGGAGATGAAAAGCTGTTCTGAGTTTCTAAAGTCTTTTGTCCCAGCCAAGTACAGTCTGAGATGCCTATGAACATCAAGCATAAGTTGTTGGATTCATTGGGGAAGAACACTGGCAAATCAATAATTTGGTATGGTTAGCTTCAGTGCAAACTTCAGCAAAAAGGATTTAATTTCGAAGTGAGACTCTGTCAGCATGGAAAGTCAAATAAGGAGGCTCAATGGACAATGCCTGAAGCTCTGACACTCTGTGGGCAGAAGTAATAGCTACTAAAAGGATAGTCTTCAATGACAAAAAATTGAGGTCACATGAGGAAGCTGGTTCAAATGGAGGGAGAATAATGCAATAAAGCATAACATTTAGATTCCATGGGGTATAGGGAGATTTCACAGTTGGTCTGAGATGAAAGGTCCCTTTGAGAAACGCTTTGGATAGTTTGTGTGACATGTTCAAGCCTTCAAATCCAAGATGAAAATTAGAGATAGCAGCAAGTTGAACACGAACTGTTGCCGCTGCAGCTCCTTTATTGAAAATCATGGTCAAGAACTCTAGTATAGCAGCCATAGGGGCTAGGAAGGGATCAGTGTTGTTTTGAGACACCCATATAGAAAATGTTTTCCATTTGCTAAGGTATAGCTTCCTCATAGAGGATTTATGAGAGGATATTAGAATTTGCTGCATCTCATTAGAAAGGTTATGGAACCTGGCTATGAAGGGAATTGGAGCAGTCAAGCTGGGACTGAAGAAAGGGATGAAGTTCTCCCGACGAGTGCGTCAGAAGATCTTAAAATGGGTTCAAAGGAAGGGGAACCAAATCTGACGAGTCCAATGAGGGCCTATTAGAATGATGGTCATTCCCAAGGCTTTAACTTTCTGCAGTACTTTGAGTATCAACGGAATTGGTGAGAATGCATAGAGGAGACTTGGAGGCCAATTGTGTATGAATGCATCCCTTGGGGCTTCTCCTGGAGGGGGGATCAGTGCAAAGTAGCTTCTGCATTTCGTGTTCATGTGGTTGGCAAAAAGGTCACAGCAAGGCTGGCCCCACGTGCAGAATATCCTGTCTGGAGGCAACAAAATTGCTCTGCTCAGCTTGTCTGCTATCACGTTGGATTCCCTGGGATGTGCATTGCTAAGAGAAAGTGCTGTGTGGATGTAGACCATTGCCATACTCTTAGGGCCTCACGACAAAGGGGGTAGGACCTGGTTCTTCCTTGTTTGTTCAAGTACCAGGCCACTGACATGTTGTCTGTGTGAATTACAATTGTACCCAGAGGAAGAGAGTCCAGGAAGTACTATTGGCATTTTCATCTGTTGCGAAATAATAAAAAATAATATTTTTTTTTCCTCGATCTCCGATATTTAAGTATAGCGCAGCGCTGCGCAAACATGCGGTGCTCTAAAAACCTGAAAAACAAAAAATAAAAGCCACAAATAGGGATTTAATTAAAAATATTAATCTGCCATGCAGGTGAATGGCAGGCTGAAGACAACATGGCTACTGAGTAGTGGTTGCTAAGGGGGGAAGCTCAGTCTGAGAGATGTAACCAAGCATTACTAGGCAATCCCAATTTTTCCTGCCATGTGAACCATGTCCCTAGAGTGTAAGAGTAGGATTAGGGGAGTAACAGAGTAGAAGATAGGTGACATCATGAGGGGGTATGTATCAAAAAGACTGTAAGCTCATTGGAGCAGAGTGGCATGTGTTTGCTGTGAGTTACTCAGGACTGGAAGAGGCGTGTCTTAACTGAAACCCAGAAACCGAAGGTGTACGCCGTGGATATCACCAAAGTTTCTTGAAAAGATGCTTATACTGTCTGCGCGCGTGTGCACGCCTGTAAACCCATTTAAGCCTGTGTGTGCGTGTGTGCACCTGTGTAAGCCTGTATGCACAAATGTGCATCCGCCTAAGCCTGTGTAAGCTTGTGTAAGCCTGTGTGTGCGTGTTTGCACTTGTTTGCACGCGCTGCCCCCTGTGGAAACAAAAATGGGAAAAGTAAGGAAAAAATATACATTATTATTAAAACACTGCAACATTGCAGTCTACAAAGAGAAGTGAAAACTTAAAAAGCTAAACTGAGACAACAAAATTTTAGGGGCTGCCATTGCCATTATAAGGTGACATGTGCAAAGATGCTGAGGGTGGTGCCATTGCGAATGCTGCTGAGCAACCCACAGTGAGGAGATGGAGAAGAGTGTACAGACCCAGGGTAACCTACCAGGGGCTACATGAGCTGGAGATAGTGGAGCGCTATAGAGTGGACAGAAAGCTCCTGCAGCAAATTGTTGAGCTGTGCAGGCCACGCCTCGCACACAGAACCAACAGAGGGGAACCCATCCCAGTGGAAACCAAGGTATGTGTTGACCTAAGAATACTAGCAACAGGTACCTTCCAGAGACCAACTGGTGATATGATGGGAATTTCACAGGCATCAGCATCCAGGGTACTGCACCAGTTCCTGAATGCCATGTCAGCACATGTTGGTGATCATGTATATTTCCCCAATTCCCGTGAGGTATTTGCCAGCATTATGCATCTCAGCATCTCAGCCTGAGGTAGAGGGTGCAATTGACTGCACGCACATACACATCAAAGCACCAGCTGGTGAGCGGGGTAGGGCCTACATCAACCACAAGGGCTTCCACTCCATCAACTGCCAGGTCGTGTGTGATGCCCAGGGCATAATACTGAATGTGTGTGCTGGCTGCCCTGGAAGCTACCACAATTCCCACATCTGGCATCTGTCGCAGCTGTACCAGACATTTGCCAATGGGGACATCCTTGACGGTCACCTAGTGGGGGATGCCGGATACACACTGGAACCGTGGCTGATGGCACCCATCAGAAGTGCACACACACCTGAACAAGAACTCCATAATGAGGCACACGCACAAACACGAAATGTAATCGACCGTGTTTTTGGGATGCTCAAGTCATGGTTCCGGTGCCTGGACACATCTGGTGGAGCCTTGCAGTACTCACACTGGACATCCACACCCCCCCCCCCACCCAGTCAATGAAGCCAACTTCACTAAAGGAAAGGCATCACTGATCAATATCAGGAAGAAACAATGATCGCTCATAAAATAATCCAAGGACAATTTCTAAAGACAAATAGCCAAGGAATGTAAGAATAACAACCACAAAGCCTCCGGTAGCTTTACCAGACATGTAGGTGTCAACTTCCAAATATGCTGTCAGCTACTGAAAAAAGGAAAGAAGTACACCAAACCAACATTCATTGCCCACATCCAGGGGGACAAGTTCAGTGTAAACTCCCCCCCCCCATCACCCCCAAAAGGTGAGTGGACAGCCCTCACCAAAGCTAAGAACATAGCATTAATGTGACTGGTCGGTGTCGCAGGCTGTGTCCTACACAAGGCCCATAAGGAACTACACCCTCACCTACATTCACTGTCCCGACACAAGCGTACCACAGGCTATGTACCCAAAGAATGGCATACACTAACAGTCATCCAGCTCCACAAAGGGGGTGCCACAACAGAACCCGGAAACCATTGTCCAATATGTCTACTTAGCCTGGTCTACAGAGCTATTGAGCAAATTGTCATGGAACCCATAAACTGGGACATTGGAGACCTCCAGACACTGGACTCTACACAACTTCGCCTTGTTAAAGGCAGATCCTAGCTCCTAAACCTAGTTAACATTTCAAACAGTTACCAAGGACATAGATGGAGGTGAAAGTAGTCCACACAGCCCACCTGGACCTCACGAAGGACTTTCTACATCATTCCCCACTCTGTCATCATGGACAAGCGTAACAGCTTGGACATTACCAGCTATATCACAGGATGGGTGGCTAAGTGGCTCACAGATCAAACACACATGTTCACAGTTACGGGTGCCATGTCCAACTGTAAGCCAGTCACAAATGGCATCCCACAGGTCTTGGTCCTGGGACCCCACCTGTTCAGTAGATACTGCTCAGAGGTACAGGCAAGCACGGGAGATGTATGGCTGAGCAGGTTTGCAGTGGTAACAGTGGTCCATAATCTACTGTACGGTTGACACAGACATCCTCCAGAAGTGTCTTACAGAGACAGATACCTGTTGTCAAAACAATGCCCAAAGAATGCATAGTCATCCCCTTTGGGTAAAACAAAGTGCACACAAATTACCACATAGGTGGTAATACAGTATATATGGAGAAAGTCATTATGGCCCTGGGGACACAGGTAGATAGTAAACTCCCCTTTGATGATCACATGGCCTATACCTGTGGAAAGGAGAACTCCCAGTAATGTGTATAGCGCATCGTGTTAATGCGTACTCCTCTAGTATCATGAAGTAGTTAGGTAGGGGTTTGAATCCTGCACTTGAAAACTGTGTGTGTGTTTGTGTGTGGTCTCCTTGGGAAGGAGCAACCTTTTAGGTGAGTAGTGCATTGTGTTAATGCATACTCCTCTATTATCATGAAGTAGTTAGGTAGGAGTTTGAATCCTGCCCTTGACAACTGTGTGTGGTTTCTCTGGGAAGGAGCAACCTTTTAGGAGAGTAGTAAAACACCTTAAAAGTGGTAAACTGATCTTTGTCAAGTCTGATGATGTCACCATCCTACAAATATACCTGTTGAAAAGAGAACTCCCAGTAATGTGTATAGCGTGTCATGTTGATGCGTACTCCTCAAGTATCATGAATTAGTTAGGTAGGGGTTTGAATCCTGCAATTGGTGAGTGTGTGTGCTGTATGTGTGTGACACTGTTGGTCAATGTGTTGTGGGTTTTGCTTTTACTACTGTATGACATATCATACAGTATGCATTGCACATGTGAGCTAGCTGTGTGGCAAATACATATACGTACATGTTACCTCAATTATTGCATGTGTGGCAACCCTGCTTTCTACAAGAACACAGCTGTCATCTTTGCCAGACTGTGCTGCTGCTTCCCAGACCTTAGGTCACATCTGTATGCTTGTGACAAGGCCAGCCACTGCAGTGTTCCCTGGCCTAGGTCATCCGTGTCACACACACTCATTACAGTTTCTATTGAAATGTGTGAGTGAGGGTTTATGGCCGAGGTATATGTCAGACCTGTTCAAACGCAGCAAAGTCTGTCAATGATGACTATTCATTACAGGTGTACAACAACCTTTGTGGATATGCATGCAGACCCCTTATTGCTTATGTGATCCACCGAGGGATTTCAAAATACCTTTTGAAATGTGAATATCTGAGAGATGACATAACATGTGGTTGCATGTACACATCGGTACCTGTTCATCATGTTGGTGGCTACTACCTGATATGTTCCATAAAGGTGGATGACTATGCTTAGTTTGACTTATAGCTTTACAGCATGGGTTTGACAACAGGAAAACCCATGTGGAGGGTGTGTGTGTCACCTGGAGAATGCAGTATAGGCATTTGAAGGATCCAAATGTTGCTGTGTGTCCTACATCTGTGGAAGGCTGTTGAAGTCATGTATACGACCAGAATGGAAAACAATGACAGTATCACCCACAGCACAATGTCAAACCATGTCATACACACATGTGTAGTCAGATTCAGAAATGTCTGTAGTACAGTGCATACTGGCCACCAATAGAAACTATGGAGTGTTACTGTGTAATACAGAGCATGTCACCCTGCCCATGTGTCCACTATGCACGTACATGCAGACAGTGCAGCTCCACCATTTGCACAACTGTACACCTGCAAATCTGTGCTACACACATCCCACACATACTGTCCACTCTCTAACACATGCTGACAATACTGCACACACCCTGTGCATCAGCACTATGGTAGCCTGTTCCTGCATCGATGTTACAGATGACAGGAGGTGTCACAGGTTTCATCATGTGCACAGGGTGTGTTGTTGGTTTGCCAGAGGCCTACAGTGAGCCATCCAATCGACATGTGTGTGTGTGTGTGTGTGTGTGTGTGTGTGTGTGTGTGTGTGTGTGTGTGTGTGTGTGTGAGGGGCAAGAATACTGGTATGGGCATGTTAGCCCTAGGTGTCTGGATTATGCGTGTGTGTGTACCTGCGAGGCTTTACAGATCACCGTCTCTGGCCACGGATACGGTACCTGTGCCTGGCAGGGGTGCTACTGATACTATCAGGTAATAAGCCAGACTGGGTACTATCCCCAGAGGTAGATGGATGTACACTGGACCCAGGTCCCTGCTGGGACTGTCCAGAGCCATGTGCACGTGGTCTTCTAGGATGTTCTATGGACAGCCCACCCCCAACATTGCTGGGGCTGGTACTGGCACTACGGGAGTGGCTGTGGCTTGAGGGACGTCTGTGGCGACTGCCAGCTGCTGATGTTGCTGGCATACGTCCACGTCAATGACTCAACTGTCCCGCACTGTCCTGACACATGGACATGACATTGAGGAGGACATCTAATGTCTCTCCCCAACATCTATCAGTGACCTCAGTGTCTGATACTGTCTATTATGGCGGTATGTGCCCTCTGTGCCATGCTGGTGTACCATTCCATACGTGCCTGTGCCTCCATGACAGCCTAGAACATGCGTGAGGTTGTAAGACCTGTGGCACGTCTGCCAGTGGCATGGGTATGGCTGCTGTGTCAGGATGCATGTGCCATGGATACCACACTGTCCTGGCCAATGCCAACTGTATGCTGTCCCTCTGCTAAGGGCATTGATGATGGGTGTATTGATTGGTGGCCCAACGACAGACCCTGGCAAACATGCCTGTGCCTCAACACACCTATCATCATTATCACTATTATGCTCAATGACATCAGTTTCCCTGCTGCATTGAACCAGCCCAAAATCAGCACCTGTGAGAGGAAGACAGGAAACACACTTCATGACCTGTACATGATGCCGTGTTGCCATGAACACATGCACACATGCACACATGCACACATGAACACATGAACACATGCACACATGCACACATGAACACATGCACACATGCACACATGAACACATGCACACATGAACAGACCTCCCAACCGTCCCGAATTACTCGGTTTTTACTAAGTTTTGGGGTCCAAATGATGGGGTGCCATGATTCCCGAGTGGCACCCCTTCAGTTCCGATTTATTTCCGCTGTCTTTTTGAATTTTGCGCTATTTCAGCTGACATCATCACGTGCGCGGTGATGTCAGCATCGTCAGTGCTACCAGCCTATCGGAATTGAGCTCTGCATACATTTCCAGCTGGCACTTAAGAGCTGTTCAAATGCTGCAAGCAGGAACAGTTAGGATCCGATTCCAGTCACAAATTCACAATGAAGAGCTTCATTTTGGAGATTATGGCAGGAACAGTTAGGATCCGATTCTGGTCGCAATGAAGAATTTCATTTTGGAGATTGGATCCGATTATGGTCGCAATGAAGAACTTCGTTTTGGTTTTGGAGATTATGGCAGGAACAGTTAGCATCTGTCTGTTTAATGGCATTTATGGTTTTGGAAATACACAGGCGGCAGAGCAGAATGGTGAGTAAGGAGTGTGTGTGTGTGTGTGTGTGTGTGTGTGTGTGTGTGTGTGTGTGTGTGTGTGTGTGTGTGTGTGTGGTGAAGTAAAACACTTTCCAAATATATAATACTGTGATAGTATTATATTGCACTCCCATGATATCACTATTTGCCTTCAGGTTTTGTACCACATAAAACTGTTGCATAATATTTGTTTTAGTGATTTATCTGACTCTGCAAACAAATGTGTATGCAGTATTACTTCATGATGTAGTGCCATGAGATACTTTGTGTAAAATCTTTTGAGTGGAGGTGTTTCTTTGTGAAAAGATGGTATTGCATCAATGAAAAGTCTAGACCTTCAATCCTGTTGGTAGATAAAGATTGAAAAAGTATGGTGGTTCACACAAGTCTGACTCAAAGACCTGCACTGATATCAGTGTTCTTCTTGAGGCCAGCATCACTTGGGTATAGAATAAAAAGAGCCTAATGTCCCCAGCCACCACCACTTGTGAATTTCTGCCATATTTTTCATCTGTTCCTCATAAGATCTGTGGTTTTCAGGATGTTTGTGACAGGCATTTGAATTTCAAACTTCATATTCTTCAGAAAATAAATGGCAGCAAATGTCATTTAAGAAGTTTCAATCTTCCTATCTTTCAGGAAACAAACTGCAGATTTGGCATATATTGCTCTGACTGTAGTGCACAGGGTCCTGGCTTCAATACTTGCCAGTGAAATGCATGGTGGTAACATGACATTTATCCTAGAAACTTTCAAAAATTACACAAGCAACGTTTAAAATGTGTCCCTGGTTTTTGGCCTTTTGCCCCCCCCCCCCCAAAAAAAAAAAACGTACATTGAAAATAAGTTCAAGATGCCTATGGCTTACACAGTCACTACTGTCATTCTATTTTAATATATTGTGTGTATGTGTAAGTAGACTTTTATGATGGAAATGTTCTGAATTTCTAAATTGGGCAGTTTTTTTTCATTATTGGTTCATTCATTTTATTTCATTGTCTACTGGAAAAATACAGCAGTATTATACAAGGAATATAATTTAATAAAGTCAGGAAGGTATATCAAAGAACACATGCATGTTTCTTGTTTTGTGTGCAAGGGGCTAATGATTTGAAAACAGCCCAAAGATAATCTTTATCCACCACTGGCCAGATGCATTTTCTTTGGATGTGGTGTGGGTTTCAATGCTGTTTTAATGAATGAGAGTTTCAAGGGTAGAGCAGTTTTAATGCCAAGTCTATTTTCATTGTGAGACAGTATTGCTTGCAGAATGCAGGCATTAGTGTTTTTGGTAAATGGGGCAAAATAGCCAGGTAATGGGACATTGGAATGGCTGCAGGGGGACTGTGGTGCCATATTTTCGTTGTCTGTTCTTCAGTTTGCATTTGAAAGTTTGTATCCCATAATTCCATGTGAGTGGGTGGGGATACATAATTATGTATGCACATTTTATGTTAAACAGCGTACATATTTGTACCTATTTTTCAGGGGCCTTGTCCACATTTTTGATGTTTCCAGGTTGAGAGGTATGCACATGAACACATGCATGTACAGATTTGTACCTATTTTCCATGGGCCTTGTCCAGATTTTTGATGTTTCCAGGTTGAGAGGTATGCACATGAAAAGTCTAGACCTTCAATCCTGTTGGTAGATAACATGGTAGTACACATGCACACAAATACACTCCTCACTAAAACAGACACATACACACACACACACACACACACACACACACACACACACACACACACACACACACCACCAGCAATCACGAACATACTCAATAGCGTGGACACAAGATTGCTGTGCAAGTATTAAAAGCTCTGCAGTGTCCTGTGCACCATCAGTCACAGGTATACATACCATGGCTGGATGTGTATCAGTGTGTCACATAGATATCCATTTCTGTTTAGAGCATCTTTGTCTTTAGCAGGTAATTGTGGACACAGGACAGTGGTTAGGATATATTGTGGACATGCCAGTGTCAGCCATGACATGGCATGCTACCACACAACTGCAACATGAAACCTCACACATACACAATGTGTGTCATGTGACCTATACACTCAATAGCATTACAAGACATATGTGTGTCACATTGTACAAATGGTGATTGCTATGCATATTGTTTATAGGTGCATATGTTTGCACACACACAACATTGAGGTGCATAGCAATTCATGATATGTGTAATACTGTGGCCACTGTAACTGGATGGGGTGTGGGTTTCAATGCCAGACCGGCACATAGCATGCTGTACCTGAACTGCAGTACCATGGCTACATTCACCATTTCACGGCCAGTTGTTACATGAGTTTGTAAGGTGCCCAGTAGGGGGCATTGCCTAACATGAATGTGTTATGTATTGAAGAGTATCGCACAGCCACATGTGGTATATAAGGTATATTATGTGTGCTGTGTGGATGAGGTTTGGGATACTGTAGTGTGACCTTATAGCGGGTGTCTGAATACGCCATGTGTAGCAAGTTAACGTGTACTGCATATGGCAAGGATGTGCATAGTCTCACAGCAAACATGCACAGTATGCATTATGCGTAGGTGTGTTACGTGTACATGGCCTACTCCTCACCTAATTAGCAATATTAAAGGTAGAACACACTCACCAGCATGGGTCTGCTGCCTTGCTGTCACACCAGAGGGACCTACAAGGGTATGAGACATTTAGTCAGTGGCAACAACTGTGGCATTGCTACTGTGTGTTTGCAGTGTTACAGTAGTACAACGGTATTGCACAACACTAGGCAGCACATTGTCTTACTACACAGTACACATCTCACATAAGTATGCTCTACCAATAGAGGTAACAGTAGTCTACAGCTATGCCATGTTACCTGCACGCTCCATGTCAACTTGCTGGGTGTCTCCGGCCTCCATGATGATACATGTTACTTGTTGTGGTTGTTGTTGGCAAGATCTTGCCACAGCTCAGTCCGCTCATGCTGGTCCTGGCCGGTTCTGGAGAACAGCAGGGCATAGTGCTGCACCAGGCCACTCTTGCCTCGAGCTGATGTAGAGGATGATGATGTACGTTCGATCTCCCTACGCACCACAGCCCGGACCATTCAGAGGGTGATAGGTGGCCCTCCTCTGGCCATGCTTGCGGGGGGGGATGAGCCCCATCCCCTGCAGCGCTTCCACTCGAAGGTGGCCTAGGGCCAACGGAGGAGGAGCTCCCGAGCTGGGCACTGGACCTGCTGGTGCCAGGTGTCATCGCCAGCTGAGGTGGGGCAGGTGGCTCCGCTGGGACCAGCCTTCCCATACGTTCTGTGTTTAGGAGAATTTAATGACAATATGGGTTAGTAACAGCCAACAGCATTCCAAATTAGTTGTAACAGCATGCAGTAATATTCCCATTAACCCAACACACCAGAGTTCCAACAGTTGGACAGCAGGCATAACACATGCATATATAGAACAACAGTGGACATTCCAACAGCATGCAGGATTGATTGGTGGCAACAGGCCACCAAGATTGTGGTGTTTGACCAGGGCACACGCATCAAAGTAAATGCAGATATTTATGAACCAATAGGACATATGTCCCAACAGATGTTTTGAGATTACACATACCTATTGAGGATATGCACATACAGTAGGGTGTAAAAAGATACCTCCATTAACAACATATATGTACACTTATAATTTACGCTACATTCCTATTGACTGCGGGTATATATCCCCTAAATGTATTATTACACTAGGCAATGTCCATTAAGTTGTGTAATGTGTTTTGCTAGTTCCTTATATACCTGACCTGTATCTGACATACGAACTGTCCAGGATGCAGATGTTACTGCTACGTATTTATATATTTTATTTATATTTATATGTCTACAGTCTAGTGTTCAGGTGACATTATCAGTTATATTTTAACAGCCCCCTACATTTCTAGCAGCACACTGACATTTCTGGTCAACACAATAACAAGCTACTCATGTGCCAGATTTACCTATATATGCCAGCCTTGAAACAACAGTTGAGGACTGTATATATGCTTAACAGATACTGGCACTCCCTTCATCCACTTTCTATTGGCCTACCCAAGTGTGGGTTGACAGTGCTTAATACAACACTACTATTTCTATACTGCAGGAGTACATCAACATTTCAAAGACAAGGACACACTACAGGAGTTATACCATTACTAATTACATTACATACTTTTCTACTGGCTCTCTCATTTATTTGATATTACAGTGCATGCAGACGTCTTATTCAAGATGTATTGTACCTTCATTTATGGTTTACTACACTCTTTTTCAGGCTCTCTATATTGTGTACTGTGTAGTTAGATGATGTGGTGCCTAGTGTTGTGCAATACCATTGTACTACTATAACACTGCAAACACACAGTACCAATGCAATAATACATGCAGAAAAATTACTAACCTGCCTGGTGGCTCAGCCTTAGCAGCCTGTCTGCTACCTACACAGTAGTGGGGCATTTTCCATCCCATGGGCCTCCTGTATCCATTGGTTCAGTTGGTCCTGTGCTTGCGTCTCTTCGGGTCTGCATGGTGGTGTCTGACCTGCTCACCAGTCCAATGGACGCCTGTGGCACTGGTGAGTTCATGTGTGAGACAGTTCTAGGCTTCCGCTTTGTATTCTGCACCTTGGAACTGGCCCTGCAGGAGTCTAGCATCATGATGATGGACGAGGAGCCAAACCATCACTTTTGACTCCTCAATGCCCCAACGTTTCGCTCGGAAGCAAGAGCCCTCTCCGACACCAGCCATTGCTGCCTGCAGATGGGAGCTACAACCAGTTATGGCAATTATTCCTACCTATGGAGCTTAAATATGCCTCATTTCCTGCACTTATTTGTGATTGGCCGGATTTGAAAATTCTCAGCTATGCATATTGTGTATAGGTGCATATGTTTGCACACACACAACATTGAGGTTTTATTTTACTACTGGCCAGACCGGTAGGGGGTGTGGCTGTGTTTAGCCGACTTTGCTCAACTTTGCCCAACGTTGCTCTACGTTTAACGACGTTGCCCAACGTTGCCCTAGTTGGCGCAGTGCACTGCTAAGCTATGAGCAATTATACTTAAATATGCTTAATGCTGGTAAACATTGCTTAGCAGTGCTTTACAGTGAATTTATCATATATATATATTTAAAATATCGTTCACTACTACATAGGCCATTTCAATGCATTTTAATAAAATTTAAAAGGTAAATGTCAGGAATTATTTTTATGCACACATTTCATACAGAAAATGGAAAGGGGAGTGGTGGGACTCATACCG
The DNA here is from genome assembly GCF_019279795.1 of Protopterus annectens. Taxonomy (NCBI): domain Eukaryota; kingdom Metazoa; phylum Chordata; order Ceratodontiformes; family Protopteridae; genus Protopterus; species Protopterus annectens. Next base: position 1,112,758,370 of record NC_056748.1, read on the forward strand.
GGAATGCCTCCTCTTTGTGCAAAGGCTCTGCCACTACACTATTGCTATTTGGCTTAGTTTGCATATAAGTGGTTTATTATCCTCTTTGATGTCTAAACTGCTAACTGTAGATAAGCAGTGGGCACACCCACGCACACACGCACAAATACGGGCAGCTATATCGGGAATAATTAAAAAAAAATTGTTTTACATTTTATTTCATTTGTACAGGGGTTTTGAATGTGGGGGAGTGTTGTGTTGGGGATATACACATTTGAGCGGCCTCACTCATATCGGCTGACATTTGCAGATTCAGGCACTTGCAGGGGCGTGGATATTTGGACTGCTCGGCAGTCTGACACGCTCCCTGCACTCCTAGAAAATTAGTCATTAATGAAAAATTCATTAATTTGGATATTAAAATACTATTTTTCCACATATTTACTTTTATGGCTGGGCTTACAGGAATGCAGGCAATTTCTCTTTAATATATTTGATACAATGTCACCAATAACAAGAAAGTCAATACCTAAACTTTTACACTATTTGATATTGTCCACACAACATAAATCTCGGATGTCTATCCTGATAGTTACTGGAAATATCTTTTCCATTAGAAATTAATTTAATTTATTATGTTATGATTTTATGCATTATGTTTGGAGCTTTTCTCCCTGGGCCTCCGCTGAAAATGGACCTGTGTCCAGTTGGACCTTCCTGGAAAAAATTCCATTAACAATTATCTTCCTGTTGACCTAGACAAACAAAATATATTATAATCTGCTAATATGAGCACTTCACCGAATAAATGGAAATTATTTACTTGGAAATATATGCATAAGTCATTTCTTACTCCTTGAAGCAAATAAAATTATACATGTCGGAAATTGTAAAAAAAGAAGTAAATGCTGAAAGGTCTTATTAAATACACCAGTATCAGAATGCATCAGGAAATTTAAATACCCTATGGTTTGGTCTATATTAGCAGTTCTAGGAAAATTATCAGTTATAATCTTCTTATAATATGTGGAATAAGTTATATGAATTACTTGGAAAATAATTTGTCATGTTATCATCATATACCAGCACAAAAGTCTTTGTAAATAGTTTAGTTATGTTTGTTTAATTCAATCTGTGTAAATACTTTATGGTAATATTTCACTATAAGCTGTTTAAAAAAAAAAACATATATAGCAACTGTATGAGCAATCGTGTTAGACCTGAATGGAAATAACTACCTGTTTTGCTTATAGTTATTTTTTATGTTACATACTTGAATTGTGAATGAACAGAGAATGAACTGAAAGACTTCTGTTGTTTCGCATTACATTCACTTATTTCTACTTACTCAACTTGAAATTTATGTAAATACTTTATGGTAATATTTCACTATAAGCTGTTTAAAAAAAAAAAAAAGATATATAGCAACTATATGAGCAATCATGTTGACCTGAATGGAAATAACTACCAGTTTTGCTTATAGTTATTTTTTATGTTACATACTTGAATTGTGAATGAGCTGAAAGACTTCTATTGTTTCACATCACATTCAACTTGTTTCTGTTTTTTTGTGACATATTAAGTTGTGTGAGACTGTAACAGCATAGGTTCTTACTATGCATATTATGCAGGAGACGCAATTCAGGTATCTAGCCAAAATTCCTAATTGCCCCAATGCAGAGTTAAGTTATGTGAGATACCCCAAACAGTTCCCTACCAAAACACCATGATAGCAGTACCTCTTTTTAATTTTTGCCAGCTTCTAGATCTTCCAGTGTTTGGTGTTCTCTTATAAAGTCATTTCTTCTAGACTTAGCCACGTTTACAATGTAGTAGTCAACCAAGTATGAGTGAAGATGTGCCTTCTGAGCTTCTTAAGTAGCTGTGGTGTCTCCCTCAGTATAAACAAGCTATTTGAATGGCTTACTTGCTGTCTTGTCACGTTTTGTGATGTCATCCCAGTCATCAGGTACACAAGTGAGGTGATTGGTTGGATTTTGTGCAATGACTGCATGGTTATTACTTGTGCAGTTACTCTCAAAAGGTTTGGCTCAGTAGCTTCCTTACATTTACACAGAGAGAGACTGAAGGTGGAGGTGTCTGGATTTACATCAAAAATAAATATACCTCAAGGCTGGTCAAATAGGACAATGCACTTGAGCTTCTCCACATTCAAATCACTATGGGAAAATCAAATATCACTTCCTTGAAAGCTGTAGTTCCCTGTTAATGAACCCCACACCATGTATTTAAAATATTTATTGGAAACACTCACCATCCAACCCAATACCATATAATGGGCAGTTTTAATTCCCCACTATTAACTGAGAATCATATATGACATCAAAAGTACAGTTGCAGAGATTTCTGGATTTTGTAAACACAAACTCCCGAGATTGCCAGTACACGAGCAACTCTGCTGGATCTGGTCCAAACTAAAATGAGGTTTTCAATAAAAACTTAATAAACACAAACTCATAAATGTTTTTAATATGAGGTCTACAGTCATAATACAATATTTCTCAAGAAAAAGCTCTCAACATCTTTGAATAGTAGGGGGAATCTCACAAAATGGTCTCCACTGAAGTAAAAATAAAACCTGGAACCTCAGCCAACTCTGGAATATTCAGGAACTACTCTAAGGTTAACTTCCTACTATTAATTGATAACCTGGCAAAATTTCTAACCCCATAAACCCTAAGAACACTGCTGCCTATGCAGAACTGTTCACAGAACTGTTTACAGAACTAACTCAAAAAACAAGCCACCCTGGTAGAATCACATCAGCAGGCTGTATGACAGAAGAAAGAAAATCGTGGAAAAAATTAGGAGGTGCAGCACCCACAAGTATAAAAGTTCTGTCATCAAACTAAATGAACTAGTCCGAGGACAAATAAAGTCTACCAAGGCCAAATCTGAAGTAAATTCAGCCTCCCAGTCCAAGGACAATGACAAGGCATTCTTTACCTATGTACGCAGCCCAAAGGCTATATACAATTGTGTGCAGAGATCATTTTAAGTAGAGCTGCCTCTACTGAGCCAAACCTTCTGGCCGAAAAAATTCAGCTCAGATTTTACCTATTTATCCCCATCAACCTTCAGGAAGTACCACCAAATGTTACTCCTGCTGATATCACTAGCAACAGGTCCTTAATGCTCTCTCTAACGCCAAGACCACTGCATTAATAGGCCAAGAGAAAATCCCAGGATGCCTTCTAAATAGCATGAAACATGATCTATCAGACTGCCTGGAATTGCTGTTCAACTGTAGCCTCCAAACAGGCTTAATGCCTCATGAATAAAGACCAGCAACAGTCATCCCTTTGCTTAAAGGTGGGCTGTCTACAGACCCTGGAAACTACAGCCCAATAAGTCTTACTAGTTTCATATGTAAAACAATGCAAAGAATTACATGGAAATGATCAATAATGGCATAGGAAAACTCCGGACACTGGACCCAACCCAATTTGGTTTCGTCAAGGACAGATCATACTTACTTAGCCTGGAAAACTTCTTTGAGAAAGTCACCAAAGCAATAGATGAGGGCAAAATGGTTCACACTGCCTACCTTGACCAGTTTTAAATGGAAGGTGTACAAGAGGGAAAGTGTCATGTAGAGTTTTGAGTTTATAGTGGTTGATATGACTGTTCAGGGAAACACGTGTCCAGGGATGCATACTTCACTTACAGACCTATGTATACAGCAGAGGTCACCCAGTGTGTGAGTGGTAGGCCACAGCCATTGACTGCAGGAAGTTGTGCCATCCATCAGTGCCCACCACAAAATTTACATAGATTAATGGAAAGTGTTTATTTCCCTATATGTTTTATTTATTTTAGACAGTAGAAATGGTGATTTGCATAGCTTTTTGATTGTATTCGAGGTTGACAGATTTGTTGATAGTCTTTTCCGATATCACCAAAACAATGACCTTGTAGGTTGATGTTTTATAGTAGAGCCAATAGGAACCATTTAGGAGAACTGTTCTGATGTAGGTACAGATTGTTTTAGCAACTGCTAAAATAAATGGTGTGAAATTCAGCTTTGTTATTTGAAAGAGTGTTGCTGTGTTTGTTCCATGATACTAAAGTTCTGTCCAGTGGTCATCCATGTCTCCAGAAAGCAAATCAGGATGGATAGCAGCATCATAAAATATAAACAGACTGAATAACAGACCATTTTGTTACAGGACCTACAGGACCTAAACTGCGATACTTAAGCTGCAGCTTGTTTCCAGGTCTACATCCCTACACTAATCCCTGCACCCTACATGCGGAACATGCCTTGCATTTAACTTATATTTCTCATGTCAAAGGCCTACAATTTTATTTGGTCAAATGATTCTACTTTGTGTAGACACAACAGCAACTGTGAGCTGGCTTGTCTGTTCATTTTACTTTCACTTGTATTTCTTGGTGCTGTGAATGCTCAACAGTCGTTTGTTAGAGTTGAGGAGTGCATGGAAGTCCAAGCATGGCTGTCGATGTTCGCTGTTGTGATCAGCATGGATTTCAGTGTTTCATTTCTGAGTTGTGTTTTGGCATTGATGTATGATATCTGAAGTAATGCCGAAAACTCACAACTCAGTGGGTGTGTTGGTTCCGGGGAGCATCAACACAAACTGAATTAGTCACAATATTGCATCATATTCAATCTGCTGAGATCTGAAATGTTCAAATACTTCCTACCATCTCTGGCCAGCCAGACTGTGTTCACTATTCTTTGTTTTTTTTTTCCAGGCATCTTTATTAAATTTACACATATCTCGTTCCTGCTCTGCATATATTGTTCCCACAATTCCCATTTTTCCTGTGTAGTTTGCGGCTTCCCTTTTCTGAAAATCCCAATTCCACTTGTTTTATCTCTGTTACTATAATCACTACTTCTAGTAAAGTTTATTTATTTTATTTATTTATTTATTTACATTTGTTGACCGGGCTAGTCTAGCTGGATACATATCCCTTTTCAGTAGAGGCCCGAGGAGAAAAGCTCCAACATGAGTAAATTAATACATTCAAAATATGGTATAAAAAGACTAGCTTCACATTACAAAATAAGACATGAAAAAAAAAAATTGTGAATAATGTAACGTTTCATTAGAGTAGAAGTAAAAAATAAACTAGTAGGGTTCATGTGAAGTCAATCAAAACTAAAACATTAGAACATTAGGAAACTTGTTATAGTGTTGTTCATAAGATATGGGAGGGTAATTGTTAAGGAAGCAAGAGAGTAGGAACCAGGGGAGGGGAGAGATGAAAAGTAGATTCAATCAGGCTTTGAGCAGGGGCAAAGCCATTGTATTTTAAGGTGGTCTCTAAGGTGTTTTTTAAAGATTAGAGAGGATGAGAGTGAGGTGAGTGTATTAGGAAGTTTGTTCCAGATTCTACTCACAACATTGGAGAAGAGGGAATCGCCTGCTTTGTTATTAGAAGGGTTGCTGGCAATAAGAAGTTTATTAGCTGAGCGTAGTGTTGAAAGATTTTTATAAGGGGACATCAGATTAGTAAGGATGGGAGTATTAGAAGGATGGTGCAGGATTTTTTGTGCAATCACAAGTTGATTGTATTGTAGTTGATTTTGTAGTTCTAACCATCTGAGTTGTTTAAGGTTGAGGCAGTGATGAGTTCTGTATGGAGAGCCAGTGGCAAATCTGGTTATGTTTTTGTAGCTAGTTTCAAGTTTGGTGAGATTATACTTTGATAGATTGGTGTAAATGGCAGAAGCATAGAATAGGGTGGAAGTAAGGTGAGTCTGGGCTGTGGATTTCTTAGCTAGAGGTGTAAGGAAGGGTTTTATTCTATACAGGGAGCCTAATTTTTTATTAACAGTTTTTATAATATTATTAACATGGGCATCGAAGCTGAGGTTATGGTCAATAGTTATGCCAAGTAGTTGAGCAGTAGAATCAGGGGAAATGCAGGTTCCATTGTCAGAGGTAATAGTGAAGTGGAACTGAAGAGATTTTATGGTGGGAGTAAAGAGTAGTAGCTTAGTTTTCTTAGGGTTAAGAAGAAGGCAGCGTTGTGTGAACCAGTTTTCAACTGTGTTAAATACATTTTGTGTAAGGGTGTGGAGAGAGGAAGAAGACTTGGCAGTACAGATAAGAGTAGAGTCATCAGCGTATTGTATACAGGTGGATTGTGGAAAAACAGTATGGAGATCATTAATAAAGATGGAGAAAAGAAGAGGGCCGAGGATAGAACCTTGAGGAACTCCAGTGCTTACTGGGAGGTATGTGGATAGATTATTGTCCGAGAGTACTGCTTGTTGTCTGTTTTCCAGATAAGATTTGAACCAAAGGATTGCTTGTGGGTTAAGAGATTGGGCTTTTAGCACAATGATAAGTAGGTTATGAATGACCATATCAAAGGCTTTGGAAAGGTCAATAAATAGAGCAGCTGAGAGACAGTTATTGTTACAATTCCTATTTATGCAATCAGTAAAAGTTAAAAGGGCAGAAGTAGTGCTATGAAAGGGCCTAAATCCATGTTGGCAGTTAGCAAGCAGGTTGTTTTGGAGAAGGTGCTAGAGTAGCTGATGGTGAATACATTTTTTCATAATTTTGGCTAGTGGGGAGAGTAGAGCAATAGGACGGTAGTTGGAGATTTCAGCAGATTTACCTCCTTTGTGCAAAGGGATTATATGTGAGAATTTCCAAATAGAGGGGATGTAGGCTTCAGAGATGGATCTGTTTATCAGGATAGAAACAGGGTATGCTATGGCTTTGGCTGCAATTTGAAGGTATTCTTCTGGGAGGCAATCAGCAGAGGGAGTGCAGGGTTTGAGTTTTTGAAGGAGTTTGCAGATAAAGGAGATGGGAACAGGTTGCAGATGAAGGGAGGGAAAGGGACAGATAAAGACAGAGACAAGCCGCCAAGGTGCAAAACTGCCGACGACGCTTCTCCTAAGCCAGCCGCCAGTTTGCTGGTACTCATTGAGGCGCTTTCGCAGCCCCTGATACCCGCTACTTCTGATTCGCAGGCCTCTACTGAGACCCATTTGGAGTCCGGTAGGCTGTGAGATCCAGCCACCCACTTGTCGTTGGCAATGTGTGGAAGTGAAATCTGTATCCCTGGGACACTATACTTAAAATCCATTTGTCCAGGCAATGAGTTCCCAGTTATTTGCATGAAGAGCAATCTTTCCCCCCAAAGGGGCATCAGAAGATAAGTGCTTAGAAATTTTAAAAGGAAGTCATTGAGACAGTTTACCATAGGGGGGAGTTTTGTTATTCCCAGACTTGGAAGTGTAGGCCCCCCACTGCTTAATTCTGTGAGTCCCCTGGGACTGAAACCTGTTTTTTTTTTGCTGTGTCTGGGTTTGACTTGAGAAGATCTGGAAGGGGCTAGAAAGGACCAATTCTTAGAGGGCCAGTGCCTACTAAATCTAGGAGGCTGAGCTTGTAAAAAATCTTTAACAGTTTGCATAGATTTAGCTTTATCTTCTTCTTTTTAAGAACTTCTTCAGCCTTGTTGCCAAACAGGCGGTCCTGATTTAAAGGAGCATCCAACAATTTAGCTTTAACATGATCAGGCAAAGATTGCTCCTTAAGCCAAGCATGTTTAAGCAGTCCAATAACATGTTGCTGATATTTTAACATATGAAATTGGCAGTTTAAAACTCTAATGGCCAAGGTTGCTAAAGTGTAAAGCTTTAAATGCCACCTATCCAGCGCCCTGGAGTCTCTATCAGAAAGGGAAGGATTTTTAGCAATAGAAGCCTTAATGCCCTTGGGCCCCTATGAAATAGTCTCTGGATCTGCAATAGGATTTTTGAAAAGGAATTTGTGGGTCTCAGGGACCCTGTAGTATCTGTCAGGTTTACTGGGAGCAGGAGGCAGGGAATCAGGGGGCAAACTGGATTCCGAGATAGCATCATCAACAATGTCTAGTACAGGAGGAATAGCCAAAGGCCTATGCTGAGGTAGAAGGAAGAAAGGTAGAAGGAAATCCCTAGGCCTCTTTTTTGAATCAGAAAATTCCTGGCTTTCCCAGTAAAAATGCTCCCTTACAGTATGTATGGTTTTCCCAAAAGAAAAATCCTCAGGAGGGAACAGATAACAAAGTTCATAGTCTATGCTGCCATAGGTGTCATCCTAAGCTCTGTTTATTAATGGGGACTAGTATTATTTTTGTTCAGTTTCAGATTCCTGTTAATTAATTAATTTTTCTGCAATAAAGGACAATTGTGGTCAGTTAGAAACTGATTAAAAATATGTTACAAAAGTTAGAGACTGATTAAAAATACTTTATAAAAATCCATCATGTTGATGCAGAAATGCCTGTAACGCTCAGCAGACATTTTCAGTCTTTAAATTTTTAATATTTTCATTTATTTCCATCATAGGAAAGGGCTGGAATAACAAAAAATGACTGTCATTATCCAGTGTCTTAAACAGAAATGGTGTAAGTCTTCAATGGGCTTCTCCAAAATAGTATATAATTCTGAATGTGCAGCATTTAAAGGATTTCTGAATGTAACTCATCTACCTGAAGGCATGCCACCCTTTCACCTGACAACTCATCAGTCTTACATGGGGTAGGCCTATTAAGCTGATAAATGTCAGCTTTCCTTTGACCCAGATGAGTCTAACTGGATTAGTGAGCTGGGACTTGCCTGTTCACACTTCACCTACAGACCATGGATACAGCAGAGGTTGGATGAGGCAGCTGCATACAAGGATGTGTGAGTAGAATCCTTACACTGCCTCATTGCACAGCCATTATTTCGACCCTTTCAAGGATGCGGTGGGAAATGGTAGACATATAATAGAAATCCAGTCATGGCTGCCAGTATTGAGTATGTGCCACGGTTGACACTTGGTTAATTAGGAAACAAAGTGGAGGAGTTGTGATGATCGGCCCGGTGGTTATTCTGTGTGAGTGGTAGGCCACAGCCAGTGAATGTAGGAGGTTGTGCCATCCGTCACTGTTACCTGTATAGACACACACACACACACACACACACACACACACACACACACACACACACACACACACACACACACACACACACAGATGCACACCACTTGGTCTATTTGTGATGATTTGTAATGGCTTTTTGATTGTATTAGAGGTTAATAGATTTGTTGACAGTCTTTTCACATATCACCAAAACAATGAGCTGCATGAGGATGGATAGCAGCATCATAAAATATAAACAAACTGAATAACAACTTACTACAAAATGGCAGTCAGGCCAAGGTGACCATTTTGCTACTTGACTTAATCTGGGACACTTAAGCTGCAGCATTTTTATAGGCCTACAGCCATACACTAACCCCCTGTGCCCTACATGCCTTGCAACACTAAATTAACATGGTCAAAGGCCCACATGGAAGTACTTTTGGAAAATTATTTGGTCAAATGGTTCTACTGTATGTAAAAGGCCTATCTCCTCATTTTGCTTCCACTTGTACTTCTTGGTGCTGTGAATGCTCAACAGTAATTTGTTAGATTTGAGGAGTTCATGGAAGTCCAAGCATGGCTGTCTATATTTGCTGTTGTGATCAGCATGGATTTCAATGTTTCAGTTGTGAGTTGTGTTTTGGCATTGATGTATGATATGCGGAATTGTTATTGTGAGATATAAAATCTATCTAGCTTAGCTCAGTTTTTCTATCTCGGTGAGTAAGATGTAAATTCACTCCAAACTCCTAATATTGAATTCACAGATTTTCTTCAAAAATCTACCCTCCCTTGTTATATTTTCCCTTGTAGGTCCAGCAGACACATCTTCACTGTTGCAAACCAAATTCTAGTTAATTCTATAATATAAAAGACATTGCAGTAGAGGTACACATGGTCCATGTCTAGGGGTTAAAGAGTTTGTGTACAGAGGCAGGACCACTGAGATTTTCTATATTCTTTTGCTGCGTCTTTGAATTGATTAATATTTTTAAGAGACCTGATTTCTACTGGAAGTTTGTTCCAAGATATAGAAGGATGGTAGCTATAGAGGTTACGACTAATTTTGGTGTTGGGTTTGTGTATTTGTAGGACGTTTTTATGAGAACTGCATAGTGGTCTGGTGGGGTTGTAATGTGAGATGAGAGGAGATAGACTGGGTCAGTAAGATTTCTGGTAGAGGACTGAGTGCACTATGAAAAGTTTGGAGAGAAGTAGCTGGTATAGAAGCTCAAGCCGGTTTAGGTGTTTTAGGGGAAGACAATGGCTCACTCAATAATGGCAGTGGGTTTGTTGTACTGCAAATCTAGCTACCTTGTTGAGATTTGTGGGTTTGTTGTGCTGAAAATCTAGCTACCTTGTTGTAAGTTGTCTCTTAAGTGTTTAGATTTGTAAAAAGATTGAGGCGTGAGAGAGGGTAATTTTAGCTTTGGTAGTGATATAGAAGCCCATGTTTTTTTATGTGCTTTTTGATACAGTTTATATGCAAGTCATATTTAAGCTGGTTATCAATTATGACTCCGAAATATTTTGTAGTGTTCTCAACAGTGATGGAGGTGCTATCTAGGGATAGTACTGAAAAATTAGTTTTGATGTGGTTGAGTTTTTTAGGAAGAAAAAGAAGGAATTTTGTTTTTTTGTTTTTTTTTGGGGGGGGGGGGTTGAACAAACTGGTTTACAGAAAGTCAGGTTTCAACAGAGTTGAAGGTTTCTTAGGTAGCTGTGGGACAGAGTCCCCAGCTATTAAACACCTGGGGGGCTCTCATAGAGGAATATTCCTGAGGACGGCGGAGTCAAAGGATGCTCTGTTCCTGCATAGAATGTCAAACTTATAATGTGAAATGAAGGTATGAGATGAGGACCAAGTAGCTGCAGAACAAATATTGTCCAATGAAACTATGGACCAAGAAGTGGTAGAAGTGGTCATAGAGCTGGTAGAATGTGCTTTCACCTGACCTGGCGGGGAAATCCCCCTGACAGAATATGCCAACGGGCAACAGTACCTTTGGAGATTGGTTTCCATAAAAAGGGTTTGGAGTAAGAAACGAAAAGCTGGTCAGACTTGCAAATTGCTTTTGTCCTGTGTAAATAGAAATCTAACTGTCTGCGTACATCCAAGTGTAATTTATATTCTCCTTTATTTTCAAAATTTAGAAAGAAGACCTGGATATTAATATTGGCCTCTGAAGCTACTCTGGGGAGAAAAGACGGGCTATTGTGCAAAGAGCCTTTGACCGATAGGGCTTGAAGTTCTGAAACTTTGAGAAAGCCTAAAGCACTAAAGTAAGATCCCAAGCTATGAAGATGCCAAGGAAGCCATATTCTCCCCCACATGAAAGTTAGAAATTGCAGCCAGTTGAACTTTGACTGTGGATGCACTGGCACCTTGTTAAAAAATCCCTGATAAGAATTCCAACACCTCTGAAACTGGAGCAGTAAATGGGTCCAATTCATGCTGAGAAGGCCTTTTAGAAAAACATTATAGTATACCTTCCTGGTGGAAGACTTATGAGCCGCAACCAGAATTGTCCAGGTTTGGATGGGAATCCCTGAGGGATGAGAAATGAGATCCAGGACTGGATCCAGCATCCAATGAGACTGCAGAGAGGGAAAACAGACTTGGTGAGACCAGAATTGAGCAATGAGGATCATGAAGCTCCTTTGCCTGCGAGCTTTCTGAAGAAATTTTAGTAATAAGCATAGAGGATGGTAAGCATACATAGTTGTACTTCGCATTAGGAGAGTCAAATAGATCACAGCAAGGTTGACCCCAGTTGAGAAAGATCTGTTCCACTACTGAAGGATTCAGAGACCACTCGTAATGTATCAGGATAGATCTGCTGAGCCAGTCCGCTAGAATGTTGTACTATCCCGGAATGTGCATTCTGACCGTCTCCAGACTATTGATATGCATCGAAAAGGATGGCCCTGGACCAGATCTGGGGAATGAATCCACCACCAACAAGAGTCCCTGCACACTTGAGAGATTCAAACAGTATGGGACAACGGGAGATCTGACATAGAAAGGGTGCACTGAAGGATCCGCATGTGAAGCCGGACCAGGGATTAAAGATTGATTGTGCCCATAGTACCACTTCTGTCGTTTGAGTTTGAAGAGCGTAAAGAACATGTAGTTTCAGACTGTGTATCCTGTCTGGAGTAACGAAAACTCTTGCCTGAATTGTGTCTAACCAAGCCCCAGTGAAGTCTAAGGTCTGAAATGGGGCCAGAGATGATTCGCTGAGATTGATGTTGATGCCTAACCTCTGCGGTAGTAGTAGAAAGGAACAACTCGCTTCACAAAGTTGATGTCTGGAAGGTGCAGCGAGAAGCATACACCCTCTTCCCGAAGCAGTCCATCGCACTTGACTCTCGGTCTCGAGGATGAACCATAGAGCTCTCCTTTGTGAACTCTTTCCTAGTGGTAGCTGCCACCACCATAGCATCAACTGGGGACCCCTTATTGCAGTGTTACCTACCTGAAGTGGGGTTCAAAACTTTATCTGGGTGTTCCCAGGAAGTAGAAGGTCTGGCTCCAAATGCCTCGAGGAACACCGATTTGTCCAAGGTTAGTTTCTGGGCAGACCAACCCCCTCACTGGCAGACCAACCCCCTCACTGGCTTGGGAGTGTCCGACATTTCCCCAAGGCAGGCCCAGGACACACACAAGCACTCAACCACATGCACTAACAGCAGAGAGAAAGAAAGAGTTTTTTTTTTTTTTTTAAACCGATGACCTGCAAATGGGGAGGTAGAAAGAAGAGATAGAGAGAATTTACTTGAGAGAGCGAGAGCGAGAGTTAATCCCAAAAAAACAACACTTACCATACTTACAATGCAGAGATTAGGCTTGTTGCCACTTTTGAACGTAACACCAATCGATATTGAGGGGTCTCAAGGTCAGATGATACACACTCAGAAATTTTGGGCCCCAGGTTTCTGTTTTCTTTTCGTCTTGGACCCAATTCACCAGTGCAAACACCCCTAAGGTTTATTTAGCCAGCTGCTCTTGCTCAGCCTTTTATGTTGGCCCGACTTTAAGGCCTTTTCATATTGGTATTTCAGAACACTTTAGTGATATTCGAAACAAAACAATTTCTAGTTCATTATATAAACATACTGTTCATCATACTACAGCTCAGTTTAAATTCTCTGTCATTGATCAAGTACAGGGAAAGAGACTGATTAAAACAGGCTGACACTCAATTTTAAATCATAAAAAAAAGAATTGGATCATGAGGCTTGGGGATTTATTTAAACCTGGACTTAATTCATTAATTGGAAGTTTCTGTCTATTGTGAGTTCAGATCACTGATGAACGCATGCTAATGCCGAAAGCAATCTGATATTTTCTCTGTAGTGATTTGGAGCTTGCTGTGTTTTTTGTGGGATTCAAAATAGTATGTTAATGTTTATGGCAGCATTACACACTCCTTATTGAAGTATTTTTGTATTGAAGTTTTTTGTACCGGTTTCTAATCTGGCAGTATTGACCTGGGCATTTTTGCTGAACATCGGCTGTGACTCGGCCTGTTGGGCTTCGTCTGGGATTTAAAACAGCGTGCTAACATCCATGAGACATTGGCAGGGACTCCTCAGGGAAGTATTTCTTGTACTGGCTTATATTATGGTGGCATAAACACTTTATAGTTACATTAGTTTTAATCGGGAGAAACATTTTTTTGCAGACTGTTTTTGTTTAGTTTGCATTGTGTATATGCAGGATTTCTGCTCCTTTTTTGACATCATTGGATGACCATTAATTACTTTTGAAGTTTGTATAGTTCTGTTTCAGTTTTCAAAGGCACTACCAAGTGTACTAAAACACTTGGACATTATTTTCCAATTTAGTACATATTTTGTGCTTGGTGTATTAATGTCATATGATACAGATAATTGTTGCCCTGTTACTGACGGGACATGATTTGTTTTTGAATCTTATATATGATTTGTTCGTGTTTTAGTATGTGTTCTTATTTAGTCCAGGTGCCGTTTTCATGCGATACACATACTAGGCTTGAATCTACATTCATAAGTGTTTTTTGATCAGATTGAGATTGTGTATTGTCACTGTTTGTATATAAGCAAAACAAATCAACCACAAAGGGTAAAGTACCTCGAGCAAAATGTAGTTTCAAAATCCAAATAACCTTTTCTTGAGGCATAACACGACAATAAGAAGCCTGACCTTTTATTAAACACACTGAACTAAAGAACAAAAACAATAAAAACAATAAAACAATAAAACATCCAGTTATTGTTTTTGTTCTTTAGTTCAGTGTGTTTAATAAAAGGTCAATCTTCTTATTGTCGTGTTGTGCCTCAAGAAAAGGTTATTTGGAGTGTTTGTATATAAGCGAACTACACTTTTGGGTAACACTGCAGAGTTTTGATAACGGCTAATACTTATTCATGTCTCTGGTTGCATAGTTTTAGGGGCTCTTCTTCCAAGTATTGGTTGACCATTGATAGGTTATAGATAGGTTCATACATACTAAGGGTTGCATTTATGGCAGCATTACACACTCCTTATTGATAGGATCTAGTTCATTAAGATCAGTTATTCACCATTTTGGTTGCTAACATTTGGGGCTAACATATATTTTTTAAACAGGCCCTTCCTCTAACTTTAGGGTGAGTAAACAACTGGCCACATAATTTTGTGTTACAGCCATTTTAGGCTTATGGTTTAATTGGATTAGTGTTATTATTGCTACACATATACAGGGGCTATCTGCATGTGTTAGAATCAGGCATATGTTCTTCTGAAAATTCATATCAACATTTTCAACGACGTTTAACAATATGTTTTGTTTAACAAGTTAACTAAGAACATGAATATTGGTCTGATTTGCAGACCCTTTTGTGATCTTTCATGAGGACAGTGTGTCCTTGTGGACTAACCCTTCTTTTATGCCTAATTACACTGGTAAATCACATGAAATTCTTAATCTGTGGATTTTAGGAAGTTTTGACAGAATCAAATTATGTCCTCACATTTCAACCCCAAATGGCAACGCCAGTCTGCATTCAGTTCGGCAAGTGATGGGGAACAGAGAGAGAGAGAGACAGACAGACAGAGATAATGGGAGACAGAGAGAGAGAGAGAGAGTGGGAAAGAGAGAAAGAGAGAGAGAGAGAGAGAGAGGCAGAGAGACAAAGAAAGATGGCAAAATGGTTTAATCTTAATCTAAGTTTTATAAGTCACAGTCCATTTGTAATATTTTGTAAGCAACTTACAACAGGATCTTCATTTCCCACTGATTTTGTGACAGTGGGAATCTCGTTCATCCATTTAGATGACGAAACATTTGGCTACCTTAAGAGGGATGTGGCTTCTTCTGATGTTTTTTTCAAGAGCCTAAACACTAATGCAATTCTTGAAGCCGCTACCTGGACAAGTCTGTGTTACTTGGTTTTTGAGATCTTTTAAAACCTTGTTTGGTTTTGGAATATAAACAAGCAATGCACCTGGAGGCTTCAATCGGATGTGACTCATTGCACTGTAACTTCCAATGGGAACCTTTTAGCACAAACTATTTAATAGTGGTAATTGGCAAACCTTTCAGCACAAACTGTTTTATAGTGGTAGTACTCTTTTGGCTCTAGGTCTTAAAATTTATTTGACAAGGCACAGTAAACACATTTTCATGTGGGGCTAAGGAGGTCTGTCTGTGTTACTTGGTGGTTGTTGAGATATTTAGAAAGATGTGAAAATTATATCTATATAAATGAATATCATAAAAACAATAAAAATAATTAACAATATTAATGCAGTTGAGTTTGCCACTGTGTAAGCTTTAAGATGTTAACTGCAAATGCACCTGGAAGCGTCAAAGATAAAAATGTGAGGACATGATCACAGACTAGTGGTTTTCATTCATGTCGTGTCAATATGACACTCGCACAAATATTGTAAAACAGAAAAACTAACCCTGAATGGGCAGTGGCTATGTTGTTGGCACCAACTAGAAAAACCTTTTCCATTTGCATCACAAAATCTTCTTCTTACTAATGTGAATATAAAAGGGTAATGTGGTGGTCTGTACTGTGTGGAATGTTGTTAGTCTTGACAATTGCACACTAGTAATCATAGCGGTCCATTCCAGGTCCATACATTGTTCAACATTGTTTAAGTTAATTTTAAGTTAGCACATTTCAGACTGTTTTGTGATCTTTCATGAGGAGAGTATGTCCTCGTAGACTAACCCTTCTTTTATGCCTAGAGATGTGACATCTTCTGGTGCTTTTTTCAAGAGCTTAGATACTAATTCAATTCTTGAAGCCGCTACCCGCATACCTTTACCAAGCACTTAAATTTGATGCTGTCACTACAGCTAGGGCTGTTTTTGCTAGTGCCGTTCTTCTGGGCAATACCCTTCGACGGAACAAAATACTGGATCATCAACTCTTCTGCACATTCCCCATCCCGAGTTATCTCTTGAACTTTGGCACTCTTCCATATGTTAAAATACTGCAGCAGTGAAGGTAAGGACATAGTACGGTTGTGTAAAATCTTACTGTAACAGTAGATGTCCTTGCTTTTACTGCTGCAGTACTTTCTTTTATTTCCAACCTAGTTTTAAACTCCACGTTAATTCTATCCCACTCCTTAGCTCCTTAGCTTATAGTTTAATTGGATTAGTGTTATTATTGCTACACTATACAGGGGCTATCTGCAGATAAGCATGATCTATCATCTGTAGTAGCTCTTGAATTAATTCCACAACCCATTCCTTAAATTCCTCTCTTTTCTTTCCTCTCTTTTCCCTTTTAAGCCCCCCAGACACATCTTTAATGCTGCAAAACAAAATCCAGTCTTCACCCTATCGCACGTCCTTTCCTTGATGAAAGCTGATTATTTCTCTCATTATTTCACTCTACATTTTTATATTTATCTGTAAGCAACTGTGTCCACTGTTGTATCACCTGTGGAGTAGTGTAGTTAACAACACAAGTGGTTTGATCAAACAGTCGATTGTCATCTGCTGAGCTGCATCTTCCTATAGTGATGCTGACCATCTCATTTGATGCTTCGACTTCACTCCAAATAAGCGTCTTCCTGAGTAACGCAAATGAGTCTTAAAACAACACTGGTTTGCTGTTACTTAGTCACATCTCCTTCTTTCTTAGTCACATCTCCTTCTTTATTAGTCACATCTCCTTCTTTCTTAGTCACATCTCCTTCTTTATTAGTCACATCTCCTTTCTTAGTCACATCTCCTTCATTAGTCACATCTCCTTCTTTATTAGTCACATCTCCTTCTTTCTTAGTCACATCTCCTTCTTTATTAGTAACATCTCCTTCTTTCTTAGTCACATCTCCTTTATTAGTCACATCTCCTTTCTTAGTCACATCTCCTTCATTAGTCACATCTCCTTCTTTCTTAGTCACATCTCCTTCTTTCTTAGTCACATCTTCTTTATTAGTCACATCTCCTTTCTTAGTCACATCTCCTTCATTAGTCACATTTCCTTCTTTCTTAGTCACATCTCCTTCTTTATTAGTCACATCTCCTTTCTTAGTCACATCTCCTTCATTAGTCACATCTCCTTCTTTCTTAGTCATATCTCCTTTCTTAGTCACATCTCCTTCATTAGTCACATCTCCTTCTTTCTTAATCACATCTCCTTCTTTATTAGTCACATCTCCTTCTTTCTCCACTTTTACTTACGTAAATCAGATTTGAATAACCTTCAGCCAAAATACATCCATGGTTCTGACATCCAGTTCTCAAATAATGCCTCAATAACTGTTGGCAATGTGGTAACGATGCAAAACACCACTTCAGCCCTTCATAAATGAGCAAAATGCATTCAATTGTAGGCATCAGGGGTAACCATCTTGTTTTCATCTAGTAAAGAACCTGTTGTGTTCAACACTAATTAGCAAGCCCAGTCTGCATTGCTTTGTGTAAAATGTGTGCACTGCAGTAGGGTAAAACTAACCTGTCTCACGACGGTCTAATACCAAACAATTTGGTGTGACAAAGACACATGTTTTGTCCCGTGATGCTTAGCTCCAGTGAAGTTTGTGTTCATGTTGTCAGTGGAAAATGCTACGACTTTCTGCAACATGTTGAAGTTGCCAAGAGTGTCTGTAATTGTCGTCGATAAGATCTATGCAGTTTCACCCGGTAATTTGTGCACATGAAGCAACTTCACCTCAATACCCTTCAACGGAACAAAATACTGGATCATCATATGGAATTTTGTTGCCTGTCTCTGTTGCCAATCTCTTCCAGAGCAAAAGGAGCAATGCAATCAGTTACAATTGCTTCAAAGAGCAGCAGCAGAAGGTCACAGTTTCAGGTCAGTGGATTGTACTAGCAAATTCATAACACATATTTATGAGAAGACATTCGGTTCAGCAAGGACAAAAAACAGAAGCAATGACTACAACAGTGAGTACACTCGGACATCTACATTTATGGTAAGTGTACACAACTGTGCTTTTGCTGTACAGAGCAAAACCCTATGTCACTGACTTCGCCATATTAACTACAGCTAGATCCCACCTCCACCCTTCTCTACTGTTCCCAAATCATCACCAACTTATGT
This sequence comes from Protopterus annectens, assembly GCF_019279795.1. Taxonomy (NCBI): domain Eukaryota; kingdom Metazoa; phylum Chordata; order Ceratodontiformes; family Protopteridae; genus Protopterus; species Protopterus annectens. The sequence continues at coordinate 1,112,776,817 of NC_056748.1, forward strand.
AAATCAGATTTGAATAACCTTCAGCCAAATTCACCTCAAACCTCACCAACTTACACAAACCTCAAGTTCCGTAGGTCATCAAATACATTAATGCTCAATGTAACTAAATCCCATAACTACCATGGAGACTCTTTATACTCTTACAAAATTCTGACTTAGAGGCATTCAGTCATAATCCCACAGATAGTATCTTCAGACTGTTGGCCCCTCAGCCAAGCGCATACACTAAATGTCTGAACCTGTGGTTCCCCTTGTACACAGCAGGATTACTATCACAACAACACCTCATCAGTAGGGTGTCAACACTGATAGGAAGAGTTGATATTGAAGGATCAGAAAGCAACATCGCTATGAACGCTTGGCCGCCACAAGCCAGTTATCCCTGTGCTAACTTTTCTGACACCTGCTTAAAACCCAAAAAGTCAGAAGGATTGTGAGGCCCTGTTTTCACAGTCAAGATCAAGAAAGCTTTTGCCCTTTTGCTCCATGGGAGGTTTCTGTTCTCCCTGAGCTTTCCTTAGGACACTGTCCCCAGAGCAGCTGCCGGATGATGGGGTATGCTGGTTGCGTCCAGCACCCGCAACAGCCGGGGCGATTCACAGGCCATCCAGAGTTGCATCCACAACCCCCGGGGTGTTTTTTTTTCTAGTGTATGTGTGTGTTAAACTAAGGAAGGAGAAGCCATTTACAGTGGTAAATCACATCAAATTCTTAATCTGTGGATCTCAGGAAGTTTTGACATAATCATATTATGCCCTCACATTTCAAACAAATGTTCATATCTCTGGAACCACAGGGGTTATGAAAGAAGTATAAATGGCAAACTCTTCAGCACAAGCTATTTTTATAGTGATAGAAGCGTCACTCGGATGTAATGAGTTTTAAAAGATAAAAATAAAAATTTGACGACCTGACCACAGACGAGGGGATTCCTTTGACTGTCTGCGGTCATTCTCAGTCTCTCTGCCTCTCTCTGCTGCCCACATTTTCATTCATGCCATGTGAACATGACACTCACACAAATACTGTAAAACAGAAAAACTAACCCTGAATGGGTGGCGGCTATGTTCTTGGCACCAACTAGAAAACCTTTGCTGTTGGCACCAACTGGAAAAACCTTTTCCATTTGCATCACAAAATCTTTTTCTTACTAATGTAAATATAAAAGGGTAATGTGGTGGTTTGTACTGTGTGGGATGTTGTTAGTCTTGACGATTGCACACTAGTGATCTATATTATTAAATCATCTAATATGAATATAAAAGGGTAATGTGGTGGTCTGTACTGTGTGGGGTGTTGTTAGTCTTGACGATTGCACAGTAGTGATCTATATTATTAAATCATCTAATATGAATATAAAAGGGTAATGTGGTGGTCTGTACTGTGTGGGATGTTGTTAGTCTTGATGATTGCACATTAGTGATCTATATTATTAAATCATCTAATATGAATATAAAAGGGTAATGTGGTGGTCTGTACTGTGTGGGATGTTGTTAGTCTTGACGATTGCACACATTGTTAGTCTTGACATGCAGCTTCTACATCACATTGTTCAACATTGTTTCAGTTAATTTTAAGTTAACACATTTAGCATAGAAAAAAGAAACCACTCTGCATTTGCATTTAAATGTTTAAAAGCTTTATTATTTATATTTGGTTGTGATTTCATTGCAATTCATTGCACACATTAAAGAGTTTGTGTGGTTTGCGTGAGGTTTCAGACGTAGCCAAACAATGCATTACGATTATCCTTTTGTGATCTTTCATGAAGACAGTGTGTCTTGTTGACTAACCCTTCTTTTATGCCTAAGTTGGTTAATGAGCTGTCACTTAACCAGTCTATTAATCGGCTTCCTTTTTTCCCTCTCTCCGCGGGCAGACAGTGAGAGGGTGCTGCATACTGTGGACATGCATAGGCAACTCAGGGTTTATTTAATCCGAGGTCTTTGCAACTTGCTGTATCCAAGCAAATTATTTATTCTTGAATTTCTTAGGCTATTTCCATTTGTTACACTTTTCATGGCAAGAGTCTTCATCACGTAATGCTGATTTTAATAGAGCTGGGCTTCCTCTGGTGTTTTCTTCAAGAGCTTAGACACTAATTCAATTCTTGAAGCAGCTACCTGGATTTGTGTGCATACCTTTACAAAGCACTACAATTTGGATGTTATCAATAGACCGAGGGCTGTTTTTGCTAGTGTCATTCTTTAGGGCTTTTTAGGGAACTCTTCTGCACCTTCCCTCTGCCAAGTTTCCTCTTGAGCTTAGGCACTCTCACATATGTTAGAATACTGCAGCAGTAAAGGCAAGGCCATCTACTGTCATGGCAAGATTTTACATGACTGTACTTTGTTGTTGAGAGACTTGAATGCATGCAAGACTTTGTGGATCCTGGCACCTTAGTACAACCTGGTGAGGGGGACAGCTGTGTGTCTCACTGTAGATTTGCCTATGACCAAGACATTGATTTTGAGGTGTTTATTCTTAAGAGCTTAATGGGCGAGATTGTTTGTTTTTATGTGTAGTGGGTTCTGTCGGGAGTCTAATATGCATGGAAGGTTTGCATTTGTGAGATCTCTGCGCTTTTGATAAACTTCTAATGAGTACCTCTGCATTTGTGGGTTTATGTGTTGTGCATTTTGTGTGTTGAGGAGATGAAGTGCGTGCGCTATGCGACTGTAGAATCACCCAACCAGTAGTCAAGGTAGCGACTGAACAGGGTCATTGAGAAGTACTACCTCACATGCAATGGAAGCCTATTTCAGCCACTGGGGTGGCACCTATGTCCCTCAAAGACAGGCCCAGTCAGTGCTGCTCACAAAATTGCTCTTCTAACAAGGAATGTCTACATGTGCTTAATAGTGGTACTTGTGTTTTTACACAGCTAGCTGTCTATGGCCTCATGAGTAGCACTAACTGGGCCTGTCTATGAGGGACACAGACCTAGCATAGAGTTTATCCCCAAAAAAGAAACCTCAGTCAGCACATGTCACCCCTGTCAATGAGGGGCACAGGTGAAACCCCTGGGACAAATTTGTGGTTTCTCATACACTCATCAAGGTTGCGGTTGGAGATTGGTTTCCCTAAAAAGGGTTTGGAGTAAGAAACAAAAAGGTGGTCAGACTTGCAAAATGCTTTTGTCCTGTGTAAATAGACATCCAACAAGACCGGGATATTAATGTTGGCCTCTGATGCTACTTTGGGAAGAAAAGACGGGTTAGTGTGCAAAGAGTCTTTGACTGATAGGGCTTGAATTTCCAACACTTTGAGAAAGCTTTGAAGATGCCAAGGAAGCCATATTCTCCCCCACATAAAATTTAGAAATTGCAGCCAGTTGAAAACTGACTGTTGAAAAATTCCCAATAAGAATTCCAGCATCGCAGAAACTGGAGCACTAACTGGGCCTGTGTATGACACGCTGAGAAGGCCATCTAGAAAAGCATTTCCACTTGCTATAGTATACTTTCCTGGTAGAAGACTTATGAGCTGCCACCAGAATTCATTTGACATTAGAAGATAAACCGTGAGTCCTGATAATGGATGGGGAATCCCTGAGGGATGAGAAATGAGATCCAGAACTGTATCTAACATCCATGGTGGCGCCACCAGATGAGACCACAGGCAGGGAAAACAGACTTGGCGAGGCCAGAATGGGGCAGTGAGGATCACGAAGCTCCCCAGCCTGCGAGCTTTCATACATAGTTGCATTTCATGTTGGAAGGAGAGGCAAACAGATCACAGCAAGGTTGACCCCACTTGAGAAAGATCTGTTCCACTACTGAAGGATTCAAAGACCACTCATAAGGCATCAGGATAGATCTGCTGAGCCTGTCTACTAGAATGTTGGACCATCTCGGAATATGAGTTGCCACCATTAAACGGCCAGTTGAGATTGCCCATCCCCACACTCTCATGGCTTTGCAACAAAGGAGATAAGATCTGGTCCCCCCGTTTGTTGATGTACCAGACTACCAATATATTGTTTGTCTGTATAGAAATCATTCCTGAGGGAAGAGGGGAATGGAGAGTCTGCAAAGCGAGAAGCACCGCCTTCATCTCCAGACTGTTGATATGCGAACTGGTCTCATAGGGTTGCCACGTGCCTTGAGCTGTCCTTCCCTAGCAATGCAACACCACCCAGCTGGGAGACGTCCATAGTCACTGTAGCCTTGAGAAAAGGATGCCCCTGGACCAGATCCACCACCAAAGGGAGTCCTTGCATACTCGAGAGATTCAAACAGTGTGGGACAAAAAGGTCCACCGAAGGATCCGTATGTGTAACTGAGCCAAGGATAACAGATTGATTGTGGCCGCCATGTACCCTAATGCCCATAGTTGCACTTCTGTCTTCAGAGAGTGAGTTTAAAGAACATAAAGAACATGTAGCTTCAGACTGTGTATCCTGCCTGGAGTAAGGAAAACTCTTGTCTGAGTTGTGTCTACCCAAGACCCAGTGAAAAGTCTAAGAGAGGTACTCTGAAATGGAGAGGGAGTCTTTGGGACACAAATCTTGCCCAGTCAGACACACAGGAACCACAAGTACGGCAGGTGCAAAGCATATCTCTCAACCTGGAAACATCAAAAATCTGGACAAAGACCCATGAAAAATAGGTACAAATCTGTATGCTGATTAACATAAAATTTGAATACATAATTGTGTAACCCCACCCACTCCTATGGAATTGTGGGATACAAACTTTCACACACAAACTGAAGAACAGACAACCAAAATATGGCCTCAGACCCTGTAGTAAATGGTAACCTTTTTTTTTTTTCTGCAGTGTGCAGCAATGATGTTCACTGGGAAGGGAGAAGATGCTGAACCTGAGGATTTTGTTTCTAGTGACTTGCAGTATGTGGGCTTTGTGGTAAAAGTAGGGCATTTAACTACTGGTAGACAATATTCTAATCTTAAACAAATTGTGCTGCCCGGGGCTGTCTTTGAGTTTGCCGCCCTTCCCCCCCCTCACAAAATCATAGTCGATTGAGGCTGCCCAGACACAGTCCTCAGCCTGCAGCGATTCCAATGTCCCATTACTTGGCTATTTTACCCCATTTACCATAAACACTGTAATGTGCATATTGCTTTACTTCTACAATGATTATTTGGATTTCATTTAAGATTTTTATTTTACATTTTATAACACAAACACTAATAGACATGTTAAAAGAAGCAATACAGTCTCACAATGAAAACAGACTCAGCATTAAAACTTCTCTGCCCTTCAAACTCACATTCATTTGAAACAGCATTGAAACCCACATTCAAATAAAATGCATCTGGCCAGTGGCGGATAAAGATTACCTTTGGGCTGTTTTCAAATCATAGACCCCTTGCACATGAAACGTGTTCCTTGATACACCTGTATTAAATTATATTCCTTGTATAATACATCAAAATTGTTAGAGCACATTTCAAATGTATTGTTTTGAAGATTTTTCCAGTAGCAATGAAACAAAATGCATGAACTAGTAATAACAAAACTGCCCAATTCAGAACATTTCCAACATAAAAGTCTACTCAAGCTTTTACAATCTACCAGTACCAGTGTGTGTAAAAGTCATCTAGCAAACAACTTTATATTTCATTGTTTCATCTACAAATAAAGTGCCTGTAAAGTAGATGGTGATAGCAATCAACACACAGCAGATAAAAAATAGGTGGTGACAGCAATCAATAATATCAGAATATAACTTAGTGTAGCCATAGAGCAGATATCTTACAGCAGATAAAAAATAGATGGTGACAGCAATCAATAATATCAAATATAACTTAGTGTAGCCATAGAGTGGAGGGACATACACACTAAATTGTCTGGAGCAACAGCAATATCAATTATATTATTGTAAATATTATATTATTATTATATTATTATATATTGCAACAGAGAATGGATGGCAAACTGATAACAGATACATAGTTACACTAGGTATCTCTGCCAAAGAGGATATTTTCGGGACTACAGCATCCACCAACTAATAACACAAACAGACTTAGTGTAAGCAGCACTAAACTTCTCTCCCCGTGAATAGCTATGCCGCACAAGAAATCTGGAAATGACAAAATTTACTGTAGGGGGGACAAAGGCAGGGGTGGCTCGTGTTATTGGACTGCAACCCCCCCCCCCCCCAGCTGTGGAAAAGGTAACAAAAAAAACAAATCAGAGAGTCTCGGAATGCATTTCCGAACGTCTGCGTATGCGCACTTGGCAATCGCGGAAATCAGTGGGGATCCAGACTGTTGCAAGAGGAAGGTGTCTCGGTACTCTGATGCTCAGAATTCTATGTGGTGCGGACCATATAGAATGGAAGAGATCCAGACTGCAACATCCCCAGGCTGGAGCCTGCTCTCGTGGGGAAGAAGAACGTGCTTATGCGAGACTTGGGAGAAGGACGTATGCACCGGACCTGAAGCTACTGGGAGAAGGACGTGTTATTGAAGCTGCTGCTACTGGGGGAAGGCTGCAGACAAAGGCCACCAGGTGCTACCTACAAAATAGATGGTGACAGCAATCAACACGCAGCAAATAAAACTGCTTAAATAACCAAATAAACTGTCTGCTTCGATAAAGTAGATGGTGATAGCAATCAACACACAGCAGATAAAAAATAGGTGGTGACAGCAATCAATAATATCAGAATATAACTTAGTGTAGCCATAGAGCAGATATCTTACAGCAGATAAAAAATAGATGGTGACAGCAATCAATAATATCAAATATAACTTAGTGTAGCCATAGAGTGGAGGGACATACACACTAAATTGTCTGGAGCAACAGCAATATCAAATGCAAACTCTCTGCTTCTATAAAATAGATGATGATAGCAATCAACACACAGTAAATAAAAAATAGATGGGGACAGCAATCAATATCAAATATAACTTAGTGTAGCCATAGAATGGCGGGACATACACACTAAACTGCCTGGAGTGACAGCAATATCGAATGGTGCTAAGCTGTTTACACATACAAGGAATGGATGGAGTGGCCAGAATTAACGAACCACTCAAATAACGGCCAGAATTAATGAATCTCCACGGAGCAGACTGACAGCAAAGCTGGCCTATAGATAAATAATGGCCAGAATTAACGAACCTCTGCTTAAATAACCAACTAAACTGTCTGCCTTAAATAAAATAGATGATAACAGCAATCAACACACAGCAAATAAAACTGCTTAAATAAACTGTCTACTTCTGTAAAATAGATGGTAACAGCAATCAACACACAGCAAATAAAACTGCTTAAATAAACTGTCTGCTTCTGTAAAATAGATGGTAACAGCAATCAACACACAGCAAATAAAACTGATTAAATAAACTGTCTGTTTCTGTAAAATAGATGGTAACAGCAATCAGCACACAGCAAATAAAACTGATTAAATAAACTGTCTGTTTCTGTAAAATAGATGGTAACAGCAATCAGCACACAGCAAATAAAACTGCTTAAATAAACTGTCTGCTTCTGTAAAATAGATGGTGATAGCAATCAACACACAGCAAATAAAACTGATTAAATAAACTGTCTGTTTCTGTAAAATAGATGGTAACAGCAATCAACACACAGCAAATAAAACTGATTAAATAAACTGTCTGTTTCTGTAAAATAGATGGTAACAGCAATCAACACACATCAAATAAAACTGCTTAAATAAACTGTCTGTTTCTGTAAAATAGATGGTGATAGCAATCAACACACATCAAATAAAACTGCTTAAATAAACTGTCTGCCTTAAATAAAATAGATGATAACAGCAATCAACACACAGCAAATAAAACTGCTTAAATAAACTGTCTGCTTCTGTAAATAGATGGTAACAGCAATCAGCACACAGCAAATAAAACTGATTAAATAAACTGTCTGTTTCTGTAAAATAGATGATAACAGCAATCAACACACAGCAAATAAAACTGCTTAAATAAACTGTCTGCTTCTAGATGGTGATAGCAATCAACACACAGCAAATAAAACTGCTTAAATAAACTGTCTGCTTCTGTAAAATAGATGATAACAGCAATCAGCACACAGCAAATAAAACTGCTTAAATAAACTGTCTGCTTCTAGATGGTGATAGCAATCAACACACAGCAAATAAAACTGATTAAATAAACTGTCTGCTTCTGTAAAATAGATGGTAACAGCAATCAACACACAGCAAATAAAACTACTTAAATAAACTGTCTGCTTCTGTAAAATAGATGATAACAGCAATCAACACACAGCAAATAAAACTGCTTAAATAAACTGTCTGCTTCTAGATGGTGATAGCAATCAACACACAGCAAATAAAACTGATTAAATAAACTGTCTGCTTCTGTAAAATAGATGGTAACAGCAATCAGCACACAGCAAATAAAACTGCTTAAATAAACTGTCTGCCTTAAATAAAATAGATGATAACAGCAATCAACACACAGCAAATAAAACTGCTTAAATAAACTGCTTCTGTAAAATAGATGGTAACAGCAATCAACACACAGCAAATAAAACTGCTTAAATAAACTGTCTGCTTCTGTAAAATAGATGGTGATAGCAATCAGCACACAGCAAATAAAACTACTTAAATAAACTGCTTCTGTAAAATAGATGGTAACAGCAATCAACACACAGCAAATAAAACTGCTTAAATAAACTGCTTCTGTAAAATAGATGGTGATAGCAATCAACACACAGCAAATAAAACTGCTTAAATAAACTGTCTGCTTCTGTAAAATAGATGGTAACAGCAATCAGCACACAGCAAATAAAACTGCTTAAATAAACTGTCTGTTTCTGTAAAATAGATGGTAACAGCAATCAACACACAGCAAATAAAACTGCTTAAATAAACTGCTTCTGTAAAATAGATGGTGATAGCAATCAACACACAGCAAATAAAACTGCTTAAATAAACTGCTTCTGTAAAATAGATGGTAACAGCAATCAACACACAGCAAATAAAACTGATTAAATAAACTGTTTCTGTAAAATAGATGGTAACAGCAATCAGCACACAGCAAATAAAACTGATTAAATAAACTGTCTGTTTCTGTAAAACAGATGGTAACAGCAATCAACACACAGCAAATAAAACTGCTTAAATAAACTGCTTCTGTAAAATAGATGGTAACAGCAATCAGCACACAGCAAATAAAACTACTTAAATAAACTGTCTGCTTCTGTAAAATAGATGGTAACAGCAATCAACACACAGCAAATAAAACTGCTTAAATAAACTGTTTCTGTAAAATAGATGGTAACAGCAATCAACACACAGCAAATAAAACTGCTTAAATAAACTGTCTGCTTCTGTAAAATAGATGGTGATAGCAATCAGCACACAGCAAATAAAACTACTTAAATAAACTGTCTGCTTCTGTAAAATAGATGGTAACAGCAATCAACACACAGCAAATAAAACTGATTAAATAAACTGTCTGCTTCTGTAAAATAGATGATAACAGCAATCAACACACATCAAATAAAACTGCTTAAATAAACTGTCTGTTTCTGTAAAATAGATGGTAACAGCAATCAACACACAGCAAATAAAACTGCTTAAATAAACTGTCTGCTTCTGTAAAATAGATGGTAACAGCAATCAACACACAGCAAATAAAACTGCTTAAATAAACTGTCTGTTTCTGTAAAATAGATGGTAACAGCAATCAGCACACAGCAAATAAAACTACTTAAATAAACTGTTTCTGTAAAATAGATGGTAACAGCAATCAGCACACAGCAAATAAAACTACTTAAATAAACTGTCTGCTTCTGTAAAATAGATGGTAACAGCAATCAACACACAGCAAATAAAACTGCTTAAATAAACTGTCTGCTTCTGTAAAATAGATGATAACAGCAATCAGCACACAGCAAATAAAACTACTTAAATAAACTGCTTCTGTAAAATAGATGGTAACAGCAATCAGCACACAGCAAATAAAACTACTTAAATAAACTGCTTCTGTAAAATAGATGGTAACAGCAATCAACACACAGCAAATAAAACTGCTTAAATAAACTGTCTGCTTCTGTAAAATAGATGGTGATAGCAATCAGCACACAGCAAATAAAACTACTTAAATAAACTGCTTCTGTAAAATAGATGGTAACAGCAATCAACACACAGCAAATAAAACTGCTTAAATAAACTGTCTGCTTCTGTAAAATAGATGGTAACAGCAATCAACACACAGCAAATAAAACTGCTTAAATAAACTGTCTGCTTCTGTAAAACAGATGGTAACAGCAATCAGCACACAGCAAATAAAACTACTTAAATAAACTGCTTCTGTAAAACAGATGGTAACAGCAATCAGCACACAGCAAATAAAACTGCTTAAATAAACTGTCTGCTTCTGTAAAATAGAGGGTGATAGCAATCAACACACAGCAAATAAAACTGCTTAAATAAACTGCTTCTGTAAAATAGATGGTGATAGCAATCAACACACAGCAAATAAAACTGCTTAAATAAACTGTCTGTTTCTGTAAAATAGATGGTAACAGCAATCAACACACAGCAAATAAAACTGCTTAAATAAACTGTCTGTTTCTGTAAAATAGATGGTGATAGCAATCAACACACAGCAAATAAAACTGCTTAAATAAACTGCTTCTGTAAAATAGATGGTGATAGCAATCAACACACAGCAAATAAAACTGCTTAAATAAACTGTCTGTTTCTGTAAAATAGATGGTAACAGCAATCAACACACAGCAAATAAAACTGATTAAATAAACTGTCTGTTTCTGTAAAATAGATGGTAACAGCAATCAACACACAGCAAATAAAACTGCTTAAATAAACTGTCTGCTTCTGTAAAATAGATGATAACAGCAATCAACACACAGCAAATAAAACTGATTAAATAAACTGTCTGTTTCTGTAAAATAGATGGTAACAGCAATCAACACACAGCAAATAAAACTGATTAAATAAACTGTCTGTTTCTGTAAAATAGATGATAACAGCAATCAACACACATCAAATAAAACTGCTTAAATAAACTGCTTCTGTAAAATAGATGGTAACAGCAATCAACACACAGCAAATAAAACTGCTTAAATAAACTGTCTGTTTCTGTAAAATAGATGGTAACAGCAATCAACACACAGCAAATAAAACTGCTTAAATAAACTGTCTGCTTCTGTAAAATAGATGATAACAGCAATCAACACACAGCAAATAAAACTGATTAAATAAACTGTCTGTTTCTGTAAAATAGATGGTAACAGCAATCAACACACAGCAAATAAAACTGCTTAAATAAACTGTCTGCTTCTGTAAAATAGATGGTAACAGCAATCAACACACAGCAAATAAAACTGATTAAATAAACTGTCTGTTTCTGTAAAATAGATGGTAACAGCAATCAGCACACAGCAAATAAAACTGATTAAATAAACTGTCTGTTTCTGTAAAATAGATGGTAACAGCAATCAACACACAGCAAATAAAACTGCTTAAATAAACTGTCTGCTTCTGTAAAATAGATGGTAACAGCAATCAACACACAGCAAATAAAACTGCTTAAATAAACTGCTTCTGTAAAATAGATGGTGATAGCAATCAACACACATCAAATAAAACTGCTTAAATAAACTGTCTGCCTTAAATAAAATAGATGATAACAGCAATCAACACACAGCAAATAAAACTGCTTAAATAAACTGTCTGCTTCTGTAAAATAGATGGTAACAGCAATCAGCACACAGCAAATAAAACTGCTTAAATAAACTGTCTGCTTCTGTAAAATAGATGGTAACAGCAATCAACACACAGCAAATAAAACTGCTTAAATAAACTGCTTCTGTAAAATAGATGGTGATAGCAATCAACACACAGCAAATAAAACTGCTTAAATAAACTGTCTGCTTCTGTAAAATAGATGATAACAGCAATCAGCACACAGCAAATAAAACTACTTAAATAAACTGTCTGCTTCTAGATGGTGATAGCAATCAACACACAGCAAATAAAACTGCTTAAATAAACTGTCTGCTTCTGTAAAATAGATGATAACAGCAATCAACACACAGCAAATAAAACTGATTAAATAAACTGTCTGTTTCTGTAAAATAGATGGTAACAGCAATCAACACACAGCAAATAAAACTGCTTAAATAAACTGTCTGCTTCTGTAAAATAGATGGTAACAGCAATCAACACACAGCAAATAAAACTGCTTAAATAAACTGCTTCTGTAAAATAGATGGTGATAGCAATCAACACACATCAAATAAAACTGCTTAAATAAACTGTCTGCCTTAAATAAAATAGATGATAACAGCAATCAACACACAGCAAATAAAACTGCTTAAATAAACTGTCTGCTTCTGTAAAATAGATGGTGATAGCAATCAACACACAGCAAATAAAACTGCTTAAATATACTGCTTCTGTAAAATAGATGGTGATAGCAATCAACACACAGCAAATAAAACTGCTTAAATAAACTGTCTGCTTCTGTAAAATAGATGGTAACAGCAATCAGCACACAGCAAATAAAACTGCTTAAATAAACTGTTTCTGTAAAATAGATGGTAACAGCAATCAACACACAGCAAATAAAACTGCTTAAATAAACTGTCTGCTTCTGTAAAATAGATGATAACAGCAATCAGCACACAGCAAATAAAACTGCTTAAATAAACTGTCTGCTTCTAGATGGTGATAGCAATCAACACACAGCAAATAAAACTGATTAAATAAACTGTCTGCTTCTGTAAAATAGATGGTAACAGCAATCAACACACAGCAAATAAAACTACTTAAATAAACTGTCTGCTTCTGTAAAATAGATGATAACAGCAATCAACACACAGCAAATAAAACTGCTTAAATAAACTGTCTGCCTCTAGATGGTGATAGCAATCAACACACAGCAAATACAACTGATTAAATAAACTGTCTGCTTCTGTAAAATAGATGGTAACAGCAATCAACACACAGCAAATAAAACTACTTAAATAAACTGTCTGCTTCTGTAAAATAGATGGTAACAGCAATCAACACACAGCAAATAAAACTGCTTAAATAAACTGTCTGCTTCTGTAAAATAGATGGTAACAGCAATCAACACACAGCAAATAAAACTGCTTAAATAAACTGTCTGCTTCTGTAAAATAGATGGTAACAGCAATCAGCACACAGCAAATAAAACTGCTTAAATAAACTGTCTGCTTCTGTAAAATAGATGGTGATAGCAATCAGCACACAGCAAATAAAACTGCTTAAATAAACTGTCTGCTTCTGTAAAATAGATGGTGATAGCAATCAACACACAGCAAATAAAACTGCTTAAATAAACTGCTTCTGTAAAATAGATGGTAACAGCAATCAGCACACAGCAAATAAAACTGCTTAAATAAACTGTCTGTTTCTGTAAAATAGATGGTAACAGCAATCAACACACAGCAAATAAAACTGATTAAATAAACTGTCTGTTTCTGTAAAATAGATGATAACAGCAATCAGCACACAGCAAATAAAACTACTTAAATAAACTGTCTGCTTCTGTAAAATAGATAACAGCAATCAACACACAGCAAATAAAACTGATTAAATAAACTGTCTGTTTCTGTAAAATAGATGATAACAGCAATCAGCACACAGCAAATAAAACTGCTTAAATAAACTGTCTGCTTCTGTAAAATAGATGGTAACAGCAATCAGCACACAGCAAATAAAACTGCTTAAATAAACTGTTTCTGTAAAATAGATGGTAACAGCAATCAACACACAGCAAATAAAACTGCTTAAATAAACTGTCTGCTTCTGTAAAATAGATGATAACAGCAATCAGCACACAGCAAATAAAACTGCTTAAATAAACTGTCTGCTTCTAGATGGTGATAGCAATCAACACACAGCAAATAAAACTGATTAAATAAACTGTCTGCTTCTGTAAAATAGATGGTAACAGCAATCAACACACAGCAAATAAAACTACTTAAATAAACTGTCTGCTTCTGTAAAATACATGATAACAGCAATCAACACACAGCAAATAAAACTGCTTAAATAAACTGTCTGCTTCTAGATGGTGATAGCAATCAACACACAGCAAATAAAACTGATTAAATAAACTGTCTGCTTCTGTAAAATAGATGGTGATAGCAATCAACACACAGCAAATAAAACTGCTTAAATAAACTGCTTCTGTAAAATAGATGGTGATAGCAATCAACACACAGCAAATAAAACTGCTTAAATAAACTGTCTGCTTCTGTAAAATAGATGGTAACAGCAATCAGCACACAGCAAATAAAACTGCTTAAATAAACTGTTTCTGTAAAATAGATGGTAACAGCAATCAACACACAGCAAATAAAACTGCTTAAATAAACTGTCTGCTTCTGTAAAATAGATGATAACAGCAATCAGCACACAGCAAATAAAACTGCTTAAATAAACTGTCTGCTTCTAGATGGTGATAGCAATCAACACACAGCAAATAAAACTGATTAAATAAACTGTCTGCTTCTGTAAAATAGATGGTAACAGCAATCAACACACAGCAAATAAAACTACTTAAATAAACTGTCTGCTTCTGTAAAATAGATGATAACAGCAATCAACACACAGCAAATAAAACTGCTTAAATAAACTGTCTGCTTCTAGATGGTGATAGCAATCAACACACAGCAAATAAAACTGATTAAATAAACTGTCTGCTTCTGTAAAATAGATGGTAACAGCAATCAACACACAGCAAATAAAACTACTTAAATAAACTGTCTGCTTCTGTAAAATAGATGGTAACAGCAATCAACACACAGCAAATAAAACTGCTTAAATAAACTGTCTGCTTCTGTAAAATAGATGGTAACAGCAATCAACACACAGCAAATAAAACTGCTTAAATAAACTGTCTGCTTCTGTAAAATAGATGGTAACAGCAATCAGCACACAGCAAATAAAACTGCTTAAATAAACTGTCTGCTTCTGTAAAATAGATGGTGATAGCAATCAGCACACAGCAAATAAAACTGCTTAAATAAACTGTCTGCTTCTGTAAAATAGATGGTGATAGCAATCAACACACAGCAAATAAAACTGCTTAAATAAACTGCTTCTGTAAAATAGATGGTAACAGCAATCAGCACACAGCAAATAAAACTGCTTAAATAAACTGTCTGTTTCTGTAAAATAGATGGTAACAGCAATCAACACACAGCAAATAAAACTGATTAAATAAACTGTCTGTTTCTGTAAAATAGATGATAACAGCAATCAGCACACAGCAAATAAAACTACTTAAATAAACTGTCTGCTTCTGTAAAATAGATAACAGCAATCAACACACAGCAAATAAAACTGATTAAATAAACTGTCTGTTTCTGTAAAATAGATGATAACAGCAATCAGCACACAGCAAATAAAACTGCTTAAATAAACTGTCTGCTTCTGTAAAATAGATGGTAACAGCAATCAGCACACAGCAAATAAAACTGATTAAATAAACTGTCTGCTTCTGTAAAATAGATGGTGATAGCAATCAACACACAGCAAATAAAACTGCTTAAATAAACTGTTTCTGTAAAATAGATGGTGATAGCAATCAACACACAGCAAATAAAACTGCTTAAATAAACTGCTTCTGTAAAATAGATGGTGATAGCAATCAACACACAGCAAATAAAACTGCTTAAATAAACTGTCTGCTTCTGTAAAATAGATGGTAACAGCAATCAGCACACAGCAAATAAAACTGCTTAAATAAACTGTTTCTGTAAAATAGATGGTAACAGCAATCAACACACAGCAAATAAAACTGCTTAAATAAACTGTCTGCTTCTGTAAAATAGATGATAACAGCAATCAGCACACAGCAAATAAAACTGCTTAAATAAACTGTCTGCTTCTAGATGGTGATAGCAATCAACACACAGCAAATAAAACTGATTAAATAAACTGTCTGCTTCTGTAAAATAGATGGTAACAGCAATCAACACACAGCAAATAAAACTACTTAAATAAACTGTCTGCTTCTGTAAAATAGATGATAACAGCAATCAACACACAGCAAATAAAACTGCTTAAATAAACTGTCTGCTTCTAGATGGTGATAGCAATCAACACACAGCAAATAAAACTGATTAAATAAACTGTCTGCTTCTGTAAAATAGATGGTAACAGCAATCAACACACAGCAAATAAAACTACTTAAATAAACTGTCTGCTTCTGTAAAATAGATGGTAACAGCAATCAACACACAGCAAATAAAACTGCTTAAATAAACTGTCTGCTTCTGTAAAATAGATGGTAACAGCAATCAACACACAGCAAATAAAACTGCTTAAATAAACTGTCTGCTTCTGTAAAATAGATGGTAACAGCAATCAGCACACAGCAAATAAAACTGCTTAAATAAACTGTCTGCTTCTGTAAAATAGATAACAGCAATCAACACACAGCAAATAAAACTGATTAAATAAACTGTCTGTTTCTGTAAAATAGATGATAACAGCAATCAGCACACAGCAAATAAAACTACTTAAATAAACTGTCTGCTTCTGTAAAATAGATAACAGCAATCAACACACAGCAAATAAAACTGATTAAATAAACTGTCTGTTTCTGTAAAATAGATGATAACAGCAATCAGCACACAGCAAATAAAACTGCTTAAATAAACTGTCTGCTTCTGTAAAATAGATGGTAACAGCAATCAGCACACAGCAAATAAAACTGATTAAATAAACTGTCTGTTTCTGTAAAATAGATGGTGATAGCAATCAACACACAGCAAATAAAACTGCTTAAATAAACTGGCTGCTTCTGTAAAATAGATGGTAACAGCAATCAACACACAGCAAATAAAATTGCTTAAATAAACTGTCTGCTTCTGTAAAATAGATGGTAACAGCAATCAGCACACAGCAAATAAAACTACTTAAATAAACTGTCTGCTTCTGTAAAATAGATGGTAACAGCAATCAACACACAGCAAATAAAACTGCTTAAATAAACTGTCTGCTTCTGTAAAACAGATGGTAACAGCAATCAACACACAGCAAATAAAACTGATTAAACAAACTGTCTGCTTCTGTAAAATAGATGGTAACAGCAATCAACACACAGCAAATAAAACTGATTAAATAAACTGTCTGCTTCTGTAAAATAGATGGTGACAGCAATCAGCACACAGCAAATAAAACTGATTAAATAAACTGTCTGTTTATGTAAAATAGATGGTAACAGCAATCAACACACAGCAAATAAAACTACTTAAATAAACTGTCTGCTTCTGTAAAATAGATGGTAACAGCAATCAACACACAGCAAATAAAACTGCTTAAATAAACTGGCTGCTTCTGTAAAATAGATGGTAACAGCAATCAACACACAGCAAATAAAACTGCTTAAATAAACTGCTTCTGTAAAATAGATGATAACAGCAATCAGCACACAGCAAATAAAACTACTTAAATAAACTGTCTGCTTCTGTAAAATAGATGGTAACAGCAATCAGCACACAGCAAATAAAACTACTTAAATAAACTGTCTGCTTCTGTAAAATAGATGGTAACAGCAATACACACACCAAATAAAACTGCTTAAATAAACTGTTTCTGTAAAATAGATGGTAACAGCAATCAACACACAGCAAATAAAACTGATTAAATAAACTGTCTGTTTCTGTAAAATAGATGGTAACAGCAATCAACACACAGCAAATAAAACTGCTTAAATAAACTGTCTGCTTCTGTAAAATAGATGGTGATAGCAATCAACACACAGCAAATAAAACTGCTTAAATAAACTGCTTCTGTAAAATAGATGGTGATAGCAATCAACACACAGCAAATAAAACTGATTAAATAAACTGTCTGTTTCTGTAAAATAGATGGTAACAGCAATCAACACACAGCAAATAAAACTGCTTAAATAAACTGTCTGCTTCTGTAAAATAGATGGTAACAGCAATCAGCACACAGCAAATAAAACTGCTTAAATAAACTGTTTCTGTAAAATAGATGGTAACAGCAATCAACACACAGCAAATAAAACTGATTAAATAAACTGTCTGTTTCTGTAAAATAGATGGTAACAGCAATCAACACACAGCAAATAAAACTGCTTAAATAAACTGTCTGCTTCTGTAAAATAGATGGTGATAGCAATCAACACACATCAAATAAAACTGCTTAAATAAACTGTCTGCCTTAAATAAAATAGATGGTAACAGCAATCAACACACAGCAAATAAAACTGCTTAAATAAACTGTCTGCTTCTGTAAAATAGATGGTAACAGCAATCAACACACAGCAAATAAAACTGCTTAAATAAACTGTCTGCTTCTGTAAAATAGATGGTGATAGCAATCAACACACAGCAAATAAAACTGCTTAAATAAACTGTTTCTGTAAAATAGATGGTAACAGCAATCAACACACAGCAAATAAAACTGATTAAATAAACTGTCTGTTTCTGTAAAATAGATGGTAACAGCAATCAACACACAGCAAATAAAACTGCTTAAATAAACTGTCTGCTTCTGTAAAATAGATGGTGATAGCAATCAACACACATCAAATAAAACTGCTTAAATAAACTGTTTCTGTAAAATAGATGGTAACAGCAATCAACACACAGCAAATAAAACTGATTAAATAAACTGTCTGTTTCTGTAAAATAGATGGTAACAGCAATCAACACACAGCAAATAAAACTGCTTAAATAAACTGTCTGCTTCTGTAAAATAGATGGTGATAGCAATCAACACACATCAAATAAAACTGCTTAAATAAACTGTCTGCCTTAAATAAAATAGATGGTAACAGCAATCAACACACAGCAAATAAAACTGCTTAAATAAACTGTCTGCTTCTGTAAAATAGATGGTGATAGCAATCAACACACAGCAAATAAAACTGCTTAAATAAACTGCTTCTGTAAAATAGATGGTGATAGCAATCAACACACAGCAAATAAAACTGCTTAAATAAACTGCTTCTGTAAAATAGATGGTGATAGCAATCAACACACATCAAATAAAACTGCTTAAATAAACTGTCTGCCTTAAATAAAATAGATGGTAACAGCAATCAACACACAGCAAATAAAACTGCTTAAATAAACTGCTTCTGTAAAATAGATGGTAACAGCAATCAGCACACAGCAAATAAAACTGCTTAAATAAACTGTCTGCTTCTGTAAAATAGATGGTAACAGCAATCAACACACAGCAAATAAAACTACTTAAATAAACTGTCTGCTTCTGTAAAATAGATGGTAACAGCAATCAACACACAGCAAATAAAACTGCTTAAATAAACTGTCTGCTTCTGTAAAATAGATGATAACAGCAATCAGCACACAGCAAATAAAACTACTTAAATAAACTGTCTGCTTCTGTAAAATAGATGGTAACAGCAATCAACACACAGCAAATAAAACTGCTTAAATAAACTGGCTGCTTCTGTAAAATAGATGGTAACAGCAATCAACACACAGCAAATAAAACTGCTTAAATAAACTGCTTCTGTAAAATAGATGATAACAGCAATCAGCACACAGCAAATAAAACTACTTAAATAAACTGTCTGCTTCTGTAAAATAGATGGTAACAGCAATCAACACACAGCAAATAAAACTGCTTAAATAAACTGGCTGCTTCTGTAAAATAGATGGTAACAGCAATCAGCACACAGCAAATAAAACTGCTTAAATAAACTGTTTCTGTAAAATAGATGGTAACAGCAATCAACACACAGCAAATAAAACTGATTAAATAAACTGTCTGTTTCTGTAAAATAGATGGTAACAGCAATCAACACACAGCAAATAAAACTGCTTAAATAAACTGTCTGCTTCTGTAAAATAGATGGTGATAGCAATCAAAACACATCAAATAAAACTGCTTAAATAAACTGTCTGCCTTAAATAAAATAGATGGTAACAGCAATCAACACACAGCAAATAAAACTGCTTAAATAAACTGTCTGCTTCTGTAAAATAGATGGTGATAGCAATCAACACACAGCAAATAAAACTGCTTAAATAAACTGCTTCTGTAAAATAGATGGTGATAGCAATCAACACACAGCAAATAAAACTGCTTAAATAAACTGCTTCTGTAAAATAGATGGTGATAGCAATCAACACACAGCAAATAAAACTGCTTAAATAAACTGTCTGCTTCTGTAAAATAGATGGTAACAGCAATCAACACACAGCAAATAAAACTACTTAAATAAACTGTCTGCTTCTGTAAAATAGATGGTAACAGCAATCAACACACAGCAAATAAAACTGCTTAAATAAACTGTCTGCTTCTGTAAAATAGATGGTAACAGCAATCAACACACAGCAAATAAAACTGCTTAAATAAACTGTCTGCTTCTGTAAAATAGATGATAACAGCAATCAACACACAGCAAATAAAACTGCTTAAATAAACTGGCTGCTTCTGTAAAATAGATGGTAACAGCAATCAACACACAGCAAATAAAACTACTTAAATAAACTGTCTGCTTCTGTAAAATAGATGGTAACAGCAATCAACACACAGCAAATAAAACTGCTTAAATAAACTGGCTGCTTCTGTAAAATAGATGGTAACAGCAATCAACACACAGCAAATAAAACTGCTTAAATAAACTGCTTCTGTAAAATAGATGATAACAGCAATCAGCACACAGCAAATAAAACTACTTAAATAAACTGTCTGCTTCTGTAAAATAGATGGTAACAGCAATCAACACACAGCAAATAAAACTGATTAAATAAACTGTCTGTTTCTGTAAAATAGATGGTAACAGCAATCAACACACAGCAAATAAAACTGCTTAAATAAACTGTCTGCTTCTGTAAAATAGATGGTGATAGCAATCAACACACATCAAATAAAACTGCTTAAATAAACTGTCTGCCTTAAATAAAATAGATGATAACAGCAATCAACACACAGCAAATAAAACTGCTTAAATAAACTGTCTGCTTCTGTAAAATAGATGGTGATAGCAATCAACACACAGCAAATAAAACTGCTTAAATAAACTGTCTGCTTCTGTAAAATAGATGGTAACAGCAATCAACACACAGCAAATAAAACTGATTAAATAAACTGTCTGCCTTAAATAAAATAGATGGTAACAGCAATCAACACACAGCAAATAAAACTGCTTAAATAAACTGTCTGCTTCTGTAAAATAGATGGTGATAGCAATCAACACACAGCAAATAAAACTGCTTAAATAAACTGTCTGCCTTAAATAAAATAGATGGTAACAGCAATCAACACACAGCAAATAAAACTGCTTAAATAAACTGTCTGCTTCTGTAAAATAGATGGTGATAGCAATCAACACACAGCAAATAAAACTGCTTAAATAAACTGCTTCTGTAAAATAGATGGTGATAGCAATCAACACACAGCAAATAAAACTGCTTAAATAAACTGTCTGCTTCTGTAAAATAGATGGTAACAGCAATCAACACACAGCAAATAAAACTGCTTAAATAAACTGTTTCTGTAAAATAGATGGTGATAGCAATCAACACACAGCAAATAAAACTACTTAAATAAACTGTCTGCTTCTGTAAAATAGATGGTAACAGCAATCAGCACACAGCAAATAAAACTGCTTAAATAAACTGCTTCTGTAAAATAGATGGTAACAGCAATCAACACACAGCAAATAAAACTGATTAAATAAACTGTCTGTTTCTGTAAAATAGATGGTAACAGCAATCAACACACAGCAAATAAAACTGCTTAAATAAACTGTCTGCTTCTGTAAAATAGATGGTAACAGCAATCAACACACAGCAAATAAAACTGATTAAATAAACTGTCTGTTTCTGTAAAATAGATGGTAACAGCAATCAACACACAGCAAATAAAACTGCTTAAATAAACTGTCTGCTTCTGTAAAACAGATGGTAACAGCAATCAGCACACAGCAAATAAAACTACTTAAATAAACTGCTTCTGTAAAACAGATGGTAACAGCAATCAGCACACAGCAAATAAAACTGCTTAAATAAACTGTCTGCTTCTGTAAAATAGAGGGTGATAGCAATCAACACACAGCAAATAAAACTGCTTAAATAAACTGCTTCTGTAAAATAGATGGTGATAGCAATCAACACACAGCAAATAAAACTGCTTAAATAAACTGTCTGCTTCTGTAAAATAGATGGTGATAGCAATCAACACACAGCAAATAAAACTGCTTAAATAAACTGCTTCTGTAAAATAGATGGTGATAGCAATCAACACACAGCAAATAAAACTGCTTAAATAAACTGTCTGTTTCTGTAAAATAGATGGTAACAGCAATCAACACACAGCAAATAAAACTGATTAAATAAACTGTCTGTTTCTGTAAAATAGATGGTAACAGCAATCAACACACAGCAAATAAAACTGCTTAAATAAACTGTCTGCTTCTGTAAAATAGATGATAACAGCAATCAACACACAGCAAATAAAACTGATTAAATAAACTGTCTGTTTCTGTAAAATAGATGGTAACAGCAATCAACACACAGCAAATAAAACTGATTAAATAAACTGTCTGTTTCTGTAAAATAGATGATAACAGCAATCAACACACATCAAATAAAACTGCTTAAATAAACTGCTTCTGTAAAATAGATGGTAACAGCAATCAACACACAGCAAATAAAACTGCTTAAATAAACTGTCTGTTTCTGTAAAATAGATGGTAACAGCAATCAACACACAGCAAATAAAACTGCTTAAATAAACTGTCTGCTTCTGTAAAATAGATGATAACAGCAATCAACACACAGCAAATAAAACTGATTAAATAAACTGTCTGTTTCTGTAAAATAGATGGTAACAGCAATCAACACACAGCAAATAAAACTGCTTAAATAAACTGTCTGCTTCTGTAAAATAGATGGTAACAGCAATCAACACACAGCAAATAAAACTGCTTAAATAAACTGCTTCTGTAAAATAGATGGTGATAGCAATCAACACACATCAAATAAAACTGCTTAAATAAACTGTCTGCCTTAAATAAAATAGATGATAACAGCAATCAACACACAGCAAATAAAACTGCTTAAATAAACTGTCTGCTTCTGTAAAATAGATGGTGATAGCAATCAACACACAGCAAATAAAACTGCTTAAATAAACTGCTTCTGTAAAATAGATGGTGATAGCAATCAACACACAGCAAATAAAACTGCTTAAATAAACTGTCTGCTTCTGTAAAATAGATGATAACAGCAATCAGCACACAGCAAATAAAACTACTTAAATAAACTGTCTGCTTCTGTAAAATAGATGGTAACAGCAATCAGCACACAGCAAATAAAACTGCTTAAATAAACTGTTTCTGTAAAATAGATGGTAACAGCAATCAACACACAGCAAATAAAACTGCTTAAATAAACTGTCTGCTTCTGTAAAATAGATGATAACAGCAATCAGCACACAGCAAATAAAACTGCTTAAATAAACTGTCTGCTTCTAGATGGTGATAGCAATCAACACACAGCAAATAAAACTGATTAAATAAACTGTCTGCTTCTGTAAAATAGATGGTAACAGCAATCAACACACAGCAAATAAAACTACTTAAATAAACTGTCTGCTTCTGTAAAATAGATGATAACAGCAATCAACACACAGCAAATAAAACTGCTTAAATAAACTGTCTGCTTCTAGATGGTGATAGCAATCAACACACAGCAAATAAAACTGATTAAATAAACTGTCTGCTTCTGTAAAATAGATGGTAACAGCAATCAACACACAGCAAATAAAACTACTTAAATAAACTGTCTGCTTCTGTAAAATAGATGGTAACAGCAATCAACACACAGCAAATAAAACTGCTTAAATAAACTGTCTGCTTCTGTAAAATAGATGGTAACAGCAATCAGCACACAGCAAATAAAACTGCTTAAATAAACTGTCTGCTTCTGTAAAATAGATAACAGCAATCAACACACAGCAAATAAAACTGATTAAATAAACTGTCTGTTTCTGTAAAATAGATGATAACAGCAATCAGCACACAGCAAATAAAACTGCTTAAATAAACTGTCTGCTTCTGTAAAATAGATGGTAACAGCAATCAGCACACAGCAAATAAAACTGATTAAATAAACTGTCTGTTTCTGTAAAATAGATGGTAACAGCAATCAACACACAGCAAATAAAACTACTTAAATAAACTGTCTGCTTCTGTAAAATAGATGGTAACAGCAATCAACACACAGCAAATAAAACTGCTTAAATAAACTGGCTGCTTCTGTAAAATAGATGGTAACAGCAATCAACACACAGCAAATAAAACTGCTTAAATAAACTGTCTGCTTCTGTAAAATAGATGGTAACAGCAATCAGCACACAGCAAATAAAACTGCTTAAATAAACTGTCTGCTTCTGTAAAACAGATGGTAACAGCAATCAACACACAGCAAATAAAACTGATTAAATAAACTGTCTGCTTCTGTAAAATAGATGGTGACAGCAATCAACACACAGCAAATAAAACTACTTAAATAAACTGTCTGCTTCTGTAAAATAGATGGTAACAGCAATCAACACACAGCAAATAAAACTGCTTAAATAAACTGGCTGCTTCTGTAAAATAGATGGTAACAGCAATCAACACACAGCAAATAAAACTGCTTAAATAAACTGCTTCTGTAAAATAGATGATAACAGCAATCAGCACACAGCAAATAAAACTGCTTAAATAAACTGCTTCTGTAAAATAGATGGTGATAGCAATCAACACACAGCAAATAAAACTGATTAAATAAACTGTCTGTTTCTGTAAAATAGATGGTAACAGCAATCAACACACAGCAAATAAAACTGCTTAAATAAACTGTCTGCTTCTGTAAAATAGATGGTAACAGCAATCAACACACAGCAAATAAAACTGCTTAAATAAACTGTCTGCTTCTGTAAAATAGATGATAACAGCAATCAACACACAGCAAATAAAACTGATTAAATAAACTGTCTGCTTCTGTAAAACAGATGGTAACAGCAATCAGCACACAGCAAATAAAACTACTTAAATAAACTGCTTCTGTAAAACAGATGGTAACAGCAATCAGCACACAGCAAATAAAACTGCTTAAATAAACTGGCTGCTTCTGTAAAATAGATGGTAACAGCAATCAGCACACAGCAAATAAAACTGCTTAAATAAACTGTTTCTGTAAAATAGATGGTAACAGCAATCAACACACAGCAAATAAAACTGCTTAAATAAACTGGCTGCTTCTGTAAAATAGATGGTAACAGCAATCAGCACACAGCAAATAAAACTGCTTAAATAAACTGTTTCTGTAAAATAGATGGTAACAGCAATCAACACACAGCAAATAAAACTGATTAAATAAACTGTCTGTTTCTGTAAAATAGATGGTAACAGCAATCAACACACAGCAAATAAAACTGCTTAAATAAACTGTCTGCTTCTGTAAAATAGATGGTGATAGCAATCAACACACATCAAATAAAACTGCTTAAATAAACTGTCTGCCTTAAATAAAATAGATGGTAACAGCAATCAACACACAGCAAATAAAACTGCTTAAATAAACTGTCTGCTTCTGTAAAATAGATGGTGATAGCAATCAACACACAGCAAATAAAACTGCTTAAATAAACTGTTTCTGTAAAATAGATGGTAACAGCAATCAACACACAGCAAATAAAACTGATTAAATAAACTGTCTGTTTCTGTAAAATAGATGGTAACAGCAATCAACACACAGCAAATAAAACTGCTTAAATAAACTGTCTGCTTCTGTAAAATAGATGGTGACAGCAATCAGCACACAGCAAATAAAACTGATTAGATAAACTGTCTGTTTCTGTAAAATAGATGGTAACAGCAATCAACACACAGCAAATAAAACTGATTAAATAAACTGTCTGTTTCTGTAAAATAGATGATAACAGCAATCAACACACATCAAATAAAACTGCTTAAATAAACTGTTTCTGTAAAATAGATGGTAACAGCAATCAACACACAGCAAATAAAACAGATTAAATAAACTGTCTGTTTCTGTAAAATAGATGGTAACAGCAATCAACACACAGCAAATAAAACTGCTTAAATAAACTGTCTGCTTCTGTAAAATAGATGGTGATAGCAATCAACACACATCAAATAAAACTGCTTAAATAAACTGTCTGCCTTAAATAAAATAGATGGTAACAGCAATCAACACACAGCAAATAAAACTGCTTAAATAAACTGTCTGCTTCTGTAAAATAGATGGTGATAGCAATCAACACACAGCAAATAAAACTGCTTAAATAAACTGCTTCTGTAAAATAGATGGTGATAGCAATCAACACACAGCAAATAAAACTGCTTAAATAAACTGTCTGCTTCTGTAAAATAGATGGTAACAGCAATCAACACACAGCAAATAAAACTACTTAAATAAACTGTCTGCTTCTGTAAAATAGATGGTAACAGCAATCAACACACAGCAAATAAAACTGCTTAAATAAACTGTCTGCTTCTGTAAAATAGATGGTAACAGCAATCAACACACAGCAAATAAAACTGCTTAAATAAACTGTCTGCTTCTGTAAAATAGATGATAACAGCAATCAGCACACAGCAAATAAAACTACTTAAATAAACTGTCTGCTTCTGTAAAATAGATGGTAACAGCAATCAACACACAGCAAATAAAACTGCTTAAATAAACTGGCTGCTTCTGTAAAATAGATGGTAACAGCAATCAACACACAGCAAATAAAACTGCTTAAATAAACTGCTTCTGTAAAATAGATGATAACAGCAATCAGCACACAGCAAATAAAACTACTTAAATAAACTGTCTGCTTCTGTAAAATAGATGGTAACAGCAATCAACACACAGCAAATAAAACTGCTTAAATAAACTGGCTGCTTCTGTAAAATAGATGGTAACAGCAATCAGCACACAGCAAATAAAACTGCTTAAATAAACTGTTTCTGTAAAATAGATGGTAACAGCAATCAACAGACAGCAAATAAAACTGATTAAATAAACTGTCTGTTTCTGTAAAATAGATGGTAACAGCAATCAACACACAGCAAATAAAACTGCTTAAATAAACTGTCTGCTTCTGTAAAATAGATGGTGATAGCAATCAACACACATCAAATAAAACTGCTTAAATAAACTGTCTGCCTTAAATAAAATAGATGGTAACAGCAATCAACACACAGCAAATAAAACTGCTTAAATAAACTGCTTCTGTAAAATAGATGGTGATAGCAATCAACACACAGCAAATAAAACTGCTTAAATAAACTGTCTGCTTCTGTAAAATAGATGGTAACAGCAATCAACACACAGCAAATAAAACTACTTAAATAAACTGTCTGCTTCTGTAAAATAGATGGTAACAGCAATCAACACACAGCAAATAAAACTGCTTAAATAAACTGTCTGCTTCTGTAAAATAGATGGTAACAGCAATCAACACACAGCAAATAAAACTGCTTAAATAAACTGTCTGCTTCTGTAAAATAGATGATAACAGCAATCAACACACAGCAAATAAAACTGCTTAAATAAACTGGCTGCTTCTGTAAAATAGATGGTAACAGCAATCAACACACAGCAAATAAAACTGCTTAAATAAACTGCTTCTGTAAAATAGATGATAACAGCAATCAGCACACAGCAAATAAAACTACTTAAATAAACTGTCTGCTTCTGTAAAATAGATGATAACAGCAATCAACACACAGCAAATAAAACTGATTAAATAAACTGTCTGTTTCTGTAAAATAGATGGTAACAGCAATCAACACACAGCAAATAAAACTGCTTAAATAAACTGTCTGCTTCTGTAAAATAGATGGTGATAGCAATCAACACACATCAAATAAAACTGCTTAAATAAACTGTCTGCCTTAAATAAAATAGATGATAACAGCAATCAACACACAGCAAATAAAACTGCTTAAATAAACTGTCTGCTTCTGTAAAATAGATGGTGATAGCAATCAACACACAGCAAATAAAACTGCTTAAATAAACTGTCTGCTTCTGTAAAATAGATGGTAACAGCAATCAACACACAGCAAATAAAACTGATTAAATAAACTGTATGCTTCTGTAAAATAGATGGTGATAGCAATCAACACACATCAAATAAAACTGCTTAAATAAACTGTCTGCCTTAAATAAAATAGATGGTAACAGCAATCAACACACAGCAAATAAAACTGCTTAAATAAACTGTCTGCTTCTGTAAAATAGATGGTAACAGCAATCAACACACAGCAAATAAAACTACTTAAATAAACTGTCTGCTTCTGTAAAATAGAGGGTGATAGCAATCAACACACAGCAAATAAAACTGCTTAAATAAACTGCTTCTGTAAAATAGATGGTGATAGCAATCAACACACAGCAAATAAAACTGCTTAAATAAACTGTCTGCTTCTGTAAAATAGATGATAACAGCAATCAACACACAGCAAATAAAACTACTTAAATAAACTGTCTGCTTCTGTAAAATAGATGGTAACAGCAATCAACACACAGCAAATAAAACTGCTTAAATAAACTGTCTGCTTCTGTAAAATAGATGGTAACAGCAATCAACACACAGCAAATAAAACTACTTAAATAAACTGTCTGCTTCTGTAAAATAGATGGTAACAGCAATCAACACACAGCAAATAAAACTGCTTAAATAAACTGTCTGCTTCTGTAAAATAGATGGTGATAGCAATCAACACACAGCAAATAAAACTGCTTAAATAAACTGTCTGCCTTAAATAAAATAGATGGTAACAGCAATCAACACACAGCAAATAAAACTGCTTAAATAAACTGTCTGCTTCTGTAAATAGATGGTAACAGCAATCAACACACAGCAAATAAAACTGATTAAATAAACTGTATGCTTCTGTAAAATAGATGGTGATAGCAATCAACACACATCAAATAAAACTGCTTAAATAAACTGTCTGCCTTAAATAAAATAGATGGTAACAGCAATCAACACACAGCAAATAAAACTGCTTAAATAAACTGTCTGCTTCTGTAAAATAGATGGTGATAGCAATCAACACACAGCAAATAAAACTGCTTAAATAAACTGCTTCTGTAAAATAGATGGTGATAGCAATCAACACACAGCAAATAAAACTGCTTAAATAAACTGCTTCTGTAAAATAGATGATAACAGCAATCAGCACACAGCAAATAAAACTACTTAAATAAACTGTCTGCTTCTGTAAAATAGATGGTGATAGCAATCAACACACAGCAAATAAAACTGCTTAAATAAACTGTCTGTTTCTGTAAAATAGATGGTAACAGCAATCAGCACACAGCAAATAAAACTGCTTAAATAAACTGTCTGCTTCTGTAAAATAGATGGTAACAGCAATCAGCACACAGCAAATAAAACTGCTTAAATAAACTGTCTGCTTCTGTAAAATAGATGATAACAGCAATCAGCACACAGCAAATAAAACTACTTAAATAAACTGTCTGCTTCTAGATGGTGATAGCAATCAACACACAGCAAATAAAACTGCTTAAATAAACTGTTTCTGTAAAATAGATGGTAACAGCAATCAGCACACAGCAAATAAAACTGCTTAAATAAACTGTCTGCTTCTGTAAAATAGATGATAACAGCAATCAGCACACAGCAAATAAAACTACTTAAATAAACTGTCTGCTTCTGTAAAATAGATGGTAACAGCAATCAGCACACAGCAAATAAAACTGCTTAAATAAACTGTTTCTGTAAAATAGATGGTGATAGCAATCAACACACAGCAAATAAAACTGCTTAAATAAACTGTCTGCTTCTGTAAAATAGATGGTAACAGCAATCAGCACACAGCAAATAAAACTGCTTAAATAAACTGCTTCTGTAAAATAGATGATAACAGCAATCAACACACAGCAAATAAAACTGCTTAAATAAACTGCTTCTGTAAAATAGATGGTGATAGCAATCAACACACAGCAAATAAAACTGCTTAAATAAACTGTCTGCTTCTGTAAAATAGATGGTAACAGCAATCAGCACACAGCAAATAAAACTGCTTAAATAAACTGTCTGTTTCTGTAAAATAGATGGTAACAGCAATCAACACACAGCAAATAAAACTGCTTAAATAAACTGCTTCTGTAAAATAGATGGTAACAGCAATCAACACACAGCAAATAAAACTGCTTAAATAAACTGTTTCTGTAAAATAGATGGTAACAGCAATCAGCACACAGCAAATAAAACTGCTTAAATAAACTGTCTGCTTCTGTAAAATAGATGATAACAGCAATCAACACACAGCAAATAAAACTGCTTAAATAAACTGTCTGCTTCTGTAAAATAGATGGTAACAGCAATCAGCACACAGCAAATAAAACTGCTTAAATAAACTGTCTGTTTCTGTAAAATAGATGGTAACAGCAATCAGCACACAGCAAATAAAACTGATTAAATAAACTGTCTGTTTCTGTAAAATAGATGGTAACAGCAATCAGCACACAGCAAATAAAACTGCTTAAATAAACTGTCTGTTTCTGTAAAATAGATGGTAACAGCAATCAACACACAGCAAATAAAACTGCTAAAATAAACTGTCTGCTTCTGTAAAATAGATGATAACAGCAATCAACACACAGCAAATAAAACTGCTTAAATAAACTGCTTCTGTAAAATAGATGGTAACAGCAATCAACACACAGCAAATAAAACTGCTTAAATAAACTGTCTGCTTCTGTAAATAGATGGTAACAGCAATCAGCACACAGCAAATAAAACTGCTTAAATAAACTGTCTGCTTCTGTAAAATAGATGGTAACAGCAATCAACACACAGCAAATAAAACTGCTTAAATAAACTGTCTGCTTCTGTAAAATAGATGGTAACAGCAATCAACACACAGCAAATAAAACTGCTTAAATAAACTGCTTCTGTAAAATAGATGGTAACAGCAATCAACACACAGCAAATAAAACTGCTTAAATAAACTGTCTGTTTCTGTAAAATAGATGGTGATAGCAATCAGCACACATCAAATAAAACTGCTTAAATAAACTGCTTCTGTAAAATAGATGGTGATAGCAATCAACACACAGCAAATAAAACTGCTTAAATAAACTGTCTGCTTCTGTAAAATAGATGATAACAGCAATCAGCACACAGCAAATAAAACTGCTTAAATAAACTGTCTGCTTCTGTAAAATAGATGGTAACAGCAATCAGCACACAGCAAATAAAACTGCTTAAATAAACTGTCTGCTTCTGTAAAATAGATGGTAACAGCAATCAACACACAGCAAATAAAACTGCTTAAATAAACTGTCTGCTTCTGTAAAATAGATGGTAACAGCAATCAACACACAGCAAATAAAACTGCTTAAATAAACTGTCTGCTTCTGTAAAATAGATGGTAACAGCAATCAACACACAGCAAATAAAACTGATTAAATAAACTGTCTGTTTCTGTAAAATAGATGGTAACAGCAATCAGCACACAGCAAATAAAACTGCTTAAATAAACTGTTTCTGTAAAATAGATGGTAACAGCAATCAGCACACAGCAAATAAAACTGATTAAATAAACTGTCTGTTTCTGTAAAATAGATGGTAACAGCAATCAGCACACAGCAAATAAAACTGATTAAATAAACTGTCTGCTTCTGTAAAATAGATGGTAACAGCAATCAACACACAGCAAATAAAACTGCTTAAATAAACTGTTTCTGTAAAATAGATGGTAACAGCAATCAGCACACAGCAAATAAAACTACTTAAATAAACTGTCTGCTTCTGTAAAATAGATGGTAACAGCAATCAACACACAGCAAATAAAACTGCTTAAATAAACTGTCTGCTTCTGTAAAATAGATGGTAACAGCAATCAGCACACAGCAAATAAAACTACTTAAATAAACTGCTTCTGTAAAATAGATGGTAACAGCAATCAACACACAGCAAATAAAACTGCTTAAATAAACTGCTTCTGTAAAATAGATGGTGATAGCAATCAACACACAGCAAATAAAACTGCTTAAATAAACTGTCTGCTTCTGTAAAATAGATGGTAACAGCAATCAACACACAGCAAATAAAACTGCTTAAATAAACTGCTTCTGTAAAATAGATGGTGATAGCAATCAGCACACATCAAATAAAACTGCTTAAATAAACTGCTTCTGTAAAATAGATGGTGATAGCAATCAACACACAGCAAATAAAACTGCTTAAATAAACTGTCTGCTTCTGTAAAATAGATGATAACAGCAATCAGCACACAGCAAATAAAACTGCTTAAATAAACTGTCTGCTTCTGTAAAATAGATGGTAACAGCAATCAGCACACAGCAAATAAAACTGCTTAAATAAACTGTCTGCTTCTGTAAAATAGATGGTAACAGCAATCAACACACAGCAAATAAAACTGCTTAAATAAACTGTCTGCTTCTGTAAAATAGATGGTAACAGCAATCAACACACAGCAAATAAAACTGCTTAAATAAACTGTCTGCTTCTGTAAAATAGATGGTAACAGCAATCAACACACAGCAAATAAAACTGATTAAATAAACTGTCTGTTTCTGTAAAATAGATGGTAACAGCAATCAGCACACAGCAAATAAAACTGCTTAAATAAACTGTTTCTGTAAAATAGATGGTAACAGCAATCAGCACACAGCAAATAAAACTGATTAAATAAACTGTCTGTTTCTGTAAAATAGATGGTAACAGCAATCAGCACACAGCAAATAAAACTGCTTAAATAAACTGTCTGCTTCTGTAAAATAGATGATAACAGCAATCAACACACAGCAAATAAAACTGATTAAATAAACTGTCTGTTTCTGTAAAATAGATGGTAACAGCAATCAACACACAGCAAATAAAACTGCTTAAATAAACTGTCTGCTTCTGTAAAATAGATGGTAACAGCAATCAACACACAGCAAATAAAACTGCTTAAATAAACTGTTTCTGTAAAATAGATGGTAACAGCAATCAGCACACAGCAAATAAAACTACTTAAATAAACTGTCTGCTTCTGTAAAATAGATGGTAACAGCAATCAACACACAGCAAATAAAACTGCTTAAATAAACTGTCTGCTTCTGTAAAATAGATGGTAACAGCAATCAGCACACAGCAAATAAAACTACTTAAATAAACTGCTTCTGTAAAATAGATGGTAACAGCAATCAACACACAGCAAATAAAACTGCTTAAATAAACTGCTTCTGTAAAATAGATGGTGATAGCAATCAACACACAGCAAATAAAACTGCTTAAATAAACTGTCTGCTTCTGTAAAATAGATGGTAACAGCAATCAACACACAGCAAATAAAACTGCTTAAATAAACTGCTTCTGTAAAATAGATGGTAACAGCAATCAACACACAGCAAATAAAACTGCTTAAATAAACTGTCTGCTTCTGTAAAATAGATGGTAACAGCAATCAGCACACAGCAAATAAAACTACTTAAATAAACTGCTTCTGTAAAATAGATGGTAACAGCAATCAACACACAGCAAATAAAACTGCTTAAATAAACTGCTTCTGTAAAATAGATGGTGATAGCAATCAACACACAGCAAATAAAACTGCTTAAATAAACTGTCTGCTTCTGTAAAATAGATGGTAACAGCAATCAGCACACAGCAAATAAAAATAGATGGTGACAGCAATCAATATCAAATATAACTTAGAGTAGCCATAGAGCAGCGGAGCACACACACTAAACTGTCTGCTTAGTACACACACCTTTTGGGGCAGCAGCAATATCATATGCTGCTGTGTATTCACACATACGAAGAACGGATGGAGTGGCCAGAATTAACGAACCACTGCACTATCTGCAAGCTCTGAGCAGACTGCTACAAATAACTGCCAGAATTAATGAACTTCCACTGAGTAAACTGACAGAAAAGCTGCTGGCTACAAATAAATAAACACCAGAATTAGCAAACCTACACTGAGCGGACTGATAGGAAAAACTGCTGCCTGGAAATAACTGCCAGAATTCACAAACCTCCACTGAGTGGACTGACAGCAAATAACTGCCAGAATTAATGATCCACTGTCTGCAAGCTCTGAGCAGACACAAATAACGAACCATACGCGCACACACACACACACACACTCACACACACACACACACACACACACACACACACACACACACACACACACACACACACACACCGAGCTCAGTAGACTGACAGCAAAGCTGAGAAAACTGCTTTTGTATTAACCTCCTTGCTCAACGATTTGTGGAATTTATAAACACTAATGCCCTGGATCAACTTGTCAACACCCCCACCAGAGGCAAAAATAATCTGGATCTGGTCATTGCCAACATGAGTGACAGGTGCTCATTGCCTGAGATCAACTCTTTGCTTGTTAGATCAGACCATAAACTAATCACTGTAGATATCCACAACCCGACCTCACCCCTACACAAAGAAACCATCGTAAAAAACTTTTCCAAAGTGAACTTCACGCTACTCAAAAACTGAGGTGACTAACTTTGTGACACCCCTGCAGATGGATAACACAGTCAGTACAGTCACGACTGCTGAATCCTACACAAATGCACTCTACAAGCACCTGCATGAGTGCATGGATCATGCCATCCCCAACAAAACCAATATGCTATCCTCCAAAAAAGGAAGCCGATCTGGTGGTCCCCTGTCATTAACAAACTCTACAACAGAAGAAAGAAACTGTTGAAAAAGAGAGTAAAAATCCAAGTATGGAGGAACTCTTTGTCGGGCCTCAGTAAGAAACTAAGATCTCTCATAAAGTCCTCCAAACCTAATTTTGAAAGAAAAATTGCCATGGATTCCAAAGACAACCACAAGGCATTCTTTAGCTATGTCAAGAATCTTCATGGCAACACCCAGATCTGCACCGAGCTACAACAAAACAGCACAAAATATACAGAGCCAACTGATATTGACAACATATTGGCAGATAGGTTAAGTGCAAACTTTACTCCCTCCTCACCCCCCCCCAAAGGCCCTATAACTATACCAAATGGTTGTAGAGCCCCGACATTGGTAACTCCAAACTCTGGATGCTACCCAGTTCAGATTTGTAAAAGGTAGGTCATGCCTCCTAAACCTGGTAGACTTCTTTGAAACAGTTACTAAGGCCATAGACGAGGGCAAGGTGGACCTCGCTAAAGCCTTTGACACTATCCCTCATTCAGGAATTATAGATAAACTCATCAACCGTAACATAAATGGGATGGGTGGCCAACTGGCTCTTGGACAGAACCCACATGGTAAGAGTTGCAGACACCAGATCTGACTCAAAACCAGTGACAAGTGGAGTGCCCCAGGGTTCAGTCTTGGGACCCCTCCTGTTCGGTGTATACTTTTCTGAAGTGCAAGCAAACACCAAGGTTCTATGCCTAACCAAGTTCGCAGATGACTGCAAACTGGGTGCCATTATTGATTCCCCTGCCGACATAGACATCCTGCAAAAGGGCCTCACAGAGACAGACACCTGGTGTCAAAATCATGGCCTCAAGCTAAATGCCAAAAAGTGCATTGTTATCCCTTTTGGTATCCCCAAATAGGGGGAAGTTCAGTTAACACAGAAAGCATGATAAGAGACCTTAGGACCCAAATGGATATTAGTCTCTCCTTTGATAACCACATTGCCACAGTGGTCAGAAAATTCTTCTGCATGGCCCACTTAATCACAGAAGTGAAAAGTACAATGCCTAGTTTGGGATGTACCTCACAAGACACCTACAACAACTTGAGAGGCCCCAAAAGTACCTCACCAAGAGGATTGCTGGCCTCAAACAATTGCCCTATGCCGACCAGCTCAAGAAACTCAAACTTTACTCGGTCGCATACTGCTTACTCCGAGGAGACGTGTATCTGACATACAAAGCTATGTCAAACCCGGAATTGATGGACATGCTTCACTTAAAGAAATCCCAATCTCCCCAAGCTACATGCTCTAGGGACCTAAACCTTACCACAACAATAAATAGGACATGCTGGTGGGATAGATTCTTGTCCCAGAGACTTCCCATTCTCTAAACTAAATTTTCATCCACATCAAGCAGAGCTCATCATTAGCAGTCTCCTATGGGCGATAGGAAATTCACTGCTCGATAGAGGGGCAGGAATTTTTGGGATATTTACAGTTCTTGTTATTGATGTGGTCCTTAACAGCTATGTTTTAAACATTGTGACTGGTTATTTACATTTCCTTTTACATTGTTTTGGATGGCATGCACACCTGCAAGCCCCCCCCCCCCGGCATAGCTTTGTCTGTTGACACTGGGTGGCATAACTGAATCTTGTCCCAAATAGATCTGCCCCCACATTGAATACTTGTAAAGAAGGGCAAGTACAATTTACTTGGTGTATTTTGTCCCCAGATAGATTTACCTTCATTTGTATTAGTTGCACACCAAGCCCATAAAGTAGTGTTTCTGCAACTAACCGCTTACACTCCTAATTTCCTGCTTCTACCGCTTCCTTGTTACACTGCTAATGTCCTGCTTCTACCTCTTCCGTGTTACACTACTAATGTCCTGCTTCTACCTCTTCCTTGTTACACTCCTAATGTCCTCTTTCTACCTCTTCCTTGTTACACTCCTAATGTCCTGCTTCTACCTCTTCCTTGTTACACTCCTAATGTCCTGCTTCTACCTCTTCCTTGTTACACTCCTAATGTCCTGTTTCTACCTCGTCCTTGTTACACTCCTAATGTCCTGATTCTATCTCTTCCTTGTTACACTCCTAATGTCCTGCTTCTACCTTTTCCTTGTTAAACTCCTAATGTCCTGTTTCTACCTCATCCTTGTTAGACTCCTAATGTCCTGCTTCTACCTCTTCCTTGTTACACTCCTAATGTCCTGCTTCTACCTCTTCCTTGTTACAGTCCTAATGTCCTGCTTCTACCTCTTCCTTCTTACACTCCTAATGTCCTGCTTCTACCTTTTCCATCTTACACTCCTAATGTCCTGCTTCTACCTCTTCCTTGTTACACTCCTAATGTCCTGCTTCTACCTCTTCCTTGTTACACTCCTAATGTCCTGCTTCTACCTCTTCATTGTTACACTCCTAATGCCCTGCTTCTACTTCTTCCTTGTTACACTCCTAATGTCCTGCTTCTAGCTCTTCCTTCTTACACTCCTAATGTCCTGCTTCTACCTCTTCCTTCTTACACTCCTAATGTCCTGCTTCTACCTCTTCCTTCTTACACTCCTAATGTCCTGCTTCTACCTCTGCCTTGTTACACTCCTAATGTCCTGCTTCTACCTCTTCCTTGTTACACTCCTAATGTCCTGCTTCTACCTCTTTCTTGTTACACTCCTAATGTCCTGCTTCTACCTCTTCATTTTTACACTCCTAATGTCCTGCTTCTACCTCTTCCTTGTTACACTCCTAATGTCCTGCTTCTACCTATTCCTTGTTACACTCCTAATGTCCTGCTTCTACCTCTTCCTTCTTACACTCCTAATGTCCTGCTTCTACCTCTTCCTTGTTACACTCCTAATGTCCTGCTTCTACCTCTTCCTTGTTACACTCCTAATGTCCTGTTTCTACCTCTTCCTTCTTACACTCCTAATGTCCTGCTTCTACCTCTTCCTTCTTACACTCCTAATGTCCTGCTTCTACCTCTTCCTTCTTACACTCCTAATGTCCTGCTTCTACCTCTTCCTTCTTACACCCCTAATGTCCTGCTTCTACCTCTTCCTTGTTAAACTTCTAATGTCCTGCTTCTATCTCGTCCTTGTTACACTCCTAATGTCCTGCTTCTACCTCTTCCTTGTTACACTCCTAATGGCCTGCTTCTACCTCTTCCTTGTTACCCTCCTAATGTACTGCTTCTACCTCATCATTGTTATACTCCTAATGTCCTGCTTCTACCTCATCCTTGTTACACTCCTAATGTCCTGTTCTACCTTGTCCTTGTTACACTCCTAATGTCCTGCTTCTACCTCTTCCTTGTTACACTCCTAATGTCCTGTTTCTACCTCTTCCATCTTACACTGCTAATGTCCTGCTTCTACCTCTTCCTTGTTACACTCCTAATGTCCTGCTTCTACCTCTTCCTTGTTACACTCCTAATGTCCTGCTTCTGCCTCTCCCTTGTTACACTCCTAATGTCCTGCTTCTACCTCTTCCTTCTTACACTCCTAATGTCCTGCTTCTACCTCTTCCTTGTTACACTCCTAATGTCCTGCTTCTACCTCTTCCTTCTTACACTCCCAATGTCCTGCTTCTACCTCTTCCTTGTTACACTCCTAATGTCCTGCTTCTACCTCTTCCTTGTTAAACTTCTAATGTCCTGTTTCTACCTAGTCCTTGTTACACTCCTAATGTCCTGCTTCTACTTCTTCCATGTTTAACTCCTAATGTCCTGCTTATACCTCTTCCTTGTTAGCCTCCTAATGTCCTGCTTCTACCTCATCGTTGTTACACTCTTAATTCTACCTCTTCCTTGTTACACTCCTAATGTCCTGTTTCTACCTCTTCCATCTTACACTCCTAATGTCCTGCTTCTACCTCTTCCTTGTTACACTCCTAATGTCCTGCTTCTACCTCTTCCTTGTTACACTCCTAATGTCCTGCTTCTGCCTCTCCCTTGTTACACTCCTAATGTCCTGCTTCTACCTCTTCCTTCTTACACTCCTAATGTCCTGCTTCTACCTCTTCCTTATTACACTCCTAATGTCCTGCTTCTACCTCTTCCTTGTTACAGTCCTAATGTCCTGCTTCTACCTCTTCCTTCTTACACTCCTAATGTCCTGCTTCTACCTTTTCCATCTTACACTCCTAATGTCCTGCTTCTACCTCTTCCTTGTTACACTCCTAATGTCCTGCTTCTACCACTTCTTTGTTACACTCCTAATGTCCTGCTTCTACCTCTTCATTGTTACACTCCTAATGCTCTGCTTCTACCTCTTCCTTGTCACACTCCTAATGTCCTGCTTCTAGCTCTTCCTTCTTACACTCTAATGTCCTGCTTCTACCTCTTCCTTCTTACACTCCTAATGTCCTGCTTCTACCTCTTCCTTCTTATACTCCTAATGTACTGCTTCTACCCAGTCCTTGTTACACTCCTAATGTCCTGCTTCTACCTCTTCCTTCTTACACTCCTAATGTCCTGCTTCTACCTCTTCCTTCTTACACTCTAATGTCCTGCTTCTACCTCTTCCTTGTTACACTCCTAATGTCCTGCTTCTACCTCTTCCTTGTTACACTCATGATGTCCTGCTTCTACCTCTTCCTTCTTACACTCCTAATGTCCTGCTTCTACCTCTTCCTTCTTACACTCCTAATGTCCTGCTTCTACCTTTTCCTTGTTAGACTCCTAATGTCCTGCTTCTACCTCTTCCTTGTTGCTTCTACCTCTTCCTTCTTACACTCCTAATGTCCTGCTTCTACCTCTTCCATCTTACACTCCTAATGTCCTGCTTCTACCTTTTCCTTGTTACACTCCTAATGTCCTGCTTCTACCTCTTCCTTGTTACACTCCTAATTTCCTGCTTCTACCTCTTCATTGTTACACTCCTAATGTCCTGCTTCTACCTCTTCCTTCTTACACTCCTAATGTCCTGTTTCTACCTCTTCCTTGGTACACTCCTAATGTCCTGCTCCTACCACTTCCTTGTTACACTCCTAATGTCCTGTTTCTACCTCATCCTTGTTACACTCCTAATGTCCTGCTTCTGCCTCTCCCTTGTTACACTCCTAATGTCCTGCTTCTACCTCTTCCTTCTTACACTCCTAATGTCCTGCTTCTACCTCTTCCTTATTACACTCCTAATGTCCTGCTTCTACCTCTTCCTTGTTACAGTCCTAATGTCCTGCTTCTACCTCTTCCTTCTTACACTCCTAATGTCCTGCTTCTACCTTTTCCATCTTACACTCCTAATGTCCTGCTTCTACCTCTTCCTTGTTACACTCCTAATGTCCTGCTTCTACCACTTCTTTGTTACACTCCTAATGTCCTGCTTCTACCTCTTCATTGTTACACTCCTAATGCTCTGCTTCTACCTCTTCCTTGTCACACTCCTAATGTCCTGCTTCTAGCTCTTCCTTCTTACACTCCTAATGTCCTGCTTCTACCTCTTCCTTCTTACACTCCTAATGTCCTGCTTCTACCTCTTCCTTCTTATACTCCTAATGTACTGCTTCTACCCAGTCCTTGTTACACTCCTAATGTCCTGCTTCTACCTCTTCCTTCTTACACTCCTAATGTCCTGCTTCTACCTCTTCCTTCTTACACTCCTAATGTCCTGCTTCTACCTCTTCCTTGTTACACTCCTAATGTCCTGCTTCTACCTCTTCCTTGTTACACTCATGATGTCCTGCTTCTACCTCTTCCTTCTTACACTCCTAATGTCCTGCTTCTACCTCTTCCTTCTTACACTCCTAATGTCCTGCTTCTACCTTTTCCTTGTTAGACTCCTAATGTCCTGCTTCTACCTCTTCCTTGTTGCTTCTACCTCTTCCTTCTTACACTCCTAATGTCCTGCTTCTACCTCTTCCATCTTACACTCCTAATGTCCTGCTTCTACCTTTTCCTTGTTACACTCCTAATGTCCTGCTTCTACCTCTTCCTTGTTACACTCCTAATTTCCTGCTTCTACCTCTTCATTGTTACACTCCTAATGTCCTGCTTCTACCTCTTCCTTCTTACACTCCTAATGTCCTGTTTCTACCTCTTCCTTGGTACACTCCTAATGTCCTGCTCCTACCACTTCCTTGTTACACTCCTAATGTCCTGTTTCTACCTCATCCTTGTTACACTCCTAATGTCCTGCTTCTGCCTCTCCCTTGTTACACTCCTAATGTCCTGCTTCTACCTCTTCCTTCTTACACTCCTAATGTCCTGCTTCTACCTCTTCCTTATTACACTCCTAATGTCCTGCTTCTACCTCTTCCTTGTTACAGTCCTAATGTCCTGCTTCTACCTCTTCCTTCTTACACTCCTAATGTCCTGCTTCTACCTTTTCCATCTTACACTCCTAATGTCCTGCTTCTACCTCTTCCTTGTTACACTCCTAATGTCCTGCTTCTACCTTTTCCATCTTACACTCCTAATGTCCTGCTTCTACCTCTTCCTTGTTACACTCCTAATGTCCTGCTTCTACCACTTCCTTGTTACACTCCTAATGTCCTGCTTCTACCTCTTCCTTCTTACACTCCTAATGTCCTGCTTCTACCTTTTCCATCTTACACTCCTAATGTCCTGCTTCTACCTCTTCCTTGTTACACTCCTAATGTCCTGCTTCTACCACTTCCTTGTTACACTCCTAATGTCCTGCTTCTACCTCTTCATTGTTACACTCCTAATGCTCTGCTTCTACCTCTTCCTTGTCACACTCCTAATGTCCTGCTTCTAGCTCTTCCTTCTTACACTCCTAATGTCCTGCTTCTACCTCTTCCTTCTTACACTCCT
The DNA here is from genome assembly GCF_019279795.1 of Protopterus annectens. Taxonomy (NCBI): domain Eukaryota; kingdom Metazoa; phylum Chordata; order Ceratodontiformes; family Protopteridae; genus Protopterus; species Protopterus annectens. The sequence continues at coordinate 1,112,818,233 of NC_056748.1, forward strand.
AATGTCCTGCTTCTACCTCTTCCTTCTTATACTCCTAATGTCCTGCTTCTACCCAGTCCTTGTTACACTCCTAATGTCCTGCTTCTACCTCTTCCTTCTTACACTCCTAATGTCCTGCTTCTACCTCTTCCTTCTTACACTCCTAATGTCCTGCTTCTACCTCTTCCTTGTTACACTCCTAATGTCCTGCTTCTACCTCTTCCTTGTTACACTCATGATGTCCTGCTTCTACCTCTTCCTTCTTACACTCCTAATGTCCTGCTTCTACCTCTTCCTTCTTACACTCCTAATGTCCTGCTTCTACCTTTTCCTTGTTAGACTCCTAATGTCCTGCTTCTACCTCTTCCTTGTTGCTTCTACCTCTTCCTTCTTACACTCCTAATGTCCTGCTTCTACCTCTTCCATCTTACACTCCTAATGTCCTGCTTCTACCTTTTCCTTGTTACACTCCTAATGTCCTGCTTCTACCTCTTCCTTGTTACACTCCTAATTTCCTGCTTCTACCTCTTCATTGTTACACTCCTAATGTCCTGCTTCTACCTCTTCCTTCTTACACTCCTAATGTCCTGTTTCTACCTCTTCCTTGGTACACTCCTAATGTCCTGCTCCTACCACTTCCTTGTTACACTCCTAATGTCCTGTTTCTACCTCATCCTTGTTACACTCCTAATGTCCTGCTTCTACCTCTTCCTTGTTACACTCCTAATGTCCTGCTTCTACCCCTTCCTTGTTACCCTCCTAATGTCCTGCTTCTACCTCTCCTAATGTCCTGTTTCTTCCTCTTCCTTGGTACACTTCTAATGTCCTGCTTCTACCTCTTCCTTGTTACACTCCTAATGTCCTGTTTCTACCTCGTCCTTGTTACACTCCTAATGTCCTGCTTCTAACTCTTCCTTGTTACACTCCTAATGTCCTGCTTCTATCTCTTCCTTGTTACCCTCCTAATGTCCTGCTTCTACCTCATCATTGTTATACTCCTAATGTCCTGCTTCTACCTCATCCTTGTTACACTCCTAATATCCTGCTCTACCTCATCCTTGTTACACTCCTAATGTCCTGCTTCTACCTCTTCCTTGTTAAACTTCTAATGTCCTGCTTCTATCTCGTCCTTGTTACACTCCTAATGTCCTGCTTCTACCTCTTCCTTGTTACACTCCTAACGGCCTGCTTCTACCTCTTCCTTGTTACCCTCCTAATGTCCTGCTTCTTCCTCATCGTTGTTATGCTCCTAATGTCCTGCTTCTACCTCATCCTTGTTACACTCCTAATGTCCTGTTCTACCTTGTCCTTGTTACACTCCTAATGTCCTGCTTCTACCTCTTCCTTGTTACATTCCTAATGTCCTGTTTCTACCTCTTCCATCTTACACTCCTAATGTCCTGCTTCTACCTCTTCCTTGTTACACTCCTAATGTCCTGCTTCTACCTCTTCCTTGTTACACTTCTAATGTCCTGCTTCTGCCTCTCCCTTGTTACACTCCTAATGTCCTGCTTCTACCTCTTCCTTCTTACACTCCTAATGTCCTGCTTCTACCTCTTCCTTCTTACACTCCTAATGTCCTGCTTCTACCTCTTCCTTCTTACACTCCTAATGTCCTGCTTCTACCTCTTCCTTGTTACACTCCTAATGTCCTGCTTCTACCTCTTCCTTGTTAAACTTCTAATGTCCTGTTTAAACCTCGTCCCTGTTACACTCCTAATGTCCTGCTTCTACCTCTTCCTTGTTAAACTCCTAATGTCCTGCTTATACCTCTTCCTTGTTACCCTCCTAATGTCCTGCTTCTACCTCATTGTTGTTATACTCCTAATGTCCTGCTTCTACCTCATCCTTGTTACACTCCTAATGTCCTGTTCTACCTCGTCCTTGTTACACTCCTAATGTCCTGCTTCTACCTCTTCCTTCTTACACTCCTAATGTCCTGCTTCTACCTCTTCCTTCTTACACTCCTAATGTCCTGCTTCTACCTCTTCCTTCTTACACTCCTAATGTCCTGCTTCTACCTCTTCCTTCTTACACTCCTAATGTCCTGCTTCTACCTCTTCCTTGTTACACTCCTAATGTCCTGCTTCTACCTCTTCCTTGTTAAACTTCTAATGTCCTGTTTAAACCTCGTCCCTGTTACACTCCTAATGTCCTGCTTCTACCTCTTCCTTGTTACACTCCTAATGTCCTGCTTCTACCTCTTCCTTCTTACACTCCTAATGTCCTGCTTCTACCTCTTCCTTCTTACACTCCTAATGTCCTGCTTCTACCTTTTCCTTGTTAGACTCCTAATGTCCTGCTTCTACCTCTTCCTTGTTGCTTCTACCTCTTCCTTCTTACACTCCTAATGTCCTGCTTCTACCTCTTCCATCTTACACTCCTAATGTCCTGCTTCTACCTTTTCCTTGTTACACTCTAATGTCCTGCTTCTACCTCTTCCTTGTTACACTCCTAATTTCCTGCTTCTACCTCTTCATTGTTACACTCCTAATGTCCTGCTTCTACCTCTTCCTTCTTACACTCCTAACGTCCTGTTTCTACCTCTTCCTTGGTACACTCCTAATGTCCTGCTCCTACCACTTCCTTGTTACACTCCTAATGTCCTGTTTCTACCTCATCCTTGTTACACTCTAATGTCCTGCTTCTGCCTCTCCTTGTTACACTCTAATGTCCTGCTTCTACCTCTTCCTTCTTACACTCCTAATGTCCTGCTTCTACCTCTTCCTTATTACACTCCTAATGTCCTGCTTCTACCTCTTCCTTGTTACAGTCCTAATGTCCTGCTTCTACCTCTTCCTTCTTACACTCCTAATGTCCTGCTTCTACCTTTTCCATCTTACACTCCTAATGTCCTGCTTCTAGCTCTTCCTTGTTACACTCCTAATGTCCTGCTTCTACCACTTCCTTGTTACACTCCTAATGTCCTGCTTCTACCTCTTCATTGTTACACTCCTAATGCTCTGCTTCTACCTCTTCCTTGTCACACTCCTAATGTCCTGCTTCTAGCTCTTCCTTCTTACACTCCTAATGTCCCGCTTCTACCTCTTCCTTCTTACACTCCTAATGTCCTGCTTCTACCTCTTCCTTCTTATACTCCTAATGTCCTGCTTCTACCCAGTCCTTGTTACACTCCTAATGTCCTGCTTCTACCTCTTCCTTCTTACACTCCTAATGTCCTGCTTCTACCTCTTCCTTCTTACACTCCTAATGTCCTGCTTCTACCTCTTCCTTGTTACACTCCTAATGTCCTGCTTCTACCTCTTCCTTGTTACACTCATGATGTCCTGCTTCTACCTCTTCCTTCTTACACTCCTAATGTCCTGCTTCTACCTCTTCCTTCTTACACTCCTAATGTCCTGCTTCTACCTTTTCCTTGTTAGACTCCTAATGTCCTGCTTCTACCTCTTCATTGTTGCTTCTACCTCTCCCTTGTTGCACTCCTAATGCCCTGCTTCTACCTCTTCCATCTTACACTCTTAATGTCCTGCTTTTAACTTTTCCTTGTTACACTCCTAATGTCCTGCTACCTCTCACTTGTTACACTCCGAATGTCCTGCTTCTACCTCTTCATTGTTACACTCCTAATGTCCTGCTTCTACCTCTTCCTTCTTACACTCCTAATGTCCTGTTTCTACCTCTTCGTTGTTACACTCCTAATGTCCTGCATCTACCTCTTCCTTGTTACACTCCTAATGTCCTGCTTCTATCTCATCCTTGTTACACTCCTTATGTCCTGCTTTTACCTCTTCCTTGTTTCACTCCTAATGTCCTGCTTCTACCTCTTCCTTGTGCCACTCCTAATGTCCTGCTTCTACCTCTCCTAATGTCCTGTTTCTTCCTCTTCCTTGGTACACTTCTAATGTCCTGCTTCTACCTCTTCCTTGTTACACTCTAATGTCCTGTTTCTACCTCGTCCTTGTTACACTCCTAATGTCCTGCTTCTAACTCTTCCTTGTTACACTCCTAATGTCCTGCTTCTATCTCTTCCTTGTTACCCTCTTAATGTCCTGCTTCTACCTCATCGTTGTTATACTCCTAATGTCCTGCTTCTACCTCATCCTTGTTACACTCCTAATATCCTGTTCTACCTCATCCTTGTTACACTCCTAATGTCCTGCTTCTACCTCTTCCTTGTTAAACTTCTAATGTCCTGCTTCTATCTCGTCCTTGTTACACTCCTAATGTCCTGCTTCTACCTCTTCCTTGTTACACTCCTAATGGCCTGCTTCTACCTCTTCCTTGTTACCCTCCTAATGTCCTGCTTCTTCCTCATCATTGTTATGCTCCTAATGTCCTGCTTCTACCTCATCCTTGTTACACTCCTAATGTCCTGTTCTACCTTGTCCTTGTTACACTCCTAATGTCCTGCTTCTACCTCTTCCTTGTTACATTCCTAATGTCCTGTTTCTACCTCTTCCATCTTACACTCCTAATGTCCTGTTCTACCTCATCCTTGTTACACTCCTAATGTCCTGCTTCTACCTCTTCCTTGTTAAACTTCTAATGTCCTGCTTCTATCTCGTCCTTGTTACACTCCTAATGTCCTGCTTCTACCTCTTCCTTCTTACACTCCTAATGTCCTGCTTCTACCTCTTCCTTGTTACACTCCTAATGTCCTGCTTCTACCTCTTCCTTGTTAAACTTCTAATGTCCTGTTTAAACCTCGTCCCTGTTACACTCCTAATGTCCTGCTTCTACCTCTTCCTTGTTAAACTCCTAATGTCCTGCTTATACCTCTTCCTTGTTACCCTCCTAATGTCCTGCTTCTACCTCATTGTTGTTATACTCCTAATGTCCTGCTTCTACCTCATCCTTGTTACACTCCTAATGTCCTGTTCTACCTCGTCCTTGTTACACTCCTAATGTCCTGCTTCTACCTCTTCCTTGTTACACTCCTAATGTCCTGTTTCTACCTCTTCCATCTTACACTCCTAATGTCCTGCTTCTACCTCTTCCTTGTTACACTCCTAATGTCCTGCTTCTACCTCTTCCTTGTTACACTCCTAATGTCCTGCTTCTACCTCTTCCTTATTACACTCCTAATGTCCTGCTTCTACCTCTGCCTTGTTACACTCCTAATGTCCTGCTTCTACCTCTTCCTTGTTACACTCCTAATGTCCTGCTTCTACCTCTTTCTTGTTACACTCCTAATGTCCTGCTTCTACCTCTTCCTTGTTACACTCCTAATGTCCTGCTTCTACCTCTTCCTTGTTACACTCCTAATGTCCTGCTTCTACCTCTTCCTTCTTACACTCCTAATGTCCTGCTTCTAGCTCTTCCTTCTTACACTCCTAATGTCCTGCTTCTACCTCTTCCTTCTTACACTCCTAATGTCCTGCTTCTACCTTTTCCATCTTACACTCCTAATGTCCTGCTTCTACCTCTTCCTTGTTACACTCCTAATGTCCTGCTTCTACCTCTTCCTTGTTACACTCCTAATGTCCTGCTTCTACCTCTTCATTGTTACACTCCTAATGCCCTGCTTCTACCGGTTCCTTGTCACACTCCTAATGTCCTGCTTCTAGCTCTTCCTTCTTACACTCCTAATGTCCTGCTTCTACCTCTTCCTTCTTATACTCCTAATGTCCTGCTTCTACCCAGTCCTTGTTACACTCCTAATGTCCTGCTTCTACCTCTTCCTTCTTACACTCCTAATGTCCTGCTTCTACCTCTTCCTTCTTACACTCCTAATGTCCTGCTTCTACCTCTTCCTTGTTACACTCCTAATGTCCTGCTTCTACCTCTTCCTTGTTACACTCCTAATGTCCTGCTTCTACCTCTTCCTTCTTACACTCCTTATGTCCTGCTTCTACCTCTTCCTTCTTACACTCCTAATGTCCTGCTTCTACCTTTTCCTTGTTAGACTCCTAATGTCCTGCTTCTACCTCTTCCTTGTTGCAGTCCTAATGTCCTGCTTCTACCTCTTCCTTCTTACACTCCTAATGTCCTGCTTCTACCTCTTCCATCTTACACTCCTAATGTCCTGCTTCTACCTTTTCCTTGTTACACGCCTAATGTCCTGCTTCTGGTTCTCCCTTGTTACACTCCTAATGTTCTGCTTCTACCTCTTCCTTCTTACACTCCTAATTTCCTGCTTCTACCTCTTCCTTGTTACACTCCTAATGTCTTGCTTCTACCTCTTCGTTGTTACACTCCTAATGCCCTGTTTCTACCTCTTCCTTGTTACACTCCTAATGTCCTGCTTCTACCTCTTCCTTCTTACACTCCTAATGTCCTGCTTCTACCTCTTCCTTGTTACAGTCCTAATGTCCTGCTTCTACCTCTCCTAATGTCCTGTTTCTTCCTCTTCCTTGGTACACTTCTAATGTCCTGCTTCTACCTCTTCCTTGTTACACTCCTAATGTCCTGTTTCTACCTCGTCCTTGTTACACTCCTAATGTCCTGCTTCTAACTCTTCCTTGCTACACTCCTAATGTCCTGCTTCTACCTCTTCCTTGTTACCCTCCTAATGTCCTGCTTCTACCTCATCGTTGTTATACTCCTATTGTCCTGCTTCTACCTCATCCTTGTTACACTCCTAATATCCTGTTCTACCTCATCCTTGTTACACTCCTAATGTCCTGCTTCTACCTCTTCCTTGTTAAACTTCTAATGTCCTGCTCCTATCTCGTCCTTGTTACACTCCTAATGTCCTGCTTCTACCTCTTCCTTGTTACACTCCTAATGGCCTGCTTCTACCTCTTCCTTGTTACCCTCCTAATGTCCTGCTTCTACCTCATCGTTGTTATGCTCCTAATGTCCTGCTTCTACCTCATCCTTGTTACACTCCTAATGTCCTGTTCTACCTTGTCCTTGTTACACTCCTAATGTCCTGATTCTACCTCTTCCTTGTTATATTCCTAATGTCCTGTTTCTACCTCTTCCATCTTACACTCCTAATGTCCTGCTTCTACCTCTTCCTTGTTACACTCCTAATGTCCTGCTTCTACCTCTTCCTTGTTACACTCCTAATGTCCTGCTTCTGCCTCTCCCTTGTTACACTCCTAATGTCCTTCTTCTACTTCTTCCTTCTTACACTCCTAATGTCCTGCTTCTACCTCTTCCTTGTTACACTCCTAATGTCCTGCTTCTACCTCTTCCTTCTTACACTCCTAATGTCCTGCTTCTACCTCTTCCTTGTTACACTCCTAATGTCCTGCTTCTACCTCTTCCTTGTTAAACTTCTAATGTCCTGTTTCTACCTCGTCCTTGTTACACTCCTAATGTCCTGCTTCTACCTCTTCCTTGTTAAACTCCTAATGTCCTGCTTATACCTCTTCCTTGTTACCCTCCTAATGTCCTGCTTCTACCTCATCGTTGTTATACTCCTAATGTCTTGCTTCTACCTCATCCTTGTTACACTCCTAATGTCCTGTTCTACCTCGTCCTTGTTACACTCCTAATGTCCTGCTTCTACCTCTTCCTTGTTACACTCCTAATGTCCTGTTTCTACCTCTTCCATCTTACACTCCTAATGTCCTGCTTCTACCTCTTCCTTGTTACACTCCTAATGTCCTGCTTCTACCTCTTCCTTGTTACACTCCTAATGTCGTGCTTCTACCTCTTCCTTCTTACACTCCTAATGTCCTGCTTCTACCGCTGCCTTGTTACACTCCTAATGTCCTGCTTCTACCTCTTCCTTGTTACACTCCTAATGTCCTGCTTCTACCTCTTTCTTGTTACACTCCTAATGTCCTGCTTCTACCTCTTCCTTTTTACACTCCTAATGTCCTGCTTCTACCTCTTCCTTTTTACACTCCTAATGTCCTGCTTCTACCTCTTCCTTGTTACACTCCTAATGTCCTGCTTCTACCTCTTCCTTGTTACACTCCTAATGTCCTGCTTCTACCTCTTCCTTCTTACACTCCTAATGTCCTGCTTCTACCTCTTCCTTCTTACACTCCTAATGTCCTGCTTCTACCTCTTCCTTCTTACACTCCTAATGTCCTGCTTCTACCTCTTCCATCTTACACTCCTAATGTCCTGCTTCTACCACTTCCTTTTTACACTCCTAATGTTAAAACTTTGTCTGATAAAACAATAATGCTCAGCATGCTTTTATGCTGGGAGAAAGTGGTGTTTAACTATAAATTAATTGTTACAGATAATACTGAACATCCCTGAGCTGATGCATTCAGATTCATTCTACCTCTTCCTTCTAACACTCCTAATGTCCTGCTTCTACCTCTTCCTTCTTACACTCCTAATGTCCTGCTTCTACCTCTTCCTTGTTACACTCCTAATGTTCTACTTCTACCTCTTCCTTCTTCCACTCCTAATGTCCTGCTTCTACCCCGTCCTTGTTACACTCCTAATGTCCTGCTTTTACCTTTTCCTTGTTACACTCCTTATGTCCTGCTTCTACCTCTTCCTTGTTACAGTCCTAATGTCCTGCTTCTACCTCTTCCTTCTTACACACCTAGTGTCCTGCTTCTACATCTTCCATCTTACACTCCTAATGTCCTGCTTCTACCTTTTCCTTGTTACACTCCTAATGTCCTGCTTCTACCTCTTCCTTGTTACAGTCCTAATGTCCTGCTTCTACCTCTCCTAATGTCCTGTTTCTTCCTCTTCCTTGGTACACTTCTAATGTCCTGCTTCTACCTCTTCCTTGTTACACTCCTAATGTCCTGTTTCTACCTCTTCCTTGTTACACTCCTAATGTCCTGCTTCTAACTCTTCCTTGTTACACTCCTAATGTCCTGCTTCTACCTCTTCCTTGTTACCCTCCTAATGTCTTGCTTCTACCTCATCGTTGTTATACTCCTAATGTCCTGCTTCTACCTCATCCTTGTTACACTCCTAATATCCTGTTCTACCTCATCCTTGTTACACTCCTAATGTCCTGCTTCTACCTCTTCCTTGTTAAACTTCTAATGTCCTGCTTCTATCTCATCCTTGTTACACTCCTAATGTCCTGCTTCTACCTCTTCCTTGTTACACTCCTAATGGCCTGCTTCTACCTCTTCCTTGTTACCCTCCTAATGTCCTGCTTCTTCCTCATCGTTGTTATGCTCCTAATGTCCTGCTTCTACCTCATCCTTGTTACACTCCTAATGTCCTGTTCTACCTTGTCCTTGTTACACTCCTAATGTCCTGCTTCTACCTCTTCCTTGTTACATTCCTAATGTCCTGTTTCTACCTCTTCCATCTTACACTCCTAATGTCCTGCTTCTACCTCTTCCTTGTTACACTCCTAATGTCCTGCTTCTACCTCTTTCTTGTTACACTCCTAATGTCCTGCTTCTACCTCTCCCTTGTTACACTCCTAATGTCCTGCTTCTACCTCTTCCTTGTTACACTCCTAATGTCCTGATACCTTTCCCTTGTTACACTCTGAATGTCCTGCTTCTACCTCTTCCTTCTTACACTCCTAATAGCCTGCTACTTCTTCCTTGTTACACTCCTAATGTCCTGCTTCTACCTCTTCCTTGTTAAACTTCTAATGTCCTGTTTCTACCTCGTCCTTGTTACACTCCTAATGTCCTGCTTCTACCTCTTCTTTGTTAAACTCCTAATGTCCTGCTTATACCTCTTCCTTGTTACCCTCCTAATGTCCTGCTTCTACCTCATCGTTGTTATACTCCTAATGTCCTGCTTCTACCTCATCCTTGTTACACTCCTAATGTCCTGTTCTACCTCGTCCTTGTTACACTCCTAATGTCCTGCTTCTACCTCTTCCTTGTTACACTCCTAATGTCCTGTTTCTACCTCTTCCATCTTACACTCCTAATGTCCTGCTTCTACCTCTTCCTTGTTACACTCCTAATGTCCTGCTTCTACCTCTTCCTTGTTACACTCCTAATGTCCTGCTTCTACCTCTTCCTTCTTACACCCCTAATGTCCTGCTTCTACCTCTTCCTTGTTAAACTTCTAATGTCCTGCTTCTATCTCGTCCTTGTTACACTCCTAATGTCCTGCTTCTACCTCTTCCTTGTTACACTCCTAATGTCCTGCTTCTACCTCTTCCTTGTTACCCTCCTAATGTCCTGCTTCTACCTCATCGTTGTTATTCTCCTAATGTCCTGCTTCTACCTCATCCTTGTTACACTCCTAATGTCCTGTTCTACCTTGTCCTTGTTACACTCCTAATGTCCTGCTTCTACCTCTTCCTTGTTACACTCCTAATGTACTGTTTCTACCTCTTCCATCTTACACTCCTAATGTCCTGCTTCTACCTCTTCCTTGTTACACTCCTAATGTCCTGCTTCTACCACTTCCTTGTTACACTCCTAATGTCCTGCTTCTGCCTCTCCCTTGTTACACTCCTAATGTCCTGCTTCTGCCTCTTCCTTGTTACACTCCTAATGTCCTGCTTCTACCTCTTCCTTCTTACACTCCTAATGTCCTGCTTCTACCTCTTCCTTGTTACACTCCTAATGTCCTGCTTCTACCTCTTCCTTGTTAAACTTCTAATGTCCTGTTTCTACCTAGTCCTTGTTACACTCCTAATGTCCTGCTTCTACTTCTTCCTTGTTAAACTCCTAATGTCCTGCTTATACCTCTTCCTTGTTACCCTCCTAATGTCCTGCTTCTACCTCATCGTTGTTACACTCCTAATTCTACCTCTTCCTTGTTACACTCCTAATGTCCTGTTTCTACCTCTTCCATCTTACACTCCTAATGTCCTGCTTCTACCTCTTCCTTGTTACACTCCTAATGTCCTGCTTCTACCTCTTCCTTGTTACACTCCTAATGTCCTGCTTCTGCCTCTCCCTTGTTACACTCCTAATGTCCTGCTTCTACCTCTTCCTTCTTACACTCCTAATGTCCTGCTTCTACCTCTTCCTTGTTACACTCCTAATGTCCTGCTTCTACCTCTTCCTTGTTACAGTCCTAATGTCCTGCTTCTACCTCTTCCTTCTTACACTCTAATGTCCTGCTTCTACCTTTTCCATCTTACACTCCTAATGTCCTGCTTCTACCTCTTCCTTGTTACACTCCTAATGTCCTGCTTCTACCACTTCCTTGTTACACTCCTAATGTCCTGCTTCTACCTCTTCATTGTTACACTCCTAATGCTCTGCTTCTACCTCTTCCTTGTCACACTCCTAATGTCCTGCTTCTAGCTATTCCTTCTTACACTCCTAATGTCCTGCTTCTACCTCTTCCTTCTTACACTCCTAATGTCCTGCTTCTACCTCTTCCTTCTTATACTCCTAATGTCCTGCTTCTACCCAGTCCTTGTTACACTCCTAATGTGCTGCTTCTACCTCTTCCTTCTTACACTCCTAATGTCCTGCTTCTACCTCTTCCTTCTTACACTCCTAATGTCCTGCTTCTACCTCTTCCTTCTTACACTCCTAATGTCCTGCTTCTACCTTTTCCTTGTTAGACTCCTAATGTCCTGCTTCTACCTCTTCCTTGTTGCTTCTACCTCTTCCTTCTTACACTCCTAATGTCCTGCTTCTACCTCTTCCATCTTACACTCCTAATGTCCTGCTTCTACCTTTTCCTTGTTACACTCCTAATGTCCTGCTTCTACCTCTTCCTTGTTACACTCCTAATTTCCTGCTTCTACCTCTTCATTGTTACACTCCTAATGCCCTGCTTCTACCTCTTCCTTGTTACACTCCTAATGTCCTGCTTCTAATTCTTGCTTCTTACACTCCTAATGTCCTGTTTCTACCTCTTCCTTGGTACACTCCTAATGTCCTGCTCCTACCACTTCCTTGTTACACTCCTAATGTCCTGTTTCTACCTCATCCTTGTTACACTCCTAATGTCCTGCTTCTACCTCTTCCTTGTTACACTCCTAATGTCCTGCTTCTACCTCTTCCTTGTTACCCTCCTAATGTCCTGCTTCTACCTCTCCTAATGTCCTGTTTCTTCCTCTTCCTTGGTACACTTCTAATGTCCTGCTTCTACCTCTTCCTTGTTACACTCCTAATGTCCTGTTTCTACCTCGTCCTTGTTACACTCCTAATGTCCTGCTTCTAACTCTTCCTTGTTACACTCCTAATGTCCTGCTTCTATCTCTTCCTTGTTACCCTCCTAATGTCCTGCTTCTACCTCATCGTTGTTATACTCCTAATGTCCTGCTTCTACCTCATCCTTGTTACACTCCTAATATCCTGTTCTACCTCATCCTTGTTACACTCCTAATGTCCTGCTTCTACCTCTTCCTTGTTAAACTTCTAATGTCCTGCTTCTATCTCGTCCTTGTTACACTCCTAATGTCCTGCTTCTACCTCTTCCTTGTTACACTCCTAATGTCCTGCTTCTTCCTCATCGTTGTTATGCTCCTAATGTCCTGCTTCTACCTCATCCTTGTTATACTCCTAATGTCCTGTTCTACCTTGTCCTTGTTACACTCCTAAAGTCCTGCTTCTACCTCTTCCTTGTTACATTCCTAATGTCCTGTTTCTACCTCTTCCATCTTACACTCCTAATGTCCTCCTTCTACCTCTTCCTTGTTACACTCCTAATGTCCTGCTTCTACCTCTTCCTTGTTACACTCCTAATGTCCTGCTTCTGCCTCTCCCTTGTTACACTCCTAATGTCCTGCTTCTGCCTCTTCCTTCTTACACTCCTAATGTCCTGCTTCTACCTCTTCCTTGTTACACTCCTAATGTCCTGCTTCTACCTCTTCCTTCTTACATTCCTAATGTCCTGCTTCTACCTCTTCCTTGTTACACTCCTAATGTCCTGCTTCTACCTCTTCCTTGTTAAACTTCTAATGTCCTGTTTCTACCTCGTCCGTGTTACACTCCTAATGTCCTGCTTCTACCTCTTCTTTGTTAAACTCCTAATGTCCTGCTTATACCTCTTCCTTGTTACCCTCCTAATGTCCTGCTTCTACCTCATTGTTGTTATACTCCTAATGTCCTGCTTCTACCTCATCCTTGTTACACTCCTAATGTCCTGTTCTACCCCGTCCTTGTTACACTCCTAATGTCCTGCTTCTACCTCTTCCTTGTTACACTCCTAATGTCCTGTTTCTACCTCTTCCATCTTACACTCCTAATGTCCTGCTTCTACCTCTTCCTTGTTACACTCCTAATGTCCTGCTTCTACCTCTTCCTTGTTACACTCCTAATGTCCTGCTTCTACCTCTGCCTTGTTACACTCCTAATGTCCTGCTTCTACCTCTTCCTTGTTACACTCCTAATCTCCTGCTTCTACCTCTTCCTTCTTACACTCCTAATGTCCTGCTTCTACCTCTTCCTTGTTACACTCCTAATGTCCTGCTTCTAACTCTTCCTTGTTAAACTTCTAATGTCCTGTTTCTACCTCGTCCTTGTTACACTCCTAATGTCCTGCTTCTACCTCTTCCTTGTTAAACTCCTAATGTCCTGCTTATACCTCTTCCTTGTTACACTCCTAATCTCCTGCTTCTACCTCTTTCTTGTTACACTCCTAATGTCCTGCTTCTACCTCTTCCTTTTTACACTCCTAATGTCCTGCTTCTACCTCTTCCTTGTTACACTCCTAATGTCCTGCTTCTACCTCTTCCTTGTTACACTCCTAATGTCCTACTTCTACCTCTTCCTTCTTACACTCCTAATGTCCTGCTTCTAGCTCTTCCTTCTTACACTCCTAATGTCCTGCTTCTACCTCTTCCTTCTTACACTCCTAATGTCCTGCTTCTACCTCTTCCTTCTTACACTCCTAATGTCCTGCTTCTACCTCTTCCTTGTTACACTCCTAATGTCCTGCTTCTTCCTCTTCCTTGTTACACTCCTAATGTCCTGCTTCTACCTCTTCCTTCTTACACTCCTAATGTCCTGCTTCTACCTCTTCCTTCTTACACTCCTAATGTCCTGCTTCTACCTTTTCCTTGTTAGACTCCTAATGTCCTGCTTCTACCACTTCCTTGTTGCAGTCCTAATGTCCTGCCTCTACCTCTTCCTTCTTACACTCCTAATGTCCTGCTTCTACCTCTTCCATCTTACACTCCTAATGTCCTGCTTCTACCTTTTCCTTGTTACACTCCTAATGTCCTGCTTCTACCTCTTCCTTCTTACACTCCTAATGTCCTGCTTCTACGTCTTCCTTGTTACACTCCTAATGTCCTGCTTCTACCTCTTCGTTGTTACACTCCTAATGCCCTGCTTCTACCTCTTCCTTGTTACACTCCTAATGTCCTGCTTCTACCTCTTCCTTCTTACACTCCTAATGTCCTGTTTCTACCTCTTCCTTGGTACACTCCTAATGTCCTGCTCCTACCACTTCCTTGTTACACTCCTAATGTCCTGTTTCTACCTCATCCTTGTTACACTCCTAATGTCCTGCTTCTACCTCTTCCTTGGTACACTCCTAATGTCCTGCTTCTACCTCTTCCTTGTTACAGTCCTAATGTCCTGCTTCTACCTCTCCTAATGTCCTGTTTCTTCCTCTTCCTTGGTACACTTCTAATGTGCTGCTTCTACCTCTTCCTTGTTACACTCCTAATGTCCTGTTTCTACCTCGTCCTTCTTACACTCCTAATGTCCTGCTTCTAACTCTTCCTTGTTACACTCCTAATGTCCTGCTTCTACCTCTTCCTTGTTACCCTCCTAATGTCCTGCTTCTACCTCATCGTTGTTATACTCCTATTGTCCTGCTTCTACCTCTTCCTTGTTACACTCCTAATGTCCTGTTTCTACCTCGTCCTTGTTACACTCCTAATGTCCTGCTTCTAACTCTTCCTTGTTACACTCCTAATGTCCTGCTTCTACCTCTTCCTTGTTACCCTCCTAATGTCCTGCTTCTACCTCATCGTTGTTATACTCCTATTGTCCTGCTTCTACCTCATCCTTGTTACACTCCTAATGTCCTGCTTCTACCTCTTCCTTGTTACACTCCTAATGTCCTGTTTCTACCTCGTCCTTGTTACACTCCTAATGTCCTGCTTCTAACTCTTCCTTGTTACACTCCTAATGTCCTGCTTCTATCTCGTCCTTGTTACACTCCTAATGTCCTGCTTCTACCTCTTCCTTGTTACACTCCTAATGGCCTGCTTCTACCTCTTCCTTGTTACCCTCGTAATGTCCTGCTTCTACCTCATCGTTGTTATACTCCTAATGTCCTGCTTCTACCTCATCCTTGTTACACTCCTAATGTCCTGTTCTACCTTGTCCTTGTTACACTCCTAATGTCCTGCTTCTACCTCTTCCTTGTTACATTCCTAATGTCCTGTTTCTACCTCTTCCATCTTACACTCCTAATGTCCTGCTTCTACCTCTTCCTTGTTACACTCCTAATGTCCTGCTTCTACCTCTTCCTTGTTACACTCCTAATGTCCTGCTTCTGCCTCTCCCTTGTTACACTCCTAATGTCCTGCTTCTACCTCTTCCTTCTTACACTCCTAATGTCCTGCTTCTACCTCTTCCTTGTTACACTCCTAATGTCCTGCTTCTACCTCTTCCTTCTTACACTCCTAATGTCCTGCTTCTACCTCTTCCTTGTTACACTCCTAATGTCCTGCTTCTACCTCTTCCTTGTTAGACTTCTAATGTCCTGTTTCTACCTCGTCCTTGTTACACTCCTAATGTCCTGCTTCTACCTCTTCCTTGTTAAACTCCTAATGTCCTGCTTATACCTCTTCCTTGTTACCCTCCTAATGTCCTGCTTCTACCTCATCGTTGTTATACTCCTAATGTCCTGCTTCTACCTCATCCTTGTTACACTCCTAATGTCCTGTTCTACCTCGTCCTTGTTACACTCCTAATGTCCTGCTTCTACCTCTTCCTTGTTACACTCCTAATGTCCTGTTTCTACCTCTTCCATCTTACACTCCTAATGTCCTGCTTCTACCTCTTCCTTGTTACACTCCTAATGTCCTGCTTCTACCTCTTCTTTGTTACACTCCTAATGTCCTGCTTCTACCTCTTCCTTCTTACACTCCTAATGTCCTGCTTCTACCTCTGCCTTGTTACACTCCTAATGTCCTGCTTCTACCTCTTCCTTGTTACACTCCTAATGTCCTGCTTCTACCTCTTTCTTGTTACACTCCTAATGTCCTGCTTCTACCTCTTCCTTTTTACACTCCTAATATCCTGCTTCTACCTCTTCCTTGTTACACTCCTAATGTCCTGCTTCTACCTCTTCCTTGTTACACTCCTAATGTCCTGCTTCTACCTCTTCCTTCTTACACTCCTAATGTCCTGCTTCTACCTCTTCCTTCTTACACTCCTAATGTCCTGCTTCTACCTCTTGCTTCTTACACTCCTAATGTCCTGCTTCTACCTCTTCCTTCTTACACTCCTAATGTCCTGCTTCTACCTCTTCCATCTTACACTCCTAATGTCCTGCTTCTACCACTTCCTTTTTACACTCCTAATGTTAAAAATTTGTCTGATAAAACAATAATGCTCAGCATGCTTTTATGCTGGGAGAAAGTGGTGTTTAACTATAAATTAATTGTTACAGATAATACTGAACATCCCTGAGCTGATGCATTCAGATTCATTCTACCTCTTCCTTCTAACACTCCTAATGTCCTGCTTCTACCTCTTCCTTCTTACACTCCTAATGTCCTGCTTCTACCTCTTCCTTGTTACACTCCTAATGTCCTACTTCTACCTCTTCCTTCTTCCACTCCTAATGTCCTGCTTCTACCCCGTCCTTGTTACACTCCTAATGTCCTGCTTTTACCTTTTCCTTGTTACACTCCTTATGTCCTGCTTCTACCTCTTCCTTGTTACAGTCCTAATGTCCTGCTTCTACCTCTTCCTTCTTACACTCCTAATGTCCTGCTTCTACCTCTTCCTTGTTACACTCCTAATGTCCTGCTTCTACCTCTTCCTTCTTACACTTCTAATGTCCTGCTTTTACCTCTTCCTTGTTACACTCCTAATGTCCTGCTTCTACCTCTTCCTTGTCACACTCCTAATGTCCTGCTTCTACCTCTTCCTTCTTACACTACTAATGTCCTGCTTCTACCCCGTTCTTGTTACACTCCTAATGTCCTGCTTCTACCTTTTCCTTGTTACACTCCTAATGTCCTGCTTCTACCTTTTCCTTGTTACACTCCTAATGTCCTGCTTCTACCTCTTCCTTTTTACACTCCTAATGTCCTGCTTCTACCTTTTCCTTCTTACACTCCTAATGTCCTGCTTCTACCTCTTCCTTGTTACACTCCTAATGTCCTGCTTCTACCTCTTCCTTCTTACACTCCTAATGTCCTGCTTTTACCTCTTCCTTGTTACACTCCTAATGTCCTGCTTCTACCTCTTCCTTGTTACACTCCTAATGTCCTGCTTCTACCTCTTCCTTGTTACACTCCTAATATCCTGCTTCTACCTCTTCCTTGTTACACTCCTAATGTCCTGCTTCTACCTCTTCCTTGTTACACTCCTAATGTCCTGCTTCTACCTCTTCCTTCTTACACTCCTAATGTCCTGCTTTTACCTCTTACTTGTTACACTCCTAATGTCCTGCTTCTACCTCTTCCTTGTTACACTCCTAATGTCCTGCTTCTACCTCTTCCTTGTTACACTCCTAATGTCCTGCTTCTACCTCTTCCTTGTTACATTCCTAATGTCCTGCTTCTACCTTTTCCTTGTTCCACTCCTAATGTCCTGCTTCTACCTCGTCCTTTCTTACACTTACATTACAGCTCCAAGGCTTCCACTACTTATGCTGATTTCTTTTCTTTGAAGTCTTCTGTGATTAGGCAGGCCAGATCTCTACCTGTTTTTTCTGGTTGTACCTTCCCCCATTTTGTATCTTCCTCCTCTGTCTCCCTCCTCCTCCATGCACATTAACTAGTCTATATTAGTGGGTTTCTTTGAGTGTCACCATTTTGAAAGTTATCTTTGGCCTGCTTGTGGTGAGGAAGCTTCCGCAGACCCTTTTCAGTGTGACTACGTAATATAAGTAGTGTAAACAGCAACAAGTGGAAATATACATTTAGTGCTTCATTTCAACTAAACTTAGCCACTCCCACCAATCACTGAATCTGCCCCACCCCTGTACCTATTTCCTTCTCTTCCACTATTCCACATCCTGTAAAGCACAGTCTTCCATCTAACTACCTTGCAATCACAAACAACACCTCTCATCATCCACCACACCCACCCTATCCCAAGCAGCTCTCTCACTCATGACCAAACCCAACTAAACCATGCCCAAACTACCCAAACCCACATACATACACCTATTACTATTGCTCCTATGTGCTTCCATCCTCCCACTGCTAACTTCTATCACCAACCACCAAAAACAACTTAATTGTATCCACATACCAAGAAAAACTACTTCCACTAACATTATTACAACACATCCTTTTACTCGACTTATTCACCACTATGCACACAGATTACAGCCATCACACTACCAGTCCCAAACAACTATAAAGAACTTTAAGACCCTAAACAAACTACTCAATCTCTATTTTTACCTCAGAACCCAACTCATTAGCTGTGGTGATATACACCCAAACCCAGGCCCACAAAATCTAGGAGCCTCAACCCTCAACCTGAATGATACCCTACTCCACTGAGACAAATCCACACTCCTCATTTTAAATGTAAATGTCAGAAGTATACTAAACAAAGCCCACGACCTTCATGCACTTCTCTTCTTTTATCAACCAGAAATAGTCATACTAACAGAGACTTGGCTTAAACTAGGCAACCACAAAAATGAAATCACTCCACCAGATTACAATATAATTCATAGTGATAGAATAGGTAAAAAAGGGAGGTGTTGCTATAGTGTATAAATCTCACCTCATCTTTGAGAAAGTAGACATATCAACCCCAGACCTCGATGAAGTTGAACTCACTAACAAAACTAAAACTTAATGATAGTAAGCACATCAACATCATAGGATGCTACATCCCTTCAGGCAGCAATAGCCCCATTACAGAAAATCTCTCTAGATTTCTAACTCCTTCCCCCAGGAAAGCATAGTATTAGGAGACCTTAATAATGAGCAAAACTGGCAGGGGGAAGGAGCAGAAGAGTTTCTTAAAAAGCCCTGAAGAACTGCACTAGCATAAACGGGCATAGGTCTAGAGATAACATCCAACTTGTACTGCTTGGTAAAGATATGCACACAAGTCCAGGTAGCTGCTTCAAGGATCCAATTAACTGTCTAAGCCCTTGACAAAGTAACAGAAGGAACCACAGCTCTAGCAGAATGAGCCTTAAGTGAAGAAGGAAGGCTCTTGCCATGAAAGTGTAACAACCCTCTCCACACAAACTTTTTAATGAGTTTATCTTACTGAGGTGTATATGACAGCATACAAATATAGGTATGCAAATAAAAAACTTGTGCTTGTAAAATAAGATAAAAACAAGTCTGTAATAATACAATTAAATCATTAAAAATTGATACCCAAATAAGGTGCCACTTAAGAGAGGTCTAAGAGACCTCTTCTCAAGCAGGCACAATTTGAAATATCATATTTGTTAATAGTTTGGATTTTATAATTTGTTTTTTTTTTAGTTTTAGTGGGGTACTTTTATTGTTAAGCGGGCATAATTTGAAATATCTTGCTTGTTAATAGTTTGGATTTTATAACCTTATTTTTAGTTTTAGTGGGGTACTTTTATTATTAAGCAGGCATAATTTGAAATAATAATGAAACTAAAAAAAGATTTGAGAAACGAAGCCGGTAAGCCATTTTTATGGTATGAAAAACAGCGTAACTCTTCGAAAAGTGATCAGACCACCTTAAATAAATCTTCTAATACATCTAGAAGTTTGTCATTTGCGTCTGATGTCTCTACAACGTCAGTTGGTGTGGAAAGGAATGGCGAGCAGTACCCTGCTTTACCAGCAGCCCAAGACTCTGCGAGACTTAATAAGGAATTTTCTACAGGAGGCAGAAATGGTGAACCAAGTAGAAATGATAAGAAATAAAGTCGTTTTCAACCGGAGTCAGTTTCGTATAGGGACAATACGAAGCAAAACAAAATAACTAAATGGTACTGAAATATCTTCCTCGGACACTATTGTGGTAAATTTTTCTGATTTTCATCTTACTGAAGGACAATATAAAGTTTTGAACTATGGACAAGTTTATCCCCACTGTTATACCTCGTATTCATGAACTTAAGTGTGATGTATTTAAGTTTTGTCGTTAATTACACTTGGCATATTATTTTGAATATGCTGACGTTGTTTTGTATACTGATATGAATTGTTGTGTCTTTCGGCTTTTCCCGGTTAGGGGTCGCCACAGCGGAACTCTGGTCCGCTAATGATTGGCAGTAGATTTTTACGTGCCGAGTTGCCAGCCCTGACGCACAACCTTCAACGAAGGTACGCCCATTCATGCATGTCTAGCTGAGAATCGAACAGGACAATGTCTTACTGTGGGGCGACAACGCTACCGCAGCACCACCACCGCAGTGCATATTGATATGAATAATAGCTCAAATTATAGTTTTTTTTCATGTAACTCAGATATTATTGTTGATTTAATTGATGAAGATGATTTTAATGGTTATAGTTTATTTAATACAAATAACATCAAATATAAGAATGAATGTATTCCTTCGTACATTCATGATGGTATAAAAAATTTTGCACAAATGTTAAACTATCCCATTGAATATGAGTTTGATCAATTTATGAAAGACAAAAATAATTTTATATATAATTGGACTATGCAGGAATGGTGTGAGCTACTAAGAATAAAAATATAGTTATTAAGCCCTCCGATAAGGGGGGTAAAATAGTTATTATGCATGCCCAATAATATTATGCTATGTGTATGGATCATTTGAATAGTAATGAAGTCTACAAAGTTAGTAATTTCAATGAATATAAGCAAGCAATGAAGAATTTTGAGATGTTGATACATAAAGGGCATCATCGCCTGGGGTAATTTTCAAAAGTTGATTTGGATAAAAAAAATTAATTGTGGTTATAGTGAATTGGCAGTATTCTACTGTCTCCCGAAAAGCCACAAAGATATCAACAACCCCCCCCCCCCCGCCCCGGCAGGCCGATAGTATTAGCCGAGAAATATTTTTTATCTAATATTTTTTATCTAATATCGGTTGTTTGTTGCATGAAATTTTGTTACCATATGTTGTAAAGTGACAATAGTATGGACTTCTTGGATAAATTATCAAATATAGTATGGTCAAAAGACATGTATTTTATAACACTAGATGTGTGTAGCTTGTACACCAATATTAATCACAGTCATTGTTTAGAAGCAGTTTGTTATTTTATTGGGGATAACCCTAGGGGGGAATTTTATAATGGAACTACTTTTTTGTCTTGAAAATAATTACTTCACATTTAATGATGTTATTTTTCATAAATGTCAAGGTACAGCCATGGGGGCTCCTTTTGCCCCCATGTATGTGAATCGTTATGGGTTTATATGAACTGCAGTATTTGTATCATTCAGAATTTTTCAAGAATCATAATATATTATTACAGATTTATTGATGACCTCATTTTTATATGTCAAGGAGGCTGTGAAGAAGTTAATACATTTGTTAGTGGGTTACATCAGAATTGGTTTGGTTTTTGTTTTAATGGTTTGCAAGTTGCTAGGGCTGTTACTTTTTTAGATAGTGCACTCACTATTAATAATGATGAATTGATTACATCAGTCCATAGGAAATTTGAAGATGGGGGTCGGTATTTATTTGGCAGTAGTTGCTATCCACCCCATACCATCTCTTCACTTCCCTATGGTGAATTAAAAGACTATATAATAATGAAGTAGATTTTAATGGAGAAATTAATAGATTATATCACGTTTATTTCTAGGGGATATAATCGGGAAAGTGTATCTACTGCTATTAGTAGGGTCATAGAGGGTAGAGAGGAGGAATATGATCAAAATTACATTGATACGGTTAATATGTATGAACATAAGACAAATAATAAGAGAAAAATATACTTCATTACTACTTATGGTTTATTTAGTTCTATACTTATTGATATAGTAAAATATTATTGGCAGTATTTATTTAAATACAATGAGCTAGCCAATATTGTGTGCCCATACTTAGGTGTATCATATAAAAGAGGTAGAAATCTTAGGGATATTTTAGGTGCATAATAATTTTATTCTTCCAGCTGATTCTATCACTACTGTTAATATATCTCTAGGCACTTACTCTTGTGGAAATTGTAATGTTTGCACATATATGGTTAGGACATTTGATTTTATTAATGGACATAGATTCTTTCCGTCAGAAATATTTAATTGTGAAACACAAGGTGTTATTTACGCCTTGCAATGCTCATGTGGCCTTGCGAATATTGGAGAAACTAAGAGAAAATTCAAATGTAGGCTACAAGAGCTTATTAGAAATATAAGAAACAATAAGATGAGAGACCTATGGTCAAACATTTTTTTAGAATGTCATAAATCTAATGTGCATGACTTAAAGGCTAGCATTTTGGAAAGATTACCTGCAGGATTTTGTTCAGATGAAGTATACAAAAGGAAATTAATGTATAAAGAAAGTCTGTTTATTTTAAAGTTCAACACTATGTCCCCTATGGGACTGAATCTTGAATGTAATTGGAAAGTACTGATTTAATTGATTGTTTTTAATTGTATAATTGATGTGTGGGTGTATATATAAAGGTGCGTCTTTTTAGAGTTTTTTGTACTCCTTGAAGGCTTTTGCCGAGGCACTGGAGAGGTGAATAAATCTTGTCGACTGGTTCCTGGTTGTTGTATTTTCTGCTTGGATATGTTTTGCAGTTGTTTGTATAATTTGAAATATATTTGTTAATAGTTTGGATTTTATAACCTTATTTTTTAGTTTTAGAGGGTTCTTTTATTATCAAACAAATAAACGAAAACTGTTGCAAAAACACACAGTACAAACGAGGACAATGTAATCTCTGCTGTGCTTCTTTCTATACACAATGAGGCAAGCTAAATGTTCCACAAACACAAAAGGTTTATTCAGTAGAAACACTCAAGAAAGCTGGTAAGCGCTTTCGTCCTGAACCACAGAACTTCATCAGACAATCCCCTTCAATTAACTACACATTTTTAAGCATAATCAAAGTAATCACATGTCCCAAAACACTAAATATCCTCTTTTTTTTAAAGACATACACCATATACATTAAATCAAATATAAGACATATATATTAAAAACAACACATTAAAACATCATAAATATAATTATAATTAATCCATCCTTTCAAATATAGAAATATATGTATGTATAACAAATATTAAATGTTAAATATTAAATATAAATTGTTAAACTGTTAAAATATATTATTGTTAAAATGTATGACAAACTTGGACCTAAATACTATCTTTTTATACAAAATACACTGCATGAATATGGATTATAGGCCAATATTAAAACAATTAAATAAAATTAATCTCATTAATGCTTTTAATCTTAAAAGGGAACTTATAGAAATACTTTAATTCAATCATGGCCAACTACAAGCATCTAAAAGGAGCTGCCAGTAAAGTTCCCTTTTCTCCAACAATAACGACCAAGCACCCCCTCTTAAAAGTGTGCCCTTCATTCTTCATTACATGTTTGCTTAAAGCATTAGTTTCCTTTTTCTTTTGAACTTCATATAGGTGTTCATATGTTCAATTTTTTAATTTTCTATCTGTTTTGCCCACATAATAACAACAACATACTTCACGTAGCACAATATATTACTCTTTATGAGTTACAATTATATTTACATTTAATTTTTAGATTATGGTTGTTGATTTGGAACACCCCTCCTTCTTTTATATGTTTACAAAAATGGCACATGCCACACTTTTTCCCAGTATTATGTTTAGAGATTATAGTTTCTTAATTAGTTTCTACATCAGGGATGTTAATTCAGTCATGTTCCTACTTTTAGTTTAATATAATTTAATTGCATACAATGTGATTAACAAGTCAGAATTCTGCAAATATTAAAAAGTCACATTTGCATGGTTATTTTGATCTATAACCACCATTCCACAGTGCAGCAATGTAATAATGAAGCCTACACAGCTCTACCATGGAAGTTACATGTGCTGGCATCCAGTGATAAAGCAGTAGGCAAGTATATTTCTTAAAGCGATAAGGTAATGCAGATAATGCACTCTTCTCTTACTATAAATTAAGCTTTTATTATTGTTGTAGTTAGTATTTGTTCGTTTGTTGAGCATTGTAATAGACTGATCTAAAAGGTTCCATTTCAATCCCTATTTGGGCTGAAAAGATAAAAATGTTTAAACATGGTAAGAAATAGATCCATTTGTAATAATTGTTATAATGTTTTTTATAACAGTTATTAGATCTGAGCAGGTCATGCATACAGATCTGAAGTTTACTTTACTGAGTCCGGAGGACAGGTGATGCAAAGGTTATTTAAATTGCTAAGGATTACATAATTTGTAAACAGATGTTGAGAAAGTCTAGCTTTGATCTGCTGTATTTAAAAAAAATCATTTATCTTTTCCTTAAGATGTAAGAGACAATTACTTTCTGGGAACTAACAAAATGTCCCACCCGGGTCATAGCACATTTTCCATTCTCAAGATAAAGTTGTACTGAAGCCCTTTTGGAAAGGAAACGAGTCTCAGGAAATTAGTCATTGTGCAGTTGTGTCTTTTCTACTTCCTAACAGCCAAGGGAAATGTTTGACTGTGAAAACCAATGTTTCCATTAAGACACGGGAGTGAACGTGATTTAAAACTACTGACTACAGCATGCTATCATTTAAATGTGGGAGGTCTAACATGTACTGCAGTGAGATGAGATAGTACTGAACTCACTTAAACAATCATAATGTAATTATGCTGGGATTAAAAAGAAATATTAGTATTAAGCACTAATTAGGATCTCAAAGGATACATGGAAATAATATATATTCTTAATTGTCAGAAATGTTAATATGGACTATAAAATTAAAATATTTCTTTGCTTCCCTTCAATACAAACAGATATGATTACACTGGTAACAGATGAAGCTTAAAGCAGAAATAAATACTGCACACTCACCATAATAAATACAAATTAATTTTGCTGTGCTGATGAAGAATTCAAAGAGAACACCTGGAAATAGTTTCTTCCCTGTCAGTGTGTTAAAAAACATATGGGAAACACTGTGAAATAATATGTGTTAATGAAAATAACAAAAGCCTTGTTTAAAACCTATACAAAGATGATAGTGTTACCAGATAAGAAATGGCCTTTATTAGTAGTCAAATGTGATTGTTATACTTAATCCTTTTTTGTTATTAATAATGTAAGTAGTAACAAACAGCAGTACCGATAGGTATAACAGTTGTAATTGGGCTACAGAGAATTCCTGCATAGCTGTTATCTTTTCATTTTACTGTTGTAAAGAAGTAAGACATAGTTATTAAAAAAAGTAAGAATTGTGCGGATGTACAAAGAAAAAACTAAGATGGTGGTTTGCTCTGAGTGTCAGGTTTTACTATTTTTTTTTATGTTGAAGTGAAAGTAGTCACCTGTATGTTTTGTGTAATGGTACTACTAAAGAAAGTTTTTTTAGGAGATAATGTATAGGATTAGGGTTAGGGTAAGCAAACATAAGTAAGGTTATGCGGGGGGGGGGGTTGAAATGCATCTGATGTTAGGGCCATATTCAATAAATCCTAAACTACCAGCATGTACATGATATGTATGTACTAAAATTCTTATCACATTTTTTGTGCTTTCTAGTCAGTCAGAAAGATTACACTAACCCCTTGATTTACTAATCTTCCATGCAGGAGAAGCAGCCATTTAAGAGCAGGATGGCAGCGCACCATGCATATTAATGAGGCGCGCTGCCTGAGCTCCTTATCTTACACAGAGCATGTAAGAGTGCAGGGGGCGTGTCTGAGAACAGCGCACCATGCATATTAATGAGGCTCGCTGCCTGAGCTCCTTATCTTACACGGAGAGTGAAAAAGTGCAGGGGGGTGTGTCTGAGAGCAGAGCTCTCAGAATATACACGCCCCCACAATGAAGAACATTGCCTTAATCACTCTGTATCCAATAGCCCTTGTTCTGCCCATCAACAAAATTAACAGCCTTGCAGGTCTTGAACCCAGGACCCTATACATTATAGTCACAGTAGTTAACCACCAAGCCATCACAGCAGTACAGAAGAATGAGGTATCACCAAACAAGTCCTCACTATAGTGAAATCAAACTGAACCTGTGAAAGGAATCAATATACAGTCATATGTTCCATAACCCACTACATAACATAAATATGTGAAATGGAATGTAGCCGTAAGTCCAGAAGTGAGGTGCAATTGTAATAGAGTGTTGAAGTCCCCAATAAAATACAAGGACTTGGATATTAGACAGATATGTAAGACGTAATGAATAAGAAATCAGTGCCAAAAAGAAAATACAATGCAAAGTCTAATGTAAGCAATGCTAAGCATTGCACAGGCCAGTTTAGGAGGTGTAAGCAATGTGTAGGCCCTGTTTTCTGTCTATGTGTCTCTAAGTTGTACTAAATGGCCTCTGGGGATTACACCCAGTGGGAAATTGGCCCTTCTTAAACCCAACAGGCGAGAATACATCTCATAACTGGTTGTAGCTTCCCCTTGCAGGCACCATGTCAGGAAGGGGAGAGTGAGTGCACTTTTGGGCGCAGCGCTGGTGCATCCAGGAGTCTGGAGTCATTGCAGGACTCCTTGTCAGAGACCATGAACAGAGACTGCTGCAGGGCCACTACCAGGGTTCCCAATAGAAGGTGGAAGCCTGGAACTGTCTCGCCGGTGACCCCACCAGTGCCACTGGCATACCTCAAACTGGTGAGCAGGTCAGGCATCACTATGTCGACCTGAAGCAGCTTAAGGGGGACCTCTTGGAGCAGTGGATCCAAGAGGCTAGAATGGCAGGGGATGTCCCAGCTGTGTGTAAGTATCACCCCACTATGCGTGCAATAATTGCCAGCTCATGTATATCATGGATAGGTATGGCTAAATATTCCTCTTATGTCCTCCACACCTGCAATGGAGCGGGCCACGATCCAGGAGGCCCATGAAAGTTGCCTGGAGAGGTTGCGACATGAGGCAGGTCAGTAATACTCTTGCATGTACTGTCATAGGAATTAAATCTAAAATTATTAGTAAATTAAGTGCCTGTATAAAACCTGTATTGTTTAAGGCAAGTACTTCATACACCAGAGAATATGTACGTAAATAAAAGCATAATAGGCTGACAATAAAAGTCTAACTGCTGGACTGCATGTGTATACTCTGGTGTCATATGGTAATGTAGAATTGCAATCACGTAATAGTAATGTCGTATTAAGCACTGTTACCCCCTCCGTGCACCATAAAATGAATGTGTAGGAATGCCTGTATATGACTGGTGTAATCCCCAGAGGCCATTTAGTACAACTTAGAGACACATAGACAGAAAACAGGGAAAAGTCAGACACCAAAATCAGAGTAGCACATGCAACTGAGATGTGAACTGTTGTATTTTTAGCACACACAGCCATGGTTCAAATACTGCCAGTGGTAGTAGTCTGCATACAGAATCATACCCCACAACTGTGCAGATATGTCTAGAATATCCAGTAAAGTTTGTTAACACTCACTAACTGTTTCTACACATACTCCCAGATTCCAGGTTAATGTTGTGCACATAGCTATCAAACTCTTTCTACACAGACTCTGGCCATGTCTTGACCACATGCAGGTGTACCGGGACATATCTAGACTATTGTCCTCTTCAACCTTTAGTTTCCCTAGACAGTATATGCTTTCCTATACAGTTATATTACGTAGCACAATGTGGGTGACAGTGATCTGTGATACTTTATTATTCAGAGAAACTGCAACACTCACAGTTCCCTACAATACCAGAGTAAACAGTACAGTACAGGATATAAAGGTTTTTATTTCTCAGGACATATTTGTTGTCTGGCAACCTGTCCCCCTGGGAAATCAGTGGGATGATCCCAGACGTATAAGCAGCAAACAGGAAATACAACTGATTGACACACATCTGTGAGAACAAAGCTGGCACACTAGCACCCATTCCCAGGGGGTGAGCCCCATCCCCTGAGGTGGTTCCACCCGAAGGTGACTCAAGACCAATGGACAGGGAGATCCCAGGTTAGGCCCCAGACATGCTGGCGCTTGGTTCCACAGCCAGCTGTGGTGGGATAGGTGGGTCCTATGGGACTATAGTGTTTTGATTTTATAATCATATGTGGGTAAGTAATAGTAAACACATTTCAGGGTTAGGTATAACATTATGCATATATATTCCCATTAACCTAGACATGCATACGTGGGACCACAGTGGTAATAAGAACCGCATGCAGGTACATTGATGGCAACATGCCACCAATGTTGCAATAATTCAATATAGCACATGCATGGGAACAAATAAAAATATCTGTCAACCAATAGGGCATAAGCAGAACATTGGAGTCATTGCATACCAGTTGAGGTGGGTATGTAGTTTATTGTTGGAGATATGGTGGGGGAGAGAAAGATGTCAATTAACAACTAGTATATTCCTGTAGTACACATTACTTTCCTAGTCGGTGCTGTTATCTGTACCATACAGGTATTACTACACTACCCTATAGCCTTAGTTTGGACAGTGATATGGCTGTTGTCATCATTATATATGAACTGGTTTTACCTGCAGTATACACCTCTTACCTGGTATATCTGTGGAGGGAATGTTTGTTAACACTCACTAACTGTTTCTACACATACTCCCAGATTCCAGGTTAATGTTGTGCACATAGCTATCAAACTCTTTCTACACAGACTCTGGCCATGTCTTGACCACATGCAGGTGTACCGGGACATATCTAGACTATTGTCCTCTTCAACCTTTAGTTTCCCTAGACAGTATATGCTTTCCTACACAGTTATATTACGTAGCACAATGTGGGTGACAGTGATCAGTGATACTTTATTATTCAGAGAAACTGCAACACTCACAGTTCCCTACAATACCAGAGTAAACAGTACAGTACAGGAGATAAAGGTTTTTATTTCTCAGGACAGTGTTCATATCTGACGTACCTGTGAGAGCAATGTTTGTTAGCACTACTTGAATGTTGCACACAAAGTTCCAGATTACACATTAGTATTAAGCACATACATCATTAGTATTAAGCACATACATCATTAGTATTAAGCACATACATCTCATTCAACTGTACACACTCTGATCACAGCTTGACAACATGGGGGTATAGATAGGACATACTTTGCTTAAAACTCTCCTAACAGTTTCGGCAGTTGGTACAGTGACAGATTTGTTCTCATAGACGTTTGACAATCACTGGTATCCCCTGTTTGCTGGCTACACATCTGGGATCATCCCACAGACTTCCCAGGGGGACAGGGGGACAGGCAGCAGATATGGGCCCATATACTGGACATTCTGGTCTTATCTGTACAGTTGTGGGGTATGAATCTGTATGCAGCCTACTTCCATTCACAGGATTCAGACCATGGCTGTGTCTGCTACAACTTAAACACTGTCCATCAGAGTTGTGTGTGCTATGTAGATATTGCTGTATATCTCCTATCTGCTTTCTGTTTTATAATTCTCCTGTGCTTTTGCATTCTGACCTTGTATTACAGCACTCTTATACAGATTCCCTAGACAGTAAAATTTTGTAGGACAGTGTGGGTGACAGTGATGAGTAATACATCATTATTCAGAGCAACTGCATCAGTCACAGTGCCATACAATACCAATGTAAACAGGGTATCATTCTTGTATTTCTGGGCACAGTGTTGGTATCTGACAGACCTGTGGGAGAAACGTTTGTTAGCACTACCTGAATGTTGCCACACACAGTACCAGATTCCACATTACTATTATGCACATACATCTCACGCTGTTACTGTACACACTCTGGCCACAGCTTGACAACATGGGGGTGTAAATGGGACATACGTGGCTTTGGTTACATGTATGGTTGATGGTGACAGTAGTAACCATAATGTGGTAGATGGGACATATACTGGGTGTACCTTGGTGTAATGACAGTGTACACAGCACCCACACCCCCCAGTGGATACTGTACTCCCTGAAACCCATGATGACACTCTGCCATACCCACCATCACACATTGGCCACGACTTCAATACAACCCATAGTATACCCCAACAATGGTACTACGGGGATATGCATCTAATGCACATACCATATGCATAGTAGGGTATTGCATTGTCATGCCTCACCCATGAGCAGCAACATCACTGTCCATACTACTGTGTGGCAATGGGTATTGTCATAGGATATACGGACATGCACAACTACACACACATGCCAGAACACAATGGTTATCCCATGCCTAGCAACCCATTTGTAAAACACTGTAGTGCTGGTACTGCAAGGCTCGAGTAGCCTGTATGGGGAGGGGCTTAACAGGGTACAACATGTATTATCCCATACAGCAGAAGCCACAGCTGGCTATGGCAATTGGTGTTGCATTGGTTGTGAAGGCCCTCATGGATTTCCCAAGTAAGGTGTGCTAACACACAGACACTGCTATACTCAGTCATGCACATATACGCATGTGTCCCTACAGGGGTGCATTGTCGCAGGTGGTCATAGCCGTGTACCTGGTTATTGTCCAAGGAGAGGTGGGTTGTGTAAGAGTTGTATGTACAGTGGTAGCCTGCCACCTGCCAGGTGGCAGCAGGCAGTCTATTGACAATCACTACTGTGGTGACCCACAGGGTGAGAATGACATGCATCAGGCAATCCTCCAGGTACCTCCTGCACATGGCCACTGAGGTGATCAAGTTGACATGTATGTAACATGCATTACAATACATGGTTAGTGTCTGGGATGGAGACCTGTACCCAAGCATGTTCTGTTGACTGTGGTAGTGTAGTGGTGCCAGGTCTTACACAGCTGGCCAGACATTTCAGTGTCAATCAAGGTTAGGATTTATGTATGTAACACATTCACACAGATAACAGTGTTGTACAGGCCACATAAACATCTGTGTCCCACACACCCCTTGCTACTGTAATGACAGCATGTAGGTGCATGTATTGTACATGGCATTACATACACTTATTAAAGATGTGAGTACCCTGCTATGTTATCAGACTGGGTGGTGTGACCTGGTTACCAGGGCTACGCCATGCTTAGCAAGTATCAACATTGCTGCAATATAATAGCTGAGCTGATTTGCACACTGGTAAGTGATGTCTACACTGTGTAAGCGCCCGTATGTTTACCCATAGCTTAGCATCGCTTAGCTTCGCGCAACCCCACACAAACCCACTTAAAGCTGCTCAAAACTACCTTAACCACTCTGTATCCAACAGCCCTTGTTCTGCCCAGCAACAAAATAAACAGCCCTTGCAGGTATTGAACCCAGGACCCTGTACACTAAAGTCACAACACATGACCACTATAAAGAAAGCTATTATTTTACCAATGTAGCTGTCAAAAGACATATTGTGTAGGATTGAACAATTGCCTTTACTACCTAAATTGTGTAGTCCTTGTTATTAATATGATTGTCGCATCACTTATGTTGTTTTATCATAATGTACACATAGCAGATACATATGGTGAGATACATCCGGGAGGGTATACACAACTGTGAGGTTTACACATGACAGGAATATGGTTAAATACATATAATAGGTCTATATATGTCTACATATATATCTATATACATATATGTATAAATAGATATATGTATATATAGCTGTATATGTATGCACATTGTGTGTGTATAGATATGTCTAGTTATGTTGGTGTATATGTAGATATCTAGAACTATATGTGCATACATATCTATTCTGATATACCTACTACTGTCAATATATATGTAGATATCCATACGTATATGTGCATATGTGTCTCTGTCTGTATATACATGTCCATCTATGGCTGTGGGAGGTCACATCTGCTTTTAACATGTGTGCCATTGGCTACTGACAGACATCCTAAGGACATCATAGTACAGTACAACTGCTAGCAGGTAATGCTCCTGTGGACTACAGCAGAGATATTGGCCAGTATATGTGGACAGTCTGACACACTCTGGACAGTGCAAGACATGTGGACCAAGCCTGACAATGTGGATGTTAGCCATGTAGATGAGTATAACACATAGTTATGCATTCACACACCCCTGTTTGTACTGACACATAATATGCTGGTACATAGGTGTCATGGCCACATACTGCCCACTAGATTTTGACATACATCTGTACAGCATCCCAGTGCACTGTCTGACATACATGACTGCTATGGTGGCCCGGCAGCAGTACATTTGACAAGTATCTGGACATGACATCTCACTGGGTAAGTACACTAAGCTGCTAGGCATGTAAAAAAGCACTGTGCAGGCTACAGGCAGATGGGTTCAACACTGGCTTACATTTCCTATGGGGGAATGCACATGTACCAGCCTGTATAGCAGGCTGTACAGGCATGTCACCTGTGTGAAAGTGCATAACCACAACTAATGTGAACACAGCCACAGCCACATATGGTAAGCTAGTGTAATATTACAGTATATGGACTATTTGCTCAACACCATCCTAATATGTGCCACTCACACACTAACCCTACATATACTGCTCCAATACATAGTGTGGTCTGATGCCTGTCTGTTGTATGGGACATGTGTGTGTATGGTCCTACAAACATGTAAGCCGATAGGGTAACATACAGTAGAGCAGCATGTAACATCAGATAGAACAGGATCAAGAACAATGACATCTACCACAATCTGTTCACAGACTAAAGTACATATTAACAATACACACAGTATCGACAATCACCATAAGTACACAGACCTCAGTACTGTACACATGGCTTGTTATCAGATATGATGACAGTAATTATGGTGTACAGCACATATGCAACTCTTACTGCATGACATATATACAAAGGTTGACTGAGTTGTGGCTAGAGGCACATACACAGGGTCAATATTGACATGTTGCTGTGATAACCTCATACATTTACTGTTGTAACAGGGTTTGTTGCAACATATGTGCTATGAGGAATATGAAGTCAGTAACTCTCCCAGCTGTCACCGTCTACAAACTGAAATCCTCACACTACCTTCTGCAGTTCGCAGATAGGTGCTCTGTGGGTAAAACATGAAACAAAAGGCACCACACACTGCCCAGTCTGCAGATGACCCTACAAATGAGGGTTTCCTCATAAACATAGCACTGACATAGCAGGTAATAAAACATGTAGCACAGCCATATCCACACACACCCTGTGTACTCCAAATGCATTATAGCAGCACTTACAATCTGTAGTCAGGTCAGGCACATCCCCCTCCTGTGTGTTGCCCTGTTTCCACAGTGTTTGTTGTTAGAGGTAGATCCCCAATCCATCTGAGATGCTGTTTTCCAAACAAAAGATCAAGTTCCTGCTCATAGTGAATGTAAAGGCCCAGCACCAACATGATGTTCCTAGATATCGGAGTGTATTTCCATGCAGTTGGCTATAGAAATGTTACCGCAGCTATTCCACATACAATCAGCTAAATGAGGGCTGCAATTTGTGCAGAGGCCATCAGCTGATCATGAGCATCACTTAAAATATACATGCTGTTTCCGAAGCAAAGCAGGTGTAAGTCTCCATATCCACCAGGGAGGGAGTGAGAGAGGCAGACAAAGGCAAAGAAAAGTCAGGGAGAGGCAGGAGAGTAAAACATAAGCATGTTTGTGTCATACACCTACCAGTACAGGGTATCAAACCCCTGCTATCACATGTCTATGCAGTTATTGGATGTGCCACATAGGTTACATGTTGAGGAGCCCTCAAAACGTATATGTGATGGTGAGTGACATCTGCAACAGGGATATAGTAGCTATACGGTAGGCGTAGTACAACTGTCTGTCCCCATGAACAGGTGCAAGCATCAACACAGCCACACTCTCCCAGGGACCCACACACATTAACACACTTGGCAGGGCCAAGAATACAACTCATCACTAGTGAGATTGCCTCAACACATGCACTACAGGGGTCATACAGAGGTTATATGGGCAAAAGTTATGTGGAGGTGTCTGACATCAGACAGCATACTTCAGCATACCATTGAGGGCTGTAGTGAGTGTGAATGTGGTCATATGCATCATACAACACAGACACAGGTTGCCAGTACTGACATGCATGGGTGCATGGCTTCACGGGTGTGTAGTGGTTGACTGTAGGTGTAGGGAGTGTGACTAGCCTAAAAAAGCATTGCTCTCTAGACAGAGACACACACACACACACACACACACACACACACACACACACACTTGCCATGTCTGGGATTAGAACTCCTACCTAACTAGTTCCTCACACTACAGCAGTAAGCAGTTATAGGATGCGCTGTGGAAACTATTGGGCTACAACTTTCCCAAAGGTGTATTTCAAAGTGGATGACCTTGGCATCAGGTCACATTATAATGGTCTGCATTGTGGCTCAGGGGTGTAGTGTCTGGATTTGACCGCACAGCTGGGTATTGTATTCACCATCCAGTCACCTAGGTGACTATTGCATGTGGCCAGTGCTGTGCATTGCTTGCCATGTATGTGTTCCTAAGTCCATGGTATGGACGGTGTCTGGGATGTGCACACCTCCCACATGCATGTACAGTGACATGTGAAACTGTACCTGGGGTATCTGGCCCATGTTGTGTACAGATTGTTGTCATCAGATGTGCCAGTCCTGGCCTCATGTGGTGGGAACTGTTAATGGATGGCAGGTTGACCCAACACCTACATTGATAGCATGGTACCGGTATTCCCTGGTGTCAGTGGCATCTGTCCATAAGGGCATGTTTGTCAGGCATGGTATGTCCTTTGTGGGTCACATCTGATGGCACCACAAGTGTTGCAGGTGTTCAGTGGGGAACATGGGGAAGATGCAATGGCGGCATGTATGTGCCTATTGGACTGATGGACGGGGTGCCATGCCCACTGTAGCCCACTGCAATCACATCATATTTAGTATCACTCGGCAATATGCAGGGTACTACCGACATAGCGGTTGTTGCCTAGGCAAGTGTGTGTGTGTGTGTGTGTGTGTGTGTGTGTGTGTGTGTGTGTGTGTGTGTGTGTGTATGAGACATAAGTTGATAGTGTTGTCTACGTAATACTAGGGTTGCTCACTTTTTTCGCATGGCTTTGATGTTACATGTAGGAGTATGGATTTGCACCCCAGCCTCTCAGCTGTGTCACATCTGTTATCCTTGTACAGTGGACATTGTGATATATACTAGGGCCACCATATAAGAAATTTGCAAAACCCGCTTCACATCAAGTCCAGTTGTTACACACTCACAAGCACCTCCACACAGGATACGAATTACAAAACACAGACACACACACACACACACACACACACACACACACACACACACACACACACACACACACACACACACACACACACACACACACACCTGTCATGTCTGGGATTAGAATTCCTACCTAACTAGTTTATTACACTACAGCAGTACGCAGTTATGGGATGCGCCATGGAGATTACTGGAGTACTCCTTCCCCAAAGGTGTATTTCACAGCGAATGACATCAGCAGGCTTGCCAAAGTAGGGCATTTGAATTGTATTGAGTGTGACTAGCCTAAAATGCATTGCTCCCTACGCAGACATAGAAACACACACAAAACACGTGTGGGGATAGAACTCCTACCAGAGTTCTATATCATATTACAGCATGAAGCTGTTATAGGACGCACCACGAGGATTACTGGAGGACTCCTGCCCCAAAGGTGCATTTCACAGTGAATGACATCAGCAGGATTACCAAAGTAGGGCATTTGAATTGTAGTGAGTGTGACTAGCCTAAAATGCATTGCTCTATCCACAGACAGAGACAGATGCACACACACACACACACACACACACACACACACACACACACACACACACACACACACACACACACACAGTTGCCAAGTCTGGGATTAGAATTCCTGCTGAACTATTTTATCACACTACAGCAGTACACAGTTAAAGGAAACGCCACGGCGATTACTGGGCTATAGCTTTCTGAAAGGTGTATTTCACAGTGAATAACATCAGCAGCCTTGCCAAAGTAGGGCATTTGAATTGTACTAAGTGTGACTAGCCTAAAAAGCATTGCTCTCCACACAGCCACACACACACACACACACACACACACACACACACACACACACACACACACACACACACACACACAGTTGCCAAGTCTGGGATTAGACCTCCTACCTATTTTATCACACTACAGCAGTACTTAGTTATAGATCGCACCATGGAGATTACAGGGTACAGCTTTCTGAAAGGTTTTTTTCACAGGGAATGACATCAGCAGCCTTGCCAAAGTGGGGCATTTGAATTGTATTCGATGTGACTAGCCTAAAAGGCATTGCACTCTACACAGACAGTGACACACACACACACACACACACACACACACACACACACACACACACACACACACACACACACACACACACACACACACACACACACACACACACACACACACACACACACACACGTCTGGGATTAGAACTCCTACCTAACTAGTTTATCACACTACAGTAGAATGTGCCACAGAGATTACTGGGCTACAACTTTCCCAAAAGTGTATTTTAATGTGGATGACATCAGCAGCCTTGCCAAAGGGTGGCATTTGAATTGTAGGGAGTGTGAGCCTAAAAAGCATTGCTCTCTACACAGACAGAGACACACACACGCCAATTCTGGGATTAGAACTCCTACCTAACTAGTGTATCACACTACAGCAGTACGCAGTGTTAGGATGGGCCATGGAGATTACTGGGCTACAGCTTTCCCAAAGGTGTATTTCAATATGGATGACATCAGCAGCCTTGCCAAAGTAGGGCATTTGAATTGTAGAGAGTGTGGCTAGCCTAAAAAACATTGCTGTCTAGACAGACAGACAGACACACACACACACACACACACACACACACACACACACACACACACACACACACACACAGAGTTGCCATGTCTGGGATTAGAACTACTTAACTAGTTTATCACACTACAGCAGTATGCAGTTATAGGATGTGCCATGGAGATTATTTGGCTACAACTTTCCCAAAAGTATATTTCAGAGTGGATGACCTCATCAGGCTTGTCATAGTAGGGCTATGGGGAGGGCAGTGTGTGTGCATGGGCAATAACCCATTCATCTAGAGGTTGACACACCACATGCGGGCACATGCAGGGTTATATTCCACACGTATGTGTATACAGCTGCGAGATGACTACTTCCTTGTACAGTCATGTTGCACAGCTAGCACTTGCACCACATAGTCTGTAATGCTGACAGATACTGTTGGCTAGTGTCTACAGTGAGTGGCATCTGAACCTCATGTGGTTGTTGCCATTTGGCTTTGTGCTGGGTGGGACAGGTCTCATAATGGATGGCTCCTTGTCACAGTCACTCTCTTCCACACATCTGTGTACGTCTACTTTTGGTTTATTATAGTGTGTTGTCCACTCATGCTTTGCACTGTGTGTGCAAAGCATGAGTGGTGCATACCGAGGAGTATCTACACTAACATCTGCAACTGCCAGATATGTCTGGTCCACTGTTGTTTGCAGACATTGGCTTCATTTGTTTAAGTGTGTGAGCATGTCCAGTATGCCCTTCTGTATTGAATGTGTGGATCGATTCCAGGTAGTTTGTACTCCAGTGCAGACTTTTGTGTTGTACAGGTAGCAAACTGTTTCTGCAGGGTATCCGTCAATCATTTGGCAATATGGGGACAAAGTGTGCAGGGGATAGTGTGTACTGTAGGTGATTGTGCTGCTTCAGCTACATGGTACTGCTGTTAGCAGAGATATGCAGACGTGTACTGTTGCATACTGTGATGTTTTCTGTCCTCATGTACTGTCAGGTGGACATTCCTGCTCATAGTGATGTCTTGGGGGACAAGGGTGACTGCAGCTGTGTGCGGTGTTGTGGGCAGACGCCTAAATATTCATGGTACGTTATGATGTCCTTGAGGGAGTGCTGCAGACACTTCTTGCTGGGTCTGTGTATCTGGTTCAGCACCTTGGTACAATGCTGGCAGAGAATCCCATACTTTTACATCCATCGACATGACAGTATGGCCTTATATTGCCATGACAATATCTCACAGCTGTACAGATTTGCACAGGTTACCCAGAGGCAGGGGCCATGAGTCAGGGCATTACCCCCATTGTGTTGTACGGACAAGTATGTAGCCACCCATTTATGTGTTTACAGCCAGGGATAGTGTGTGCATACATCTTTGTGTCAGACGTTGCACATTCCTTGCTGCCCACGCTCCCACCCCCTCTCTGTTATTCTATCCTCTTCCTTACATTTTGCATACATTTTCTGATACTTTTGCTATGGTTATCACCCCTTCACAGCTGTGTGTTGGTGTTGGTCCACAATTCATGCTGTGTGACATGGTGGACATGTTACTGTGGTTTGTCCACATGGCGTTGCATATGGCTTCTGTGGAGTGTGTTGTGTTGTTATTTGGGTGTCCATAACATAACATGCATTGGCAGTACTTGTGAGACACAGGCCCTTGACAGATGCCTGTGGGCCATTAGGTGTTGATGTGGGTCAGATGTGGCAGGTCGTTGCATTCTGTCCGTCCTACAGTCTCTGGCCACCGTACAGTATATTCCCCTGGGGTGACAGGGTAGGTGTGCTAGGTGTTTATGCCAGTACCTTCTCAGTCTTGATCAGGTGGTGTAAATGCTGGCAGGTTGCTACCTACAGCTAACAACACATCTGCATGGGACACCTGCACTGCATGCTGCATTCTTTCGCTATTACCATATACAGGTGAGGTCATATTGTACCCATTCCCCACAGCAGGGGTACAACCAGAGAGGTACCTATGGATGGTGTTTGCGTGAGCTGGCTGCATGTGTGCTATGGACACTACTTGCATCTGACACACGCATGTGCAGGTACATCAGCTGTTTCTCAATACATCAGTCCTACCTCCTTTGTGATCTTCACAATGACACAATATATACTGTTTGTCTGGGGTACTTTCCCCTGTGTACTGCTTGTATTTCTAGCCCAACAGCCATGCCATGTCAGTCTTTCAGATGGTGACACATATTACCACCATACATTTACAATGGCTTGGCACTGCAGTTGTGAAGACTTGTCCCTGTCATCAGCAGTAGTGGGCAATGTGAAACACACAACAACCTAACACACACATACCTGCATATTGTTCAGATGCTACAACCTATCCTGCTACTTTGGCCATCTCTGTGCATCTGTGCTCTACTGGTATACCTCACATACATGTTACTACATTTCTACATAGAGTTGTGGGGAGGCACACCTGACTGTTACGGTGGGTGTACATCAGATTGGGGGGGGGACACCAGACCATTACTGCATTTCTAAATAGGTTTGGGGTGGCACACCAGACTGTTACTACATTTCTAAGTAGGGTTTGGTGGAGCACACCTGAATATTTCTACATTCCTACACAGAATTGTGGGAGGGGAACACATACTACATTTCTACTTTGGGTTGGAGGAAGGGGCACACCAACTATGCTACATTTCTACATCGGATTGTGGGGGGACAGACATGACTGTTTCTACATTTCTACACAGGATTGGGGGGCACATCTGACTGTTACTACATTTCTAGATAGGAATGGGGGCACACCTGACTGTTTTTACATTTCTCTGTAGGATGGGGGCACACCTGACACTTGTACACATTTGCTATGACTTTACTGGTATGTCAGGTAATCCATGTCATTCTGTATTCTAACCTATCATGCTGACTAGAGGCATGTCAGTGTACTAGAGGTCTTAGCTTTGCTTGACCTACATATTAGTTTTTGACTTCCTACCCTTCAGAACTAACATCCCACTGCCTAACCTGCTGTAGTCTGTCTGTGTAGGCCTGGGGTGGGGGGGTGGGGGTACCCATAGACATCATTCAGAGACCATAGCACAGCCTTTGTTTGTGTTTGTCTACACCTGGCTGAGACTGTTGTTAGATATGTGAACCTCCCTGAGTGGCATGTGTGAGTCATATGGACACATATGTGGCCCAGCACATTTCCTGCAGTGGGTTTTGTCACCCTGTGTAGTACTGGCTACTATGGTGACACCAGTATTTGTTACAGATCTCATGGTGCCACTATAGGTGTCTACTATCTGCTGGCATACCATTCAGCCCTCCCGATTCCCTTGCATGCTCACATCCATACCATAGATACAAGTAACAACACATACTACTCCATTTGGCAATTGGTAGGTTGAGTGACTTACCTTGTGGGTTTCCCAGTATTGAGGGCGGTGCTGCAGGGCTCCCTATGTCGGATGCACATAGTACACTCCTTACTCATGGTTGAGCACAGGTAGTGTCTTGTTTGTCATCCCTTTTACTGTATGTGAGAGTCAGAGAGAGGTATTATTCCTCGGGTCCCTCCTGTATAAGTGTATGTACTATGCGTTGCCTTTTTGCCAAGGCCAGAGCATACTGGGCACGCCTCCTTCTGCCTACTGGGGCAGGCTCAGGTTGTTCCTCCTCTGAGTCACTCTGTGCCTGTGCAGGCCTTGGCAATGGTGGGGGGCTGTGTTGGCCTGCCCCATGCTGTTCCTGCTGCAGCTGTTTCCGCAGGATCATATTGTGGAGCATGGCACATACGATGGCAATTTGGGTACATGTAGCTAGTAAGTACTGCAATGCTTCACCGGATGTGTCCAGGCAGCAGAACCATGACTTGAGCATCCCAAACACATGCTCTATTATAATTGTGGTCTGTGCATGTGCCTCATTATGGAATTCTTGTTCATGTGTGTGTGCATTTCTGATGGGTGTCATCAGCCAAGGCTCCAGTGCTTATCCAGCATCCCCCACTAGGTGACCGTAAGGGATGTCCCCACTGGAAAATATGTTGCAAAGCTGTGTCACATGCCAGATGTGGGAGTTGTGATAGCTTCCATGGCAGCCAGCACACACATTCATTATTATGCCCTGGACATCACACATGACCTGACAGGAAGCCCTTGTGGTTGATGTAGACCCCATCTTGCTAACCAGGTGGTGCTTTGATGCATGTGTGCATGCAGTCTATAGCACCCACTACCTCAGGGTATTCTGCTATTTGGTGGAATATTGCATATTGCTGGCCAGTGCCCCACGGGTGTTGGGGAAATATACGTGCTCACAGGCATTTGCTGACATGGCATCTAGGAACAGGTGGAGTACCCTGGATGCTGATGCCTGTGAGATCCCCATCATATCCACAGCTGGCCTTTGGAAGATACTGTAGCTAGTACTCTTAGGCCTACACATACCTTGTTATCCACTGGGATGAGTTCCCCTCTGTTAGTTCTGTGTGTCAGGCATGGCCGGCACAGCTCAACAATTTGCTGTAGGAGGTCCCTGTCCACCCTAGAGCGCTCCACTATCTCCAGCTCATGTAGCCTCTGGTAAGTTACCCTGGGTCTGTACACTTTTCTTCATCTCCTCACTGTGGGTTGGTCGACAGCGTTCACATCCTCACCACCCTCAGCCTCTTCCACAAGTTGTTGTATGATAGCTATTGCAGCCCCTATCATTTTGTTGTTTTGCTTGTTAAAACTTCCCCGCTTGTATACACCGGCGGTGTTGAGTATGGTAAAAACCGGAGGGGAAGGTGTTTACATAGTTTATAGTAGTGTTCTGGGCTGGGCTGGTCTGCTGCCTGTGTAATCGGCTGATTCTGATACATTTCACCTGCCAGCTATGCTAGTTCTCCTAGATTACCTTCCTACTGCTGTTTTCCCTTCCCATTGCCTTCCTGTTTAAACCCGGGGGCACGCTGCACAAACACAGTGCTCAAATGTGCACAGAGCTGCTATTTCCTGGTTTACTTTTTTTTCCTTTAAAACCCGGTGCATGGTGTGCACACCTGCTTAGGCAATGTAAAGACTGCTAGGCAGCCTCAGGGCTCCAATCTGCTTACAGTATGCCTGACACCCACCCCCCCACCCCCATGATGTCAGCTAACTCCTAGGCTTGCACCAAGCTATTCCTGCTCTTACACTGTTGGGAGTTGAGTAGCATGCTGGGGAAATCTGGGATTCACTATCATTCCCCTCATTACTGAGCTTCCCCCCTTAGCAACCACTACTCACTGGCCATGTTGTCTTCTGCCTGCCATTGACTATAATGGCAGAGTAGTGAGTTTAGTTAGAATGCTTATTTTAGGTTTATTTTATTTTCCCCCCATCCCGTTTGTGCTCCGCTGCCCTATGCTTAAACAGCCGAGATCGGCTAAAAAAAAAAATAAAAGTTGATGTTTTTATTTTTTCAATTGCTTTCAATGCCAGTGGCTTTATACTTGGCCTTTGGCATGCTTCCTAGATGTTATGCACCCTTTATTTGTAGCTGTCATGGCTCTGTTTTGGAATATGCAGAAATGTACTCCGTTACTGGCGGAGTACATTTCTGCAGATTACACTAGTCCTGCACAGCCGGTTTCCAGCTTCCTGGATAACAAATTTGCCTCATTTGCATGGATTTCTCCTGCAAATGGGGTAATTTGTATACAGGGGCTGAGTCAGTGCAGGATTAGTGCAGGAGCACTTGTGCACTGATCCTGCACGCTGTGCAAGGCTTGCAGAATCTGGGGGTAAGTGTGCATATAGTCTACACTTTGTAGTAACCTTTACGAATCCCTGTCAGTATTTAATGGTACAAGAATATCAACAGGATAGATAAAATTAGGAGGAAGGTGTGCGTTATGTCAGTGTTGTCTGTTAACTCAGAACAGTTTTCAGTTAGTGTAGGCATTACTGAATCTGACCTTTAGTTTTTTTTTTTCTTTCTTTTCTTTGTTACTTGACTGATTGATAAATTCTTTTGCAATAAGTTCTATATGGGGTTTGGGTAGTTTGTGTTAATTTCAGTGGTTAGCTTTGGGTATTATTTCATTTATTGGGCAAGGGAGGTTTCAGTTTTGCTATTCTGGAAGTTGTGTATCTGGATTAGTGAATTCGCTCATCTTTAGCCAGTATGAGACTCATTTTCAGTACTGTTTTGTTATGTAACTTGCTCAGTCACACAACTGACAACTAAGATGGAAGGTTCAAACTCTGAATATCAGGTCTCAGATTTGATTCTTAATGATAGTGTAAGGCATTAAAACCACGACTGCACTTGACCATTTTTTTCATAAGGGTGTAGTATTCCTGCCTACTCGTGAAAAGTTATTAAGGTGTAAATCTCTAACCTTAGCAGGCAGTGTATGCTAATGTTAAGAGAAAGCAACACAAATGCACATTGAAAAAACTCCCCACAAATATACAGATGGAAATAAACTCCCCAAAATGTAAGAAACTGTAGAAGAAACTGTGGGTGAAATAACTAAAATCTTTGGGAACCTCCTCCCCAGCCCCCTTACTTATGTAGAGAAACTCCAAGATTGTACATTATTGAGGGGAAAACAGATGATACGAGATGCCACTGAAACGTGGCTTACACAGCTGTGATCTTTCGATAGAGCAGATCTGCTTTGAAGAGCATTCAAGAGGAAGCAATGCTTAAAGGGCCCCTTTTGGATATCTAAGGATGAGTTAAAGCACATTCAGAATGCTTAGTAAGCACTATTTTCTAAACCATTGTCCATAATGCAGACATGATTCAGAGGCTTCTTTTGCATTAGCTATCTGCTAGTAAAACAAAAAGTACCATTCTAAATCTAAAGGACATATCACATGAATCAAGAACCCCCAACAGCATAGTGCCTTGACCTCCCATATATCTCATCCACTTGATTAATTCGCTCATCCTAAACTGTGATGCAGTACCATTAGTGTTCTAACTCAAGACACATTGGACCTTGGACCAGAGTGGGTCCCGGACCAACTCCAGACCAGGAGGGTCGTGTTGCTGTGTCAGGGTCCGTTCCTCCTTTCCAGGTGTGTTTGTGATTGAAGCCATTGAGTCACGGGGTCCTTGCACATAGCCTGCACTAATTCTACCAATGTTTTTTGGACTTAGAACCACTGCAGTACTGCCCAGATCAACTTTCTTGGGACCTTGGCATATGCTTTCTCTAAGTCTGGGAATGCCCAGTTGGAGTCTTTCCTCATCTCTAGCTTTTTCTCAACTATCTGTCTCACTGCAAACATTGGGTCAGTTGTGCTGCATTCTTATCTAAATCCAAACTGCTCATCTCCCATCTTACATTCTGCTACTTTGCATATCTGTTTTATCAGTCACCCTCTCCAGAACTTTCATGCAATGTGATAGGAGTTTGATGCCTCTGTACTGCCCACATTTCTGGATGTCTCCTTTGTTCTTGTACACTGGTATGAGTATGCTTATTCTCCAGTCATCTGTGATATGCCTTTCTCTACACACTGCTATGAGTACCCTCAAGAGCCATTTCTCCCCTATCTCACCCAACATCCATCCATCCATCTATCCTCAACCCCTTTTCCCATTTTTGCACA
This sequence comes from Protopterus annectens, assembly GCF_019279795.1. NCBI lineage: Eukaryota > Metazoa > Chordata > Ceratodontiformes > Protopteridae > Protopterus > Protopterus annectens. The sequence continues at coordinate 1,112,862,542 of NC_056748.1, forward strand.
TGGGGTTGGGGTATCACTTCAGCAGTGACAATCATCTCAAGCCAAGGTTTACAGCACTGGGTGACTAGTACTGCTGCGGTAGTTCATTCGCACCACTCATCTGCATATACGCACTCACCTACGGACAATTTAGAGTGCCCAATCCACCTACTGCATGTCTTTGGAATGTAGAAGGAAACCGGAGCACCCAGAGGAAACCCAACATCAACATCTTTACCATATCTATAGTGACCTCATCTGAGCCTGCTGCTTTCCCTGACTTCATTTTCCTTAGTGCTGTTCTTACTTCTTATAGGGTGGACTCCTCTTCTTCTCTCATCGTAGGCTGTTTCTGGGGCAGTACAGCTTCTGTCGGGTTTTCTTCATTTAGAAGCTGCTGGAAATACTAGATACTGACGTCAGGGAAGAAGTGACGACAACGGACGCCGGACCTAGACTTTGGAATTCGGCTGACCGAGGACCCGCCTGACGGCAGGATAACCCATCTGTTATGACTGCAGCTGTATTAGCACTCGAACATCTACATTTATGGTAGGTACAAAACTGTACTTTGTCTTGAATGAAAAAAATGCTGTTACAAAAATGTAACAATAGTGCCCTCTGCTGACCAAGTAAAGCATGTTGTGACCCTTTGATCTAAAGTAGGCTCTGGCCAGTCTGGATGAAAGAATTCTTGAAAGACTACCCCGTACCATCCGCAGGCTAATGGTCTTGTTGAGAGGTTAAATTCTACAATCAAGTCCATGCTACAGGCATTTGCAGATCAGTTTAAGAGGGAGTGGGACAAATATTTGCCCCATCTGTTGCTTGCTTACAGAGAGGTTCCCCGGGAATCCACAGGTTTTTCACCCTTTGAGTTGCTGTATGGGCATAGAATGAGGGGACCTCTAGATTTAATTCGATATGAGTGGAAAGGTGAGTGCAAGTCTCACAAGGAGTCTGTTGTGGCATATGTCCTAAACCTCAGGACCGGGCTCAGGGAACTCATGGGCTTGGCCCAGGAGAACCTGGCATAAGCTCAACAACAAAAAAAGGTGTGGTATGACAGGAATGCTCGAGCTAGAAAGAATGCTGTAGGGCAGCAGGTAATGGTTCTCATTCCTGTCAGACACAACAAGCTGCAAGTAGTTTGGGAGGAACTCTACAAGGTGGTAAGAAAGGTAAGTGATGTTAACTATATGGTGTAACTGCTAGGCAAAAGGCAGGGGCACAAATTGTACCATGTTAACATGATGAAACCTTACCATGATAGGGAGGCCCTTGTGCTGAGCATTTGCAGTGGATTGCAGGAGAAGTTTGAGGGAGATCTGGGGACTGATCTCCTTGGTGAGGCTGGGGCTGACACCTCAGTGGAAAGGGTAGCAATGTCGCAGCAGCTATCTCCTACCCAGGTTCGAGAAAGGCGAGCAGTGTTGCAGGAATTTTGGGACATGTTCACTGGGAAACCAAGGTGCACCCAGCTAGGGCAGCACCAGGTGGATACAGGACCCCCAAAGGCTTATTAGGCAGGTCCTTTATAGAGTGCCTGAGAGAGTCAAACAGACTATGAGTGAGGAGGTACAGTAGATGTTGGAACTAGAGGTGATTCAAGATTCCAACAGTCCCTGGGCCTCCCCAGTGGTGCTGGTGCCAAAGAAGGATAGGAGCACTAGGTTCTGTGTGGACTACAGGAAATTAAATAGTCACACAGACAGATGATGCCCTAGAGCAGCTGAGTGGGGCTAAGTATCTTACAACCATTGATCTTATCAAGGGCTACTGGCAGTTGTCCTTGACTCCCAGTGCTAGAGAGAAGTCAGCCTTTGTGACTTCTTTTGGCTTGTATGAGTTCACAAAGATGCTCTTTGGGATGAAGAATGGCCCAGCAACTTTCCAGAGGCTGATAGATCATATCCTAGCAGGAGCAGGAGGGTTTGCCCTTTCTTACCTAGATGATATTGCCATCTACAGCAAATGTCAGGTGGGTATGATAGAGGTCTCCTACCTAGGACATAGAGTGGGGAGTGGTAAGATAAGGCCAGAACCTGCTAACATGGAAGCCATTCAGGAATGGCCTACACCTGTTACGAAAAACCAGGTGAGGGCATTTCTAGCGACAGTAGGGTACTACAGAAAGTTCATCTCCAGTTATAGTACCATAGCTGCTCCCCTCACAGACCTGACAAGGAAGAACAGGCCAGATAAGGTAGTGTGGACCCCAGCAATGTGAGCAGGTGTTCCAGAAGCTTAAAGAAGCTTTCGGAGGACCCCCGGTGTTAGCTAGTCCAGATTACAGCAAAGAATTTGTTGTGCAGGTGGATGCGTTGAACCATGGGGTGGGGGCTGTACTTAGCTAGACTTCTTCAGTCATAGGCTCCAACCCAGGTAGGAAAGCTATGCAGCTGTACAAAAGGAATGTCTAGCCATAGTGTGGACACTGCGGAAACTTCAGCCTTATCTGTATGGAAGGAAATTCACTGTTATGACAGATCACAACCCCCTAACATAGTTAAACAGAGCCAGACAGCAAAATGCCAAGTTGCTAAGAAGGAGCAAAGATATATGTCAGTGCAGCACCGCAGTGGGATTAGCAATGCCAATGCACATGTGCTCTCAAGACAGGGAATGGGGTAAGGTATACTCAGATAGACCTAACCCTCTCAAGCAGCGTTTCTCAAGGGTCACTTGAAAAACTAGCTTGAGTTCTCTGGGTGGGGGGGGGGATGTGAGGATATGGGAAGGTTGCCAGCCTAGCCAGGTAGAATTTTATAGATAATTCTGTCATTTGTAAATATTAATGTAAGCAACAGGCTTATTGTCTTACATGAAAAAAAATGCTGTTACAGAAATGTAACAACAGTGCCCTCTGCTGACGAACACATGGAAAAGGGATCTTCAGTGGTGGTTGACCTCTCTTCATGTCACAATAGGTCGTCCTTTTGTTCTACCCCCACCAGCGGCCACAGTGACCACGGACTCTTCCCTTATAGGGTGGGGGGGCATTTTCAGGGAAGAACAGCCCAAGGCACATGGACTGATCAAGAGACACATCTGCATATCAGTGTCCTAGAGACAAGAGCAGTACTTTTAGCGTTACACTACTTCCAGGACTCTCTTCCTCTGGGAACAATTGTGATTCAGGCAGACAATGTGTCAGTGGTCTGGTATTTGAACAAACAGTTCCCTATTAGCTGATTGAAGACACATTCTTTCGAACGCATCTTGATCGAACTTTATAGCGCAAAATGGCAAAATACTGAAGCTGCTTATAAGCAAATTCTTTCCCTGGGAAAGAAATTGCTTGGCTGCCTTCAGTATTTTGCCTCCTTCATTACTGTAGTGCTGTCTCGGAGTTGGAATATTTAAATGGGGAGGTGTGGGGGGTGAAGCCCCCCACATTAGAAATAGTTTTTGGTGTGCGTGTGTTGTGTGTGTGTTTCTCAGAACAGTGATTTTTTTCCCTGGGAAGCAAATCGCTGTTCTGAGTTTTCGGGATTGTAAGCTTTCGCTTACATGGGGCCGATGAATCAGCATTCGCTTTTCTAAGCATTCAGTGTTTCAATATAGACCCGAACAAACAAGGAGAAACCAGGTCTTCCCACCTTTGTCGCGAGGCCCTAAGAGTATGGCAATGGGTTACATCCACCCAGCGCTTTCTGTTAGCAATGCACATCCCGGGGAAATCCAACATGATAGCAGACAAGCTGAGTAGAGCAATTTTGTTATCTCACAAGTGGTCCCTCAAGAAAGAAATAGTGGACAGGATATTCTGCACATGGGGCCAGCCTTGCTGCAACCTTTTTGCCAACCACATGAACATGAAATGCAGAAGCTACTTTGCCCTGATTCCCCCTCCAGGAGAAGCCCCACTCATAAATCCTCTACAAGGAAGCTATACCTTAGCAAATGGAAAACATTTTCTATATGGGCCTCTGAAAACAACATTGATCCCTACTTAGCCCCAATAACTTCTATACTAGAGTTCTTGACCATGATTTTCAACAAAGGAGCTGCAGCAGCAACAGTTCGGGTTCACCTTGCTGCTATCTCTAATTTTCACCTTGGATTTGAAGGATTGAACATAATGTCACACAAACTATCCAAAGTCTTTCTCAAAGGGACTTTTCATCTCAGACAACCTGTGAAATCCCAGTATACCCCATGGAATCTAAATGTTGTTATGCTTTCTCGCATTATTCTCCCTCCATTCGAACCAGCTTCCTCATGTGATCTGAAATATTTGTCATGGAAGACTATCTTTTTAGTAGCCATCACTTCTGCCTGCAGAGTATCAGAGCTTCAAGCCTTGTCCATTAAGCCTCCTTATTTGATTTTCCATGCTGACAGAGTTTCACTTTGAACTAACCCCTCTTTTTTGCTTAAAGTTTGTACTGAAGCTAACCTTAACCAAATTATTGATTTGCCAATGTTTTTCCCCAATCACTCCAACAATTTAGAGTATATGCTGCACAAGCTTGATGTTCATAGACAGCTCAGATTTTACTTAGATGTCATTCATTATAAAGTTGACAGGGCCTCCTTTGGGTCTAGTGCCCTGAAAAACATACTTCCGTGAGCCACCCGAGATAGATGGTGCTTGGGATGCTACCCATCTGTAAGAATGAACGATGAGATAGAACAACTTAACATAAAGAAGTTATGTACTTACCATAACGTTCCATGTGAGTTGCTCATCTCACCTTCATTCTTACTTCCCACCCTCCTACCCCCTCCAGAGTTTTTTGGAGACTGAGATGCTGGATTCTTCTTGGTTGCTCAACCCTTCTATAGCTTTCTCTAATAGAGTGATAGAATGACATATGGTATTATTATACGCAGCAAACAAGATCTGAGGTAACTCTAGGTGCATCATGGGATAGGGACTTGGCCTCGAGCTATCTGAAGACCTCAAGCTTTGTAGTAGGCTGACTCGGAGTAGAGGATCGGCTCTGAACCCATCTGTAAGAATGAAGGCGAGATGAGCAACTCACATGGAACGTTATGGTAAGTACATAACTTCTTTTTCTCTATTCTCATGGCACAAATCCTCTTTTAGGACTATAGTTAACTAGTAGCTCTAGTGGCCTTGATAAATCATATTTTAGACTATCCTGAAGGCCTTCTGCCATACTGTTGTGGGCCTACTGATGTTGTGTTCTTGGACTTAGTGAGAACAGCCAAGACATGCTCTGTATTTATAATTGTTGAAAGGTATTTTTTTGGAGGTGGCTGGAGGTGAGTCGGGGGTAAATTTGGAAATTAATATGTCAGCCAGGAGTTTTACTATATCGCCTGGCTCAGTGAATGTGGCACCATTAACCTCCAGTTCAGCACACTGCTGTTTGCTGCCTTTGAGGTTTCTGTCATAGCTTTAGAAGGCTTTATAGTTGTCGAACCAGGAACCAAACCACGACACGACCAATAAGAAAATCCAGTTTTCTCATTTTTGTATTTCCAGTTGGTGAAGCTTGTGCAATAAAGTACTGTGGGGCTTTATAGTTGTCGTTTGCTATGGAGGCTATACTGACCTCATAACTGGTTTTATTGGACTTAATTAGCCCTCTTAGCTGCTTGGTTATTTTGATGAGAAAGTTCTCTTTATGGGAGTGATACATATTGATTTTAGCCGTGATTTTTTTCCTTTTGTTATATAACCTGTTTAATCTGGGATGCCACCACGGTTGTTTATTTTTGGAGTTAGTTTTGGACTTACTTACAGCACCTTCTATGCAGCCATTGACATGGTTGTACAGAGGTTCTATGAACAATTCTGCATAGGTTGCAGTGTTCTCTGCATTTGGAGGGGCATTGAATGTTGGCAAACCATCACTTAAAAAAGGTAGTTTGCTTTGGAATAGTTCCTAACTGCAACTGGGTTTACTGAGTTGATTTTCATAAGGAGACAGCTTTCTGGTCAGACCTTATCAGGGAAGACATGACATTGGGGGTAGTGCAGAGTTCTTCAGTATTTATGAGTATGAGGTTCAGTATTTTTGAACATCTAGTGAATGTATGCACTAATTGATTAAGGGTGTTTGTATTCACAAAGTCCAGAAAATTGCGTTCCTGCAGATTTTAGGCCATGTAGGATTCCCATAGCTTGAGTGCGTGAACTCATAAAATATTTTATTAATTTTAAATAACCCCAGTGACTATGGTGGTAGGTTGGATGGTGAGTGTTTCCACTAGGTCTACATATGTGCTATGATTTGTGTGGCCATACAGGGAGACCTATTGCTTGCTAGGATATGGTGCAAGATTCTATCTATAGTGATCTGCACCTGGCGATATGTTTGTTATTGATGTATATTGAGAAAGCTCCAGCTTTAGCCCATCTGAGCAGCTACTGGTTTAAAAGTGTGGAAGACACTGAAACCTTGCACTGGTGGTGTACCTTCTGTGGCTTTAAACCACGTCTTTGTCTATATTCTCCAATGTGAGGTGAGCTGGGAGGGAGTTTAGCTTCTTTTTGGGCTCCTGGCATTGAGCAGTAACACCTTGAGGTTCAGTTGAGTTGATTACGTCGGTATGTTTGTCAATTTGGCCTTGCCTACACAAGGCTCAGTCAGGAAGATAAAGTTTTAGCCAGTATTTGAAAGCCTAGAGTGGACAGGTGCAGACAGTCCTTGGCAAAGCAACACTGTCTACTAACCATGTCTTCCCATGCTGACAAATACTGGAGTCCCTTACAATAACAAAAATGTAATTTCAGGATGCCTTTTCCTGAAATAGAAAAATATAAATAATAATTAAAAAATAATATCGATAGTGATAATAACTGGGATCATTTTTTGAGAGGAGAACTATGTATTGGATAAAACATTTATGAGTTGCTTCTGTTTAGTAATAGTAGAGGGGACAGTTTGGAGTAAATATTCTGTTTCCCATCCATAGATCCAAGTTGCAACTGAATATGGACAGGGATGTGTTTTATTTTTATGGATGTTTTTGTTATTTTGTTATTGCTGACTGGTTCTGTAACTTTAAGTAAAATTACTTTCTCAAAACATGCATATTTTTTCAATACCATGTCTTTTTGACTAGTTTTCCTAGAGTAATCAAATGAAACTGATAGCTGTCAACAATTTTCTGACTCCTAAAATGAATGCAGTTGCAAATGTTTGTTTTTTCTAATCTCTGATAGTTTTAGACTGAATATGTGCATGAAAGGTTGTATGAATGGGAACCACCACCCACCAAAAAAAATCTTGATTTAGTATACTTCTAACAAAGTAAAACTTTAGAACTGCTGTGGTCTTAGAACAGCAAAGACCTGACAGAGCATGTAAATTAAGGTGCTCTCAGAAAACTGCTTTTAATGATGTTACTGCGGTGGTGGTGCTGCAGTAGCGTTGTCGCCTCACAGTAAGATGTTATCCTGTTCGATTCTCAGCTAGAGCATCTTCTATGTGGAGACGTGTGAATGGGTGTACCTTCGTTGAAGGTTGTGTGTCAGGGCCAGCAACTCGGCACATAAAAATCTACTGCCAATCATTAGTGGACCGGAGTTCCGCTGTGGCGACCCCTGACCGGGAAAAGCCGAAAGACACAACAACTTTCCGCAGGCAAATATTCCCATATACTAGCTCCACATGACATTTAAATGCAGACTTTGGATGCAAAACAGTAAACAGACAAATGCTATAAAACAATATAGTTAGGACTGTGTGGCCCTTGCTTTTGGTACTGCTAGTAATGGTTGTATTATCCCCCACTCGCATTGCTGTACAAGCAGTCACTATCCCTTAGACTTATCATTCAATGCCGGTGACATCTTTTACACCTGGAGCTGCAGAATTTACTTAGCCATGTGAATGAAGCTCTTTTACCCCTGTGAAATCCTAGGGCCCATGTGAAGTCAGGCTTTGAAGATGCACATACTGCTCAAGGGTTAGATTTATGCAGTGTTGTAGGGCCATGTAAGGCCCATGCAGTGAGTTCCTTTCACTTACACAGCTGCTTTCCAGCAGCAGCTTTACTGCATTTCAGTAACATCTCCTCAGTTTCTTTATTACTTACATCTGCGCTAACAGCTTACTCGGTCGTATGCCACAGTCAGGCACAGCAGTATGAGCAATGCTCCTCCTCCACTACCAAGCTGGGCACAGTAGCTACAATGCCCCCGGTCACGTGGACATCAAAGAACAGACAAAAACATGAAAGGGCACAACATTAACTCCACATGTCCAGCTTAAGCTCTACTACCCTTACTGCCTGCTACTTCTTAGTGGGAGATTTTGTGGTGGAACTGATCAGTTGTTTCCCTTAAGTTGTAGACCATAGCTAAACTGCAGAAATCCTTCTTTTATGAAAATGAAAAACAGATTGCAAGGCTGTCTGAATAAAGTGATGCTTTTCTCACAATTGCTTTGAAATGTTCAAACATGTAGCTGATTTTTGTTTCTGCTTTTCTCCCTAGTGTGACATAATCAACAAATGGTGTACTTTGCTAATAATTGAATGGTTTTACAGTGAATTGCAATTAAGCTAGTACTTTTTGTCTGTTATGTATCTTACCCTTTTAATAACTTTACACATTTGTTGCCTATATGTGTATCTGTGTAGCTATGTAAAATTTATAGTGAGAATTAGAAGAGAAGATTTACAGATTGAAATAACATTCAAAGGAAGTAGGTAGACTATCTACCACACGAGGAGTTGTTTCTGGCCCAGAATTTGTAGTTTATTGGCTGTTTGGGCAGTTTTTATATCTCTTTAAACTTTCTGATTTAAAACCCAGGTTTGTGCTTGTTTCCTGCCTTTCCTGTAACTAGTCTAGTCCAGATACAGATTTGCTGTATCTAGGACTGTTTGTAAGCTTCTGAGCCCCCCCCCAAGCCTTTCTGTGCTAGAGGGAAGCCTTCTAGCTTGTCAGTGAGAGTGGTAAGCACTAGGTAGCCTATCTACCACAAGAGGAGTGGTTTCTGGTCCAGAAATTGTAGTTTATTGGCCGTTTGGGCAGTTTTGCCATATCTTACAACTTTCTGGTTTAAAAGCTTGTGTTTATACTTTTCCTGTCTTTCCTGTAACTAGTCTAGTCCAGATACAGATTTGCTGTATCCAGCACTGTTTGTAAGCTTCTGAGCAGTGCCAAAGTCTGCACTTCAATTTTTCCAGTAGATCTGTTAGCTCTCTCCTCTCCTGCACTTTTACTAGCTTATTAGTTTAGCACCTTACCAGACTACTTGTAGCAATTGTAGCACACAAAAGTGCTACCAACACTAAACATTCTACAAGGAAACAGCTCCAAGACTTATTATTAATGCCCACCCCTCCAGGCATGTCTAAAGGTCAGTTCCCTGTGCTTTCTCCTATTACCCTGGTGAACTTGGGCATCCTGAGGCAATGTAGCAACTGCCTCATGTACACTGACAACCCCCTCCTCTTACCTCCCAACACTCCACACACCAGCACTGCCTTCACATAAAAATACAAACCACACACCCACCTTCGCGGAGGCTGTCAAAACAAATCTACCCAAACAGCAGGGATCTCCAATGCAGAAACGCACTCGACCACCACAACATTAATCACGAGACACATAACTCTCCTAAACAGTGTGCCACTCAACCAAAGCTCCTAAGGCAAAACAGCATGCCCAACACACTGGTCATAGGTGACTTGATAGTGAGGCACACTTATAGTCCCACTCACTAGGTTGAATAAGGAGAAAGTAAGTCAGCTGCCTATCAGGCGCCAGGATCCACCACATAATGCACTCAGCTCCCTCAACAACAGGTACAAATATGACTCTGTCATTGTAAATGTGGGAGTGAATGACCTGAGACGTACCTCCCTGTACTACATGAAAAGAGACATAAGAGGATCCAGTATCTGTCTGCCTGGAATGACATGATTGACAGACCTCGATGCTTTGCCAGAGATGGCCTGCATCTGTCACCCCTGGGCTTCCGGATACTGGCCAAGGCTCTTGCCACCCCTATAGTGCCTTTTTTAGGCGGTGTTCCAAAGACCAAATTACCGCCATAACAGCTACAAAAAAATGCAATCTGAGGGTCATGCTACTCAACGCAAAATGCATTCACTCAAAGCACTCCTTAAAATGGCGAACATCGAGATTTGTGCTGTAGCAGAGACCTGGTTCAAGGCAGCAGAAAACAACACTGCACTAACAGGCTGTATCTCATTCCACACCTTTCAGCCCCAGAACTTGGACCGAAGCTCCAAAGACTGTGGTGTTTCCATATTCATAAAGGATGGGCACACCTCCAGACTGGTAGCCCAACATAATGCATCTGAGGTACTCCAGGTGCAGCTAACATTGGGTAAGACAGCGATTCAGGTCGTAGCCTGCTATAGGTCCCCAACATGTCCCAAGACTTACACTTCACGTTCTTAAGCACCCTGAAGAATAGTAGGGTCCACCTAACACTGTCATACTGGGTGACTTCAATTACCCCTCCATTAACGGGGAAAACTACTCATTTACCAATACATCTGCCCAACGCTTCCTGGAATTCATTAATTCTAATGCCCTGGACCAGCTCATTCTTACCATCACTAGAGGTAGCAACATCCTTGACCTGGTCATGGGCGACTGTTGCTCTACACCAATAGTCAACTCCTCCCTGGTTAGATCCGACCACAAGCTAATCACCTTGGAAATCCATCCCCCACACACACACACACACAAAGGTAACCACCATGAAAAACTTCTCCAAAGCTAACTTTTGGATCCTAAAAACAGAGGTGGCTAACTTCATGGCACCTATGCAAATGGAGAATAGTTAGATGACCACCAAATCATACACCAATGCAGTGTACGAACACGTACACAAATGCATGGATCTCACTATAGCCAATAGAACCAAGACGGTCTCCTCAAAAGAAAAAGGAAGCCAGTCTGGTGGTCACCTGCCATAAACAAACTACAACAGAAGGAGGAAACTGATGTGGAATAAGGTGAAGTCCCAAGACTGGAAAAACTCCCTTATCAGCCTCAACAAAAGGTTGAGATCCCTCATCAAATCCTGTAAATCTAGCTATGAAAACAAAATTGCAGCAGATAGTAAAGACAACCACAAGGCCTTCTATAGTTATGTAAAGAATCTCCACGGCAATACCCAGATTTGCTCTGAGCTACTGCACATTGGTACCTCTTATACTGAGCCAACAGATATCGCCAATATACTGGCCAACAGATTCAGTGCCAACTTTACAGCCCCCACCAAAAAAGGACCAATCACAATACCAGCAGATTGCTAGGCACCCAGTATTACTACTGCATAGGTTAAAACAGCACTATCCAAGGCCAAGATTACAGCTTCCATGAGACCTGATAATATCCCTGGATGTGTTTTACATGAACTACAGAGTGAACTGGCACCTCATCTGTGTGACATGTTCAATCACAGCCTCACCTCAGGCTTTATCCCTACTGAATGCCACACTGCTACAGTCATCCCTCTCCACAAAGGAGGAGTGACTACAAACCCTGGGAACTATTTCCCCATTAGCCTGACGAGTCTGATATGCAAGGCTATGGAATGCATCATCATGGATTCTAATAAACAAGGATATAGGGAATCTCCAAACTCTGGATCCTATGCAGTTTGGTTTTGTGAAGAGTAGATCATGTCTGCTGAACTTGGTCAACTTCTTTGAGTCAGTCACCAGAGCTGTGGATGAAGGCAAGGTGGTTCATACAGCCTACCTTGATCTGGTCAAGGCCTTTGATACCATTTCCCACTCAGGAAACATAGAAAAACTCACTAACCTGGGCATCAACCCCTATATCACTAGGTGGGTTGCAAACTGGCTCACAGATAGAACCCACAGTGTGAAAGTAGCTGACTCCAAGTGAAACTGCCGACCAGTTCGGTCTTGGGTCCTCTCCTGTTTGGTATATACTTCTCTGAAGTCCAGGCCAACACAAAGGGCCTCTGGTTGACAAAGTTCACAAACAGTTGCAAGTTGGGAGCTATTATTAACTCCCCAAGTGATGTTGACATCCTACAGAAAGGGCTCACTGAGACCAACCACTCGTGTCAGAACCATGGCCTTAAGCTCAATGCCAAAAAATGTGTCATCATCCCCCTTGGAAAAACCCGGTTCCCTTTAATTACCACATCGATGGTAGTCCACTGAACACAGAAGGCATTATAAGAGATCTGGTAACACAGGTTGACAGCAAGCTCTCTTTTGACCACCACATTGCCACTGTGGTCATATATTGTTTCAGGGAATAGATAGACATTTTGTTGGACTGCGATGGAGATGAAATATAAAATGAAAGACAAAATGAATGAATTTTTGGACTGAGATGAGGAAAGCAAAAGGAATTTAATCAGATGTAAAAAGAAAAATTAAAGAAAGCTTAACCTGATTTTCCCTCTGGTCAAGTGTTTGCATGACAGCTATCTTGTTTCTGTTTTTTATGAGAAAATGATAAAGTAAAGTGAGAGGGGATGTTAGTTTGTGAGTATCTCATATGAAAATTGGACATAAGCTGATAATACCAGTTCTTGAGGGTCACTGTCTAGCAGAAGAACTGGATGGAATGTGGAATGCTAAATGAGTGTACATAAGAGCAGAGGATAAACCTATGTTCAGCATGGGAGAATATGTGACCTAATGAATCAAGCATTTTTGTCCTGTTATATATTGCTTGTATTGTATTTATTTGATTTAACATTAAGCTCCAGTACATTTAATTCTTCAATGAAATTAGTGAAATTTGTGCCAACGTGACATTCTTGAGGAATTGTTTAACTTTTGCTGGAAAATCAAGACTGTTTTTCAAGAAAACTAAACAGAATACTAGGCACCTATCAGTGATTGTAATGACTCAGAGATGAAGGAGGCAACCTTTGTTAAATGGTTCTGTGTTACATTCTTCATATTATGATACCCTTCTTTACTTGTTTTCAGAAACAGATGAATGACACTGTTTCTTTTTTTGCAGGAAAGAAGGACATATTAAGTTACAAGTACTTTGTATTAAGTAAAAAAAATACATTTCATCCTAGGATTCGCTGTGGAACCATTGTTTTTGAACAAACTTGTCATAATGACAGAAGAAACTTTTTGACACTATGTAAATCAAAGAATTTTAATATTTCCATTAAAGAATGCATAGCTGCACAAAAGCTTTGTCTGCACAAAAGCTTTTGTCATTTTTCTGTTGTCTGTCAGATAGCTTAGAGAGGAAACATAGCAACTTTGAAGAGTTGAGATTATCATAAGATGTGTTGTTATTCCAATGGTTAAGGTGTCTACTTTACAAACACAAGGTGCAGTGTTTGATTCTCAGATAGGGTAAAAGGCTAGGCTTAAAATGGCCCACAAAGGCAGTTAGCTTAGTACCAACCTATGAACCTATACTTAAACACTTCGTTTGAATCTCTGGAAGACCAGTTCTGTCATGGGTACATATTCCAGCACAAGACAGGCTGATAAAAAATGATATCCGTAAAAAGTGTGTGGAGCATGATTTTTCTTATGTGAAAGATGCTCAACAGGTGCTGGAAGAAGTTATTTTGAAAGTGACCAATGATGTCCCACATGGCTCAGTGCTGGGACCTCACTTTTTACACACTTACGTCTCAGTCCTCTAAGGAGTGAGCCAAGATCTATGGCTGACAAAGTCTGCAGACAGCTGTAAGTGTGGTGGGTTGTTATTACATCCTTCTGAACCCCCCCAACCCCCCCCCCCCCAGAATGAACTCTCCCTAGTAAACTGTTGGTGTGCTAAAAACAGCCTGAGACTAAATGCTAAACAGGGTAGTATCATCACATCTGTGCTACAAACAGGCTGAGACTAAATGTCAAACAGGGTGCTATCATCACATTTGTGCTACAAACAGGCTGAGACTAAATGCGAAACAGGGTGCTATCATCACATTTGTGCTACAAACAGGCTGAGACTAAATGCTAAACAGGGTGCTATCATCACATTTGTGCTACAAACAGGCTGAGACTAAATGCTAAACAGGGTGCTATCATCACATTTGTGCTACAAACAGGCTGAGACTAAATGCTAAACAGGGTGCTATCATCACATTTGTGCTACAAACAGGCTGAGACTAAATGCTAAACAGGGTGCTATCATCACATTTGTGCTACAAACAGGCTGAGACTAAATGCTAAACAGGGTGCTATCATCACATTTGTGCTACAAACAGGCTGAGACTAAATGTGAAACAGGGTGCTATCATCACATTTGTGCTACAAACAGGCTGACTAAATGCTAAACAGGGTGCTATCATCACATTTGTGCTACAAACAGGCTGAGACTAAATGCTAAACAGGGTGCTATCATCACATTTGTGCTACAAACAGGCTGAGACTAAATGTCAAACAGGGTGCTATCATCACATTTGTGCTACAAACAGGCTGAGACTAAATGCCAAACAGGGTGCTATCATCACATTTGTGCTACAAACAGGCTGAGACTAAATGCGAAACAGGGTGGTATCATCACATTTGTGCTACAAACAGGCTGAGACTAAATGCTAAACAGGGTGCTATCATCACATTTGTGCTACAAACAGGCTGAGACTAAATGCTAAACAGGGTGGCATCATCACATTTGTGCTACAAACAGGCTGAGACTAAATGCAAAACAGGGTGCTATCATCACATTTGTGCTACAAACAGGCTGAGACTAAATGTCAAACAGGGTGCTATCATCACATTTGTGCTACAAACAGGCTGAGACTAAATGCCAAACAGGGTGCTATCATCACATTTGTGCTACAAACAGGCTGAGACTAAATGCGAAACAGGGTGGTATCATCACATTTGTGCTACAAACAGGCTGAGACTAAATGCTAAACAGGGTGCTATCATCACATTTGTGCTACAAACAGGCTGAGACTAAATGCTAAACAGGGTGGCATCATCACATTTGTGCTACAAACAGGCTGAGACTAAATGCAAAACAGGGTGGCATCATCACATTTTCTAGGCAACCCCTCTCCCTCATTGCTAGGTACCGACAGCACAAACACTACAAGTCAAGAATACCATCAGGGAACTATGAGCTTAGGTTGATAGCTCCCGCTGTCTATTTTAACCATCATGTGATAAAAGTTGTCAAAAAATATTTTTGTTTTGCCCAGCTAATCACCAAAAAATGGCATCAAGATCTAAAATAATACTCTCTCCCTTGCACATATAATTGATCAGACCAGCTATAAAGTATCATGCCCCTTTGGGATATATCTCAACATACATATTAAACAATTAGAAAGACCCCAAAGATTTCTCAGCAAAAAGATCACAGGCCTAAGATCCCGAGCTACCAAGAAAAACTATAAGCTCTATCCTTTTATTCAATGCCATACAGAGTTTTGAGGAGAGAGCCCTGCTTGTATACTGAACTTTTATAAAACCAATTACCCTGGACCTGCTATACCTCTGAGCATTCAATACCTCCACCAGTGCTAGAACCAGGGACCTAAATTTTCACATTGGAGAAGAACAGAATTATAATCTCATAACTCTGCAACCTCTGGAAAAAAATGTCCCCTAGATGTTTTGCAGTGTGACTCATCATAACCTGCGTAAATTGCTGGATGCGTATCTGCCAGTTTAGTCATTGACTGGTCTGGCTCACCTGTAGAAAGGATACTAGCAAGACATGAATGACCATAAGACTCAGTGGCCTTGGAATATCTATGACATGTATGAAATGGACAAGGCAACTTGCCCATGAAGGAGTTAAGATCTAATCAAAGGGATTTCACATTTAGAAGTCAATCTATTTCTCCCATTTTCTTTGTAACTGTACACATATTTTTTTTTAAGCTTATTAAGCACATACATTTTCGGCTTAGAAGTATTTTTACCTCTACATACTACATTTTCATTTAAGAGAACTTTGAGTATAGGAGGAATGTTATAATTTAAAACTCAAACTTCTGTGTGTCTTACAGGCAAGAAATGAACCCATTCCCTGAATGGGACGTACAGTGTATCAATACATTTGCTAATATGACTGAGACTATTTGCAATTTTATTTATTTGAAGTACTGTGAATGTGGTATTTGGCACTGATGTTCATGTATGCAATGTATGTGTTATCTTGGCAAGCTACAGGAATACTTTAAAAATATTAAACACAAATGCATGGAAATTCCCACTGTCATTCGTGTTTGGGAGGCTCCAGGTGGGTCAGTTCATGCATTTCAATCCTGTGTTCTAGAGTCACCTTCTTTAAAACATTTAAATCAGAGCTAATAAGTAACAGTTATTCTCTCAATGTCTACAGGAACTGTGGTTCATCTAAAAATGTGAGTTTCTAAATTTTTTGTCTGTAAGCCCCCTGGAAGGAATTTTGACAAGATTTTGACAAAACCTGGAATGAGAACGATTCTGTAGCGTACAAAAATAATTGGATATTACATGATTAAAACTGTCTTCGCCAAATATTTAATCCCTCTGCTCATTCAAAATTTTGATTTGCCCTCTTTCTGCAGGCTGGGCTTATTCGTACGGACAGTGGTGAATTCTTCATTGAACCATTAAAGAAAGGTCAGCAGGAGAATGAAGAGGAAGGAAGGCCTCATGTGGTTTATCGCAGGGCTGCTCGCAGAAAGGACGTGTCAGCAACACACGATAGTCTCAATAATGAAGGTATGTGACAAAAATAAAAGCACGATCCTCAAGTTCACCATTTTGTTTTTATTATACTGACTTAATTTCCGACAAAGAAACCTGCAGCCTTATATCAGAGACCAGAAAATGTATATTATTCAGTTTAATACCATATGTTTGAATTCTAGTATCTACTTTCAAGTGGATTACTTGCCCTAAATTCTTGCTTCTTAGCAAACTAATCTACGAACATACAACACTGTCACTTGACTAAGTAAGGAACTGCTAAGCACTGCCAAATCGTGAGGCAGTGACACATGACATAAACAGCAAAACGATTTAATTAATTAAAGCACACATGGCAAAGTTTTAGTTATTGAAAACAAGTAGACCAGGTGAAAGTTCCAGGCAGAATGTGATTAGATATGTCAGAGATGACTCAAAGATCACACATTTGAGTCAAACTGACTCAAGGATGCTTTTAAAAATACTTGTTTGAGGGGAGGCCTTTATCCCCTCAAGTGTGAAGTAGGGGGAGACAGTTTGACTCTTCTTTCTGAGTAAATCCGAGGTCTTTGTCAGTTCTTGACTATATTTATGTATTAAAATGCAATGCATTCTTACTGTACCTCCATGTAAATGGCAGTTTGTTAAATACACTGATTAAATGCACGATTCCAAATATGTATAGTTTCACATGAAAGAAACTCTGCTCAACCTAACATCTGTTTGGTAACATAACAGGATGTGTTCCAATCAGTACTTTAAATGCTCTAAATGCTATGCTGTTTTGCCTAAACACATGCAGACTACAGTTCAGAATTCATGGGATTCGGAATTGATTTGCTAGAACTTAACCTAAGAAAGAAGACGACTATGTTTTAACATCACTAATACTTTCAGATGTTGTACTGTTCAAAAGTATGCTGGGTTTTATAAAGTAGTATCACATTCAAACCATTTTATGAATGTGTAAAAGTTGTGGAAGTTCTATTTGATAATCAGTACATACCGACAAACATCAGTTACTGAATATGTGGAAAGTGTTAATCAATGTGTTGGTTTGTTATGTACTTGTACAGAGACAAAATAGTTAAAATGTTATGGACTGTCATGCTGTTATAAAAGGCGATAACTATTTTCAAGTTGTCATCAGCGGTTTAATTTTTTTTAATGTAACATATAAACAGTTGTACTTATAATTTGGAAACGCAGACTATGAGGGCAATCAGTGATGTGATCTGAAAGAAACTTTGTCATCAGTTACTATGAGCATAACAATACAAAATGTAGGATACCTGTTGCTGAGTAGGTCCCTTATAGTTAGTCTCTCCAAATGTGGTGAAGTGGCTGGTTCTTCCCAGGACCAACAAGGAGAAACAAAAAAAAAAGCCCCTTTGTTTGCAGTAATCAAATGTTGTATTCTTGTAGGTATATTCCAGGCAGACAAGTAATATAACAGTGGATTACTGCTAACAAAGAGTTTTCTTTTTGTTTTCACTGTAAGTCTAAAGCACATGTCCGACAAGTGTATAGTGGACCTCCTGCAGTTCACATACTCTTAACATGGAACAAGGCAAATCTTATATTCTGACTAGAACCATGCTTGAAACACTGTTTTTCACAGTAATATGCTGCTGTGTACACATGGGGTCACAGTTCAGCTTGCAAATATATACTTCATTATACAAGGATATGACAAAACTCTAGCCCTTCTCCGGTGTAGGGAAATAGAGGAAGAACAGCACCACAGTTCACTTCAATAAGCTCAAAGGCAGTGTCAAATCAACGCAGAATCCAAGGTAGTAATAAAAACTTTGTATATTGTAAAAACAAGAAAGACTTCGTTTGAATCCTTACTCTGACGAAGTCCCTTGATTGTTAGAATGAAGGTGCTAAGGTTTTATTGTTTTTCGCACTAAACAAAGTTTTTATTACTACCTTGGATTCTGCATTGGTTTTATACTGCCTTCGAGCCTACTGAAGTGAAATGTGGTACCTTGTTAGACTCTACCCCTTACCTGAAATATTATTATTGGGCAATATAAAGCCTACGCGTGCATGATTCACTGCAACAGCCATTATTCTGATGATTTGTATATACACAAACGTATAGTTTTAATAGTTTGCAATACTGAAATTGTAATTTTGTTTACAAATTGCATTTGTTTCTTATTGCAGCAAGTATGTAAATGCAGCAAAAAGTAGATTTTTTTTGCAATTTTTTAAATGTTTTGTAGAAGTAGGTATTTAGAATTTTATGATAGCTATCATGTCCTGTGACTGTTTAAGTTTCTCACAGGATGTTCAGCACTTCCTTTTCCTTGCATTAATATGAATAATACACCTGCCAGTTGTTGCACACATTTGTGATGAATGTGAACTATCATACTAATTTCTTAATTCTATGATTTGTGATGAATGTGAACTATCATACTAATTTCTCAGTTCTATTATTTGTGATGAATGTGAACTGTCATACTAATTTCTCAATTCTGAAGCTGCGGTGGTACAACGTTGTTGCCTCACAGCAAGAGGTTCTTCTGTTCAATTCTCATCTGGAGTACCTTTTGTGTGGAGTCTGCATGCCCTCCCCGCGGTCGAGTGGCTTCCGAAAGACATGCGTGAATGGGTGTGCCTTTGCTGAAGGTTGGGCGTCGGCTGGCAACTTGGCACCATAAAAATCTACTGCCAGTCATTAGCAGACCAGAGTTCTGCTGTGGCGACCCCTAACCGGGAAAAGCCGAAAAGACAAACATACTAAATTGTCATGTTTAAAGAACAAAAGGTAATATAATGAGCATAGATCCTGGAAAAGTGGCTTGTAAGGATGATGCTGGGGTAGCAGAAACATTTTTGTGTGTTAAAATGCTACATCAGATATGTGCAATGCTGACTATATATTGTTGGTGGATGTTGTTCCTTGGAGTCAGGATTTGGTGATTAGCCATACACACATTGCAAGTCTGCTTAGGCATAAGATATTAATACAAACTACGATCAGGAGGCAGAGCTTCAAAGTTTCCCACTCCACATATTTATAGCACATCAAGCAATATGCATACTAGCATACGTTTTTTATGCTAGATACTTGCATTCTCACTAGGTAAGTAATAGAAGTACACCATCTTTAACATTACTAATGTGGCTTCAGACATATCATTTCATAGCACTGGAGGTACAGCTATCTAGCCATCACATAAAATGAATCTCAACAAATAAGACATGGAAGGAAAAACTGGAAAAGTGGTTGTGAGAGGAAACCTGAGAGAAAACTTCCAGCAGTGATTTTTTTCCCCAGTAATACAAGACTGAATTAGGGGTAGTTGCTATGCTTCTAGGTAACTTATGATTATTTTTGCTTGGAATAATTTTTTATAAGATTAATAGTTTGCTCTGCTTTACACCCCCTAATCTTTCACAGTGATTATATACATTTATGTATCTACTGGTCTATGATAGAAGAATACAGCAACCGACAGGATGAATAAATACCACCCTCTCAATGTATTTCTCTTCTCTAAATTGCTGTCTTTCTTTTGGATTTTTTTTCAATTGTATTTTTTGTGGGGTACAAATCTTTCACAAACCCACCTGCTGCTTAGAATTCTGTATTTCTGGGGCTTTCTCTTTTAGCTTGGTTAACTGTTTTCATATAGTCACATACAAGTATGGCTTTACTGCCCATGCCAGGTATTTGCATATATGTAAGAATCAAGAACTATAGAGTGCAGAGGGAATCCATTCATACATTTTACAGGAAATGGTTTGAAGTACTAAAACGGTAAGTGAAATTAACCACAAGCTAGGCCACACTACGAGAAGGACTGACAGATGTAGTTGAGATGTACCCAGGTGTGGCACAATGTTTTAAAGTGCAACAGCAGCCATGATAGTAATGTCCAATGAATAAACAAAACACAAATTGAAAAGCAAAGTGAACAAAAGCAACAGAGAGGGAAGGAGAACATGGATGAGGTTAAGGCAATAGTGAGAGCAGACCAGAGTACGTGAAAGAGCAATGTAGTGGGTAGCAGTTACAACAAATGACAGTTCCAAAGGAAGTTTGAAGAGATTCAAAAGTATTAAATTAAGAAGCTCTTCTAAGAGTTGCACAACTATCCACTGTAGAACTCATTGTACATATCATTTCATAGCACTGGAGGTACAGCTATCTAGCCATCACATAAAATGAATCTCAACAAATAAGACATGGAAGGAAAAACTGGAAAAGTACTGCAAGTACTTGTTTGATGAAAGCAATAGGTTTATTATACCACAAATCGGGTATTGGAGGGTAAACTTTCACTCTGCATGAGGGATATTCCCCAGCGTCCTCCACATTTTAAATAATTAACATTTACTATTTCCTCTTGTAGGGATGCAAAGAGGTGGTCTCAGAAATTACTTGGTGGTCCCAAAGTTTAGAAGATAAAGTTCATTGAAGCTGTCTGTGATTAGTCAGATGTTGATTTGTTGTTGCATTACTGGGAATAACTTGAAAAAAGGAAGATCCAAACATAAAAATGATCACTTTCGCAGACACATCTCCCCTGACCCCCCCCCCCCTCCTTTGTCAATGTCAAACAAAAAACTTTTCCAGAGCTGACTAACCTCCTGGGAGCAGGTATAAGCAACTTCACAGCCACCGTCCCTTCAGCTGGAACAAGCACTAACATCCAGGCCTACACCAAAAAACTATACAAGATTAATCCTGTCTGGTGGACAGCAGCAATAAACAAACTCTTAAAGGAAAAAAGTACTGTCCAGGATCAAGAAGGAGCAGGCGCCAAGTTGGAAGCAAGCTCTCCTATGTCTGAACAAGCAAATAAAGTCACTGGTGAAACCCTCCAAGGCCAAGTCCAAACTGGCCACATCCACTAAGGACATTCTTCACATAAGAAGAATTTTGGGTAATTTCCTAACTCTTTTCAACCCCCTGCTATAAAGCTTGCTAAAGTGCGCCTTTTTAGCTTGATATCTACTCAGCACAGCTCCTCGTGGTGTCCTGCAGAGTGATTCAAGCAGCAGAGAGCAAAAGAGTGACTTTTTCCTGATATAAGTATAATTTTTGTGGCTTTTCTACTGTTTACTGTCTAGCGACTGCATTTTCACCTGTTTGCTACTGCATTTAAAGTGATTTTCTGTGTCTAAACTGTTTTTGCACTTTAAAGTTTCTAATTGTTGCAAATTGTATCTGTAGGCTACACACTCAAGTGCGCTAGCCGATTCATAGCATTTATTGTCTGTTTTTTCCTTCTCTGTTGAAAAAAATATATATATATATCTCTTGTTTTCCCGCCTTGCCTGAACTAGAATAGTCCAGTATCAGAGTTTGCTGATCCCTGGGCTTTGTCTTGGTTCCTGAAACTGTTCCATATCCATATTTGGAGAAAGGAAGCTTCTTTGTTTACCAGTGGGAGTGGGAAGCACTGAGCAGCCTAATTGTCCATTTCAGAGTGGTATCAGCCAGAAACTAGTAGTCCATTGGCCATTTTGGGTCAATTCCTAGCTCTTTTCAACCCCCTGCTATAAAGCATGCTAAAGCGTGCGTTACCGCGATTTAGTGCGATTTAGCGCGGAGTTGCCACAGGAGCACACAAGAGCAGCGGCGGTTAATCAAGGTTAACCTATTCGGGCTACCTAAAGTCCACTCTTCAAATTTTCCCTTAAAACAGCCTTCCTTTAACTGTACTGCTGATCAAACCAGTGTATTCTATATCTAAAAAGTTCAGCTCTACTTGACTCCTAAGTAGACTATTCTCTATCTGTAAAGCCTAGCACTTGCTCCTAAAAGTATTTTTTACTTGATATAGCACTTTTATTATACATAGTACCCCATCAGCCTAAAAACCCCTTTTCGATCACCCACATCTTTTTAAAGTTATTTGTCTATTCCTTCTAGCATGTCGAGGGATCAGTTGCTAGTGTCCTCTCCTGCTCAGCTGGTGAATCTGGGAATATTGAGGCAATGTTACAATTGCCTCATGTACACAGACAACCCTCTCCTTCTCCCACAAAACACAAATACATGCGAGAGATGCAACTATATAGCCAAACTGGAGGCTGAGCTCTCTCAGCTCAGGACTGGCAAGACCAGACAGGAGGAGAAGGTAACCACACACACCACAAACCCAGTCTCACATAGTACCATCACAACTTCAACTCATACACATAAACACACAAAGACATACTCGGAGGCTCTGATCAAAAATCTACCAAAACAGCAGAGGCCACCAAAGCAGACACCCAAACAACTGCCACCTCAGGACACAACACCTGCAACACATAGACCACATAGTCAGTGTGCCAAACAGTCACAGCCCTTAAGGCCAAACACAATGCCAGACACACTCGTCATTGGTGACTCCATAGTCAGACACACTGACGTCCGCTCACCAGATTGAGTAAGGAGAAGGTCACAGTAAGCTGCCTGTCGGGTGCTAGAATCCGCCACATAACGCAAGCACTCAGGTCTCTCAACAGCAGGTACAAGTACGACTCAGTCATTGTCCACGCTGGTGTGAACGACCTGAGGCGTACCTCCTTGGACTACATGAAAAGAGACATAGAGAAGCTCTCTGATTATGTAGCCCAGGCAGGTATGACCCTGACCTTGAGCAGTATCCTACCTTCACCAAGAATGATGCCACAATACAGAGACAAGATGATCAGCTTTAATAATTGGCTTAAACTCTGGTGTCATTCAAAGGGGATCCAATGTCTGTCTGCCTGGGATGACATGCTGGACAAGCCACGCTGCTTCACAAGGGCGGCTTGCACCTGTCACCCTGGGCTTCGGATATTGGCAAAGGCTCTTGCCACCCCCATAGTGCCTTTTTTAGGCAAGGCTCAAATTCTAAACCTACCACCCTAGAACACAAAAAAGGAAAAAAACTAAGGGTAATGCTGTTCAATGCCAGAAGTCTCAACCTCAAGATGCACACACTCGAGGCCCTTCTCAGTATGGAGAACATCGATGTCTGTGCTGTGACTGAAACCTGGTTCAAGGCTCCTGAGAGCACCCCGGCACTATCAGGTTTTACCTCATATCATGCGTTCCGGCCCCAAAATCCGAACACCACCAAGAAAGGAGGAGGGGTGTCCATATTCATCAAAGACACCCACACCTTAAGGTTGGTGGCAACACACGATGCATCGGAGACCATCCAGGTGCAATTAACCATAGGCAAGACTGCTCTGCAACTTGTAGCATGTTACAGGCCATCCTCTCAAACTCAGGAACCTCACATAGCTTTCCTGAAAACACTGGAGGGGATAAATGTATCTCCAAACACCATCATACTGGGTGATTTCAACTATCCAAATATAGACTGGGATCACTACTCAAGCCCCAACACTCTAGCCCAAAGGTTCCTAGAGTTCATAAACTCAAATGCCATGGAACAACTAGTCACCATCCCCACAAGAAGAGAAAACATACTAGATCTCATCATCATGAACATGGGGTCACAATGTTCAACACCGGAAGTATACCCCTCACTGGTGAGATCAGATCATAAACTAATCTCACTGGAAGTCCACATCCCACCCCCACCTGAGATAAAAAAGACCACAGTGAAGAACTTCTCAAAAGCCGACTTCACACTTCTAAAGACTAGTGTGGTCTCTTTTAAGGCCCCCGAGCCTGCGGAAACCATTACTCAAGCCGCTGAATCACTTACAAATGCCTTCTACCAGCACCTACAGGACTGCATGGATCAGGCAATCTCAAACAAAACAAAGACTCTTTGTACCAAAGGCAAGCGTCCAGTCTGGTGGACCCCAGCCATAAACAAGCTCTACAACAAAAGGAGGAAGCTACTACAAGATAGAGCAAAATCATTAAAAGGGAAGACACCTTTGATCATTATAAGTAAAAAACTAAGATCTCTCATAAAATCATCCAAGGCAAATTTTGAGAGAAAAGTCGCTAAGGACTCAAAAGACAATCATAAGGCCTTCGTTAGCTATGTTAGAAACCTGGGAGGAAACTCCCAGATATGCTCAGAATTAGTTCAACATGATGTAAAAATCACTGAACCTACAGACATTGCCAACATACTGGCTGACAGGTTCAGTGCAAACTTCTCCCCCCCCCCAAAAGGAGAGATATCTATACCAGAGGATTGTAGCCCCCCAAACATCTCTAACACCCAGGTGAGAACTGCTCTCTCTCCAAGGCGAAAAACACAGCATCCATGGGACCAGATGGTGTCCCCGGTTGTGTGCTCCACGAACTCAATGAGGAATTAAACCTGCAGTTAGGGCAGCTGTTTAATCTTAGCCTCACCTCAGGATACGTACCCAAGGAGTGGCGTACAGCAACTGTGGTCCCACTTCACAAAGGCAGTGCCTCCACCGACCCTGGAAATTACCGTCCCATCAGCTTGACAAGCCTGATCTGAAAAGCTATGGAGAGGATCATAATGGAACTCATAAATAAAGACATAGGGGACTTGCAGACTTTGGATCCAACCCAGTTTGGATTTGTCAAAGGCAGATCATGCCTTTTAAACTTGGTTGACTTTTTCGAAACTGTCACCAAGGCCATTGATGAGGGAAAGGCAGTCCACACAGCCTACCTCGACCTGGCAAAGGCTTTCGACACAATACCCCACTCAGGTATCATTGAAAAACTCATCAGCTTAAATGTAAACTCATATGTCACAAGATGGGTTGCAAACTGGCTAAGTGACAGAACCCACAGGTTCTGTCACAAGTGGTGTCCCACAGGGCTCAGTCCTGGGCCCACTCTTGTTCGGCATCTACTTCTCAGAAGTACAAGCAAACACAGGAGGGTTATGGCTGACAAAGTTTGCAGATGACTGCAAACTGGGTGCCATAGTCGAGAACACATCTGACACAGATATCCTTCAGAAGGGTCTCATAGAAACGGATAACTGGTGCCAGAGCCATGGCCTAAAGTTAAACGCCAAAAAATGCATAGTCATACCCTTCGGGAAAAACAAGATTACCCCCAGCTACCATATAGGTGGCAACCCACTAAGCACAGAAGAGGTTATCAGGGATCTGGGGACCCAGGTTGACAGTAACCTTTCGTTTGACACTCACATTGCCAAAGTAGTTAGGAAGACCTTCTACATTGCCCACCTGATCATGAAGGGATTTACATCTAGATCAAGGGAGGTCATCGTCCCCTGTACTCATCACTCATCAGACCAATGATTGAGTACAATGCCCCATTCGGAATGTATCTGACCCGACACCTGCAGCAACTGGAAAGGCCCCAAAAGTTCCTCACCAAAAGGATAAAGGGTCTCAAAAATATGTCCTATGCTGCCCGACTGAAGGAACTCCAGCTCTATTCAGTCGCTTACCGTCTGCTCAGAGGTGACCTGTGCCTGACATACAAGGCCATGTCCAACCCGGAATTGATGAACATGCTTCACCTCAAAAAATCTAGATCCCTCAGAACCACAAGGGCGGGAGACTTAAACCTTGACACAGTTATTAATAGGACGTGCTGGAGGGACAGATTCATCACCCAGAGACTCCCTATGCTGTGGAACAAAATCCCAGTACATGTGAGGCAGAGCACCTCGCTGACCTTGTTCAAGAGAAATCTTGACCAATGGATGGGAGATCGCAGATATACCCCAGGGATTACCTCAGTGTCACTGCTTGACAGAGGCACAGCAAAATAATGGGCATAGTATCCTTCAAACTAAAGGGGTGGCGAAAGCCACAAAACTCTGGGCTAGGCTTATAAATGCCCTTAGGCAGATAGCCTAGTATAAACCTATGAACCTATAAGGTAACACCCAAATCTGCTCTGAACTGGTGGTCGAGGACACCATATACAGCTCATAGATATAGCCAACCTGCTGGCACAGTCAGGTTCAGAGAAAACATCACCCCCCCCCCTCATCAGTAAACCAGGACATCCCCAGCACCTGTCCCCTCCCCTCATCACTAGGAAGCAGATCTTTAATGACCTCTCAAAGGCAAATATACAGCCTCTATGAGACCCGACAACATCCCTGGCTGCTTTCTACATGAAGTCTGGCAAGAGCTCTCAGTACCATCAAGCATTCTATTCAACCAAGGCCTGAACACTGCCTAAATCCCAGCTGACAGCCACAGTCATCCCTCTACACAAAGGTGGAGCATCCACCTACACAGGCTGATGGGCCTATAATTGCCTAACTGGCCTGATCTGCAAGGCCATGGAACACATTATAGTGGATCTTATAAACAAAGACATTGTTAACCACCAAACCCTTGATCTCACACAGTTTGGTTTTGTCAAAGGGAGATCATGCTTGTTAAACCTGGTCAACTTCTTCAAAACAGTCACCAGAGCCATGGACAAGGGGGAGATGGTGCTCACACCACCTACCTTGACCTAGCCAAAGCCTCTGACACTATTCCCCATTTGGACATAATAGAAAACTCTCCCAGCTAGGCATCAACCCGTATGTTACCAGATAGCTAACTGGCTCACTGATAGAACCCACTCAGTTAAAGTAGGGGAAGCCACCTCTAGCAGTAGACCCATAACAAAAGGCATACCCCAAGGATCAGTCTTGGGGCCTATTCTGTTTGAGATGTATTTTTCTGAGGTGCAAGCCAAAACCAGTGGTCTGTGACTGACCAAGTTTGCAGATGACTGCAAGTTGGGCACCATCTTAAATTCCCCTAGTGATATGAACATCCTCCAAGAGAGCCTTGCCCAAACTAATGACTGGTACCAGAAGCATGGCCTCAAAGTGAATGCCAAGAAATGCATCATTATTCCCTTTGGGGAAAATGGCATCTCCACTTATCACATTAATAACATACTAAGTACAAACGCAGTCACGAGGGACTTGGACACCCAGGTTGATAGCAACCTGACTTTTGACTACTACATTGCCTCCATTGTAGGCTTTAGGCTTTCTATATGGCCCACCTCATAAACAAGGTTATTTAATCCATGAACAAGGTGGTCATAACATCCCTGTGCTTCTGTCTTATCAGACCCATTATAGAGTACAATGCCCCCTTTGGCATGTATCTTGAAAAGCACATTGAGCAGCTGGAGAAGAAAATCCAGAGTCTCGAACACCTGCCTTATACAGATAAACTAAAATCCCTGTCCCTCTCTACTCAGGCTCATGCACACTGCTCAGAGGTGACCTGTGTCTGGCATACAAGGCCATCTCAGACCCAGCCTTGATGGAGTTGCTGCATATCCCTAAGTCAAACTCCACTCTCACAACCTGCACACAAGGCCTCAACCTGATCTGTGACATTAATAGAAATTGTTGGCGGGATAGATTTGGATCCCAAAAACTCCCCCATCTGTGGAACAGACTCCCTTTCCGTGTCAAGCAGAGTACCTCACTGGCCCTCTTTAAGAGGAACCTGGATGAATGGATGGAAGACTAGACAGGGGAAACAAGTGCTGACTTTGTAGGAACATGGGCAAAATCCTTGGCTAGGCTTATAAGGGCCTCCGGGTCAATAGCTTAGTATCATCCTATGAAGTATAAAGTGAATGTCAGATGGCACTGTGTGTGAGAAGCAGCAATATGTATTGAAAAGGTAATATGCACAATCACAAGCAATAATATGGAAAGAGGTATTGATGAAAATCAGGGATATGAGGCAGTTAGAATTAGACATCACAGCATCCAAGCAAAGTGCTATTACAAAACAGACAATGTAGGTGTGAAGCCAAGGTTAGTAACAGTGAGTGGAAGAATAACAGAGTGCAGGGAGTAGCCGTCTTCAGGGCTGCATAAGGCACAGTATGGTGAAGAAAGGTCAAGTAGAAAAACAAGACTAGATGTTATCTTCCAGCATGCGCAGAGCTCCGGACTGATTCAGCAGTAGTCTGGATTAGAAACACAGCAGTCAGGAGCATCCCAGAAGTCTGTGCAGCTAGTTACAACTGCATAGACTTGGAAAGGGATCAGACTGCAACACTGGCAGGCTGGTCTACTCTCACGGGACGGAAAAACTTCACTACGGGATCGGTGACATCACACGAAGAGTGGAATATGGAGCTATGCAACGGAAGGCCCTGGACCAAGTAAGGTAAGTTAATAAGTGTGTGTGTGTGTGTCTCTCAGTGGCGGCTGGTGATTTCAAATCAAAGGCGGTCTGCGGGAGACAGCTGAATTGGTGGGGCCAATGTGAAGGGGTGTGGTCAGCTAGAACAGGGTGGAGCTATGCTCAAAAAACACAAAAACTGGGACTTTAGTTAAATGCGCTGCCCTAGGTGCCAAACCATCATTATGAGAGCTCAATCAAGAATAAATGAAGTGGAGAAGAAAAAATATTTCAATGCATTGGCTACATGACAGCTTACTTATTATCTAGATGGAAACAAAAAGGTTGTGAGGCATGAAAAATTACTTTTTACATATATTACTGGAATGCCAGTCAAAATCAGGTATAAAAAAACAAGCAGCACTCAACTCAAACCACTTCTTGCACTGCAGTTCTAATTATAGTTTATATTTAGCTTTATAAAAGTACCAAGTAACATGCTGAAAGTAGCAATACTCCACTTGTAAAAATGTTTCGTATCCAAAAAAGACCTGCTGCCTGACAACAACTATCTAGTTTTTTCATGGGGAAAACATGATCAAAGTAAAAAATGAACAGCAAACAAGAAACAAGCTCAAGACAAATTGCTTAAGGAATTACTGACGGGTTATGAACCACACATGATATTTAGTTTACAGGTAAAGCCTGCAAAGATGACTGAAATCTCCAACAAATATAATGAGCTTCTGAAAATACTGTAATCCTGTCCTTTATTATAAATACTGTCATATGCATTTCAGTACTTAAGGCTTATACGCTATCTAGTTATGTAAATATCCTCTGCATGGCAACAACAAAAAGGCCTTCAATGTTGATAACTCTTTCACAGCATGCTTATTAAAGCTTACTTGCATCTTACAGTCTCAGACAAGCTTACCTGATGGTCATTAAAGCATTGCTACTTAAACACAGAGCAACAGGCACTGCAATGACATGCATTTTCTGAATAAGAAGCATAAATCAACAGTATAAAAATGTGACAGAAAACCAGAATATTCTTCAAAATCAAGGACAGATGAAAAGACACTGTAGTACTTGTGTCTGCCTTGGATGGGGTGGGGGGGGGGGCGTACTCTGCACACTTACACTGCATAATTAAATGTCTCTGGCTGACGGTGATGGCCCTGATACATTTGTCATATCTCTCAGCCTCAGAGCAAGAAATCTGGACAAAACCATAAACAGAAGTGGGACAAAGGCACAAATCTGAAACTCAAATGTCTGTCATTATTTTCTAATTTCAATCTTTAGTGATTTGCTACTAATTTGCGAGAAAATCACAATTTTATGAAAAACAGACCAAAAATGTGATGCAAAAATATAAAATACCCACACAATACAGCTGAGAACCTGTCAAAGGCTAGTAGCTGAATGGCTAGCTTATCCAGTATCACTACTGATTAATGACTTTGTAAGTCCAAAAGGTCATCAGTTGTTTCCCTTCACAGGGGATGTGCATCTCTTGAATAATTCAGCTACTTGCCTATTGTTGTCCTCAACCCCGCTGCCCCCCCCCCAAAAAAATGAGGATGGTTTATCCATTGGCAGATTTGTGCCAACTTTGGTAATCAGAATGTACAGATCACAGCTCATTGTGCATTCCATTCAAACAGTATGCATACTTGGTTTAGCCTAGCAATGCTACAAAGTTCTCATTAAAGTAGAATTATTAGGTTAGCCAAGTTAATTCATGACAGATGCAAACCCAGCACCCACGTGGCCACACAACAGCCAAACCTCTCACCATCGGAGTAAGAAACCTAACAAATAGGTACATTTTTTTTATTGCTCTTACCAACACAACAAGGTGTTAGCATAACAGGTTTTGTGTTAACACTAATCTCCGGCAAAGCCCAGGTCCAAAACTCAAATGTCTGTCATTAGTTCCTACCACCAACCTGGCATACTTTGCCCTTAATTAGTCAGCAAACACAGCTTTTAAAAATGGGCCAAAGATATACGAGTCAACATTCTGAGAAAATCTGTACTTTTGAGAGGTATGACAACCCCAACTACCATGCCCGAACGGTGAGACTCAACCTTGTACTTTGTATCTGTAAGGAAAAGCTTTAACCATTATGACAATTTAAAGAGTGTAGCAGCATGCCCTAGTGAATCTAACCACATCCTGAAAAAGAAAACTCAAATTTTTGCCATTATGTCTGACTTTAACCTAATATGATCCCACCATACCTCCCAGCCCCTTAGCACAAGAAATCTGGACAAAGGAAAGAACAATGGGGGGGGCGCAAAGGCCTCAAAATAGGAACAGGTTTAAATATTGCTCTTACAAGCTTAACAAGTTGCTAGAATAATAGGTTTTGCGTTAACATACATTTTAACAAAAAATAAATTTTAAATACAAAAAAATGGGACATGCTGGGAACGGCTGTACACTTGTGGTGTGCCGGTCTGCCTCATGGCGAATAAAACCCTTCTTTTTTTCTTCCATAAACATGCCTATCCTACTAGAAAAGCTGTTAAGTCGCACTGTGCATGCGCAATGGCCAGCCATTACCTTCAGTTGCCTCCCAGCACCCTCGGCTGCTTCAGGAGACATCTGAAGAAGGAATATGGCTATAACCTCTCTGGTCAGTATGATTCATAGGCGATTAGCTGAA
Source organism: Protopterus annectens (assembly GCF_019279795.1). NCBI lineage: Eukaryota > Metazoa > Chordata > Ceratodontiformes > Protopteridae > Protopterus > Protopterus annectens. The sequence goes on from NC_056748.1 coordinate 1,112,893,762, forward strand.
TACTAGCCTTAGCAAATGACCTGATGTCAGAATCAAATCCTGTGCCTTTATTTATAAGGTTAGTCTTAACTGTTATGTCAAATTCACTCCCAAAAGCCACAAAACACAGCAAATGGGAAAGGCCAATACAGCAACTTCCCAATGACAAACTCTAAAGCTCTAACAACCCACGAGACTCTGCACTGCCAACAGCATGCCACCACTACCATTGGCAAACTCGCTGAAAACCCTTGTCCCACAACAACCAATAAACACGCAGCAACTTTCACATCCATAAAAACCAAAAATGCACCCCCCCACAAGGAAACTTTCAAGCATGTGAACAGTCCATTAAACAGGGGAACATTGCCAACATGAACACAGCCCGCAACCACAACCAGCCAACCCCAACACCCCCCAAAAAAAACTGTATGTAATTATATTCCTAACATAATGATATCCCAAACCTCCCCTTGCAACCATTACTAGCCCAGAAAGAAACCAGGCTAACATGACTATGGGCAAAATAAAAAAACTGTTCACTGCTATACCTAAGATAATTAAGGATATACTGCTTGCTAAAACCAAGATGATGCCAAATGTCACTGAACCTCTGCCATCTACTCTGTCCCCACCAAAGCCTTCTCAGTGACTGACACTCTACAATGAGAAAAACAAAAGAAAGCATAAGCCACAGTAGTCATACCCATGTACCCTTCATGTACCCTTCATGTACCCTGTTACCCACATAAAAAAACTACTTTAAACCCCACCCTATGCCTGCCTCACTTCCTCCAACCATGCTTCAATACATTAACCCTTCCCTATCCAAAGCTTGACTAGCCACACCTTACGTACCAAACTTACAAACCCTACAGCCCAAATGTACCCCCACTTGCTCCCCCCTTTTAAAATAGAAGATGTCCCATGACAAACTGTGCCCAAACCTCATTTTGCAATGCAGTTTCCTTTTGAGCATGTGTTTCTACATTGTACTGATGAAGAAGTAGCCAGGCTAACAAGAACCACATACATGGCAATGGGCAAGAAAGTAATAGTGCGGGATTGGGGCAGATATTACCTTTGTTTTGGAACTTAGCCAACTGTCTTACTTATGGTCCACTCTTTGCAAGTTATAGTCAAAGAGATATTGTACTTCTTTTGAAAAGTATTTTCCAGAGAAACTGTGATAAAATTAACACACAGAAAGGAAGATTCAAAATATTCCCCTGGATTTACTAAACTTCTGTGCAGGACTAGCTTAGTCCTGCACGGACGTGCCCGTTGAGGAACAGGATGGCAGCATGCCATGCATATTAATAAGGCACGCTGCCCGAGCTCCTAGGCTTACACGGAGCATGTACGAGTGCAGGGGGCGTGTCTGAGAGCAGAGCTCTCAGAATAAACACACCCCTACAATGTAGAACAGCAGAAAGTGGTAAGAAATGAGCAAGACCGCTCATAGGTGTCCGCATATCCCCACCCACTGTCCCCCATATTTATATGTACAGCAACAGTATATATAAATTAAATGAAGAAACCCTTTTATTTATTTATTTTTTAAATCCGCGTACAGCTAACTGTAGGTGCGCGGGTGTACCCATCACTTAGCTACGGTTAAAGCAGCTTAAAAGGCTGAAAAGGATAACCAGGAAGATATATGGAAATTAAGCAGTGCAATAGTGCAGTTGGCAGAGCATTCACCTAATAAGCAGGCATTCCCGGTTCAAGTCCCACTGCAGCACAGTCTACTTTACATGGCAAAGTACATTATAACCAACATTTTTGTAGCAAAACCCATTAAATAACATATATTTATGAACTGGATTACTGCAGGAAATGCACATGTGAAGTGTCAGTGTCATAATGAATAAGGCACTAGTAAGCAGGTTTAAGCACAAATAAGCAGTAGTAAGCATATGTAAGCACTAGTAAGCATGTTTAAGTGCGTTTGCACAGGGGTAAGCATTGCCTACACAGATTAAGCAATGTAAAAGCTGAGTATAAGAAACTGTAACTGGAAGTTAGCAGTGCTTGCCACCGTGCAAACTTGTGCAAACCTGCTTACAACTGCTTTAAAGTGCCTTAATCACTCTGTATCCAAAAGCCCATGTTCTGTCCAGCAACAAAATAAACAGCCTCTGCAAGGCTCGAACCCAAGACCCTGTATACTACAGTCACAGTAGTTAACAACTAAGCTGTCATAGCAGTACATAAGACTGAGGTTTCAACAAACAAATCTTCACTATAGGAAAATCAAACTGAACATGTGAAAGGAGTCTATGTACAGTGTGATGATGTATAACCTGCTACATAAGATAAATATGTGAACTGGAGTACTGCAGTAAGGCCAGATGTGAGGTGTTATTGTAATAAAGTGTTGAAGTCCCCAGGACCCCATACAGTATACATACACATGAATCACGGATACCAGACACATATATAACATGTAATGAATAATAAATCAATGCAAAAAGGAAAATATAATGCAAATTAAATATTAAGCAACGTTAAGCATTGCACAGCTCATCTTAGTTGGTATAATTAATGTGTAGGCTGCCTAACTCAATCTGCCCATTGGTATACTACTTTAAGCAATGCCAACATTAGGTAAGCAGGTGTGCCCATAGCTTTGCCTTTTCAAAACCGTCCAATCATGGGAAAGTGCGGGAAATCGGGCATATTTAAACCTCACAGGCGCGAATACTTCCCATAACTGGCTGCAGCTCTCTACTGTAGGTAGAATGCTGGAGTTGGGGAAGGCACTCGATTTAGAGTGCAGCGCTGGGGCATCCAGGAGTCCAGATTCATGGTATGACTCCTGATAAAACACCATGAGCAGAGACTGCTGCAGGGCAGTACCAGTGCTCTCAGTATAAAGTGGAGGCCTGGGACAGTCTCGCCCGTGACCTCACCAGTGCCACTGGTATCCCCCGGACTGGTGAGCAGGTCAGGCATCACCATGCTAACCTGAAGCAGCGGAGAGGGGATCTCTTGGAGCAGTGGATCCAAGAATCAAGGCAGATGGCCGATGCCCCAGTACTGAATAAGTACTCATTCTACTAAGTAGGTAATGATTGCCTAGCTTATGTATACTATGGATAGGTAATGGCTAAATATCACTGTATTTCTCTGACAGCTGCAGACGAGCAGGCTGTGAACCAGTAAGCCCATGCTGCTAGGCTGCAAAGGCTGCATCGCGAGGCAGGTTAGTAATAATCTTGCATGTACTGTCAACACAAATAAATGTAACAGTTCTAGAAAGTGTTGTACCAGTATAAAAATGTATTGTGTATGGGATGTACTGAATAAACTAGACAATATGGCAGGAAGACTGTCATATAGGTTGTGTGTAAATAAAAGTGTAATATGTTGTAAGTAATATAAGTGTTTTAAACAAAAACTTAGACTTCACCTTACAAAACACTGGCTATGTCCCTGCCTTAACCCAGACTGAAACCTGATATTCGATTATTCCTAGTTCCCCTTTATCTCTGTAACTTCTGCTACCCTCTATTTTACTTACTCACTTCTCTATCTTTTACCCCTCCTTTATACCTTCTTCTGTTTATATTACTCAGTTTACTGAGGTTTCAGTTAAATATCTATTCTACTTCCATACTGTCTCTTCATGTCCTTCTCTCTTTCTTATGATGTTTTTTATGCTAAATAAGCTATACTTGTGTTTTGCCTACAAGAACAATGAGTACATTATTGTACAAATGTTAATTCTGAATACAATAAGTTTCATATAATATATGTTTTGTTTTGATGTTTTCTCTTTATTGCATCTTATGTAATTAGTTACTATGTCTTTGTGGAGCTTTTCTCCCCGGGCCTCTGCTGAAAATGGAAATAATTCCAGCTGGACTAGCCCGGTTAACAAATGTAAAATAAATAAAATAAAATAAAATTGTAAATAAAAGTATAACCCCTGGAGTGCTTGTGTACATTTCTGCTTTCATATGTTGTTGTAGTGTTGCATTCTATAAATAGTGATGTTGTATTAAGCAGTGTTATCCACACTGTTGAACGCAGATAAAATGTGTAGGAAGCTCAGTATAACAATGTTGGAAGTCCCAAGAGGTCAGTCATATTGTACAACTGAGGGAGACGTAGACAGAAAACATTGGAATGCTTGATACCAACTCCCTGACAGCACAGTGTACTGTGATGTCAACTTGAATATTTTTACCACACAGAGCAGGGGCTTGAGTCCCGGGAGTGGTAGTAAGTTGTATGCATAATCATACCCCAGAACTGTACAGTTTGTGAGAATGTTCAGATAGAAAACTATATGCATAATTAGACCCAGCTGTACAGAATTTGCTAGAATGTACAGATAGTAAGCTGTAAGCATAATTATAACCATCAACTGTACAGACTGTGGCAGAATGTTCAGGTAGTATGCTGTATGCATAGTCATACCCCTCAACTGTTCTGATCTGTCCCGCATGTCCAGATAAATGACCCAAATCTGCTGTCCGGTAAACTGTTCCCCTAACAAGTTAGTGTGATGATCCAAGAAATGTAGACAGCTTTTACTGACTTATAACTGATAGTTAGACCTGTACATAGTCAGAGAATGTATATGAAAACAAACCTGCCATTGTAGCATCTCAGCCAAAGTATATGACAGCTGTTCTCAAAATATGTCACATTAACACCTGCATCCTGTCAAGCCGTGACCAGAGTGTGTGCAATAACAGATTGTTAGGTATGTGTATAACATCAACATGGAATCTGGGAGTATGTATAGAATTTGTCAGGTAGTGTTAACAAAGATTTTTCTTCACAGCTATAACAAGTAAGAGGTGTAGACTGTAGGTACAACACAGTTCAGTTATATACTTGTCTACAAGCATGGAATCTGGGAGGATGTGTAGAAATTGTCAGGTAGTGTTAACAATGATTTTCTCAAAAGCTGTAACAGGTAAGAGGTATAGACTATACCTAAGACACAGTCCACGTATACACTAATCTACAAACATACCATTGTACAAAATAAGGACATTGGGTAGTGTAATAATACATGTAAGGGACAAATACATGTAAGGGACAGATCACTGCAGTGACTAAGAAAGTTGTGAAAACTACAGGGATATATTAGTTGTTAATTGACCTCTCTCTCTCACCCCCACCATATGTGCTACGATAACCTAATTACACACCTCAATGAGTACGTGTACACTCCAAGTTTTTGTTGGGACATATGTCCTATTGATTTATAAATATTCACATTTGGTTCTATGCATGTGCCATGTTAAAATACTCCCATATTGGTGGCCTATTGCCATCAGTGAAACCTGCATGCTGTTGTAATGGCCACTGTTGTCCCATATATGCATGTGTTCTGCTTGCTCTGCAACTGTTGTAAATCCGGTGTCTTGGGTTAATGGGAATACCTATGCATGCTGTTATAACTAATCCTGAATGCTGTTGACTATTACTAACTGATATATTTCTTAAAACTGCAACACCATAGCTTGTATGAGAAAACCAGTCCCAGCAGACCCACCTGTCCCACCTCAGCTGGCCATGGCACCAGCACCAGCACGTCTGGGCCCAACCTGGGACCGCCTGCTCTGTTGGCCCTGCACCACCTTCGGGTGGAACCGCCGCAGGGGTTGGGGCTTGGTCCCCCCAGGAGCGGGGTCGGAGAGGTACCTGTCACCCGCCGTCAGGTCTGGGCTGTGGTGCGCAGTGAGCTTGACAAGGAGAGGCGTAGTGCAATTAGAGGGTGAGCCTGCCCCTCCTACCCAGCCCCCAGCACAACCACCTTTGGGGTCGTGAAGGTGCAGTGGTGATTGCCCATGGGTGGGGACCTCAGTCCCACTGTTTCCATTTGGGGGCTCATGGGCTTGCGACTTCCAAATACCCCTCCCCGTCCAAGGTCTTTACCCCCCACATGTCATATACCGCCCCTGTATGCATCTTGTTTGTCTTGTCTGTTAACCTACCCAACCTACCTCCCCAAATATACCTACTACCTCTCCCCAACATCCTACTCTCACCTGAAAAAAAAGGGGGCAGTCTGTTCCCACAAAAAATCTCACCTCATACATAGCTGTCCATTTTGCACACGTGTCTACTGGACACATGTAATCCGGTCTAACTGGCATCACAACGAATTATTGTTGTCTTCACCCCCACCCAGGGGTTTGAGTGTCCAAATCTACCTCCAAATTCAGTGTATATGTACAGCTGTTGCTGTAGAAGAAATGAGCAGCTATGGACCTTCCCTATACCCTTCCTGCACATCCCTGGCTATTTTCTCTACTGTCTTTCCCTCTTTGTGCCCCTTTTTTCACGACTTTCCTATCAACCCCTTTTTCTTTTCTTTTAAAGAAATTAGCCCGGGGGTAAGAGGGAGTAAGCAGTTTTAAGCAGCATTAAGCAGGTTTAAGCATGAGTAAGCACTGCCTACACACGTTAAGCAATTTATAAGCTGAGGGCAAGAAACTGTAACCAGAAGTTAGCAGTGCTTAACCCCATGTAAACCCATGCAAACCCGCTTACAACTGCTTTAAATTGCATTAATCGCTTTGTATCCAATGGCCTGTGTTCTGCCCAGCAGCAAAATAAACAGCCTCAGCAAGTCTTGAGCCCATGACCCTGCACACCATAGACAAAGTGATTTACCACTAAGCCATGCCAGATATACATAATTCTGATGTTTTCAGAAACATAACATCCAGCCCACTCATGCAACAGTACAGAGAATGTATACCAGCATCTAGATGCATGTGTGTAAATATATTAATATCTAAACAGATACAACATATCTATATATGTAGATATATATATATATATATATATATATATATATATATATATATATATATATATAAAATTAGAAATATATACATATATATGAACATATATACATGCAAATGCCTACATCGACTACACATATACACAGCAAGTTACATATATGTATGCAGATTTATATCTATGTAGGTATATATGGGCATAGTTATATATATGTAAGCAGATATATATATCTTTATAGGTATATATGGCCACATATCTGTAGATAGCAATGGTAGATTAAGAGAAACAAATATGTCCCCATGCACCATTAATGGGGTTGAGATGCCCCAAACAATATATGTCTTGTACGAATAGGCATACCCCCCACAGCCAAATATGTCCACCCTGCAATACACTACCAAGTGTTACAGATCCCATAACCAGGACCTGACATGGGCACAAGATGTTAACAGTATTACAACCCACCTGTATAATGTCAGGCTGGTATTGGTAACATATCATGCAGTACAGTCTGGCTCCCATAGGAAATGTAAAATGTGGAAGCTATCAACATCCCCAGGATACATATACACAGACACATATATGCAGATACATATGTAGAAGGTGCACACAATATGGAACAGCCACTATACCTATAGTTCACACCTGAACAACTGGACACTGTATGGGCCACCCATACAAATTACAATCGTTGCCTGCAACGTATCCCCACAGAGAGGTCATAGGAAAAAAACACCACACACATGTTTGCAGAAATGGAAAGCCTTTGTGTACTATTACAGTTCTATATGCCATGTCATATAGCTGTTCAGACACTGACATCCATATAAACAGAATAATGCAACTGTGAAACAATTACACTAATACCATAGTCTGGAAAGGATCACAACTGTTGCTGTCCAGGCCAAGGCCTTCAAATTGTACAATAGTAAAGACAGACTGGGCCACAGGATACCAAACAATCAACAGTATGTATGAGTGCATAAGGGCATACATGTATTGTGTAGGTGAAGCCCACACATATGGCCCAAGCCCCACCGTATGTGTGGGGATACAACAGCAGTGGACTGATGGCAGCAATGGCAGTGTGGTATACTCACAGCCCACTACAGAACAACCCCTGACAGCATGTCATATGTGCAAAGCTTGGTATGTAGGTGGAAGACAGGGGCTGGATCACAGGCCCATATGTGGAAAACTGTTACCATACACTAAGCAAGACACTGGTGTTACAGAATATTCTGCAACATACCCTTAGCCAGGGAATTGAGGTTAGAAACATACATGGATGTAGCCATGTACTGATAGCACTCAACACACACACTGCCAGTGAAATATCTGATACAGGACCTGTGTGGTGGACAGACAAAACATGATAGGCACACCTCTGGCCACCAAGAGGATAGGCCCACAGTTGAGAGCTATGCAGGCAGACTGCATTCCAAGGTAAACTAGTATGTACACACACCCAGTTACACCAGTACTATACAAAGCATAACACAAATCTACTCACACTCTGTCTGTAATTCTGGAACCTTCTACAAATATGTAGCTTGCCTGAGTGTGCCGGTTCCCCTGGAAGAGGTATTGCTACCTGCCATCACCTGATCAAGTGCATCACCTACTAAATCCAGGCTGCAATCTTCCCCAAGCAGTTCAATCCATTCACTGGAGAGAGAGAGAGAGCGAGAGAGAGAGAGAGAGAGAGAGAGAGAGAGAAACCAAGCAAGCAAAAGCGAAAGCGGAAAAAAAATACAGCTCAGCAAACTAACAGCTGAAAACACAAGCAATTAGGCAGCTGCCCTTCATAAATACATCATTCCCGCAACAGGTATGTGAAGCATATGTACATGTATTAGAATGTAGTACCTGGTCCATCATAATGTGATAGATGATGTGGAATGAGTTATATGTGCCATCAGATGTTGTTGTGATGATGTTCAGCTGAACAACTGCTATGGACAATAGTGACAGACAAGATGTAAGCCATCACACTGTGTGTTGTGTAATGGGAAGCATGTATATGACATGGCCAATAGCTGGTGGTGGAAGTAATGCCATTATGATGGACATGTGGTACATGGACCACCACTGGCAGGATACTCAGGTGACTCTGTAATGTAGCATGCAGGAATGCCATAGGTATATAATAGGGTTACCTGCAAACAGGTCCCACATATACCCCACTAATGTCAGGCCATGTCCATATGTGGCACCTGTCTGTGTTGTAGCAAGGCAGAACAGTGCAGCTGTACAGGAAGGTGTTGTGAGATTGTGGAGCTGATGTCTGAATGTACCCCACATATAGGTATGCATATGTGTACATATGTCACATATATAATATTTAAGGATAAATGTATATCAGCATGTATTTCCTGAAATATTTATATACCCATGTGTAGACATATATATGTGCACATATATATGAATTCACATATATCTACACATATATAGATATATACCTATATGCACATGTCTACATATGTACAAACACACACACACATATAGGTATGTAAAGACATGTCCCCTATATCACTACGACAGTGATTTGTACTATGTGCGAGGCAGCAGTACACTTAGCAATACACACAGATATCTACAGCTTGCAGTGTGTGCACCATGGATGGGTGTGTCACATGTTAGTCCCTTCTTAGCACCACATTGCCCCCATCTGTGAAGTATGCAATGGGAATATAGGGAAGTATGGCAGATACACACGTGGAGGTGGTCAGGATTGGTAGATATACAGGACAGTCTACAGGGGTGTTATGTGACACATGTGATGGGTAAACACCGTGGATGGGGTGTGTGGTCTGTGATGTGGATGCCCCATGGTCCCCAATATGGGCACAATGGGAACAAGACTCCCAACAACTGCCAATCACAACAGCAGTCCACATCCTGAAGTTGCCTGGTCTGGAGGCTGAGCAGGAGGAGCATGTTGGCCGTGTGAATGTGTACTGGGTGCCTCAGACTGCTGTAGCACATCCCTCATGTGATATGGAGCCCGGTATGGAACAGACCCTAGACCTGAGGTCTGGGGACAGGAACATGTTGGTGTGTGCCCTGAGGGGGGGGCAACATCCCCTGGGTGGTTCCACCTGATGGTATTGCTGTAACAGTACACAAGGAGGCCCCAGGTTGGGAAACACATGTGATATGGCCAGGTAGTCTGGTCAGATGGGTGTGGAGAGGTGGATCAGCTGGCCAATAGAAGATATACATGTTATTGTGTCACTGTTGTAGAACATTTGTTGGTAGTAATAGTCTACACAATCCCAGTACATGTCCAGCAGCATGCATCGATCTCCCCAATAACACAGACTGTCAGATGTGCAGCAATCTCACAGCAGCCATACCACTGGCATATATGTAACCATAGTGGCCCTGACAGTGGCATGCAAGTGAATAGTCTGTAACAGGCCAGCAATGCTAGTGTCCACACATGGGACATGGCTACAATCACATAACAGAAGGTGTGGTGCAATACACAATTTGTCCAAATGGTAGTTAAGCTGCAGCCATACCTAATGAGTTGTGTGTACAGTCTGTTGAAGCTGATATGGTGAGGGGGTGACAGAGATGTATATTATGAACTGTGGTAACCTTGCCATATGAGTTGCTCAGGTATGAGTTGCTCAGGCCTGTTTACATCTTTATGTCTTTCAGGCAAGATGTCACACAGCAGGTTACCTGTGTATTCAGCAGATGAAAATGAGGTCATCATCAAGCACCTGGTACAGCACTACTAGGTTCTCTTTGGCAGGACAGCTCATGACCAGCAGGAGCGGACCACCATGTGGAATGATCTAGTCCACAGGGTCAGTGGTTTTAGCCTGCATAACCACAGTTATGAGCAGGTTCAGTATCTTTGCCGCGACCTGCTTCACAATGCCCGTCGGCGTGCTGCCACAGTACGGGGATCACCTCACCACAGGGGGGGGCCATGCCATCCATCCCCCCTGACACGAGTGGAGGAGCTCCTGGCCAGCCTCGTGGCACCTGCCTGTCTGGAACACCAACAACCACTGGACCCCTTCGTGGAGATGAGTGTCACCCACACACCAGCTGAAGAGCATGCAGGTAAGGACACAGAGCACATCAGTAGACCACTGTTGTGTAAATATCTACAGTGGTACAGGTAGATCATACATATCTAACATGTCATGATATAGTGTGTCGCTGCATTGTAGTGATAAACAGGTGTCCAGATGTGGTAGTATTGTGAGAATTTACTATTAAAACATGGTAGTACTGCACCCAGTCTGTAGCAGTGCCACAGGTGTGGCCACTGACATTGCATCTCTCTCCCTCTTATGTAAATCCCTCCGGGGTATCAACAAGGCAGCAGCCTGTAGCTGGTTAGTATGTCTTATGTAGATGCATGCCAACACACCGGACATGTAATGGTGATGGTATATTCCATGCACACATCTAACACACCTACCCTGAATGCATGCTGTACATGTATTGCTGCTGTGAAATGCACGGTCTCACAGGGGCGAGCAGGATGAGGTATTGAAAGGGTATGTCACACACCTGCAGGACAACTAACATCCTGTCATTGCGGAATGTGTCCACAGGAAGTAACATACTGTTGGTAGACATGGCCTACAATAGTGACATGTTCTGAACAACACCCATATACAGTGCAACACCAGTGTATGTTCCTGCCAACTGCTGCTGAGATACACTATGGCATAAGGCATTACAGTAGTCCACATTATCAGCTGGGTCTAGGCTGCAACATGTGGTGTTCAGTGTATGGGACACTGCAAGGGGACACAAATGTGTAGGGCTTACCTGTCATGCATCTGCATAAAAGCTGAGGGGGGTCTCAGCATGACACACCAGTGCACTGCAGCAGGGATCCTAAGGATGGTAGGAGTGACTCTATCTGCATATAGTCAGGTTCAAGACCTATGGCAGCTGTAACCCTACCCACACTGCAATAGTGACAGCATTGTGTGAAAACCATGGTATGTGCACATGAGTAGACCTTGCAATCATGCAGAATAGGGGGACATGTGTAGGGTAAATTGAACATACACTGGTAATTGCAGAAGGGCCATGCTGGTATACCCCTTGCCATGAGCAGTGACTGCTGTAGTACACACAACAAGAGGTGTGATAAACCGTCATGATAAAGTATGCTCTGATGGTTGTCAGTGTAAGCATTTCTGCAGTGGCCATACATGGTCTGTTGATGTTGACAGCTGTAAATCAGGCATCAGGCATTCACCAATGACAACAGTGCACATATCATCCCAGGTATGTGCTACTGAAACATATAGGGGCTGTGAGAGATACAGCTGACATAACTGACACAGTACTACACATTCTGCAATGGGTTGACACCTGTGAGTTGTGGTGCACAGTACATGGCAGGGTGCAGAACAGCTGCACAGCAATACTGTGTACATGGGTGCAGTGGTATCCAGGGGAAGGGGCATTACCTAGTCACAGCACATGCATCATACACATGTATACTGTTGCTAGCATGAACTGACTATAGCTGAACTGCATGCTGTTCTATACAATATGTTCTGTATGTTGGCAGATGGGTAATAGGAGGATCATGTGTATGTTCATTGTGCAACCTCACCTGTATATGTGTGTGTGTGTGTGTGTGTGTGTGTGTGTGTGTGTGTGTGTGTGTGTGTGTGTGTGTGTGTGTGTGTGCATCCTGGTGGTTAGTTAGTTTGCCTGCAGGGTCACTCTGGTGAAGTGGTGGGAGGTAGATGCATGTATGTTGCGTGTGTGCATGTGTGTGTGGCCATGTATGCACATATGTGATTGTGGGGTGCTCATACAGCTGATCCCCCTTTGGGACTGTGCAGTACATGGACATGGACTGCCACATTACACACCAGGAATACCTGTCATGTAATCACAGGACAGCAAATAGTATAATATGGTCTGTAGCATGGAAAAGGCATCCAGAGGGAAGGTAGACTCCAGGTACATACTTAATATTGCAGTCAGCAGAGAGGTCACCTACAACCCACTTTTGCAGCTCTAGAGATGCATTGGGGAAGTAATAGTCAACACCAGGGAGTGTATCCAAATATTACAGCTGACACATGATGGGCCAACAGAGCAGCATATCTGACATGTACTGAGCATTACATATACATGACACACCAGTGGGAGCTATTATGGATACAACATAGTAGCCCATACATATAGGGGCCATGCACATCATTCCAGCATTACAGAGGGTCCATACCGAATGACAGCATTGAAGCCATGTAAATCCACTACACACAGGTCAGGCAGGTAAAATAGGAAGAGGTCTTGTGTTGTGGCCGCTTGTGTGGGCATTTAGCGGACTGTGATGTTAATGAGTGGTTTCAATGAGTGTATGTTAACAAGTGTGATGCAGCATGGGGTAACACATGATTATATACTTGGGACTGTCTGTAAAGCCATGGACAGGAAGGTATTACGGAGATGTGTGTGCATGTGTGTGTACTGTTAGGCAATGCTGTACAGGTTTTAAAGTGCGCTTATTGTTTTCCCCCACAGGTGGCGAGGTGGGTCAGGGTCCCTCCTGCATACAATCTGATGTAGGTGTCGATACAGACACCGATGATGATGTTGAGGCACAGGTGGGGTTTTCAGGGGCTGACACTGCACCAACATTTGACATCCCCCCTTTAGCCACCCCATCCCCGCACACAGTTACAGTGCCTATACACATCCCATCACCAGTGGCCATAGCAGAGGGACAACTGGTGTTCAGTGGCAGTGCACAGGAAAGTGTGGTAATCATGCCTACTGAGTCCAGTCACAGCGGGCATAGCCAGATGTCTGGCAGAATGCCACATAGGCGGATGTCCCAGGGTGCTCATGGTAGGGCTGCTGGACATCATGCCCCTGGCATAGGTGACATAGCTGCAACCAGCAGAAGCATGCTTCAGGCTGTAATGGAGGCGCAGGCATGTATTGAGCATTACATCAGACAGGGCCTTAGGCTGCAGAGGGCTTCTCTCGCATCTGTAAGCGACAGCCTCCGTGAACTGTCAGGTGCCATCCGTGCTACTACCAAGCAAGCGGATAGACTGCATGATGAAATGATGGCCCTCATCAGCCGTGGTGTGTCTGTGCTTCAACGTGTGGTGGGGATGCGGTGTCGCCTGTGTGGACGTGGGCTAGCAACACCAACAGCTGGCAGTCAGCATGGGCGTGCTAGGACACCAAGGGGTGCCCGTAGTGGCAGTAGCAGCCCCAGCAGTGCGGGGGGGGTGTGCTGTCCACACCACTTCACAGCAGGCCACGTGCACGTGGTCCTGGCCAGTCCCAGGAGGGACCTGGTACCAGCAGACAAATGTCATCAGCAGGTGAGAGTAGCACATCAACACCTGTACCTGGATGCGCCCATGGAACCCCTGGCAAGCACAGTCCACGTGTCCGTGGCCAGAGGCAGTGAACTGCACACCCTGCCAGGTATGGTCTGCAGCTGTCCATAAACACCTGTGTAGGGCAGCCACATGGCAGAACTGTATTGCATGCATACCCACACACTGTGCAAACACACCTAGGGCAACCTCATACCTACACACACCACATTACCTCAGCCAGCTTCCCAGAGTACACCCCTCAACCACACACATGGTGTCAAATGTATGGCCCGCCCTCAGCCTCTGGCAAACCAACACCATATCCTGTGCATATGATGATACCTGTGCCCCATCCCTGACATCCATACCATCGATGCAAGGATAGGCTGCTATGGTTTTGATGCATACGGTGACTGTACACCAGTGTACCACAGTCCTGCAGTGTAAGATGTTGTAGGGAGTAGAGTGCGAGGCATATTTGGCAGGTAGTGTAGCCATCCAGCAATGATGCCTTCTAGCTGTTAGTAACACTGCTTGATTGTGGTCTCTAAAACAATATGCAGTTGTGTTGTAGGTGCACATGTGTCAGCATGAGGATGCCCTGTGCATATGATGATACCTGTGTCCCATCCCTGTCATCCATACCATCGATGCAGGGACAGGCTGATATGGTTCTGATGTACATGGTGACTGTACACCAGTGTACCACAGTCCTGCAGTGTAACATGTTGTAGGGAGTAGAGTGTGAGGCATATTTGGCAGGTAGTGTAGCCGTCCAGCAATGATGCCTTCTTGCTGTTAGTAACACTGCTTGGTTGTGGTCTCTAAAATGATATGCAGTTGTGTTGTTGGTGTACATGTGTCAGCACAAGGATGCCCTGTGCATATGATGATACCTGTGCCCCATCCCTCTCATCCATACCATCGATGCAGGGACAGGCTGATATGGTTCTGATGCACACCGTGACTGTACACCAGAGTACCACAGTCCTGCAGTGTATCATGTTGTAGGGAGTAGAGTGTGAGGCATATTTGGCAGGTAGTGTAGCAATCCAGCAATGATGCCTTCTAGCTGTTAGTAACACTGCTTGGTTGTGGTCTCTAAAATGTCATCCGTGTGTATTGTAGGTGTACATGTGTCAGCACGAGGATGGGCTGCAGTCATATTGCACAATGGGGTATGTTACTGTGCTGACATCATGGGATACATTCGAGCACATTTCACAGGTTACTATACCGGGTATTGCCTGTGCCACATGGACAGGTGACCCACTGAGGCATGTATACCCTGCAACCTGATGTAGACCCATCCACATACACGCACACTGTAACTTGCCAACACTGGGACTAGACCCCTACCGAGCAATGTCGTGATACTGACATGTGTGGCTTACATTGCACAGAAACTGCCGTAACCACTCTGTATCAGACAGCCCTTGTTCTGCCCAGCAACAAATTGAACAGCCCTTGCAGGTCATGAACTCAGGACCCTTTACACTGAAGTCACAACACTTAACCACTACGCTATGACCACTGAGGAGACAGCTGTTGTTTTACCAATATAGCTATCATTACACATATTGAGTAATATTGAACAATTGCCTTTACTTCCTAGATTGTGTAGTCCTTGTTATTAATATGACTGTTGCATCACATATGTTGTTTTATCATAATGTACACATAGCAGAAACATACGGTGAGATACATGTGGGAGGGTTTACACAGCCGTGGCGTTTACTCATGACAGGAATATGGTTGTATACATATCATAGGTGTATAGATGTCTACATGTGCATACACTTGTATACTCATACATATGTCTGTATACACATCTGTATAGTGCTACATATGTATGGCCATGTGTACATTTCTTCGTATGTACATATGTATACATATCTATACATATATGTATATATACATATGTGTATATATAGGTATACATATATGTACATATAGATATATGTGTATATAGCTATATATGTATGCACATCCTATGTGTGCATATATGCCTAGTTATGTTGGCTATAACTATATGTGCATACATATCTATTCTGATATATCTACTACTGTCGATATATCTGTAGATATCCATACGTATATGTGCATATGTATCACTATCTGTATATGTGTAGACATATATTGCTCTGTATATGTATATATCTGGGTGTATATATGTATATCTATGTACATATACATACCCATCTATGTATGTTGATATGTATATGTATATATATATGTATATATAGATATAATATCTGGATAATTATATGTACATATATTTTCACCATATGTCCTGGACATGGCGTGTAGCCCTACCCCAGCCCCTATAGTCCAAACTTCATAGTGCAAGGGGATGTCAGGTACGTATAGCAGGTATATTAGTAGACTATTGCTACTGTAATTGGGATTGTCTTCACAGACATGGTGTGTGTGTGGGAGGTCACATCTGCTTTCCACATGTGTGCCATTGGCTACTGACAGACATCCTAAGGACATCATAGTAGAGTACCACTGCTAGCACATAATGCCCCTGTGGACTGCAGCAGAGATATTGGCCAATATATGTGGACATTATGAACCCCTCTGTACAGTCCAGAGGTATACACAGAACCCCTTAGTGCAAAACATGTGTACCATGCCTGACAATATGGATGTTAACAGCCATGTAGATGGGTATAACACATAACAGCTGGTGTACATATGCCACCATAGGTTATGCATTCACATACCCCTGTCTAGCCTGACACATAATAACCGTTGGTACAGAGGTGCCATGGCCACATACTACCCACTAGATATTGACATACATCTGTACAGCTTCCCACTGGTCTGTCTGACATATGTGACTGTTAAGGGAGTCCTGGCAACAGTACATCTGGCAAGTATCTGCACATGACATCTCACTGGGTAAGTACACTAAGCTGCTAGGCATGTAACAGTGCACCGTTCAGGCTAAAAAAGTACACTAAGCTGCTAGGCATGTAACAATGCACTGTGCAGGCTAAAGGAAGACTGACTCAACACTGGACTACATCTCCGAGGGGGAAATGCACATGTACCTGCATATATAGCAGGCTCGGCAGGTATGTCACAGCACAGGGTAAGATACACCTGTGTGAAAGTGCATAACCACAACCAATTTGAAAACAGCCACAGCCACATATGGTAAGCTAGCATAATATTACAGTATATGGGCTATCTGTTCAACACCATCCTCATATGTGCCACTCACAGACTAACCCTAGATATACTGGTCTGCTACATGGTTTGGTCTGCTGGCTGTCTGTGGTATCGGACGTTGTGTGTGGCCCTACAAACATGTAAGCCAATACAATAACATACAGTGGAGCAGCATGTAACATCAGATAGGACAGGGCCTATAACAATGACATCTACCACAGTTTGTACACAGGCTAAAGTACATATTAACAATACACACAATGTCGACATTCACCATAGGTACACAGACCTCAGTACTGTACAAATGACCACAGAATGTCCATGTCATGTCATCAAATATAACCCCTACTGTACATAACATGTGTAGCAGTCTGATATCTCACTGGCATGTTATCAGATATGGTGACACTAGTGATGGTGTACTGCACATACGCACCTCTTAATGCACGACATATGTACAAAGGTTGACAGAGTTGTGGCTGGAAGCACATACACAGGGCCAATATTGACATGTTGCTGTGATAAAGTCATACATGTACTGTTGTAACAGGGTTTGTTGCAACATATGTCCTGTGAGGGATATGAAGTCAGTAACTGTCACGGCTTTCACCATCTACAGACTGCAGTCCTCACACTACCTTCTGTAGTTCACAGATACAAGCTCTGTGGGTAAAGTATGACACCAAGGGCACAACACACTGCCCAATCTGCAGATGACCCTACAGATGGGGATTCCTCATAAACATAGAACTGACATGGCAGGTATTAAAACATGTAGGACAGCCATATCCACACACACACACACTGTTAAACCAACATTACTCCATGTTCAGTATAGCATCAGTTACAGTCTGTAGTCAGGTCAGGCACATTCCCCTCCTGTGTGTTGCCCTGTTTTCACAGTGTATGTTGTTAGATGTAAATCCCCAATCCATCTGAGATGCTGTTTGCCAAACAACAGATCTAGTTCCTTCTCATAGTGAATGAAAAGGACCAACACCAACATGATGTTCCTAGATATTGGAGTGTGCTTCAATGCAATTGGCTATGGGAATGTTACCATAGCTGTTACACATGCAGTCAGCTAGGGGAGGGCTGCAATTCATGCAGAGGCCATCAGCTGATCATGAGCATCACTTAAAATAACATGCTGCTGCCTAAGCAAAACAGGTGTACATCTTTACATCCACCAGAGAGGGATTGAGAGAGGCAGACAGAGGCAAAGACAAGTCAGGGAGGGGAGGGAGAGTAAAACCTAAGCATGTTTGTGTCACACACCTACCAGCACAGGGTATCAAACCCCTGACGACTATGTAGTGCTATCACATTTCTATGCAGTTATTGGATGCACCACATAGGTTACATGTTGTGGTGCCCTTAGAACGTATATGTGATGGTGAGTGACATCTGCAACAGGGTTATGATAGCTATACGGTAGGTGTAGTACACATGCCTGTCAGCTTGTACAGGTGTCAGCATCAACACAGCCACATTCTCACAGGGGCGCACACTCATTGACACACTTGGCAGGGCCAGGAATACAACCCATCCCTAGTGAGATTGCCACAACACATTACTGTGCAGGTATCACATGCACCACAGGGGTCATACAGAGGTGATATGGGCAAAGGGTATGGGGAGGTGTGTGATATCAGACAGCATGCTTCAGTATGCCAATGGGGATTGTAGTGAGTGTGGATGTGATCATACGCATCATACAACACACACACAAACACACAGGGTACCAGTACTGACATGCATGGGTGCATTTCTGCACAGGTGTGTGCTGTCGACTGTGCCAGATGGCTATACATGGCTAGGTGATGGGTATACCTTGGCATCAGGCCACATGACAATGGTCAGAATTGTGGCTCAGGACTGTAGTTTCTGCGTTTCCTCACGCAGATGGGTATTGTATCCCCCATCCAGTCACCTGGGTGACTATTGTGTGTGGCCAATGCTGTGTGTGACGCCTGTGCCCTGGCCCAGCAATCAAGGAGCCTCAATTCTCACCACTAATACCAGAGAGGGCATCTCATTTAGGAGGAAAGGATAACAAATACACACAGTAAAGTACAATTTCCCCTTAAGAGCACACATAGATCACAGTCAGTCTGGGGCTGGTTGCTCCCTTGCTCTCCAGGTCCCCAATAAGACTCTGCGCTGGCACAGCTATAGGGTCCAGATCTCAGCCTAGCTGGGCAAGCTAAAACCTCCAGTACCCTCTCTGTCCAACCAGTGCTTCATGTCCCTGCCCAAGTAGCTGGCACACACACACACACACACACACACACACACACACACACACACACACACACACACACACACACACACACACACACACACACACACTTTGAGAACAGGTTATACAACCACACAGACCCTCCTGGGAAAGGCTGACACAGGTTCTCCAGCTGTGCCCCTATTACCTAGACTATATGGTAGTAATTCCTGCCACCACCCAGCTAGTAATTATCAGCTACACAAAGGCCCTTAAAAGGGTGCCCAATTATTACTGTGCGATATTATTATCCAGTTGGTAGTATAGCCCAGGGCTAAAGCTATAGCAGTGGCTTAGACAGTAAACTCTATAAATATGCAATGTACTCTAGAGCTTAACTTATCTCTACACAAACCAGCCACAGTTAAAAGGTTTTAAAATATTTAATAATAAATAATTAAAACCACAAGACAGTACTTTCTACTACACAGTCAGTGCTAGTCAAGAGTTCAGAGATCACGCAGAAATACTTAAAATAAATCAGTAGTACAGTTCTGACATCACAGAAAAACACGTAGTCTAATTTTCTAGTTTCTAGCTATCACTACGAGAAAACACAGTGCCACAATACTACTTACATAAAGAGAGCATAAGGCAGTGCTGAGTTAGATTGTCAAGACAAAAATGCTTACAGTCTCTCTCTGAGCAATAGTTTTTAAAATCACTAACAAACATTTCTGCTGGGCCCTCCCAGATTACATCACTTTTCACACTTAGGTTTCCCAGTATACACATTACATCATTTTTGACACTTAGTCTGGGGTTCCCAGGCCAACAGGCTACATTATTTATCAAGCTAACACCTCAGGAAGCTACAACAATAAAAGACATTTCACATGTACACTCTAGTAATTATTCCTTAAGTTAAAACAATAGAAAGAATGTGCTAGCCCAGACCAAATGGCTCCAAGCTCTGGAGATCAAAGGACATACAAGACATAATTTTAATTTCAAAGAACAGATGTGAAATGCTTGACTTAGCCTTCTTTACAGCAGATGGCAATGTTGCTACAATCTTGAAGTTAAACATTTTAGTATTTTCTTTCATTTAAGAAAAACAAGCCTGTATTTTACATTTATATTTACACTGTGCATCACTTGCCATGTATGTGTTCTTTAGCCCATGATATGGATGGTGTCTGGGATGTGCACACCTCCCACATGCATGCATAGTGACATGTGGAACTGTACCTGGGGTATCTGGCCCATGTTGTGTACATGGATTATCAACAGATGTGCCAGTCCTGGCCTCATGTGGTGGGAACTGTTAATGGACAGCAGGTTGACCCTGCACCTCTATTGATAGCATGCTAATGGCATTCCCTGGTGTCACGGGCATCTGTCCATGCAGGCATGTTTTCAGGCATGGTATATCCTTTGTGGTTCACATGTGATGGCACCACAGGTGTTCAGTGGGGAACATGGGGAAGGTGCACTGTCTGCATGTACGTACTTATTGGACAGATGGACAGAGTGCCATGCCCTCTGTAGCCCACTGCAATCACTCCATAGTTACTATCAGTGGCCAATATGCAGTGTACTATCCACATATTGGCTGTTGCCTAGGCTTATGTGTGTGTGTGTGTGTGTGTGTGTGTGTGTGTGTGTGTGTGTTGTGTATGGGACATGGGTTGAGAGTGTGCTCTGGGTAGTACTGGGGATGCTAACTGTGATTGCCTGGCCTTGATGTCACGTATGGGCATGGATTTGCACCCCAGCCTCTCGGCTATTTCACATCTGTTATCCCAGTATGGTGGAGATTGTGATATATACTAGGGCCACCATATAAGAAATTTGCAAAATCTGCTCCACATTTGGCCCAGGTATCAGAGACGCACACCCACCTTCACACAGGATATGAGTTGCATGTACACACACACCTGTCATGTCTGGGAGTAGAACCCTTACCTAACTAGTTTATTACACTACAGCACTACACAGTTATAGTACGTGCCATGGAGATTACTGGAGTACTTCTTCCCCAAAGGTGCATATTACACTGGATGACATCAGCAGGATTGGCAAAGTAGGACATGCTTGTAGTGAGTGTGGCTAGGCTAAATGCATTGCTCCCTACACAGATAGTGACACACACACAAAACACACTCAAACACACTCAACTGACATGTGTGGTTATATCACACTACAGCATGGAGCTGTTATAGGATGCACCACATGGATTACTGGAGAACTCCTTCCCCAAAGGTGTATTTCACAATGAATGACTTCAGCAGGATTGCCAAAGTAGGGCATTTGAAATGTACTGAGTGTGACTAGCCTAAAATGCATTGCTCCCTCCACAGACATTGAAACACACACAAAACATCCAGAACTGTCATGGGTGGGTATAGAACCCTACAAGAGTTATGTATCACACTAAAGCAGTATGCAGTTACAGGACACGCTACAGAGATTACTGGGCTACATTCTTCCCAGAGGTGTATTTCTACGTGGATGACATCAGCAGCCTTGCCAAAGATGAGCATTTGAATTATAGGGAGTGTGACTACCCTAAAAAGCATTGCTGTCTACACAGACAGACACACACACACAAACACACTTGCCATGTCTGGGATTAGAACAGCTACCTAACTACTGTATCACACTACAGCAGTGCACATTTACAGGATGTGCTACAGAGATTACTGGGCTACAGCTTCCCAGAGGTGTATTTCTAGGTGGATGACATCAACAGCCTTGCCAAATAGGTTCATAGGTTCATAGGTAGGTACTAGACTATCTGCCCGAAGGCATTTATAAGCCTAGCCGGAATGTGTTGGCTTTCGCTGCCGCCTTAGATTAGTTCCCTGTGCCTCTGTCCAGCAGAGCTATTGAAGTGATCCCTGGGGTAAACTTTCTGTTTCCCATCCACTTGTTAATGTTTCTCTTGAAGAGGGTTAGCGAGGAGCTCTGCCTAATGTAGATTGGAATCTTGTTCCAGAGCATGGGAAGTCTCTGGGACAGGAATCTATCCTTCCAGCGCATCCTATTTATTGTTGTGGTGAGGTTTAGATCCCTGGAGCGTGTGGCTCGAGGGGATATGGTTTTCTTTAGGTGGAGCATGTCCATCAATTCTGGATTGGGCATGGCCTTGTATGTCAGGCAGAGATCACCTCTGAGTAGGCGGTATGCAACTGAGTACAGCTGGAGTTTCTTCAGCCGAGCTGCATAGGGCATCTGCTTGAGGCCAATGATCCTCTTGGTGAGGTACTTCTGTGGTCTTTCCAGTTGTTGCAGGTGTTTTGTAAGTTACATCCCAAATGGGGCATTGCACCCTATTATGGGTCTGATGAGTGATGCTTAGGAGGCCCCAATGACCTCTTTTGATGTGGACGCAAACCCTTTTGTGATTAGGTGGGCCACATAGAAGGATTTTCTAACCACTTTGGCAATGTGATTATCAAAGGAGAGGTTACTATCTACATGGGTCCCCATATCCCTTATTACGTCTTCTGTATTTAGGGAGCTACCACCTATATGGTAGTTTGTGGGTACTTTGTTTTTTCCAAAGGGGATGACTATGCACTTTTTGGCATTTAGCTTAAGGCCATGGTTTTGACACCAGGTATCTGTCTCAGTGAGCCCCTTTTGGAGGATGTCTGTGTCAGCTGGAGAGTCAGTTATAGCCCCTAGTTTGCAGTTGTCTGTGAACTTGGTCAGCCATAGTCCTCCTGTGCTTGTCTGTACCTCTGAGAAGTATATGCCGAAGAGGAGGGGTCCTAGGACTGAGCCCTGGAGAACACCACTTGTAACCAGTTTAGAGTCAGACCTAGCTCCCGCAACTCTTACCATGTGGGTTTTGTCCGTGAGCCAGTTGGCAACCCATCTCGTGACATAGGGGTTTATGTTCAGGCTGATGAGCTTGTCTGTAATACCTGAGTGGAGAATGGTGTTGATGACCTTTGCGAGGTCTAGGTAGGCTGCGTGGACCACCTTTCAATCATCTTTAGCCTTGGTAACTGTTTCAAAGAAGTCCACCAGGTTTAGGAGGCATGATCTGCCCTTAACAAAGCCGAACTGGGTAGGGTCCTGTGTTTGGAGGTTCCCAGTGTGTCTGTAAATGAGAGCCATGATGATGATGCGCTCCATAGCTTTGCATACCAAGCTAGTCAGGCTTATAGGGCGATAGTTCCTGGGGTCCATTGTGGCTCCACCTTTGTGGAGCGGCATAACCATTGCTGTGTGCCACTCTGTGGGTATGTAGCCTGTGGAGAGGCTGAGTTTAAACAGTGTGTTTAGGGGAGGGGCTAGTTCATCTCTGAGTTCGTGTAGGACGCAGCCTGGGACACCGTCCGGTCCCATTGATGCTGTGTTTTTGGTGAGGGCTGTTTTAACCTGAGTGTCTGTGATTTCAGGGGCACTACATTCTTCTGGTATAGTTATGGGCCCCTTTGGGGGTGAGAAGGGGGTGAAGTTTGCACTGAACCTGTCTTCCAGGATGTTGGCTATATCAGTCGGTTCAGTGTATTTTGTGCCATTCTGCACTAACTCTGAGCAGATCTGAGAATTGCCGCTTAGATTCTTGACATAGCTAAAGAATGCCTTGTGATTAGCTTTGGAGTCCATGGCAATTTTTCGTTCAAAGCTAGCCTTGGATGATTTTATGAGGGAATGTAGTTTCTTGCTGATACTAATCAGGGATGTCTTCCATTTTTGGGATTTTACTCTTTTCTGTACTAGTTTCCTCCTTCTATGCTTGTTTATGGCAGGGGTCCACCAGACTGGTTTCATTTTCTTGGAGGAGTGAGTCTTGGTTTTGTTTGGGATAGCATGATCCATGCATTCTTGTAGGTGCCCATAGAGTGCATTAGTAAAGGATTTTGCAGCTTGGACACGTTATCCTTTAGCATGGGGGCTTTGAAATTTCCCACATCGGTTTTAAGTAACGTGAAGTTTGCTTTTGAAAAGTTTTTCATGATGGTTTCTTTGACCGGGGGTGGTGGCGGATTGTGGATATCCAGAGTGATTAGTTTATGGTCAGATCTAACCAGCGAGGGGTTGTCCTCCAGTGTGGAACACCGGTTACCCATGTTGGTGATGACCAGGTCCAATATGCTGTCACCTCTGGTGGGAGTTTTGACCAGTTGAGCCAGGATGTTTGAGTTTATAAATTCTAGGAAATGTTGGGCAAGGGAATTTGTACTTGAGTAGTTCTCCCAGTTAATGTTTGGGTAATTGAAATCACCTAATATCAGGGTGGTTGGTAGGATCTTTATGTTTCCCAGTGTTTCCAGGAATGCAGAGAGGGGGTCCTGGGACATGGTGGGTGATCTGTAGCAAGCTATAATTTGAATAGCAGTTTTGTCTGTTGTTAGTTGCATGTGGATGGTCTCTGAAGCATCGTGCTGTGCCACTAACCTGGAGGTGTGGGTATCCTTGATGAATATGGATACTACCCTACCTTTTGTATTTCAGTCCGGGTTTTGTGGCCGAAATGTATGGTATGAGTTGTAGCCTGGTAGTGCTGGGGTGATCTCTGGAGCCTTAAACTAGGTTTCTGTTATTGCACACATATATCGATTTTTTCCATACTGAGGAGTGCCTCGAGTGCGTGCATTTTGAGGTTTAGACTTCTGGCATTGAGTAGCATTACCATCAGTTTTTTGTTACTTGTGCTATTTACGGCAGTGGGTTAGTCTTTTGAGCCTTGCCTAAAAAAGGCACTATGGGGGTGGCAAGAGCCTTGGCCAGTATTTGAAAGCCTAAGGGTGACAGGTGCAAGCCGTCTCTAGCGAAGCAGCGTGGCTTGTCGAGCATGTCATTCCAGGCTGACAGACACTGGATCCCCTTTGAATGACACCAGAAGCTTAGCCAATTGTTGAAATTCATAATTTTTTTTCTATACCATGGTATCATTCTTGGTGAGGGCAGGATGCTACTCAGGGTCAGGGTCATACCGGCCTGGGCTACGTAATCAGACAGCTCCTCCATGTCTCTTTTCATGTAGTCCAAGGAGGTGCAGCTCAGGTCATTCACACCAACATGGACAATGACAGAGTCATATTTGTACCTGTTTTGGAGTGACCTGAGTGCTTGTATTATGTGGCGGATCCTGGCACCTGACAGGCAGATAACAGTAACCTTCTCTTTGTTCAGCCTAGTGAGTGGGACGTCAGTGTATCTAACATACTTGATCTCATCATCACGAACATGGGAGCACAATGTTCAACACCGGAAGTATACCCCTCACTGGTGAGATCAGATCACAAACTAATCTTGCTGGAGGTCCTCATCCCACCCCCACCTGAAATAAAAAAGACCACAGTAAAAAACTTCTCGAAAGCCGACTTCACACTTCTAAAGACTAGTGTGGTCTCCTTTAAGGCCCCCGAACCGGCGGAAAACAGTACTCAAGCCGCTGAATCACTTACAAATGCCTTCTACCAGCACCTGCAGGACTGCATGGATAAGGCAATCCCAAGCAAAACAAAGACTCTTTGTACCAAGGGCAAGCGTCCAGTCTGGTGGACCCCAGCCATAAACAAACTCTACAATAAAAGGAGGAAGCTACTACAAGATAGAGCAAAATCCTTAAAAGGTAAGACACCTTTGATCACTATAAGTAAAAAACTAAGAGCTCTCATAAAATCATCCAAAGCAAATTTTGAGAGAAAAATAGCTAAAGACTCAAAAGACAATCATAAGGCCTTCTTTAGCTATGTTAGAAACCTGGGAGGAAACTCCCAGATATGCTCAGAACTAGTTCAAAATGATGTGAAGATTACTGATCCTACAGACATTGCCAACATACTGGCTGACAGGTTCAGTGCAAACTCCCCCCCTCCCCCAAAAGGAAAGATATCTATACCAAATGGTTGCAGCCCCCCAAACATCTCAAACGCCCAAGTAAGAACTGCTCTCTCCAAAGCAAAAAACACAGCATCCATGGGACCTGATGGTGTCCCAGGCTGTGTGCTCCACGAACTCAACGAGGAATTAAACCCACAGCTAGGACAGCTGTTTAATCATAGTCTCACCTCTGGGTACGTACCCAGGGAGTGGCGCACTGCAACTGTGGTCCCACTTCACAAAGGCGGTGCCTCCACAGACCCTTGAAATTACCGGCCCATTAGCTTGACAAGCCTTATCTGCAAAGCCATGGAGAGGATCATAATGGACCTCATAAATAAACACATAGGGAATTTGCAGACTTTGGATCCAACCCAGTTTGGCTTTGTCAAAGGCAGATCATGCCTTTTAAACTTGGTTGACTTTTTCGAAACAGTCACCAAAGCCATTGATGAGGGAAAGGCAGTCCACACAGCCTACCTCGATCTGGCGAAGGCCTTCGATACAATACCCCACTCGGGTATCATTGAAAAACTCATCAGCTTAAATGTTAACCCATACATCACAAGATGGGTTGCAAACTGGCTGAGTGACAGAACCCACAGGGTCAGAATTGCTGGCGCCATGTCAGACTCAAAGCCTGTCACAAGTGGTGTCCCACAGGGCTCAGTCCTGGGCCCACTCTTGTTTGGCATCTACTTTTCCAAGTACAAGCAAACACAGGAGGGTTATGGCTGACAAAGTTTGCAGATGACTGCAAACTGGCCGTGAGTCGAAAACACATCTGACACAGATATCCTTCAGAAGGGTCTCACAGAAACGGATGACTGGTGCCAGGGCCATGGCCTAAAGTTAAATGCCAAAAATGCATAGTCATACCCTTCGGGAAAAACAAGGTTACCCCTAGCTACCATATAGGTGGTAATCCTCTGAGCACAGAAGAAGTTGTCAGGGACCTGGGGACCCAGGTTGACAGTAGCCTGTCATTCGACACCCATGTAGCTAAAGTAGTTAGGAAGACCTTCTACATTGCCCACCTTATCATGAAGGGATTCACATCTAGATCAAGGGAGGTCATAGTTTCCTATACTCATCACTCATCAGACCAATGATTGAGTACAATGCCCCATTCGGAATGTATCTGTCCCTACACTTGCAGCAGCTGGAGAGGCCACAAGTTTCTCACCAAAAGGATAAAGGGTCTCAAAAATCTGTCCTATGCTGCCCGACTGAAAGAACTCCAGCTCTATTCAGTCACTTACCGCTTGCTCAGAGGTGACCTTTGCCTGACATACAAGGCCATGTCAAACCCAGATTTGATGAATATGCTTCACCTCAAAAAATCTAGATCCGTCAGAGCCACAAGGGCGGGAGACTTAAACCTCGACACGGCTATTAATAGGATGTGCTGGAGGGATAGATTCATCACCCAAAGACTCCCTGTGCTGTGGAACAAAATCCCGGTATATGTGAGGCAGAGCACCTCGCTGGCCTTGTTCAAGAGAAATCTTGACCAATGGATGGGAGATCGCAGATATACTCCAGGGATTACCTCAGTGTCACTGCTAGACAGAGGCACAGCAAAATAATGGGTATAGTCCCCCATACTAAAGGGGTGGCGTAAGCCACAAAACTATGGGCTAGGCTTATAAATGCCCTCGGGCAGATAGCCTAGTATGAACCTATGAACCTATGAACCTATAGAGTCACATATTACTAGTGTGTTAGGTATGTTATTTTGCCTTAAGGGCTGTAATTGCATGGCACAATGGTTTTGTGAAGTATGTGTTTCATGGTTTGTGTTGGGGGGGTGGAGGTTGCTTGGATATCTGCTTTGGAGGTCTCTGTTGCTTTTGCAGATTTTTATTTAGAGCCTCCGAGTATGTTATCGTGTATTTATGTGAGTTTTTTGCCGGTGCTGGTTTCATGGGTCTATGTGAGACTGGTGCTGTGATGCAAGTAATTCCCTTCTCCTCTTGACTACCTGGTCTATTCTTGAGTTGCGAGAGCCTTGGCTGTATAATTGCATCTCTCGCATGTATTAGTGTTTGGTGGAAGGAGGAGAGGGTTGTCTGTGTACATGAGGCAATTGTAACATTGCCTCAAAATGCCCAGATTCACCAGTTGGACCAGAGAGTACACCTGAAACTACCCTTTGGACATGCATGGATAGGTATAGTGAACTGTTTTACTGATTGGCTGATAATGCCGAATAGAGAGCCTTGTCCTTCTCTACAGTATAGGGAGGTCTAGTGCTAAGGTTTATTAGTGCTTGCTATGAGTTTTGTGCAAGTGCTGGGATGAGAACTGAATGGTTTGAGTGCTTAAGCTGAAAGTTTGTCTAGTTCCAAGGGAAAAATGGGAGTAGACTTTGTGGAGCCAGGAATAGTTATACCCTAGCTAACTGGCGTTGCCCGGCATGCAAAACTGCACAAATGCGGGTTTTATAGCAGGGAAATGAAAGAGATAGAAATTAACTCAAAATGGCCAACAAACTACTAATGTCTGGGCTGAAACCACTCCTCCAGGGACAGATAGGCTGCTCAAAGTTCCCTCTCTCACAGTGAACAGAGAAACTTCCTTCTGTCCAAGTAAGGTATGGGCAAACACAGAAACTTGTAACAAAGCCCTGAATTCAGCACTAACCTGAAAACTGGACTATACTAGCTTAGAAAGGTGAGAAAACAAGTATTTATTTTCAGAAAATAAAGCAGATACAATAAAAAAACACTTTAAATGCACAGAAATGGCTATTATGCCTGAGTGTGTAGCCTACAATAGTTAAACAGGTAATTTAAACACAAAAAACAACTTTGTTAAAGTGCAGGCAGTAAAATAAGTACAATATGTAGCTGAAACAAGCTTTTTAAATCACAGAAACTGTAGAAAATGGGTGTTTAGGCAGAATTAGCTAAAGGCAGCAAGAAAATGCAGAAAAATGATACTTAATCACTCAAAAGTCTCTCTTTTGTCTCTCTGCTGCTGTAAAACTCTGCAGGGCACCAGGCAAGAGCTTGCTGAGCTGTATACTAGCGCAAAAACCTCGCAAATGCGGGTTTTATAGCAGGGAAATGAAAGAAAAATTAGCCCAAAATGGCCAATAAACTACTAATTTCTGGGCTGAAACCACTCCTCCAGGGACAGATAGGCTGCTCAAAGCTCCCTCTCTCACAGTGAACAGAAAAACTTCCTTCTGTCCAAGTAAGGTATGGGAAAACACAGAAACTTGTAACACAGCCCTGAATTCAACGCTAACCTAAAAACTAGACTATACTAGCTTAGAAAGGCGGGAAAACAAGTATATATATTTTTTTGTTTTTTTTTAGAAAATAAAGCAGATACAATCAAAAAACACTCTAAATGCACATAAATGGCTAACAAACTTGTGTGTGTAGCCTACAACAGTTAAGCAGGTAATTTAAATACAAAAATGACTTTGTTAAAGTGCAAGTAGTAAAATAAGTACAATATGTAGCTGAAACAAGCTTTTTAAATCACAGAAACTCTAGAAAATCGGCGTTTTAGGTGGAATTAGCTAAAGGCAGCAAGAAAATGCAGAAAAATGATACTTAATCACTCCAAAGTCTCTCTTTTGTCTCTCTGCTGCTGTAGAACTCTGCAGGGCACCAGGCAGGAGCTTGCTGAGCTGTATACTAGCACAAAAACCTCGCAAATATGGGTTTTATAGCAGGGAAATGAAAGAGATAGAAATTAGCCCAAAATGGCCAATAAACTACTTATTTCTGGGCTGAAACCACTCCTCCAGGGACAGATAGGCTGCTCAAAGCTCCCTCTCTCACAGTGAACACAGAAACTTCCTTCTATCCAAGTAAGGTATGGGCAAACACAGAAACTTGTAACACAGCCCTGAATTCAGCACTAACATGAAAACTGGACTATACTAGCTTAGTAAGGTGGGAAAACAAGTATTTTTTTTTCAGAAAATAAAGCAGATACAATCAAAAACACGTTAAATGCACAGAAATGGCTATCACCCTTGAGTGTGTAGCCTACAACAGTTAAAGAGGTAATTTAAACACAAAAGTGACTTTGTTAAAGTGCAGGCAGTAAAATAAGTACAATTTATTTATTTTTTTAAATTAAATTAATTTAAATTTCTAGAACTACGCAATAGAGTCAAAAAGCTAATAAAACAGGACAAATTCCAATACCACCAGTCTGCCCTAGACTCCTCCCAACACAGCCCCCAAAAATTCTGGTCCTCCATAAACTCCATCCTCCACCCAGGTAAAGTCAGTACCCTTCCTCCTAACATCCCTCACTCCTTAGAAAATATTGCTACCTCATTCAGCACACACTTCACACAAACCATACTATCGCTAGCTAAACAACACAACCCCCTCCCCTCCAACCCACACCTTCAACTAGTAATCTCCCCACTGCCTTCTCTTTTTCTCCTGTACCTACCTCCAACATAAAAAAACTCTTAACTAAACTTAAGCCCACCAAATTAGCAGCAGACAACCTCCCAAGTGAATACCTACAAATCGCAGCTGATGCTCTGGCCTACCCAGTATCCATCTTGATTAACCGATCTCTGTCAGAAAGTTACATTCCCACACTGTGGAAAGTATCAGATATAATTCCCCTCCACAAAGGCGGACCCTCTACAGAACTAACCAACTACCGCCCCATAGCTATTCTCTGTCCACTCTCCAAAATACTAGAGAGATGCATACACTCTCAGGTCTCAGATTACCTCCTTACTAACAACCTCCTTTCCAATACTCAGCATGGTTTCTGACCAAACCATAGCACCACCACTGCCTTACTCTCCTTTACTAACACTATCCTTCAGCATAAAAACAATGGCTATCTCTCCTCTGCTACTTTCCTAGACCTATCTAAAGCATTTGACATGGTCCCACACAAACAACTTATCTCTGTCCTCAATAACCTGTCCTTCTCACAATCAGTCACCAACTGGTTTCAGAGTTACCTGTCTGACCACCAACAATCCGTTGTATGGCAGAGTGACATATCTCTCCAACTACCTGTCTCCATAGGGGTTCCCCAAGGATCCATCCTTGGACTCCTACTCTTCTCTGTTTTCACCAATAATCTAACCTCTGCCACCAAACATGACACACTCATACAATACACAGATGACTCGACCATCATCTGCTCAGCCCAGTCCCTACCCAAACTGCAAAACGTCACACAGGAAGCCTTTTTCTCTGTTGGAACTTGGTTATCTGATGCCCAATTAATACTCAACCCAAACAAAACTAAACTATTCATCTTCCAACCCACCAAACATACTCAAAACAACTCTCACTTTAACATCACAGCAAAAGACAACACCACTATATACCCAACTGAACACACCAAATTGCTAGGAGTGGAAATAGACAATAAACTAAAATTTGACATTCACATATCCATGACCATAAAAAACGTCCACAAAAAACTAGGAGCGTTATACAGAAATAAGCAACTTCTCACCAAAGCAGCAAGGATTTCAATAGCAAATTCCCACCTTATCTCCACCCTACTTTATGCTTCTCCAATATATACCAACTTAAGGCAATGCGATCTAAACAAGCTAGAGACCTGCTACAACAAAATCGCCAAATTCGCCACAGGGGCATCCTACCGTAGTCACCACTGCCTCTCACTTGCTGAACTGGGCTGGCTTGAACTCCCTCAACTCCTTCAATGGTATCAACTCTCACTCGCCCACAAACTAGTAAACCATCCACTAAATGTCCCATCCCTCCAGAATCTACTCCAACCTTATCGCACCACCAGACCACTAAGATCCAGCAACTAAAATCACTTGCAGATCACTAAAGCCAATAACTCTGCTGGTGAAGCACTATTCTCTTGCACCATAGCGAAATTATGGAACTCCCTCCCACCCACAATTACCTCCGTACCATCATGCACCCACTTCAAAACTTTACTAAAAGCGCACCTAAAAACATGCTGGCTATGCCCTTGCAACTCCCACTCTAATATCACCCACCCCATCCAACCACTACCTTTCGTTCCACTCCACTAACTACCTTGATTATAGCAAGCTCAGATGCTCATAAGTCTAGTACTTATTATACAGCAGGAACTTCTTATTGTAGCATTTGTTAATGTCTGTTATATACTTCACAGATACAGATTCTAGCTGTCTACTGATGTACTATGTTCTTCATCTGTAAATATGTTGTAAGTAATTGCTATGTAAATTGTTAATCGCTATGTAATCCAATGTAACTACTGTCTGTTTATTTTAACTGTGGAGCTCTTCTCCCCAGGCCTCCGCTGAAAATGGACCTACGTCCAGTCGGACACTCCCGGTCAACAAATATAAATAAATAAATAAATAAATAAATAAGTACAATATGTAGTGAAACAAGCTTTTTAAGTCATAGAAACTCTAGAAAATTGGCGTTTTAGGCAGAATTAGCTAAGGCAGCAAGAAAATGCAGAAAAATGATACTTAATCACTCCAAAATCTCTCTTCTGTCTCTCTGCTGCTATAGAACTCTGCAGGGCATGAGACAGGAGCTTGCTGAGCTGTATACACAAAGATGAGCATTTGAATTGTAGGGAGTGTGACTACCGTAAAAAGCATTGCTTTCTATGCAGACAGACACACACACACAAACACACTTGCTATGTCTGGGATTAGAACAACTACTTAACTAATTTATCACACTACAGCAATATGCAGTTACAGTACGTGCTACAGAGATTACTGGGTTAAGCTTCCCAGAGGTGTATTTCTAGGTGGATGACATCAGCAGCTTTGCCAAAGATGAGCATTTGAATTGTAGGGAGTCTGACTACCTTAAATAGCATTGCTCTCTACACAGACACACACACTTGCCATGTCTGGGATTCAAACAGCTACTTAATGAATTTATCACACTACAGCAGTACACAGTTACAAGACACACTACAGAGATTACTGGGCTACAGCTTCCCGGAGGTGTATTTCTAGGTGGATGACATCAGCAGCCTTGCCAAAGTTGAGCATTTGAATTGTAGGGAGTGTGACTACCCTAAAAAGCATTGCTCTCTACAAAGACAGACAGACACACACACACACACACACACACACACACACACACACACACACACACGCACACACACACACACACACACACACACACACACACACAGTTACCATGTCTGGGAATTGAACTCCTACCTATTTTATCACACTACAGCAGTACGGAGTTATGGTACAGGCCACAGAGATTACTGGGCTGCAATTTTCCCAAGGGTGCATTTCACCGATTTGTCATAGTAGGGCTATGGGGAGGGCAGTGAGTGTGCATGGGCCATAACCCATTCATCTAGAGGTTGACATGCCATATGCGGGCACACACAGGGTCATATTTTACAGGTACATGTATACAGCTTCTAGATGACTACTTCCTTGTACAGTCATGTTTCATAGCTGGCACATGCACCAATAGTCTGTAATGCTGACATGTACTGGTGGCTAGTATCTGCAGTGTGTGACATCATCTGAACCTCATGTGTTTGGGGCCCTTTGGCTGTGTGTTGTGTGGGACAGGCCTGAATGGCTCCTTGTCACAGTCACCCTCTTCCACACATCTATGTACGCCTACCTTTGGCTTATTATAATATGTTGTCCTTACATATATGTCTGTATTCCTATCCACTGTGTGTGCAAGGCAGGCGTGGTGCATGCTGACGAGTGTCTGCACTAGCAACTGCAACTGCCAGATATGTCTGGTCCACTGGTGTTTGCAGACATGGGCTTCATGTGTTTAGGTGTGTGAGCATGCCCAGTATGACCTTTCAGTATGTTGTTGACTGACATTGCCTTCATTTCTACAAGTGTGTGAGCATGCCCAGTATAGCCTTCTGTATTTAATGTGTGGATCGAGTCCAGGTAGTTTGTACTGGAGTTCTGACCTTGCTGTTGTACACCGACAGGTGGCATGCTTTTTCTGCAGGGTATCCATCAAGCATTTGGCATTGACTGTTCCTACATTTCTGCATAGGATGGGGGGGGGGGTCAGCCAACTATTTCTACATTTCTACAAAGGATGGGGGGGGGCACACCTGACTGTATTTACATTACTACATGGGGGGCACATCTGTCTATTTCTACATTTCTACAAAGGATTGGGGGGCACACCTGACTGTTATTACATTCCTACGTAGGGTGGGGGGGGGCTCACCTGACTATATCTACATTTCTACACAGGGTTGGGGGGCACATCTGACTGTTATTACATTACTACGTAGAGTGGGGGGGGGCTCACCTGACTATTTCTACAGTTCTACAAAGGATGGGGGGCACACCTGACTGTTATTACATTACTACATGGGGGGCACACCTCTCTATTTCTGCAGTTCTACACAGGATTGGGGGGCACACCTGCCTCTGATTACATTACTATATAGGATGTGGGGGGCACACATGACATTTGTACACATTTGCTATGACTGTACTGGTATGTCAGGTACTCCATTTCATTCTTTATTGCTAAGTATCATACTGACTAGAGGCATATCAGTGTACTACAGATTGTGGCTTTGGTTGCCCTACATATTATTGTCTGACTTCCTGCCCTTCAGAACTAACATCCCACTGCCTGCCCTGCTGTAGTCTGTCTGTGTAGGCCTGGGGGGCTGTTAACTATAGCCATCATTTAGGGGGCATAGCACAGGCTCTGTTTGGGTTTGTCTACACCTGTCCTGCTGGCTGAAACTGTTGTTGGGTATGTGAACTGCCCTGACTGGCATATGTGGGTCATATGGACACACATGTCACTCAGCACATTTCCTACAGTGGGGTTTGTCACCCTGTGTAGTACTGGCTACTATGGTGACTCCAGTATGTGTTACAGATGTCATGGTGCCACTATGGGTGTCTGTTGTCTGCTGCCATAATATTCAGCCACCCAATTCCCTTGCATGCTCACATCCGTACCATAGACACAGGTAACGACACATTCTACTCCATTTGGCAATTGGTAGGTTGATTGACTTACCTTGAGGGTATGCCAAACTTGTGGATGGTGCTGGAGGGCTGCCTATGTCGGATGCACATAGCACACTCCCTATACATGGTTGAGCACAGGTAGTGTCATGTCTGGCATCCCTTTTACTGTATGTGCAAGTCAGAGAGAGGTGTCATTCCCTGGGTCTCTACGGTGTCAATGTATGTGCTATGCGTTGTCTCTTTGCCGTAGCCTCGGCATACTGGGCACGCCTCTTTCTGCCTACTGGAGCAGGCTCAGGTTGTTCCTCCTCTGAGTTACTCTGTGGCTGTGCAGGCCTTGGCATTGGTGGGGGGCTGTATGGCCCTGCCCCATGCTGTTCCTGCTGCAGTTGTTTCCGCAGGATCATATTGTGTAGCATAGCATATACCATAACAATTTGGGTACATGTAGCGGGTGAGTACTGCAAGGCTCCACAGGATGTGTCCAGACACCAGAACTGTGACCTGAGTATCCCAAACACATGCTCTGTTATAATTTTGGTCTGTGTGTTTGCCTCATTATTGGTGTTCTTGTTCAGGTGTGTGTGCATTTCTGATGGGTGTCATCAGCCACGGCTCCAGTGTGTAACCAGCATCCCCCACTAGGTGACCGTAGGGTATGTCCCCACTAGAAAATCTTTGGTACAGCTGCATCAGATGCCATATGTGGGAATCGTCATAGCTTCCAGGGCAACCAGCACACACATTCATTATAATGCACTGGGTATCACATAAGACCTAGCAGCTGATGGAGGGGATGCCCCTGCGGTTGATGTAGGCCCTACCCTGATCACTGGGTGGTGCTTTGATGCGCATGTGCGTGCAGTTTATAGAACCCACTACCTCAGGGTATTCTGCTATTTGGTGGAAGAGATGCATATTGCTGTTCAACACCTCACGGGTGTTGAGGAAATATATGTGCTCACTGGCATGTGCTGACATGGCATCCAAGAACTGGTGAAATACTCTGGATGCTGTTGCCTGTGTGATCCCCATAATATCCCCAGTTGAGCTTTGGGAGGTACCTGTGGCTAGTATTCCTAAGCCTACACGTACCTTGGTATCCACTGGGATGGGTTCACCTCGGTCAGTTTGGTGTGACAAGTGTGGCCGGCACAGCTCAACAATTTGCTGTAGGAGGTCTCTGTCCACCCTATAGCACTCCAGTGTCTCCAGCTCATGTAGCCCCTGGTAGGTTACCCTGGGTCTGTACAGTCTTCTCCATCTCTTCACTGTGGGTTGATCGGCAGCATTCACATCCTCACCACCCTCAGCCTGTTGCACATGTTGTTCTATGTTGCCTGCTTCAGCCCTTCTCATTTTGTAGGTTTGTTTGTTAAAATTTCCTCAATTGTGTACACTGGCGGTGTAGAGTGTGGGAAAAACCAGAGGAGAAGGTGTTTGCTTAGTTTATAGTAGTGCTCTGGGCTGGGCTGGTCTGCTGCCTGCGTAATTGACTGATTCTGATACATTTCACCTGCCAGCTAAGCTAGTTCTTCTTGATTACCTTCCTACTGCTGTTTTCCCTTTCCATTGCCTTCCTGTTTAAGCCCGGGGGCATGCTGCGCAAACAGAGTGCTCAAATGTGCACACTGCTGCTATTTCCTGGTTTAACTTCCTTTTTCTCCCTGTAAAACCCAGTGCATGGCACGCACACCCGCTTAGGCTTTGTAAAGAGTGCTAAGCAGGTTTAGACACACCCCCTAGCTTAGCTGTGCTAAGCTAGGAGCAAACCCGAGCCACAGGGCTCCAATCCGCTTACAGTATGCCTGACACACACACCCATGATGTCACCTAACGCCTAGGCTTGTGCCAAGCTATTCCTACTCTTACACTGTTGGGACCTGACTCACATGCTGGGGAAAACTGGGATTCACTATCCTTCCCCTCATTTGCATAGGATTGCCTACTAATGCATAGTTACATTGAGCCTCCCCTCTTAGCAACCACTACTCACTGGTCCGATTGTCTTCTCCCTGCCATTGACTTGCATGGCAGAATACTGATTTTAGTTAGACTGCTTATTTTAGGTTTATTTTATTATTCCCCCTGATCCTGTTTGTGTGTCTCTGCCCTATGCTTAAACAGCTAAAATTGGCTAAAAAAATGAAAGTTGATTTTTTTGTATTTTTTTTTGTTTGATATGCAGCCTTTATTTGGGGCTGTCACAGCTCCGTTTTGGATTTTTCAGAAGTGTACTCGGTTACTAACCAAGTACATTTCTGCAGATAGCACTAGTCTTGCATGGACTGTTGCAAAATCACCTTATTTGCATATATTTCTCCTGCAAATGGTGTGATTTGCATACCAGAGCTTAGTCCATGCAGGATTAGTGCTGGAGTGCTCGTGCACGCCCCTGCAGGCTGTTCCTGGATCGCACGGCAGACATATTGCCTGCTTGAACTCCTGCACTGATTTTGCACTCCGTGCAAGCTTTTGAGAATCCGGGGGTTTAAATATTTTGTGGGTCAGGCACATGATAGTTATTGTGGAGGGTGAGAAAAAATAAGGTTAACATGAGTCTACACTTTTTGTTTTACTAACTACTGAAGTGGAGTGACTCTTGCAGGTCCTTTTATCCATGACCTGGAAGTACAGACAGTAGTGTGACAACATTTGAAAGTGAATGCAACAATTTAAATATAGCACAAGTAATACTTCATATACATCATAAACAATACTATAGCTTCAGAAAATAAACCAGCACTGTCATTAAAAGAATAGTTAAAGGGGTTAGAACAGAGAAGCAGATGCAGCTATAATTTTGACTAAGGAATATTCTGAGGGCAGAGGTGAATGGTGAAGTTAGGAGAGCAGCAAGTCATTGTTCCCAATGGAAAGTTAACACAAAGGACTGGGAGAGATTTCAGAGAAAATCTAGATGAGTAAGTCTGCAACTTGTACTCATGAAGTACAAAGAGTGCACCAGAACTGGACAATAACTGAAAATTAAAAATATGAAAACAAGGATGCAAAGAATGAAGTTACTATAACAGTAGATTTATAATTGCTATGTTCCGATGAGAAAGATACACAGGTCTTTCAAGTGGGAGCAAAACGAAAAAAGAAGGAGAAATTTTTGTAGTGTTTGAAGTCCATGAGTGGCGGAAAAGCAAGCTGGGATTATTACGGGAAACTGGTATTCCTCTTATTCTGTAACAAAGTACATTTCTTCAGTCTTATGTCAGCTGAATGAATGCTACTTTTGTTTTAGGTAGCCGTATTGCCATATTGTATTTAGTTATGTGCCTTGGAAGAAGGTAATGTGAGATGACAGTTGATTGATCCAGCCAAAGTCTGAAGTAAGTGAACTGGTTAATATTTTCAACATGTAAAATGGAAAGAGAGGTAATATGCTTAGAAGGGGATTGACATATAATCTCAGCCCTGCTAGGTTTGAGTATGTGCTTTTTTTCGCTCAGTAAACCTCTTGGCTATCTCCCAAGCCACTGACCTCAACAAAACAGCATTGCATTTGTTTTCACAGAGGTTAATATTTAGGCAGCTTGGCGGAGAGGAGAATACAGTAAGAGTGTAGTTATGAGCAGGGAAATATTCTGTCAAGTTAGCACAGTGTAAGGCACATGTAAATCATAAAAATGGAATTAAACATTTATATGTTCATTGAGAGAGAGAGAGAGAGATTTTGAGAGGGCTAAATTACAAATGTTTTTGAGGTTCACTGCTAACACCACACTGGGATAGTAATCTTCTGCATTTAATTTTAAAAGGGGCAGTCACATTTGTATAGCTTCTTTACTTTTGAAGAACAGTTTTTTTAAATGTAATTTGTAAACATTATTAAATTACTACTGAGAATGGAAAATTGTTTTCACAGTGTCACCAGCTGTACTGTGCATAACGACTCTTTTTTGCTGAGACTTTAAGTACACAACTTTTCAGAAAGATAGATAAATTACAGTCAATTTATTTTGTTTAATAAAAAACAATAAAAGTGTTACCACAAAGAGGCTCAAAAACTGTGTCTCAAAAGAACTAATATCCAACTGCAGAAAATAAGGAGGCACCGTCACGGCTGTTATATCCAGGATAAAAATCTTTATTCCAGTGCACAAACACAAGCGCTTTCACCAAATAGGCGTCATCAGGTGTAACAATTAGCACAGACCTTTATAGCTCATGTAAAAAATCACATGACAACACTTAAAGACATATCCTATAAAAACTAAAAAATATATCTTTGAATACAGATTAAAAACATATACCATATATACAACAGCATTAAAAAACAAACCCACCTTACCATTTATTCAGGGTTTACCAAAGATACATAAGGATGGTCACAATCCACCTTTAAGACCGATCGTTTCAGGTAGACATTGGTGTGCTGAGCCCCTATCTATTTACATATTTACGTATTTGAGACCTAGTTTGATCAAATTACATCATGTACTGAGGGATACTGAGCACTTTTTGAGTGACTTGTATGGTTTTATCTCCAGTCATCAGAATAAGGAATTTTCCGCTCCCTGTCAAGGAGTAGAGTTACATATATATCAGAGAGCAACAGAGAGGCCGTAGTTGGAGTCGCAACAAAAGAAAATTAGAAGGTACTGTACATACGCAAAACAGCATAAAGAAAGCATTTATGAATGCCAAAAGGGATTAGTTTGGAATTTATCCAGCTTGTTGCTTACTGAATATGAACTTAAAGTTTTGTCTAAGGGACTTTTGTGTATACCAGTAAAAAGATCTGATTATACTGATGTGATTTTTGATGTTAAAATG
Organism: Protopterus annectens; assembly: GCF_019279795.1. Taxonomy (NCBI): domain Eukaryota; kingdom Metazoa; phylum Chordata; order Ceratodontiformes; family Protopteridae; genus Protopterus; species Protopterus annectens. Next base: position 1,112,933,840 of record NC_056748.1, read on the forward strand.
TTTGTGCGTAATTTATCTTTGAAATTGTTGTTTAAAGACTCTGAGACTACTGATTGTGGCATGAGAAATGTATTTAGCAATCCCAGTACTTTTGTACCCAAGGTGAATTCGTTAGTGACAGATTTTAAGAAGCTTTGCATACAGTATATTTATAGTTTGACTATGCAACAGGACAGACGGAAACATCATTGTAATAGGCACAATTTGTCTAGGGAGGAGGCTAAAACGTTAAGAGATTTGGAAAACAACAATAGTATTGTTATAAGGCTGGCTGACAAGGGTGGACCGATTGTAATATTGGACAAAAAGTGGTATGATTGTAAAATGTTAGAAATGTTGAGTGATTCTAATTTTTATGAGAAGGTGTCTCTAACACAAGTTAATACTCTCATTTATAACGTGCAGATATCAGTGAAATGCATCTTTCAATTGAACTTGGCAGATGAGAAACTGTTTGAATATTTGTATGTTGACAAACCCACCTTACCATTTATTCAGGGTTTACCAAAGATACATAAGGATGGTCACAATCCACCTTTAAGACCAACCGTTTCAGGTAGACATTGGTGCACTGAGCCCCTATCTATTTACATAGAGAAGTATTTGAGACCTAGTTTGAACAAATTATATCATGTACTGAGGGATACTGAGCACTTTTTGAGTGACTTATATGGTTTTATCTCGAGTTATCAGATTAAGGAATTTTTACTTGTTACTATGGATCTAGTTTCATTGTTCACGGTAATATCTAACTGTGAAGGTATTAACAATACACTTTTGTTTTTGAGGGAATATTCAGAGTATAATGTGAAAGATGTTAATTTGTTGGCTAGATTATTGGAGATTGTTCTTGACCACAATCTGTTTGTTTTTGGTGACCAGGTATACAGGCAGTGCAATGGTGTGGCTATGGGCATGTCATGTGCCAATAGCTACGCCAATGCAGTTATGGTCATTTGGGAAGTAGAGCATCTCTTAAAAGGTCCACATAGAAACAACATTCTTTTTCTTAGAAGATTTGTGGATAACTTGTTTATTTTTTGGGATGGTGACGTTGGTACTTTTCAAGCTTTCATGGAATATGTGAACACCAGTACATGTTATTTGAAATTTACCAAGAAGTTTTCGTACACTGATAGGTTCATAGATTAGTACTAAGGTAACTGCCCTTGCGAGCCATATTAAGCAAGCCAATTATCCCGTGTGAGACTCAAACCCTGCACCTTGTGTTTGTAAGGCAAACACCTTAACCATTAGGCCATCCTCCCAACTGTTATTGACTTTCTAGATTTAACTGTTGCCAGGGATGGTGCGGGTGAAGTTTATACCAAGTTGCATAAGAAGGATTGTTATGTTAACCACCTTCTACATAGGGACAGCTTACATCCGTCTTATGTCTTCAAGAATGTGGTGTCTAATCAGGTTTATAGAGCCTCCAGACTTAATGCTAGAGAGGATTATTTTAAAGTAGAAGTTGACACAATTATAAGTAATTTGAAAGACAGAGGTTATGAAGATGAGCTCATTCTTAGTAATGTAGCTCAGGCTGTTGACAAGAGGCAACATCAAGCGAGGCCTTATTTTTCTTCTGGAAGTAGACCAAGAGGCAAAGGGAGAGATTGATATGATAGCAAAGGTTTACGTTTTAAAATAAAGTATGCTACCGATGTTAGTGAGTATACAGATATTATTAGAAGACACTGGAATGTGCTCACTACTGATGATGAGATAGCTAAACTGATAGATGTTGAACCTAGGTTTTTGTTCGAGAACAATAGGTCTTTGAAGCGCAGGTTATGTTACCTGAGGAATGTTATTAGTTCTGGGAACTGTCCAGGTGCTAGACCCTGTGGACACTGCAATTGGTGAGATTATATTGATACCAGTTCAGAGTTTTAGCACCCTGACTGCGGTAAGATTTATAATTTTAGAGTCAGTGCTACATGTGATACAGCACATCTTGTTTATTTAGCTCACTGGACACAATGTAGAATGTTTTATATAGGAAAAACAGATTGTTCCTTTAAGGAACGTATCAGGGAGCACGTTTTTAACATTAATAAGGGCAGGAGAGTTAATGCATTTGCTAAACACATGATGAATACTGACCCTACTCACAAATTTATGTTTTTAGTTATGTTAGGCTAGGGGATATATGCAATAAAACTGAAGATCTTGAATCTACCTGGATAGTCAGGTTAAGACGTGATGCTGGACATGGTCTTAATGAGTCCATACCCCTGAAACCCAAACTCAAGTTAAGACCTCTAAGGAGGTAGATAGTATTTATATTTTTATCTGGTTATATTTTTAAGATGAATGATTTTTTAATGCTGTTGTATATATGGTATATTTTTTAATCTGTATTCAAAGATATATTTTTTAGTTTTTATAGGCTATGTCTTTAAGTGTTGTCATGTTTTCACATGAGCTATAAAGGTGTGTGCTTCTTCTGTGCTAATTGTTACACCGGATGATGCCTATTTGGTGAAAGCGCTTGTGTTTGTGCACTGGAATACAGATTTTTATCCTGGATATATCAGCCGTGACTGTGCCTCCTTATTTTCTGCAGTTGGTTATTTTATTTAATATTTATATAATATTTGGTTGATTATTTAATATTTGTTAACCAGGGACGTGAACTACTTCAAGGACCTTTTTCAGTCATGACCTGGGGCAGAGTGGCCGGATTATGCAACTAAACCTGAAACAGAATGTAGAACTATTTACATAGTAGTTTACATTGACACTGGCAGTAACATAGTTATAGATACAGCAGAGTACTGCATTTCCACTTAAGAAAAGGTAATTTTGAATTTTCAGGTAGGTGGGTTTATTAACGGTAAAGCAGATTGCTTACAGTTTAATTCCAAAGAAGCACTTCAATGAATAATATAACAGCTGAATTAGTGTTAAGCCAGCAGGTGGGATAGATAATTGTTCCTTACCTTATAGGTGTGTTCTAGCCCTAGTATGCTGTTTTATCAGATAGTTTTTTAGGTGTAGTTCAAAGCTAGTAAGTTAGATAGTTTTTTAGGTGTAGTTCAAAGCTAGTAAGTTCATTAACCTGTTTTATTTCTTCTGCGAATTTGTTCCATCTGGAGGGTGCTTTTTATAGAGAAGGCTTTTTCAGTAGTTGTTAATTTGTAAGAGGGTCTAGCTAACTGAGTGTTGGCTGTATTTGTAGGAATATTATTACAATCTCTATTAAAAGAGTCTATCCTGTAAGGAGGGACCATATTCAGTATTAAGGAGCTTGTACGTTAGCGTGTTAAGCAGTGCTACACTTCCTGTTGACAATAGAAGCCAATTTACCTTTTTTATTGTAGCACTGTGCTACTCTCTATTGTTTGCTTGGTTGATGAAGTGAAGTATTTTAATCTTTTTGGTTTACAATAATGTGATATTAGCAGCTGAGTTTGCAACAATATGTGGCGGTCCTTATTCGATCATAGAGTACATTGAGTACATTTTAAGCAGCGAGTGAGGATATTGGATATTGCATAGGCTGCTTTAAGTTGCCCTAGAACTTTGTTACCCCAGGTTTCTACATGAAGAGTAAAAGAGAGAGAGAGGGAAGGATCTAAGACAATTCTTGAGTATCTTTGAGAGGTAGTTGTGAGCAAAATGTTAAAAAAGACATCAGTGAGAACAGGGAAATGGGCACATTTAATCCTTTCCGCTGTGTCATATGGCAAACAGCATGACCGTAGGCTTGCTGGCATTTGCAACATATTTGTTATTAGCTAACCAGTTCCAAAGTACTTGAAAATCAATAAGTAAATTGGTAGAAATATCATGAGTTGATTTCCCATGCCTGGTTACCACTATATACATTATTAGTCAAGTGTCGGGAGGTCCCAAGGGATACCGTTAATAAATAATGAGAATGCAGGTGGTGTCAGCACGGACTCTTATGATATTCTGCAGGAAGTTTCTCCATTTACCGATAGTCTTAAGTAACAGATATTGATCCATTGGATAGAAGTTGTAAAACCATTGTACAATCTCTGTGTGCTCCTTTAAAATTACATCGACTGTGCTTCTGTTTGTGTGGTGGTGCTTTTTATTAGTTGTTTTGTATTCCAATTGGTATTTAAACTGTTAATCAATTGTTCAGCATTAACTCTGATGAAGTCCATGGATTTTGTATGGAAACAATTAGTTATTGTTGTTTTTACGGTTTGGAATAAAGCGAGTGTTATCCAGTCAAGTGTGATTTGAGCTCTGGTTAACTGCTTAAAAGCTGCAAAATGAACTTACACATGTAAATAGCTAGTGCACAGAAAATGGGCTAAAACTAACTGCTGAAGAATGCAGTACTGTTACATTTAGCATAGAAGCCCTTTCCACAGTTTATAGTGTAAAAAATGTCATTCCAAAATGAAGATGTTGTGAGGCACTTTGGCACATGAGTATTTAACTCAATGTCATTTGATCCTCATGTTGGAATGAAGATCAGGAAATTCTTCTTTCTGGCATAGATGATCCAAAGGGTATTTACTCTAGATCCAAAGAAGTCCTTGCCCTCTATATTCAGCACTGATTAGGCCTGCCATGGAATACAATGCCCTCTTTAGGGTGTATCTTACTAAACATATGAAGTATACAGACAGGCCCCAAAGGTACCTGCCAAAGAAGTTCATGGCCGTAATGGACAGCGCTACCAAGAGTGGCTGGAGGCCTTGTCCCTGTATTCAGTGCCTTATGGACTCCTTAGCAGTAATCTGTGCCTTGACTTCTAGACCATTGTGGATCCAGCTGTGTAAGATCTCTTATTGCTCTGTAGATCAACAGTCTAGTGAGCACTTGATCCAGATATCTGAATTTCTTTCAGCCAAGAAACAAATCACCATAGAGAGACAGATTTGTCATGCAGTAACTATCTCTTCTCTAAAACAAACTACCTCAACAGCTGAAGCAATATGATTCACCAAGTTCCTTTAAGAAAGAATTAGACACTTAGATGGATATTCATAAATTCACCCTTGGTATGATTCGCCATTGGTCCTTCAAAAAGGAGGTTAAGTGCTAAGGCTGAGTACTGACAGGTGGTAAAAGTGCATGTGGACCAGTCATCTTGCACATGTTATGATTCTATGGTTGCACTATATGGAAGTGAAACAGTTACTGTGTAAAAAATAATTTGAGAAATACATTGATAGGAAAGATGGCAGAAGGAATGCTTCAAGTTTTGAAAAGGAAATTGTTAGAATATAAAAAAATTGAGAAAATGTATAAAATCAGGATCTAGGCACACAAGGTGAAGAGGATATATTTTCATAATAACAAGATAATTAAGATGAGAGATAAAACATAAAAGAAAATGGAATCATGGTTGACCTATAGCTTTGAAAACTGAAATAAATAAATTGGTCAGACAAATTCAGTGAGACAAGATCAGGAACATATTGAGGAAAATTAATAATATTAGAAAACAGTTTCATACATACATATATATATATATATATATGTATATATATATATATATATATATATATATATATACATATTTATATATATGTATGGCATGACTAAAGACAAAGAGTTAAACTGTGTAAAGATTCTAAAATGTTTTTCTCTTACACAACAGACTGTAGAAATAGTTTGAAAATCTCATGCAACAGTTTGGCTTCACAAAGGGTGAGGTAATTTGTGATAATAGCGTCCATCTAACTTAAAATACTGAAATTAAATCAGAGTACACTGCCAAAGTGCTAAGCAAAGTGGAGCCAGTAAAGTGCACAGAAGGAATGAAATTAGTATGAATGAGTTGAGAATACGTCAACTTGTAGTACCGTTATATCGGTTGTGGACTAGGTCATTTAAGTATCAGTACCAGACAGCAATTCCACCACAGTGTAAACATAAAATATAAGCATATAGAATTGCAAAATGCACATTTCTTTCATAATTGTTTCTACAGCTATTAATTGCTACTGTAAGCAATGTAATATGTTGATACTTTACATTCTGATTTTGATAATATATAGCTTACTCTCTCTGTGTTCCACTTTTTTCTTTTCTGTGAATTATTTCTCCCGGATACTACCTGCAGCTGGTTAGTTGTGATTACTGCACTACCATTAGAGTAACAGAGAAAGTTTTTTTTTATATAAATTATTGTCAAAATTGGACAGGTTAGGACATGAACCTCATATATCAGCATAAGTATGTTGAAAATAGGCATGTAACTACCTGTGACATGATATTCTATAATATTAATAACAGCTGTAAATGGAAAAGTGTAGTTTGTGTATACCTAACATGGGATTTTGACAGGGTCATCCATAAAACACTAATCAATAAATTAGAACAGTGAAGTATTAATGTAATACTAATAAAATAGAGAGGAGGAGGAGAGATGGATAGCTTATAGATAGGATATAGAAAGTATATACCATAACAGGATAGGTACAATTCTAGGTTACAATCAGGACGTTCCACAGGGCTCTGTACTGGGCCCATACTTTTTCCACCATCTGCATGCCCACCAGCTGACAATCACAGAAAGAGAAGGAGGTTTGGGGTGGTACTGTGGTCTGTGACTGGGTTAGGCATGAGAAGTGGAGTGGAGCAGCTGAAATATGTTCATTCTGTACACCAGAGAATTTTTTTTGTATGCCCTAACTGGGTGGAGCTAGTGACATCACCTGCTTCACCACAATGAACATCAGTTAGCTCTGCCCCTTCCCCCCAGTGCAATAGTTTCAATGGCAGTCTGCCTCATGATTTTGGCACTGAGGATGTTTCTTTATCACAGGCAAAAACCTTTTCCTTCCTTCCTTCCTCCCTCCCTTCCAGAGTGGGCAAACCAGTAAAGACACTCTTTCCTGCTCTTCCTTCACCTAACCTTCCTGTTACTGAGTCGTTAGTCGATCTTGGACCATGTAGGTCCTAGGCAGGGCTCCATGCCTATATGCCACAGAGCTGGAGCTGAGCCCATATGTGTTTATATTGCATCCTTTTTGTTTTTCATTCATCTGATGTGAAAATGACTTGAAAATGGGAAATCTGATTACATCCATTGTAGATATGGTATGTCTGTAAAACATCTAGACTAAATTGACCATTTGGGCCCAGGAGAAAAATATGTTGGTAAGTACATAAAAAAGTAAGCATAGAGCATAGAATTAAAAGAAAATATTTAATACAGCAGACAGTGATGGAAACTGTTGCTTCATTTAAGGACCTGGGTATATGGGTAGATTCAGCTTTGGGTTTTTTCTGATCATATCTACCAGTTGGATAATGATAGTTATAACACTAAGCTACATAATAAGATGGGAATCAGGAATGATAAAATCATTGTTTGTAATTTACATTAGATTCAAACTACAGTATGGAATAATATTGTGTAAAACGTACAAAAAATGTCTAGATTGGAAAGAAGACGGCCGAAATATATAAACTGAATCCATGGATGTGAAAGTTTATGTAATTATGAAATATTAAAATATCTGACCTTGTACAATGTTTCATATAGATATTTAAGAGGAGATCTTTTTTCAGTATATAGGGTTTTTTAAGGCAACTATGCCTGGGAATCCTTGTGGTAATCAAAGAGTAGCAGAGAAGCATTTGATAACTGCTGTAAGAGATTGTGCAGGATAAATGACGCTTGGCATAGACTACCAAATTATATTAAATTACCCTTTAGTTTAGTTAGTTTTAAAAACAGCTTTGGCGCTTATTATGGGATGACTGTTTTCATACATTCACAGACAAGAATGGCTTTATTGCCCGTGCCAAAGGTATTTGCATGTATGTAAGAAGCAAGGAAAAATAATTATAGAGTGCAGAGTGAATCCATTCATGTATTTTAGAGTAAATGAGACAGGTGGAGAAAAGGTTTAAAGGATGTAAAGGAAGAATTCTAACCGTATTTAAAGGGCAAACTGTAGAGGTAAATTGTTTTGTTTTGTTCCATCAAATTTAAAGTGACCAGTGCAGTGAAAATGAGCAAAATAAGGTTTAAACACAGATGGAGCCATTACAATTGGGAGGTGATAGGGATCAAATGAGAACGAGCTGGAGCATAAAGTGAGAGGAGTAAGATGGAAAATAAGGAAGAGAAATGGGGAAGTCATGTGACATGATGGGATCAGCTGACTGAGATGGGTTGAAGTACTAAAACAGGAAGTGAAATTAACCACAAGCCAGGCCACTCTACGAGAAGGACTGACAGCTGTAGTTGAGATGTACCCATGTGTGGCACAACATTTGTAAAGTGTAACAGCAGCCATGAGAGTATGTCCAATGAATAAACAAAACACAGATTGAAAAACAGAGTGGACAAAAGCATCAGAGAGGGTAGGAGAACATAGATGAGGTTAAAGGAATAGTGAGAGGAGACCGGGGTATATGAAAGAAAAGCAGTGAAGTGGGTGGGAGCATTAATATGTGGCAGTTCCAAAGGAAAGTTTGAAGAAATTCAAGAGTATGAAATGAATTAGTGAGGAGTTCTAAGGGTTGCACAACTATCCGTCAATGTAGAACTCATTGCAGTTAGTGCTTTTACAATACTTCAGCTGAAAGTACTGTTTGATGAAAGAAGTAGTAGGTTTATTATACCACAGATCAGATATTGAAGGATAACCTTTCACACCGCATATGAGAGATATTCCCCAGTGCCCTCCACATTTTAAATAAAGCATTTACCCATTTCATCTTTTAGGGATAGAAAAATCCATGCCTAGAGGTGGTCTCAGAAATTAATTAGTGGTCTCAAATGAAGCAATTGATTTTAGTTGATGAGGTTCAATGAAGCTGTCTTGATTAGTCAGATGTTGATTTGTCATTGCACTACTGGGAATAACTTGAAAAAAAGGTGAACTATAAAGTGAATAGCAGATGACACTCTGTGTGTGTGTGTGTGTGTGTGTGTGTGTGTGTGTGTGTGTGTGTGTGTGTGTGTGTGTGTGTGTGTGTGTGTGTGTGTGTGTGTGTGTGTGTGTGTATGAGAAGCAGTATGTTAAAAAGATAATATGCACAATCACAAGCAAAGATATGGAAAGAGGTATTGTTGAAAAGCAGGAATATGAGGCAGTTAGCAGAATTAGAGATCACAGCATCCATGCATATTGCTATTACAGAGAAAACAGTGAAGACATGTAATGTAGTTTGAAAGGCAAAAGCAGGACACCAGATAAAACAGACGACAATGTAAGTCAGTAGGCTGAGGTCAGCAACAGTGATTGGAAGAATAACAAGGTGCAGGGATTAGCCATCAGGGCTACATACAGCACAGTATAGTGAAGAAAAGTCAGGTAGAAAAACAAGGCCAGACGTTATCTTCCAGTGTACTAACAAACAAGCATGGATCCAGGTAAATACAGCTTTAGAGGACCTTAAAAATAATAATACATATATATGTGTATATATATATATCTACGTAAGTAGATCGAACATATTAGAAATTCGAACCACATGTGGTCGCGACCATATGTTCGAACTTGTAATAGTTCCAACACTGAAGTAAAAAAAGATAAAACAAAATACAAAATGAAACATCTGTACTAGGGGGGCTACGCCCCCCCTGCACCCCCACACCCCCCTTACTTAAATATACCAACTCCGAGATTGCATTACATTGTGGAAAAGGAAAATCTTTCTGTTCCGCACTGTACGGAGATCTCCATTCAGTCCAATCGAACATTTACAAGTTCGAACATATGGTCTTGGCCATATGTGGTTTGAACTTGTAATATGTTCTATCTACTGAAGTAGACCCAGATATATATATATATATATATATATATATATATATATATATATATATATATATATATATAGATATATATATATATATACATACACACACACACACACAAAAAACATTGCCATTAGATAGCTTGACTGTATGAATGCACTAGCCAAACATGTTTCTCAGTGTGCCAATTTCAATTTGTTTACATTTCCAGTTGGTGAACAGGTTGACACCTTTGTAGGGAACCTTGATACTTACTTAGAAATGCGTGAACTTAATTGGCAACTTCTGCTGAATGCAGAAGCCACCCCAGGCCTTAATGATACTCTGAACATTAAATGTGCGCTGAGATGGAATAGTTAACTATTCCTCCTTTAACAGATGTTCTTACTTACTATTGCTTTGTTTCTTTTTAAACAGTAATGTAGTGTTGTTTTTCATTTATTTTTTAATTCTGATGAAGTCCAGAAACTGATTAAAAAATGAATGCGCTCAACTATTGGTGTCCATTGTCTTCTACATTAGCTCAGCCAAGTTTGTTTTTAAACAGTTCTTTAGTCTTTTTGCAATGGTTTCTGTTTGGTATATATATATATATAAATATATATATATATATATATATATATATATATATATATATATATATATATATATGGTGTATATTATATTCTCGAATGCCGACAGTGTCGAATCTGACATTGTCAACATGAGAATAGCGAATGCTCAGAATCTCGAGCATGTGAACGGAAATCTCTGTAAAGGGAGATTTCCATTTACTGCAATGTAGTGTGGTCTCAGAGTTTGTATATTTAAGTAGTGGGGGGTGTGGGGGGTGCATGGGGGCTTGCCCCCCTGCTTAAACCCATTAGGGTACTTTTTTCTTGTTTTATTTTGTCTTTTTATAAGGTTGACATTTGAAGACATCATTCATATGTTGTTTGATGTTTTCAACCGTCGATCTTATAATATAGATCCGATATATATGTGTGTGTGTGTGTGTGTGTGTGTGTGTGTGTGTGTGTGTGGGTGTGTGTGTGTGTGTACATCTATATATATGTATAGATATGTGTGTGTGTATGATATCATCTAGGTATTCAAATCATGCGATCATTGCACTGGGAAAAAAATCCATTGAGAATGCTCAAAAATCAGCTGCTCAAACATTTTGTCTTGTTTTCTGTGTGAGATTGTGAACTGTGGAGAACGTGGTGTTCTCCCTCACCTCACCGTAGGAGGGATCTCAGAGATGGTATGCATAATTAGCAGGCTGTGTGATGGGAGGTGCAGGAGGGCTTGTCCCCCTACCGCCCTTTCCAAACAATACTGTTTTTTTTTAATTGAATTTGGATATTTGGATTGACCACTTTTGCTGATTTTGTGTAATTTGATAATGAGTATACAAGTGTCATATACTCATAGATATGTATGTATACATGTGTATGTATGTGTATATCCGATAATACGTGGAAACACAAGTGTAACAACTGTAAAACACAACCTAGCAGGCAGAGCTCCAATAAAGGCTGTCCCTCCTCAGACACGAACACACACAACAGTGTAGTGAAGTAAACCACTGATCCAAAAGGTGATAATAAATCTTTAATAGCGCCGAACACATGATAAAGCAGTATCATACAATAAGATGTCACTCAGTTGGATAAGAATTAAGCACTTTTATCTTCATACAGAAGACTTCATCAGAATCAAAAAACCCTATCACTAGACAGCTTTTTAAACAGCACCATGTCTCCTGACTGGGTATAAATTAATTCAGTATTTTATACAAAAGAATCAGGGATTGTGTATTTAAAAACATGTATAAAAGAATAAGTATAAATAAACTCAATTTCATTTGTAGATTTGGATATTTGGATATTGCAAAAGCAACACTTTAATAACTATTGCAACAGCTAAATTATTTCAAAACAATAGCCCCTACATGTTGCTATTAGAACACTAAAAACAGGTGATCATACAGGTGTATGATGCAGGTTAAGAAGATTATAAGTGTAACAACCATAACCTACCAACCTGATGAAGAAAAACATGGATGAAAGAAGCTGATGTGTGATCTGTCTTTCTGCAGGGGGGAGGTAGAAGTAAGTCCTAAAAGAGTAAAAAACTCCAGGTTGTGTGTAAGTTCTAGTATTTGGCACTTCCCTAATATTAATGGATGTGAGATGGACAGATAGTGTTATCTGAAGAGGAAGAACTTAAAATTACAGAATGTATTAGACATAAAATGGTTACCTACCTGACAAATAAACAGTGAGCCTAAGGTTGAGGCTACCGCAGTCCTTGACATGGAGAGAAATAACAATGAATGTGGCAGACAGAAAACAGGATAGCAGGACTGTTTGGAAGGCAAACAGTGAAAGAGTGTAGAGAGAGCATCTGCAGAACGTAGGAAAAGTGTAAGGAGATAAGTTACAGGAAGTATGATTATGTCATCAGATGTCTGAAAAGGAAGATGTGAAAATATATACAGACAGTCATTATTGATAGCAGTTATGCATCAAGGAAGTAAAATGTAAGGGAATAGAATGGAGTGGTCAGTAGACATAACAAAGCAGCAGAAAATAAAGTGATTGGCAAGGCAGAAAACTGCCAGGCAACTTACGACTGCAGAAATACTCATTCATTAAAGTAACTCATTCCTTTATACTATTCATAGTTTAATGTCAATTAAACAAGACAAAATTATTGCAATTAAGAATTGCGCAGCAGAAAACTTGAAAGAAAGAGAAGCATCTTAAACCTTTTTATAGCTTTAGAGTTCCTTAAGAAAGCATATCTGCTTGGTCCGTGTAGTAGAGCTGACAGCTTAGAATGGTGAAAGCTTTTACAAGATGCTGTTTTTAAATAAGTACTCATCCTCTTTCTTTATAAAACAAATCTGCAAATTTATATTTGGAAAGTAGTTTGTAATTTTCTTGTTGTGAATTAGCTCGTTCCTAGAGCTAAATTTGTCAAACACCAAAATAACCCAACAGTGCATGATTTCCAAAACACCATTTGACACAGACATGCCAAGATATTTAAAACCTCTATGTATGTATGGAAGATGCTAGTCAGTCTGTCACTTTGCCATACCCAGCACAATAAAATGTTGCATGCTGTGTTCACAATGAGATTATAACTTCTAATTCAGAAAACTACAATTTAGCTTGATGCTTCGCATACAGTTTTAGCACTGGACTGAGTTATGTTTAGTTTTAAAAATTCCATTCCAGTGACAAATCTAGCAATATGACCCATTTCTTTTGCACTAAGTGAAAGCTATAATTGCCAATGCAAAACTTTAATTAAAGTACAAAACATGACAGAAGTTACTGTCAAACTAATACAACTCCAAAGCCTTACCTTATTATACCACCTTGTTTGTTAGCATAACACCTTTTCAAATTACTTTATTTTATTTATTTGACATTTACTGGGAAAGTCCAACTGGGATAATATCTCATTTTCAGTGGAGGCCTGAGGAGGAAAGCTCCACATTGACATTATGTGGTTATAGTTAAATGAAGTTATTAAAAAACCTAAATCATAAGATCAACTTTTTAACTAAGAAAAAAATTCACAACTTAATTTCATACAGTGTGGACTATTTTAAGTGTCCTTTATCACAGAAATAGATTGACTAAGTTTAGAGAAGGATGTTGCGAGAAGGAAGGGGAGGTAGGGGCTAGTTCAGCTTGAGGAAGTGCACGTGCCAAACCAAGATATATTTGGGTAGCCTTTTAGTAGATGTTTGAAGTTATAGAGGTAAGTTAGGGGGATATAACTCCATTTCTGAGTGACAGAGTATGAGCAGAGACTTTGGCCACAGGATTTGTGGGGCTTCTAAATGCTAAGATGTTCATTGAATCACAGCAGTCTATTAGGATGATAGGAATGGGGAATAGGAGTAAAAGGGCAGTTGTCATTTTTATGAATAATGTTGTGTGCGGAGATAAGCTCTATGTCATCTTAGTGGTGAAGCAGTTCGAGCCGTTTCATTGACTTAAGAGAAATACAGTGGTGGGTATGGTATTGTTTGCTGGTGACAAATTTTGTAACCTTATTATCTGATGTAATCTTCGTTTATTCCTTACTATTGGGATTCTGTTCTGACCTCGGAAACGAGCCAGCCATTTTTTTCAAGCTCGTGTCAGCCACAAACCTCTCAAGCTAAGATTTTACCCATCATGCCCCTCTCCCTGTTACCTCAGATCTAGTTTGCCGCGTTGCTGTTCAGCCATGTCTAGCCGTTCCTCTCCAGCTAAGTGTATATTTTGATAGTTTTTTGATTTTTTTCTCACAGAATTCTTAGTTTTTTGACTTTATTAAGTCGTATCTTCCTTTTCTTTATTACCTGTACCTTTTTGGTATCTTCTACTACCTTTGTTAGCAGTCCTTCCTCGCCCTCACTTGGGCCTTGCTACAGTGTGTGTGTGTGTGTGTGTGTGTGTGTGTGTGTGTGTGTGTGTGTGTGTGTGTGTGCCTAGTTTTTGAATTTTTTGTGGATATAATGTCTGAGAAGAAAGGGAGTCCAGGCTTTAAGAAGTGTTTGGAGTGCAGACACAAACAGCCTCACTCTGACATGCATGACTTGTGTGTTTACTGTTTAGGCGTGCCTCATCTCACAGTGAAGCCACCGTGGCAGATTTGTAAAAGTTTTTCTGCCAGGGCTTTGAACAAACGTAAAAATAAACTAGTACTAAAGGGTCTCCTGAAGACCTCTTTCGGCGAGGCTATTTCTGTGTTGTAGGAATCTTCTCCTCCTTTCAAACAACATAAAAGGTCTAAGTCTCTTCCATCATCTCCCTATGGAGACCCTAAGGAATTGAAACATAAAAAGGCTAAATTGTCAGAGTTGTTGGTGCCAGCGGCTGTTTCGGCACCAACTCACTTGACTTTGTCTCCTGGTCCCTCTACACCATTGCTTTCGATGCAGACTTCAGTCTTCATGGTGCAGACTACTATGGCACTGACTAGTTCAGTGCAGACTTTCTTGGCACCGATTGATATATCGGCGCAGTCATCTTTGGCACTGACTGAAGTCTCGGTGCAGACTCCTTGGCACTGTCCAGATTCTCGGTGCAGACATCTTCGGCACCAACAGTTTTCTCGGCACAGACCCCCACGGCACTGACAATTTCCTTGGTGCAGGCTTTTTCGCTGCCGATGGTTTCGGTGCAGACAACTCCAATTTTGACAACACCGTTCTTGGTGCAGGAATCTTCCACACTGTTGATTTCTGTGCACATCACTTCTGTGCTGGCTTTAATGGCGCAGACTATACAGACACCTTCTTTCAGTGGTTGTGCTAGCCCTTTTTTGGACAGGCCCGAATCGCCTTCAGGGCTTTCAATAAGGTCTACCAGAAGCCTTTCTGAGCATGATGTGGTGCGTCTTATAGACCAGCTGCTTTTGGCCAGAGGAATTCCTCCCCCTTCAAAAGTGTCTCTCCCCTCTTGAGTTGATCACCCTTCTCCACTGACTTCTACCTATACTCCTTCGACCTCTGTGAAGGTTTCAAGGCATCCCTCCACAGGTGGGTGGGCCGACCTTCCCGACCTTGGAGAGGACACTGGCCGCTGCTTCTCGGCCACCTTTGTTGGAGACTACTACTTCCTGTGAGCCTCAGCTGTCTCAAGTTACAACCCCTTGACTCTGGGAGCGAGAGTCTCAGGCCATTGTCCCCCTGGAGACCCCATCCTTGCAGCCTTCCCCAGAGACTCCCACTGAGGAAGTCCACCACAAGACTATGTGTAAGAGGAAGTACATGGACTCCACGGAAGAGTCAGGGACCGAAGACGCAGATTAAGATGATGGGGAGGGGTCCCCACATTTACCTTCTGATGAGGTTTCCTTTGGTGACATTCTCGAACTTTTAAAGCAGAGAGGTGAATGGAAGTCCTCTAACCCTTCCTCAGAGGAGTCTTTGTTCCTGTAGGCTTTTCGTGCCCAGCACCCTACCTCCTGGGTTACCCCACCTACCAATGAGCTCATTAAGCTCATTGTGCAGCGAGCGTGGAAGGCACCAGCCTCTGTGGAGGCCATACCTTGTAGGCCAGACAAAATCCTTTTTCCCCCAGAAGAGTGCCCCCGTTGGTCGAAAGGCTTCCCAGTAGATGCCATAGTGGTGGCTGCCGTTACAAACAAGGAACTGTCAGAGGAGAGCAAGACTGTTCACTCGCCCAGTAAGGATTCCTGAGCGGTGGACAGATTAGGGAAGTGAGTCTTCGCGTCATCGACCTTTGCTGTTAGGTCCTTGAACTACCTGGCACATTTCACGAGGCTACAGAGAGACCTGGTGTCTGAACTCTCTGAGACCTTGGCAGGAGCAGTTTCTGATGAGGTCTGAGACAAGGTGGCCTCTCAATTAGCGACCCCAGAATCGTTTTCCAATTTCTTAATGCATTTGATATCACGTGCTACTGAGGGAGCAGTGAGAGCAGGCATAATCATGAGACGCCATGCCTGGATGCACCTTTGTGACTTTGCAGATCCCTTCTAGGCTTCCTTCCTTAATGCCCCTATTGAGACCACTACTTTGTTTGGCTCCAAGGTAAAAGATACATTGGCCAGATGTGATCAGGACGGTAAGACCCTATCTGCCATGGGTGTCCATTTATCTTCTCCTCAGCGGTTCTATTCAAGGAATCAGAAGAGTGGGAAAATGTGGCACAAAAAGTCTCAGGGTCCCTTCCGTGACTCTCAGGCCCAGTTTTCCCCTATAGGCGGTGGAGGTTAGGGGAGGTCCACGAAACTGGGGTTCCAGGGGAATCTTTCTCTGGGCAGCCTTATCAGTGCTCCTGAGGAGCAGCCCAATTGCTTTCTTCTGGAAGCATTCGGGGGTCATTTTTCCTTGTACCCTTCTGTCTGGCAAACCATAACCACAGGTGCTTGGGTACAAGGGCTCATCACCAGAGGATACCATATTCCTTTCTTATTCACTCTCCCCTTACCCAGAAGCTTACCTGACATACCACCCAGTCAAAGGAAAGCCACAGCTATAGAGATATCAGAGCTGCTTTGAAAAAGAATCATCCAAACCGTCCCCCCAGACCAGACAGGATCCGGCTTCTATTCAAGATTCTTTTTGGTGCCAAAAAGGACAGGGGACTGGAGACTAATTCTGGATCTCAGTGCCCTAAACAAATTTGTAAAGATAGAACAATTCCAGATGGTCACGTTTCAGTCTATACTTCCACTTTTGGAAAAAGACGATTGGATGTGCTCCATAGATCTCCAAGACACGTACTACCACATAAAGGTGGAAAGGTGCTCAAGACAATATATTTGCTTCTGGGCAGGAGCCAGTCATTACCAGTTTCATGTACTGCCCTTTGGACTCTCTACAGCCCCCAGAGTGTTCACAAAGTGCATGGCAGTAGTCACAGCTCACCTGTGACTTCAAGGATTCCAGGTGTTTCCTTACCTAGATGACTGGCTTATTACTGCCCCAACAAGATGTCTACTGGATCAGACCTTGACTTGCACCCTAAACACTGCACAGCAGATCGGAATATCGATAAACTAGAAAAAGTCAAACCTTACTCTGAGTCACTCATTAGAGTACATTGGAGTGATTCTGGACACAATGACATGTACAGCCTCTCTACCAGATCACAGAATTCAGAGGATCAAAGAGCAGGTTCAGGCAATACTTTCACAAAATCTAGCCTCAGCTCGATCCATTCTTCAACTGCTGGGATTAATGGCAGCTTCCATCACCATTGTCCCTATAGCAAGGCTACACATGAGGCTTCTTCAATGCCTGCTTCTTACTCAGTGGTACCCATCCCAGCACCCCTTATCTTTTCTGATTCGAATAACCAAAATTTGCAAACAGGACTTGCTCTGGTGGATGTCAAACAACCCTCACCAGTGGTCTCACCCCTTCACCCCTCATCAGCCCAACACCACAGTTACCACGGACACCTCCCTGATGGGGTGACAGGGCTATTTCAGGGAAAGACAGTCCAAGGCACTTGGTCACAGACGTAGGCCCATCTGCATATCAATGTCCTAGAACTGAGGGCAGTGCTACTATCGTTGCAAGCATTCCAATCGATCCTTTCATCAAGGACTATTGCAATTCAGTCAGACAACATGACAGTAGTCTGGTACATCAACAAACATGTGGGAGCCAGATCATACCCACTCTGTCAAGAGGCCATGAGAATATGGCAATGGGCGATAGCCTCCAACCATTTTCTAATAGTGACGCACATTCCCGGGAGCTCCAGCGTAATAGTGGACAAGTTGAGCAGATGCATTCTACAGCCTCACGAGTGGTCTCTCAATCCTCTAGTGTCAACAAAGAATTTCAACTGCTGGGGCCAGCCTTGCTGTGACCTATTTGTGTCCCCGTCCAGTCACAAGTGCAGCAACTACTTTGCCCTTGGGGACAGTGACTGAGAGATGCTCTAGTCCACGATTGGCCCTCGAGTCTGCTTTATGCCTATCCTGCAATACCCCTCATTCCCCTGTTCCTCAAGAAAGCACATCGGTTGAAGAGCAAAGTGATCCTCATTGCTCCATATTGGCCTCAACAAGTTTGGTTTCCCTTCCTGTGGCCCCATTTGCTAGATCGACCATGGATTCTCAATCCAACTCCAGAGTTGATCTCTCACCCACAGAATCTGGTTCATCCAAACTTATCCAGCCTGAAATTGACAGCTTGGTTTATCCACTTCCAATGATTGCCAGGCAGCATGATCTATCTTCCCCTGAGTGTGACATCCTGATTGCCTCTCATAGATCATCCACCAAACTACTATACCGCAGCAAATGGAAGAGGTTTTTTCTCTGGCTACAAGATAAACAAATGGACCCTTTTACAGCCCCTGTTTCTATTATGCTAGAATATCTTTCAGACCTTTTTAAATTGGGGATAACAACCTCCACAGTTCGTGTTCATTTGGCTGCGATTTCTAATTTTCATAATTGCTTCCAGGGCTCTTCCTTAATGTCACACAGACTTTGTAAGACCTTTCTGAAGGGTGTAACCCAACTAAAGCCTCCATTCAGAGAACCTGTTCAACCTTGCGACCTGGCCTTAGTCCTTCAAGGGTTGACAATTTCTCCCTCTGAGCCTGCATCTGCCTGTGATCTAAAGTATCTGTCATGGAAAATGCTGTTCTTAGTTGATATTACTTCTGCCAGACGTATTTCTGAATTACAGGCCTTGTCTATCAAACCCCCCTACCTCCTCTTTCACAAGGACAGAGTTTCATTAAGGACCAATCCGACCTTCTTGCCCAAGGTCATTTCTGAGTTATCTATCAATCAGTCTATTGGTTTGCTAGTGTTCTTCCCTAATCATTCTAACAGAGGGGAGTATTGCCTGCATATTTTGGATGTACATAGACAAATTTGTTTTTACCTAGACAGGACTAAATTTAATAGAAAGTCTGACCAGCTGTTTTTGGCCTTTTCTGAATCCAGGCTAGGTTGTCCAGTTTCAAAAGTTACTTTAGCCACTTGGTTGAGAAATTGTATTACTTTAATTTATGACAAAAATTGTATCCCTTTATCTGGCAGAGTAAAGGCCCACTCTACAAGATCAGTGTCAACTTCTGCAGCCTTCCATGCGAGAACATCTTTGAATGACATTTGTGCAGCTGCAACCTGGGCTAGGCCTCATGCCTTCAGTGCTAATTACAAATTGGACTTGGCCTCCAGAGGCAGAGCTTGTTTTGGTTCTGTGATGCTCTGGAATGTCCTTCCATAGGGCCACTCAGGGAACAAGATAGCTGGGGACTCTGTCCCAAGAGTAAGGAATAAATGAAGATTAACAACATCAGATAAACAAGTTATGTCTTACCATAACGTTCCATCTGAGTTGTTTCATCTTCATTTATTCATTATGGCTCACCCGCCTTCCCCCTCTGAAGGTTTCTGGTGGATCTCTTGTGTCCTTCTTTCCACTTGTTAGGTCATGTCTAACCAGAGGTAGCCTCGGCTTCATTATTCCAACTTGCAAACTAGATGTAACAGGGAGAGGGGCATGATGGGTAAAATCTTAGCTCGAGAAGTGTGTGGCTGACACGAACTTGAAAAAAAGGCCAGCTCGAATCCCAAGAGTAATGAATAAACAAACTTGAAAAAAAGGCCAGCTCGAATCCCAAGAGTAATGAATAAACAAAGATGACACAACTCAGTTGGAACGTTATGATAAGACATAACTTTTTTATAGCATGCCTCCATTTTAATTAAAAGTGTGCTTTTTTACAAAAGCCAGATGGGAACTTATGAAGAAAGGGTTCAAAGATCTTTTAAGTAAAATTTTAAAACACAGCTATAACAGCAAAATAAAATAAGGACTGCAGTTGCCTGTTCCTGTATGTGTCCTTTCTGCTCTTACGGTTGGAGTACAATAAAGCCTTAGGCTTAACATCTTGGTTACCTGGAGTTGAAAACCTGATACCAGGAACTCAGTTTTTACAGATTAAGTGCATTGTACCAACTCTAATCAAACTTATAGGATTTTCAAAAGGGTAATGGTAGCATTGGTAGAAAGATAGGACTGCTTAGGCATGTCTAATATCAACCAATAATAAAAAAACATGGAAAGTAAAGGCTAGCTTCTGCATAGACATATCTAACACCAACCAACCACAAATTAACTGACATGGAGACTGGAGGCTGGCTTCTGCATAGGCATGTCTAACACTGAAGAATCACAAATTAAATGACATGTAGACTGCAGGTTAGCTTCTGTATAGGCATGTCTAGCATCAGACAATCACAACAGAGGTAGCATGGAGACTGGAGGCTGGCTTCTTCCTAGGGTTGTGTAACACCAGTCAGTCACTAATGAACTGACATGAATCCAGAGAATTTTGTTGCAATGCTGGGAGAAGAAGCACAGTGGATATCAAGCAGGCTGTGTTTAAATAAGATTCTTTTGCATGAGAAGTGCTGCACCTGTTACCACTTGCAGTCATTCTTTCATGCACAATTTACTGCATCTCCAAGACCTGGAAGAGATTGCTGTAAGCTGTGATCTGAATGGCAGCACTTTCATTTGAGTAAATATGGTGCTTTTCAGACCTTATTTTCCCAGTAGTCACTCAGTGCAGACAAAATGGCCAGTTTTGTTTTGGAATCAGCATTCTGTAAGACACAAGAAAATGTTGTACCATGAACAAGAAACGTTCTGGTAATCTCCAGAAACTTCAATAGAATAATTTAAAAAAAAAACAAGATCTAGAATAATTTATACGTGTGAGATGAAATTATTATCGGCACTACAAAATACCATAAAAAGATGTACTTCGAGTGTCCCATTGTGATAAGTATGAAACAGCATTAGTGTTAGCGGATGTTTACCTGCCTGTCAATTTTTTTGTAGTACCCAGAAAAATACTTTTGTTCAGCTATTCCATAATGTTCCAAACTACTAACTACACAAGATACGACTACTATCTTAAAAAAAAACCTCAGAAAGCTTAAATTCTGACATTACAAAACCTGAACTAGCAGAGATTGAAGACTCACCCGACATCTGCAGCAATTGGAGAGACCCCAAAAGTTCCTCACCAAAAGGATAAAGGGACTCCAAAATCTGTCATATGCTGCCAGATTGAAGAAACTCCAGCTCTATTCAGTCGCATACCGTCTGCTCAGAGGTGACATGTGCCTGACATACAAGGCCATGTCCAACCCGGAATTAATGGACATGCTCCACCTCAAAAAATCCAAATCCACCAAAACCACTAGAGCAAGCGACTTAAACCTTAGCACGGATATAAATAGGACGTGCTGGAGGGATAGATTTATCACTCAGAGACTCCCTATGCTGTGGAATAAAATCCCGGTCCATGTGAGGCAGAGCACCTCGCTGACTCTGTTCAAGAGAAATCTAGACCTGTGGATGGGAGATCGTAGGTTTACCCCGGGAATCATCTCTGGGTCACTGCTGGACAGAGGCACAACAAACTAATGGGCACAGTATTTTTTCATATAAGGGGTGGCGTAAGCCACAATAATTTGGGCTAGGCTTATAAATGCCTTAGGGCAGATAGCCTAGTATAAACCTATGAACCTATGAACAGGCAGGTGTAGACTGGACAAGGCCTACACCAGCAGTTTAGGTAATCCCCAACAAACCATAAAAATAACATTGTCGTGACCACTATTAGCTACCAAAAGATGCAATCTTTACTACCTCTGAGGATATTATAAAAAAAATTAAGACCTCCTTCCAGACCCTTTCCACAATGGTGGCAGTGCATGAAAATCTCTTTAATCAAGTTTATTTTAACTATCACACAAGAATTTTTCAGTATAAGCAATATGATTCAGGAAAATACAGTAATAATATAATTGGATGTTTATATTATAATACTGCAAACATAAAGCAGATAGTACAGAGATGAACATTCACAATAAGTTACAAGAAGAAGAAGAACAGAAAAGAATGAGTAACAAGGCTAAATTATATTGCTGGAAAAAGTTAGAGGTGGGAAGACATTGTCCCAGAAAACTATAATTTCAGATAGAAGAGCATATCAGTCACAATCACAGGCATGCAGTACTAAATATGTTTTCATGGACTTTCTGTATATATTTTCTGTATCAGTACTTCTTAAATGAAAAGGTAAGACATTCCACAAGTTAAAGGCCAGAAAATAAAAAAATATACACTCCAGAAGACTCAAGAATGACTTGAATGACTTTAGATATGATAGCAGTACTGAATTTGCTGAATTAATATACTCAAGGTGTTGACTGTAAACTACAGAAAGCAGCAGGACCAGAATCTTAAAAAAGTGTATTCTTTTAGCAGTTGGTAACCAGTGTAAATCCTTCTGACTGGGTGTAATATTAGATAATTTAGACATACCAAATGCAATCCTAGCATCAGAATGTTTAACGTGTTGCAAAAATTAATTGTTAGCCAATGTTAAAGACAGATGCAGTAATCTAGTGTAGAGGAAATTAAAGCTTGAATGTTAGTTTTCGAGTTGTCGGGTTGAAGAGGTTTTGTCTTAGAAATAGTTTTACCGTGAACTTTGAACTTGAAAAATGAAGTCCCACGTATTTCCAGTATATAAAAGAATCAGTGACAAAATGGAAACTTTGCAAGGATGGATATTTGCACAAAGTAGCGTAGCTTCCGTTTTGTCTGGATTATATCGGTACCATTCACTTGATAATTTTATTCAGATAATTTACAAGAATAGGTACTTTTTTTGTTGATTTTATGAAAAAAGTAGAGTGGAATACTGTCAGCATTACAACAGTACTTTAGACTAAAGTTCTGAGTCACATCTTTCAGAGACACCAGGTTAAATAGTAAGGGAGCCAGGCTGGAACCATGTGGTACATGATACGTAAGTGGGCCCCTGCAATGTGTAGTTTGATGTCCATAGCAACATCCTAACTAGCATATGAGAGAGAGAACAAGTAAATAGTTTATGTAAGACCATACACCACAATCAGTAGTATTAAAAGCAGATGAAAGTTCAAAGAGAAAGAGTATTAATAAAGTTAATTTATATATTTTTATTTATTTTACATTTGTTTACTAGGAAAGTCTGACTGGGCATGTTGCTCTTTTTCAGCAGAGGCCCAGGGAGAAAAGCTCCACTGTTAGTACAATTATTGTTAGTAAAATTTTTATATTATGTTACAAAAAAGACAGAAACAAAAATTAATACAGGTAACAATAGCAAAAAAAAAAAAAAACCAGGTACGATTGTACAGTGTAAAGTCAAGTCCATTACATTGGATACATAAAATCTGAAAGACAGATGTCCTTCAAGGATGCATCTGCAGTCATAACATATGGGTTGTCCTGCCCCAGGCAGCCCTCGGTCGGCCCGATTCCAAAGTCTGGGTCTGGCCTCGGCTGATGTCGCACTTCACCCGACGTCATAGCTCCTGGGGTATAAAGGCATCAGCCGACGCCATTTTCCCCAGTCTTTCTTGCCGCGCGGTGCCCGAAGCAGAAGCTGTTCGCAAGTGCCGGTCGGTCAGATCCAGAGATTTCAGCTACCGAAGACTTCTAAAAAAGCTAAGTACCCCGTTGGGGACTCTTTCTTGCCTCAGCCGATGTCAGAAAAAGTAAATAATTGTTAAACTTGTGGGAAACAAATACCTCATAAGGATTTCCACTCTTGCTGCCTTCCTTGCTTAGGCCCAGACCACGACGTATCAGCTTGTTTAGCCTGTGCCTCCTTCAACCGACGGACACTTAGACGTCGGTCGGAGTTCGCAGAAGAGTTTTTTGGTCCTGCTTTTGCATATAAAATGCTGTTGGAGACTCCGACTACTCATTTAGCTAAAAAACGCAAGGAAAAGGACCGACACTTGCGGCCCGCGGTTTCGGCTGAAACCACGGTTAGGCCTACCGCGAGTGTCTCGGTTTCGGCTGAAACCGAGTCCTCGGTTCTTCCTCCGGCCGCAAGCATGCCTCCGACTACCGAGGCCTCAGAGGCCCCGGCGGAGTCGGCTACAGAAATTCTTACTGAAGAAGCAGGCACACTAGAATTGTCCGACACCATTCCGTTGGACATTTCTACTCCTGCACGTGGGGCAGCTAGACCCCCTGCTTCTATGTCTATTAAGGCCTTCTCCAGGGCTAAAGCAGCTAAACTTTCCAAGGCCTTACCTACAAAAGCTCCACCTCACAGACCTTCCTCAAGTTCTCAAATTCTCAGCCTCGCTGAGGACCTTATTTCTTTGATCAGGGGATCCCAACCTCACCCAGACAGGGCCTCACAACCCCCTCCTGAAAAAAGGCCTAGGACTGAACCCCCTGAACCTCTTTCCTCTGACTATTCCTTGGATGGATCAGATGTATCAGACCATCAGGAAGGCCCATACTCACCTTATGAGGATTCGGATGCAGAAGACTCCATTCCTTCTGCCTCCCCCCCAGAAGAATTTTCATTTGGGGAAACTCTACATTCAATGAGGGAACATTTCCAATGGCAGGGTCAGGATTTTTCTGATTCTAGGAAAAGGCTAAGGACTTTTTTACACTTACCGCAGCATAAGCCTCTAGCCATACCACCTGTACTATCAGTTGTTGATATGATGCCTGTTCAGCCCCTGATTCTCTTCCCCCGGCCCCTGCCAAACCTGACAGATATTACAGGGTCCCGGATTCTCATTTCCACTTGTACAAGGCCCACGCTGCAGACCCAGAAACCATTTCTCAGGGCCCCAAAGGTGTTGCAGCTGCCTCCGCCAAAAACCCCCTACCCTCTGAAAGAGAATCAAGAGCATTAGAGAGATGGGGTAAAAAGGTTTATACATCTGCTACTCTTTCTGCCAAGGCTTTAAACTGTCAATTTCACATGATACAGTACCAGGAATTTTTGTTAGATCAGCTAAATAAAAAGCTGTCCTCTCCCGAACCTTTAGACCGTAAGTCCCTTCAGGAGTTGGTACACAATTCTCAGCAGGTCAGTAATCATTTTTTAAAATGTGGCTATGATGCACTGGAGGCTTCATTTAGATCAGCTATGACTGGAGCAGTGATTCGAAGGCATGCCTGGCTAAAAGAGCAATCCTTGCCAGACCATGTTAAATCTAAACTCCTAGATGCCCCTATGGAGAAACAAAGTTTATTTGGTTCCCCTGCACAGGAGGTACTAAAGAAAGTGGAAGAAAAGGCAAAATCTGTACAAACAATCAAGGATTTTCTGCAGGTCCAACCTCTGAGGTTCAGCAGGAATTGGCCTTCAAAGAATTGGTCCTTTCCAGACACCAACAGAGCACAGAGAGGCAATAATAGACGCCCAAGAGGCAGAGGTCAATCAAGGGGTGCCTACAGGGGCTGTCAGTGGCAACCTGACAACCAGAGGAATGCCTCCACAGCTGCGACTGCAACCACTTCCACAGGACAGACACAATGACTTGGCTCTGATTCCGCCTACCAGGGAACAATTGGAAGCACCCTTGGGCGGAAAGTTAGCTTTATTTTCAAAAAACTGGCATTGCATTACAGGAGACAAATGGACTTTGCAAACAATAGACAAAGGCTACAGGTTTCACTTCCACACTTTACCAAAAAAGAGAGGAATGCCAAACCTTCCACCAAGCCAGAAGTCAAAGGCTCTAAAACAGGTCATCAACTTATTAAGGATGAGAGCAATAGAAAAGGTACCATCTATGGAACAAGGCCAAGGATTTTACTCCAGACTATTCCTTGTACCAAGAAGAGAAACTCAATGGAGGCCTATTCAAGACTTGTCCGCACTGAACACATATCTCATTGTACCAAAATTCAAGATGCTGACCCTACAGCAACTTCTTCCCATGTTGGGCAAGGAGTCTTGGCTGGTGACTCTAGATCTCAAGGAGGCATACCTGCACGTCCCTATATGACCAGATTGCAGAAGACACCTCAGATTTCTTGCAGGATCAGAGCATTATCAATTCTCAGCATTGCCCTTTGGCTTATCTACTGCGCCCAGAGTATTCACGAAATGCCTGGCATCAGTAATTGCACATTGCAGGCTTCAGGGAATTCAAATCTACCCATACCTGGACGACTACCTAATACAAGCGGACAACAAGACAAAAATAATAAAGGATTTGGCCTATGTCATACAACTGCTGCAAGCCTTGGGATACACAGTCAACATACAGAAGTCAAGACTAGTGCCATCCCAAAGGATAACATTTTTGGGCGCAGAACTGGACACAATAACTCAGATGGCTTTTCTCACAGAAGAAAAACAAAAACAACTTCCAGTCTACTTCACAGCATTGACAAGACAAACTCAGCTTACTGCAAGGAAAGTCCTGCAGGCCCTGGGTTACATGGCATCCTGCATAATCTTGATCCCACATGCCAGACTGCATATGAGAAAATTACAATGGTACCTAAGAAATGTATGGTCTCAACACAGACACAGTCTAGAAACCATGATACCAATCATTCCATGCCTGAAAAAAGAATTCCTGTGGTGGGCTCAGGCCTGCCAGACCAACAGAGGGTTGCCTTTCCACAAACCACAACCAAAACAGACCATCACCACGGACGCCTCAGACCTAGGTTGGGGCGCACACATGGAAGACAAGTGTATCCAAGGCCTATGGTCTCAAGACCAGCTGAATCTACACATAAATCTAAAGGAGATGCTGGCAGTGAAGCATGCAATAGAGGCATTCAAATCATTCCTCCAGCAAGGACACCTGCTGATAAGGACGGACAATACCACAGTCATGTGGTACATCAACAAACAGGGAGGCACGCATTCCTACCCTCTATGCCGGATGGCAATGGACCTGTGGAACCTAGGCCTGAATCTCAACATTCAACTGCAGGCCAGATTCGTACCAGGAAAAGAGAATTCACTAGCAGACAGCTTAAGCAGAACTACCACGGATGCTCACGAATGGATGCTGCATCCAGATATCTTCAAAACCATAACAAAGAAATGGGGAATGCCAGAGATAGACCTGTTCGCCTCCCCACTCAACCACCAACTGAAGAAATTCTGCTCAAGAGAATACCACCCACAAGCCTGGAGGGTGGACTCCCTTTCTTTCAGCTGGAAGGCCCTGACAGTTTATGCCTTTCCACCTCTCCCATTGATGTACAAAGTTCTACTGAAGATCAGGGAGGAACAGCCAAAGGTAATTCTGATCACTCCAGACTGGCCAAGGCAGCATTGGTACCCGCTACTGAGAAGCATGTCTCGGACGAACCCATGGCCTCTACCTCTGTGGCCTTTACTTCTAACACAGAACAACTACAAGACCCTGCATCCAAACTTGAAAACGCTGCAGCTAACTGCCTGGAAAATTGCATAAAACAAAAACATCCTGTTTTATCTCAGAGGGTCAAGGACATTATCCTGGAGGCTCGCAGACCCTCCACAAGGAAAACATACTCAGCCAAATGGAAGAGATTCCTCATTTGGAGTGCATCAAAGGGAACAGATGTCACGCTTGTAAACCTTGCACACATCCTAGAATACTTAGCAGAACTGTTCCACAATGGCCTGTCCTATTCTTCCATTAAGATTCATGCTTCAGCAATTTCAGCAGAGTACAACATGGATCCTCCTATCTTCTCTCAACCTCTCCTCAGACAATTTCTAAGAGGGATCAAAAATGTAAAACCTCCAAGGAAACCACCTCTGCCTGCATGGGATCTCAATTTTGTGCTGGAAAAATTAACACTTCCCCCTTTTGAACCAGCAGCAACAGCAGACTTACAGTTCTTATCTTGGAAAATTGCCTTCCTTCTAGCAATCACTTCAGCAATAAGGGTATCCGAGTTACAGGCATTAATGGCAGTACAGCCTTTCCTTATCTTTCACCAGGATAGAGTGTCTCTGAGAACCAATCCTACTTTCATGCCAAAGGTGGTATCCAGGGTATCTTTGAACCAAGCTATTCATTTGCCTACGTTCTTCCCTAACCCACAGAACAGGGGGGGAAAGCTACTACACACCTTGGATGTACATAGACAACTGCGCTACTATCTGGACAAAACTAAGACCAGCAGAAAAACTGACCAGCTTCTGGTAGCATATGCAACAGGAGTGCAAGGAAAAGCAATTTCCAAACAGACAATTTCAAAATGGATAGGAAATTGCATTCAATTCTGTTACTCTTTTCATGGAAAGACAACTCCTGAAAATATCAGGCCTCACTCCACAAGGGCTACAGCCACCACTACAGCTTTCCTACGAGGAGTGGCTACCAAAGACATTTTAGAAGCTGCTACTTGGAGCTCCGTGCATACATTTGCCAAGCATTACAATCTTCCTTTATACTCCAGATCCCGAGCAGGCTTTGCAACTGCAGTTTTACAAGGGATCTTAACTACACCATCTTTATCTTAGTGCCTCCTACCCCAGTTTGGCTATGGTATTCTACCCATATGTTATGACTGCAGATGCATCCTTGAAGGACATAGTACAGTTTTGTACCTACCATAAATGTAGATGTCCGATAGGTATGCATCTGCAGTCAGGATTACCCACCCTTCTTCCCCTCTGTGGTATTCCTAGGGTGCTTACCCCTCTTTCAGCTAGCTGGGGGAATCTATTATGGTGTATTTGTTTGTATGTATATATGTATATATATATATTTTGTTTGCTACTGTTTGGAATTTTCAACATTTATCCAAAATTAGCCTTCCTAGAGGGCACCTGGCATCTGGGGCAAGAAACACTGAGGAAAATGGCGTCGGCTGATGCCTTTATACCCCAGGAGCTATGACGTCGAGTGAAGTGCGACATCAGCCGAGGCCAGACCCAGACTTTGGAATCGGGCCGACCGAGGGCTGCCTGGGGCAGGACAACCCATATGTTATGACTGCAGATGCATACCTATCGGACATCTACATTTATGGTAGGTACAAAACTGTACTTTCTTGTTGTATAAAATAAACAAATGTAAACAATGAGTGAAAATGATGTAGGTCCAGTTACATTATGTACAATGTGATAGCATATTAAAGAATTAAATGATGCTTAGTATTTAAAAAGAAAAAAAATAGCATAAAATAGTATTATGGTTGGGTTACCCATGTTCATCACAAGTGCAACGCTATCATTCTTTAACCAAAAGTTACAATTCATTAACCAAAAGAGATCACTCATTGACCATATGAGTGATGTCTTTAGTTCTAAATTCATGCTAAAAATACCCAAAATAAATCATGGGATCTTGTATGTGAATACAGTGCAACACAACTAAATGTCTTATTTATTTTTCTAATAAATGTAAGGTTAGAAGCAGACCCATAGTTTTCCATAAGATGAGGATTTAAAGACTTTTTTTTTAGAATTAGTGTAATTATAACTTGCTTTAAGGCAGATGAGACCATGTCTTGTTTATGAGAAGAGATATGCTGAATATGATGAAACACAGTGATTCAAGACAGGAAGCCAAGAATGTTGTAGAAATAAATTCAGGAAATCACTGATTCATCATATTTTTAGAAGAAATGTAGACTCATTACAGGAAAGATTTGTATTAGCAGAACCTTTGACAAAGGAGTTGGGAAATCAGTACAGAAACTGCATCTAATAAGAACAATTTTATTTACATTCCTTAACAGGAAGTGGTCCCCAATTTGAATTACGATTTAGTCAAGGACTCAACTTCCAAAGTCAGTCTTCATATAATCAAACCAGATTTGGCCATGGTTGTGTGGGGCAGTGGAATAAAGCCCTAAATAAGAAAGGGACATCCTGAGTTCAAAAAGGGGCTTGAAGCTGGAAGATGCAGGCAGATGGGGAGTTGAGAATTAGTGGTCAATGCAGGCTCACTTGTCATGGGAGAATGAAGAGGTGACTCTAATCGAATGACCACCACATTTTAAGTGGAGGCATGCATAGTATTAAAATAGGACCAGATACATGAGTTTGGTATAGCCAGGCCAACGATGGTAGCCTTCATTAGTGTGTGTGTGTGTGTGTGTGTGTGTGTGTGTGTGTGTGTGTGTGTGTGTGTGTGTGTGTGTGTGTGTGTGTATATTAACATGTTCGTGCATGTGGAAGGCAATGATATGGGCATTCACGTCAGCCACTCGGTTTGATTTCTTCAAGTCATTTGGGTTTCTAATACCATGACAGGAATGGACCCCATTCCGAAGTCAAAGTATGATTAAAGTTCATGAAATTAGTATAGCTTCAGTGCTTGATGTTAGTGAAAAGTGCTCTTTGCAGCATCTGCAATGCATCCAGAATTTAGTCCTTCCGCAATTCATACAGAGTTACATGTATTGGTGACATATCAAAATGCAACTGTAAATTCTTTTTGTGAGACCCATTTCTCCTACTACTAGTAGAATTGTCTGGTATCCTTTTCTTCATTGTTCTTATTTCTGCCTGCAAATCCTGGTATTTTTTGATTTTGTGTCTCTCTGTGCATCTCACACTGTAGTTACTGGGTATAGCAATTTCAATGATCAGTGCTACTTTTGTCTTCTTTACATAGACTACTGTATATTGTTTTCTTGCATGTACTTTTTGAACTGTTGGTAATGGGTAATCCCATGTGATATAAACATCATCATTTACTGTAATGCTTTGTGGCTTATGTTTCCAATGCTTATCTGTTATTTCAATATTGTAATGTTTGCATAATCCTCAGTGCAGCAGTCCTGACATGTTATTATGCCTTTCAGTATTGCATGAAAACCATAAAAATTAGAGGAGGATGGAAAGGATTAGGAGGAGAGATTGGATAAGGAATTGACAAAGAAACAATGGGAGGATATATGTATGTCTCACAAATATGCAACAAAATCTAGAAGATTTAGGATTTTTGCTTGGAAATGTTTACATAGATATTTTTATACCCCAAGTAGACTCCAGAGAATTTTTCCTCAGGTAGATAGCAAATGTTGGAGGTTTGACGGGGAAGAAAGAGGTACTTGGGAACATATTTTCTGGGAGTGCAGTGAGATGGCAGACTTTAAGGATTCCCTGCGGGATGCAATGTCGGAGATGCTGGGTGTGCAGATTGGTGTGATGAAGGAGATGATTTTTCTCAACTATGATGCAGAATTGGAATTGCTTAGACATGGTAAGGCCTTGCTGTCTCTAATTATGGTGGCTGTCAAAAAAGCACTTTCTAGAAAATGGAAATCAAAATCTAAACCAACTATATTAGAAGTGGTGACTATAGTAACAGAGATAAAACAACTGGAATTGAGATCTTTAGAAAAAGGTAGGAGAAATCTGCATAGGAAAAATGGGAATTGTGGGAACAATATATACAAGGGAGGAATGAGGTTTAAAAGAAGGCAGGACTTAAATTAATTATCTAATGTTTGACTGAAAATGATTGGGTAGATTATAGGTGATGTGTAATGTTAGCAGCTGGGAGAGTGTCACTATGGTTTGTGATGTAAAATACTTGCAACTAGGATTGGTTTGTTTTCATGTATATAAATGTATGATCGCTTATGTCATAATTGATGGTTTAATAAAGATGTTTCTTGTTTAAAAAAAGGGCAGGAATTGAATAATTTATGTAATGTTGCTTAGGTTATATGATATATGGCAATATATGTGAAGCATAATGTTTCTTAATTTTAACTTGTTAATACAGTTTGGTTACTTTTATATGAATGTAAATGTGCCTATGTCACAAGTGATAATTCAATAAAGGTGTTAAAAAAATGATTCTTTGATCCATATGACTTTCCCTTATTGCCCATTTGTTCTATTGCCATGATTGAATTTTTAATCTAAATTACTTTAAGCTCTATTGACATTAGTTCCAGTATATAATTTATATATCATCGGAAGACAAGTTATTGGTCTATATTTTTAGGGATAGCTTGTAGGTTCACTCTTAAAGAGGAGCATTGCTTTTCCTGTTGTTAACCAAACTGGTGTCTGTTCGGGATGTGCATATAAATAGTTCTTTCTCAGGGCTAAATCTTCATGTAAAGATGTTAATACTTGTAGCCAGAAGTTAGGTACTGCATGTGGGCCTGGGGTTTTCCATTTAGAAGCTTTTATTAATTTTGTTTCAGTTTCTCTTTCCGTTACTTCACCCCGTTTCATATCCTTTACACTTGAACTTCTTATTGATTATTTTACTTCTTCTTTCTGTTTAGCGTTTTTGTTATGTTCCAGAGTTTTCATAGGTATGTCTCCAAAATGGGCCTATTTCTTCTTTTCTGGTGGCATTTCTATTGTTTTCCCTTGTTTCCCAATTCTGTATAAAACTTTTCTGGGTCATCAATGAATTGCTTATTTTGTAATTTTCTTTTATATTTTTCTGCATATCTTGTAGCTTTTTCTGCATGTGTGTGTATTTGTGTGTATGTTTATATGTGCATATGTGTGCAGGCATGTGTGTGTGTCTGTCTGTCTGGATGTGTGTGCATGCCTGTGTGTGTGCATGTGTGTGTGAGATTTCACTATCTACATGAGCAGCAAATCACAGTAGTAACTACAAGGGTCTATATCAGAACACCGAAGTTTCAAAATTTCAAGTGTTCTAATATTGACCCGTTTTCAGCGAAAGCTGAAAATATCGAAGAAACAGAAAACCAAATTTTTTCCTAGAGAAAGGATTTGGTTGTCCGTTTCTATTGCTTTGGTATTTTCAGCACTGTGGTGGAAAGTTACGAGTCGGGTTCAGTTGAGTGTGCGATTGTGTGGATGTGAGGGTTAGGGCGGGGTAGGTGAGTTAGGGTTAGGGCACAGGTGAGGTGACTGTGCGATAGTGATGGACTCTAGGGTTAGGGTTTGGGTTAAGGTAAGTGGATAGTTAGTGGTGTATGTATAGTTTAGTGTAGGATTAGGTAGTTTAGTGTACGGTTAGGTGTAAGAGTTTGGGTGTATGTGTGTGGATTGCTGTTTATTTGGTGTGCTTGTGTTGTGTGTATGTGTTTTGGAACAGCAAATTGTTTCCCTAGAAAAACATTCACTGTTCTTTATGTTCGATGTTTTAAATTTTCGATGACTAGGGTTCGATATTAGAACACTCAAAGTTTTGAAACTTCAGTGTTCTAATGTAGACCCTAACTACAATTCAGGAAACATGCAAATTAGCTAATAATGAGGTCTCACCTCATAGCTGTGAGCATGTTAGTGAATCATAAAGAAGTGCATCACACTGGAAGGACCTTACTAGGGCAAACTGTACAGCACTTGCTAGGGTCTTTAATGAATTCCTGAGTTAGTGGTTGCACTCATGCATAGATTATTATCACAAATAAACCACATTTAACTGCATGAGTGATAAACTAATTTATAGGAAATGCTTAATGTTGCTTCTTAAGCACCTTGATTTATGAAATTGTTAATTCTGATTACTAAATACCCTGAATTTTACTGCATTGTTCTATACATTTTATCCGCCATTTAAAAAAAGTGGGCAGGCATCTAAGAGTGTTTTTCAGATTCCATTTAAATAGATTTGCTCAAAACATTCCACCAATATTTGATCCCTGTAAGAATAAACCTATAAAATGTAACTGCAGGTCAAAGAATAGAGTCTACTTGAAGAAATGGGTGCATTTCTTGAATGACTGGCACTTCTCTTCGTTTTACCTACAGCTGAAAATATATTAATAATTTCTAGCTGGTCACATCTAATTTACCCTTCTTCCAGTCCTGTATTAGCAATTGATAATTCACTTTAGAGCCCATAATCTTCCCTCATATTAGCCATTTCTATTTCAGCTGAATTATAAACACATTCTATCCATTGTTATGGTCATAAGCTTACCAGTACTATAATTTCTTGTTAATTCTAAAACGTATGCATATGGTATGTGTGTAACAGTATTATGTATATTTTCTAGAATGATACAAATATTAATTAGATAAGTCAGGTAACAACTAATCACTGTGCAAATCTTTTTTTTCTCTAGGAGAACCTTTAAGAATCACATCTGAATTGTCATTGAGTCATAGACTGCTACTAGGCTAACGATTCAAGGGGCCTTTTGAAGACTAGCCAAGTTTTTCCGAAAGAATAATGAGGTCCAATGGGTTGCATATAATGGGGGGTATAATCACCACCTGAAAGTGCATATCAGGGTGACACTTAATGTGGAGTACTATCATCACCACCTGAAAGTGCATGTCAGGGTGACACATAATGGTGGGGTATTATCATCACCACATGATGAGGTCCAATGGGTGACACGTAATTGGGGGGTATTATTACCACCACCTGAAAGTGCATGTCAGGGTGACATAATAGGGGGGGGTATTATCATCACCACCTGAAAGTGCATGTCAGGGTGACACATAATGGAGGGTATTATCATCACCGCATGATGAGGTCTGATAGGTGACTGACACATAATTAGGATTACCACCTGTCCCACTCTGTGAGGGACAGTCCCACTTTGGGCAGTTGTGTCCTGCAAAAAAATTGAAAAAAATGGCAAATGTCCTGAGATTTTAGGACAAAAATATTTCCTATATTTTATGTAATAGTTGCATAAAACAACCAACCACTCTGAAGCCAATATTCTAAAACCCACAAACACAGTTTATTCAAAGTGGAAATCCAAGCAGTGTAGAACAATCAAAACATAAGTCAGGTCAAGCGCTTTTAATATTCAGACTTCATCAGAACAATTAAATTTCAGTTAACTAGCTTCTTTTATACAAATTCACTCAATCAACCCTTAATTAATTGTAATTATAAACCCTAATAAAGTGACAGTGCTTAAATACAATGATAAAAACATACTTTCAAATCCCTTTTCAAAATAAATATAGTTCATTAAATGTTAAGAAAAAAGTTTTATAAAAATATTAAGAGATGAAAAACCTATAATTAACTTGTAGAAGTATACATATATACATAGTTAAGCCCAAAGAAGAAACATTCAAAGTTTCAGGGCCCTAAATTTTAATTCATGTTTAATACTAACATGTTCATTCAAACCAGGCGGAAACCAACAGGGAAATGAAACAGAAGTGGTACTTCCGGTTTCCCGTAATCTGGGCCAGCAGAGTTCTCGGAACGTGGAAAGTTGTATGCAACCCTTGACAAACTCTGGGCAAACAGGACTAAGATCTACCAATTCAGTTACAAATTCTATCCATGACCGTTTGAGAGACTGGTCCAAAAGGGACTGTGGACTTTTTCCTAACGTTTCCGATAATGGAACGGATAATGTGGACTCTAGGTTAGTGTCTATAGAAGTTAAAATGCATAAAGTATGTGCTCTCCAGTGTGACAATGCCTATTTGAAAGAAAGCATTGTCAAGAGGAGAGTACTGAAAGGTCTTCGTGCCTTTTAGTTTCCTAACGGCATTAAGAAAGGCCAGGCGGAGTGTGATGAGTTATTAAAAATGTTCGATAGGCATGGTATCGAATGAATGGAATTTATTTTGAAAGTGAATAACAAAAGGATTAATGAATTTATAAAAGATATTGATGAAATTAACGGTTTTATTTTGAATGATACTAATTTTACCCAGTATTCCTTCAGATATAATGCAATTTTTGATAAAGTTGAGAATGAAGTTTGTAATAATATTGATAGAAAGAAAAATAAATTGTTAAGAGATGAGTACGAGTATAAGCATGGCTTGGCATACCCACTACCTAAAGCCTACTTAGATGGAATAGTGGGCAATAATAATGTTTATAACCCTGTGGTTTCTTCGAACCAAAATGCTGTCAGTAATAGACAGAATAATAATGACAACACCTTCGACTCCGAATACCCTCCATTAAGGAGGTCTGAAAGAATTTTCAATAAAAATAATTTTAGGGCAGATAACACTGATTTTTTAGGAGCCAGGGGAGGAAGGGACAACCAGATACAACTACAGGAAACAATCTACCCGGAGGAAGAACAGCTATGAGTAAACCAAAATTTGGTTACTCCACCTGAGGAGATTATTAGTTCTACTGATGGACTAGTGTTTTTCTATAAGGGTTTTAAAATTTACAATTATGCAGAGATAGATTTAAGTAAAGATTTATTCAATCTATTAATGAAAGGTTTGAAGTTTGTCCCCTCAGTTAGGGAAGATGTGAGTAAAACGTTAACCAAATTAAAAATCTTTGTAAGAAAGTTAAACCTTAAAATGTTAAACAAAGATAAAATAGGGAAGGGAAATCCGGAGAAACTGAACATTATAAAAAAGAAGAGCTGTTACAACCCTCCCTTACTACCTATTTTAAGCTCCTTTGAAAATGTCTGCACACAGGAAATTTATAGGACCTTAAATGAACATAAAAGTAGGGTATTTAACTTACCTAAGGAAGAAAAGGTACTATTAGATAAATTAAGGGGTGAGGTTAACGTAAGATACATGAAGCCTGATAAAGGTGGGGGAATGGCTATAGTAAATAATGTAGATTATCATAACAGAATTACTTGTATGTTGAATGACCAATCTAAATATGAATTAGCTTCAAGGAATGAAAATAAACCTTTCATATAGAAAAATTAAATTGATGTTGGAGGATTCTTTATACCAGGTGGTTATTAATGAAGAAGTTTTTAATTTTTTAAATGTGGAGCATCATACAATCCCAATAGACTTTGGAATCCCTAAAACCCATAAGGACTTGTTTGACCCCCTCATATAGACTTATTATTTCTGGTCATAATAGTATTACATATCCTTTAGGAATATTTATAGATCGTGTAATCAAAAATGCTTTAGTACCTATTGAACACATTTTGATTGATTCATTGGATTTTTTAAGAAGAATTAAAAGTGAATTTTATGATGGTGAAACTAGTTTTTCTACTGTGGATGTAGTATATCTTTTTACCTCCATACCACATGATGAAGGTTTAGAAATGTTTCAAGATGTTTTAGTTGCAGAAAGTAACCTAACCGGTGTCATGATTCATTTTATAATGGAACTTATGGACGTAATTTTGAAAAACAATTTTTTTACCTTTGGGGTGAATTTTTTAGACAAGTCGAGGGTGTGGCGATGGGCATACCTCTCAACCTGGAATCATCAAAAATCTGGACAAAGCCCATGAAAAATAGGTACAAATCTGTACGCTGATTGACATAAAAATTGCATACACAATTACATAACCCCACCTACTCCAATGGAATTGTGGGATAACAACTTTTAAATGCAAAGCGAAGAACAGACAACCAAAATATGGCACCAGAGTCCCCCTGCAGCCATTCTAATGTCCCATTACCTGCCTTTTTCACCACATTTACCATAAACACCAATGTGTGCATACTGCTTTACTTCTA
This sequence comes from Protopterus annectens, assembly GCF_019279795.1. NCBI lineage: Eukaryota > Metazoa > Chordata > Ceratodontiformes > Protopteridae > Protopterus > Protopterus annectens. The sequence goes on from NC_056748.1 coordinate 1,112,971,193, forward strand.
CAATGATTATTTGGATTTTATTTTAACATTTTGTAGCACAAACACAAATAGGTATCTGCTAAACAAAGCAATACCGTCTCACAATGGAAATAGACTTGGCATTAAAACTTCTCTGCCCTTGAAACTCACATTCATTGAAACAGCACTGAAACCCACACCACATCCAAAGAAAATGCATCTGGCCAGTGGTGATAAAGATAACCTTTGGGCCATTTTCAAATCATAGGCCCCTTGAACACAAAACAAGAAACATACATATGTTCTTTGATGCACCTTCCTGACTATTAAATTATATTCATTTCACAATACAGCACACTTGTTAGACTTAAGTTATAGAGCATTTTAAATTTATAGTTTGAACATTTTTCCAGTAGGCAATGAAACAAAATGCATGAACCAATAAAGACAAAAACTGCCCAGTTAAGAACATTTCCATCATAAAAGTGTAAATATAAAAATAGAATGACAGTAGTGTAAGCCATAGGCATCTTGCACAGCTCCTTGCACTTATTTTCAATTGCAGTTTTTTTTTTTTTTTTTGGGGGGGGGGGGGGCAAAATGACAAAAACCAGAGACACATTTTAATCATTGTTTGTATAATTTTGGAAAGTTGCTAGAATAAAACATGTTATCACCATGCATTTCACTGCCAAGTCTTGAACCAGGAGGACCCTGTGCACTACAGTCAGAACAACATACCCCTATTCCAAATCATCAGCTTCTTGAAAGACAGACTGAAACTTAAATGGCTATCATTTAGTGAATTTAGTTCTCACTTCTCACCATAGCTCTCAACCTCTTAGCACAAAAACCCAGACAAATCCAATAATGGGGGAATACAGCCCCAAATTAGGGACACATTTCAAATACTTAACTGAACTTATAAAATTGCAAGAATAAAAAGGTTTTGTGTTACCATTTATTTTCTGAACATGAAGTCTGTAATTCAAATGTCTATCATTATTTAGTGAATTCAACAACAAAAAATACTTAAAACCACAGATTTAATGAGGATTGAGGAACAGATCAAAAATGTTGTTGTTATTGCAACAACATCAAGATCAAAAATATGAGGAATAAATTCAGAAGTGGTGGTTGCTAGGGACTTTAAGCTCTTTTTACCTTGTACCCAAGGTACAAGGTTTGAGTCTTTCTAGCCACCACCTTTTTTCTCACACACACACACACACACACACACACACACACACACACACACACACACACACACACACACACACACACACTTTCTAGAACAAGTTCTGTCTCAGAGGATGTGTGCATAGATGATGTATACATTAAAATATACATAAAACTTTTACATTTAAAACTGTAGTATACTAATAATATACTTGTTGAGAAGAAGCTGCTACAACGTTAACTGCCTTTTTAATAAAGTTGCAATTTTAAGAGATATTAAAACAGCATCACAACTACACATTTATGTCTAATGCCACTAATAATAGCACAAAACTAGGTAGCATTAATAAACACCATGATGAGAGATGTAATAGATGTGCACCTTTAAATTATGCCATAAGACAAAATGTTGAAGCGGGATGTCGGGTGGTTCTGGATTGCTTCTAGGTTTGCTGCCATGCAGGTAAAATATATAATTATACAATTCCTGGCATACTGCAGCCTAATTAGACTATACTTTTGCAATGATATAAAATAAAACAATCTATAAGAATGACAAGCCATAGAATCAAGGGTGTAGCCAGAGAATTTTGTAATTCCACAGATGCTTTTTTACTGCCCTGCCCCCAACCCACACGGAATTAAAAAATGTAGTATTTTTCAAAATGCTGCACCCCCTCTATGCATATGTAATTTTTAGTGTTTTTTTTTTTTTATCTAAAACTAGTGTTTTTTTTTAAATTAGCAATTCTCTCTATAAGCAAGTTATGTACCTGTTATTAAAGGCATTACTTCATATCTTTGTTCACATAACGTACGCCGACAAAAGCTAAAATGTTTCTGAGCAATGCAAATAAAAAAAATGTACTCTGTAGAGTAGAAAGAGAATGCTTAGCTGTACCACTTGAATGGAATCAGAATAACACATTAACCAGTAAACGCCCACTGCAACCTACATCCCAAGCAAAATGTCGTATCAACAATGGCACTGATGGTCAAAGACTGGAAGAAACCACCAGTGCCATTGCTTAGTGATTTTTGGTGGTTTCAGCTTTGGTCACACTTTTTTCATTAAAATTGCATATCCCTTAATTTGTAAGTACCAACACAAAACACTGCAGAAACAAGACATTAACATTACATTAAACTACAAAAGGGTAGTCAACAGCAACCAAGACCGGAAAGTACAATGGGTGTACTTCAAAAGTTGAACAGGTGTTCTACTACCCAGGTTAAAAAAATTCATACCTAAACCAGTCATCAACGCTATAATTCCACCCCCAAAGAATTAAACAAAAAAACTCAAGCAACAGGAACATCACTGCTTAACATGTTACTTCCCCTTCTGAGAAGACTGCCATTTTAAACTCCTCATACAACCTTTTAAACCTGCAACAGATCATACACTCCACACTACGTACTAATCCGTGTTATGTATGATGTCACTTTACATTTACACCTTGCACGCTACTCACACACACATTCTTCACACCACAGTAAAACCCATTCATGAAACTACTATTTAAGTTTACTCGCTCCAAAAATGCATTAAGAACATGCCTATCGCTATTTTTTATCAAAATGTGAAAAAACTTAAAACCACCTCGTCATCCTCTCTGTTTGATTTCTTAGTAGCAAAGTCTCCCGTTTCACTCAACCTTTTACAAGTCTCTGTTGTTGCTGCACCAGCTATTCTGTAATCCTCTTCCTCATCATACTCATCTTTCAAAGACATAGAACCATCGAGCTCATAATCAGCTGATTGCCGGGCTATTGACTCAAATTCCCCTTCTTCAACAGCGCAACTAGATAACAACGACCCAGAATCTCCATATATACTCACACACACCTCCCTCTTAAGCAAAGAGAGAATCTGTTGTAAAAGGTTAAGGTACCTCATCCAACTGCCTAAACTGCAGCCAGCCTCCAACTCCACATAAAACGAAACAGACAAAAATCCAAAACTGAGCAGCAACTGCGTGGCTTAAAATTAATCCAAATCCAAACTGAGCAACTGCATGGCTTGTAAAGGATGGAAATCCAAAGCTTCTGAGCAACTGCATGGCTTAAAATTAACACGCGCACATCTGAGCTTCTTTCCGACAGGCTGACAGGGCTGATGTCATCGCGCACGTGATGACATCAGCTCCAAAACTGCGATCTGTAAAAATTAGCTTAAAAATTCGGAAATGAAGGGGTGCCACTCGGGAATCGTGGCACCCCTTCACTGGGACCCTAAAAGTCGTTAAAAAACGAGTAATTCGGGACAGTTGGGAGGTATGGCGATGGGTAATAGTTGCGCACCTATCTTCGCCAACTTAGTAATGTATAGATGGGAGTCTATTTTTTTATTTAACACTCCTTTTAAGGACAATTGGTTCTTATATTTGAGATTTTTAGATGATGTTTTTATTTTGTGGAAAAAAGGAGGGTCACATGAGAAATTACTCGACCATTTGAATGGGACATGTGACTATTTTAAATTTACAGGTACCACTAACAACAAACAGATTAACTATCTAGATGTACTTTTGTATAAAGATTTTAGTATTAATAGTTTCCAGTCATGTGTTTACAGAAAGCCCACCTTTTCTAATGATTACTTAGAGTTTACAAGTAATCATCCTAATTATGTGAAAAGAAATATTGTTAATGGACAAATGGTTAGAGTTATTAGAATGTGTTCTAATTTTTCATCAGTTAAAAGAGAAACTCAATTACTACTTGACATATTTATAGCTAGGGGCTACCCACTTGATTTTGTCTCGCAGATTCGTGAACAGGTTATTAGGGATTGGGGTTTTAGGTATAAATCCTTATTAGGAACAAATGAAGATATACCAAGCTCAACACAACAAAAAGGAAATAATTTTTCACAAGCAATGGTGCTAACTTATGGTGAAACCTCAGGTGATGTCCAAAAAATTATTAAGAATAACTGGACTGTGTTTAAAGGCAATAAGGAATTATTAACCATTTTAGGTGAGAAGCCTTTATTTACTTATAGGATTAATAGTAATTTAAAGTTCCTACTTGAAAATCCATATTTAAACAATAATAGGAAATTAAAAGGGACTACCAAGTGTGGGTCCTGTGAGTATTGTAGATTTATTTTTGATATTCCAAAGATTAAATTAGGATCCTACAACCTAGAGATTTCTTTTGTTGCTGGTTCATGTACCACAACAGGTGTGGTTTATTTAGCCATATGCTCGGAATGTGGACAGTTTTATGTGGGTAAGACAGAGAGAAGATTGAGTAGAAGAATTTATGAACATTGTTATAGTATTAACAAAAAGGATGAAAAAAAATACACTTTTTAAGCGCATTAATTTGTACCCTTCACATTCTTTTAAATTTCGTATTCTTGAAGTAGTAGGAAAAAAATTTAGAGGGGTGACTGAACTAATAAGTTGTTTAGGGCAGACGTTAGGTGGCAACTTAAATTAAATGCTAGTGAATTCCCTGGTTTGAATGAACATGTTAGTATTAAACATGAATTAAAATTTAGGGCCCTGAAACTTTGAATGTTTGTTCCTTGGGCTTAACTATGTATATATATATATATATATATATATATATATATATATATATTATATATATATACTTCTACAAGTTAATTATAGGTTTTTCATCTCTTAATATTTTTATAAAACTTTTTTCTTAACATTTAATGAACTATATTTATTTTGAAAAGGGATTTGAAAGTATGTTTTTATCATTGTATTTAAGCACTGTCACTTTATTAGGGTTTATAATTCCAATTAATTAAGGGTTGATTGAGTGAATTTGTATAAAAGAAGCTAGTTAACTGAAATTTAATTGTTCTGATGAAGTTTGAATACGAAAGTGCTTGACCTGACTTATGTTTTGATTGTTCTACACTGCTTGAATTTCCACTTTGAATAAACTGTGTTTGTGGGTTTTAGAATATTGGCTTCAGAGTGGTTGGTTGCTTTTATTTGTCGTTTTATCCACTCTTACACCATATTGTGTTTATTTAGTTGCATAAAACAGATATTCTGTATGTGAAACACCTAAATGTGATAAGAAACAGAATAAGCAACTAAAATGCTACAAGAATAAGCTTTTATTTAGGGAAAAAAGTGAAGTTCTGTCCTTTGTACTGGCCATGGGTATGTTTTGCCCTGCATAATCTGACGTTTTTACCAAAAATGTCCCACTTTGGGCATTTGAAAAGGTGGCAACCCTACACATAATGGGGGGTATTATTATCAACACACGATGCATGTCAAGGTGATACATAATGGGGGGTATTATCATCACAACCTGAAAGTACATGTCAGGGTGACACATAATGTTGGGATATTATCATCACCGCATGATGAAGTCTGATGAGTGACACATAATGGGGGGTACTATTATCACCACACAATGCATGCCAAGGTGATACATAATGGGGGGGTTATTATCATCACAACTTGAAAGTACATGTCAGGATGACACATAATGTTGAGATATTATTATCATTGCATGATGAGGTCTGATGGGTGACCCATAATGGGGGTATTATCATCACCACATGATGAAGTCCGATGGGCAACACATAATGGGGGGTATTATCATCACTACCTGAAAGTGCATGTCAGTGTGACACATAATGGGGGAATATTATCATCACCACTTGAAAGTACATGTCAGGGTGACACATAATGTTGGGATATTATCATCATCGCATGATGAAGTCTGATGGGTGACACATAATGGGGGGGGTATTATCATCACCACCTGAAAGTGCATGTCAGGGTGACACATAATAAGGGGGTATTATCGTCATCACATGATGAGGTCCAATGGGTGACACATAAAGGGGGGTATTATCATCACCACATGATGAGGTCCAATGGGTGACACATAATGGGGGGTATTATCATCACCACATGATGAAGCCGATGGGCAACACATAATGGGGGGGTATTATCATCGCTACCTGAAAGTGCACATTAGTGTGACACATAATGGGGGGTATTATCATCACCAATTGAAAGTATATCTCAAGGTGACACATAATGGGGGATATTATCATCACCACATTATGAGGTCCAATGGGTGACACATAATGGGGGGGGGTATTATCATCACCACCTGAAAGTGCATGTCAGGGTGACACATAATAAGGGGGTATTATCGTCATCACATGATGAGGTCCGATGGGTGACACATAAGGGGGGTATTATCATCACCACATGATGAGGTCTGATGAGTGACACATAATGGGGGGTATTATCATCACCGCATGATTAGTATCTCCGCAGGTACATCTTCATTGTCTGTACTGAATATAATCTTCAAAAATGCAGACATCAGCATTTACTTCAACCAAAGAGTCTTGGCTATGGTTTCTATGCACAGAATGGAGGTCTGATGGGTGACACATAATGGGGGATAATATCACCACCACTTGAAAGTGCATATCAGGGTGACAAATAAAGGGAGGGTATTATCATCGCCACATGATGAGGTCTAATGGGCGACACATAATGGAGGGTATTATCATCACTCCATGATGAGGTCCAATTGGTGACACATCACCACCACCTGAAAGTGCATGTCAGGGTGACACTTAATTGGGGGTATCATCACCACATGAAAGTGCATGTCATGGTGATGCATAGTGTGGGGGGTATTATCATCATGGCCTGAAAGTGCATGTCAAGGTGACACATAATAGGGGTATTATCATCACCACATGATTTGGTCCAATGGGTGACATATAATGGAGGAGTATTATCATCACCACTTCAAAGTGCATGCCATTGTGACATATAATGAGGGGGTATTATCTTCATCACATGATGAGGTTCAATGGGTGACACATAATGGTGGGATATTATCCTCACTACATGATGAAGTCTGATGGGTGACACATAATGGAGGGTACTTATCACCACCACCTGAACGTACATGTCATTGTGACACATAATGGGGGGTATTATCATCACCACATGATGAGGTTCAATGGGTGACACATAATGGCGGGATATTATCATCACTACATGATGATGTCTGATGGGTGACACATAATGGGGGTACTTATCACCACCACCTGAAAGTGCATGTCAAGGTGATACATAATGGAGGGGTATTATCATCACCACATGATGAGGTCTGATCGTTGACACATCACCACCACCTAAAAGTGCATGTCAGGGTGACACATAATGGGGGGTATTAATCATCACCATCTGACATTGATGGCCAAGCATTTATAAGCTACCTCTATCCATAAGGGACATGGGTGCCAGGCCTAGTGTAAATTTCCTATTCCCCATCCACTTGTTTATGTTGTGCTTAAACTGCATAATAGATTAACTAAGCTTCACACGAATGGAAAGCCTGTTCCATAATAGGGACAGTCTCTGGGACACATATCTGTCTTTCCAGCATGTTCTGGTTAAGTCACAGACATAATTCAGGTCCCTAGACCTTGTATTTCTGTTACTTCTTGACTTATGAATATGTAAGAGATTCACAAGTGTGGGGTTTGCGGATGCCTTGTAAGTCAGGTATAGTTCACTCCTCAGCAATCTGTGGGAAGCTGAGTAGAGGGAAAAGGCTTTAAGGTGCTCTGCATAAGGCATGTTTGTTGCACCTTGTATTCTTTTTGCAAGGAGCCTTTGAGGTTGCTCTAGTTGCTGCATATGCCTGGTCAGATACATACCAATGTACTCTATGATTGGCCTGATAAGGGTGGAGTACAGTGGGATAATGGCCTCTTTGGACCTAGATGCCATGCCCTTACTTATAAGTTGTGCAACATAAAAAAGGTTTCCTTCCCACTTTGGCCATGTGGTGGTCGAAGGTAAAGCTACTGTCTACATGCAAACCCAGATCCCTGACCACTGAACCAACTCTTAGGAGTGTGTTATCAACATGGTAATTAGCCAGGATAGTTGATTTTCTAAAGGGTACAATTCTGTATTTCTTAGCATTGAGTTTAAGACCATGGCTTTGACACCATTTATTAGTCAAAGATAGACCTTCTTGTAGAATGCTAGTGTCTGCAGAGGAGTTGATGATAAACCCCAGCTTGCACTCATCTGCAAACTTAAGTGGCCATGAAGCTTCAGCATTTTCTTCTATTTCAGAGAAATAGATGCCAAAAATGAGCAGGCCCAATACTGGGGGACTCTGCTAGTGACTGGCCTTTTGGTGGAGGTGGCTTTACCTGTTTTCACCTCCTGGGTCCTATTAGTGAGCCAGTTGGGTATCCAGTGGGTGATGAAAGAGTTTATACTTAAATTAGTGAACTTGTCTGTAATGACTGAGTGGGGTATTGTATCAAAAGCCTGGACCAGGTTGTGGTAAGCTATGTGCACATACCTTCATCCAAAGTTTTGGTAACCTTTTTAGAAAAATCCACCAGATTTAATAAGCATGACCTTCCTTTAATAAAGCTGAACTGTGATGGATCATGTCCATGATGATTCTTTCCATAGCCTTACATATGAGGCTGGTAAGACTTATGGGCCTGCAGTTACATGGATCAGTGGTTGGACTACTTTGTTGCTGGGGAATGACTGTAGCCATCTTCCATTCCTTGGGAACAATGTCTGCCAGAAGGCTCCAGTTGAAAAGTGATTCAAGTGGACCAGAGAGGTCATGTTTCATGCTATTTATTAAGAATCCTGAGATGTTGTCATGGAATCAGGGCCCATAGATGTAGTGTTTTTGGCCTTGGAAAGTGCATTAATGACCTGTTCTTTAGTAATGGTTGGGGGGTTTGCACTACAGTGGCTTATCTTTTGAGTTTGTCTTATTCTTAATAGGAGTGGACACAGTTCAGTCTATACAGCTATCAATATGGCTGTATGGAGATTTTTTTAAATAGCACAGTATATTCTACTTTGTTTTCTTGGTTTGTGGGTACTTGAAATTTAGCCAAGGTGACACTGTTCAAAAGGAACTTGGACAAGTGGATGGAGCACTGTAAATTCTTTCTGGGGATAGCACTTACAACTCTCCTGGACATGGGCAGTCATTACTAAATACAATCCTGGGTACTTACTAGAGGATCTATGGTATTACATTGGGATGAAACAGCTAGGCTTGAAATGACCTCTGGTTACCTCCCTAGTAACCTCCTGTGATCCTTAGTAGAGAGAAGTTAGCCTTGGAATAGTTCTTTAAAGGTTTATGGTTTTGTTGAATCCCTGCATTTAGTTTTTATTTCAAATAATACTGCCTTATGGTCAGATCTGACAAGCAAAGATATTACATTGGGTGAGGAACACTGCCCCCCCCATGTTCATGAGCACAAGGACAAGAATATTTGTACCCCTGGTAGGAGAATGGACCAGCTGTTCCAGGATGTTGGTATTAACAAAGTTTAGGAATCGCTGGGCTTGTGCATTAAAAGTGGTGTAGGATTCCCAATCTATACAAGAGTAGATGAGATCTCCCATGAATATCATATTGGGTTAAACAGTGAGGGACTCTAGTACATTGAGATAGGTATTACAGGACTCCTGTGACATGGAGGGGGACCTATATGTTGCAAGGATATGGCACGACACCCTGTTTATGGTGAGTTGCACATGTATTAGTTCCAGTGGGTCATACACTTTAACTAGTCTGGATGTGAGATTAGTCTTAATATAGACTGACACTCCTCCACCTTTAGTTCCCTCCTGTGCAGTAGTTGGTCTAAAGGTATGAAAGCATTATAACCTGCATTGCTGAGGTGCTCTCAGTGACATTAAACCATGTCTTCATTACTACAAAGATGTCTACACTCTCCAAGGAGAGGATAACTTGCAGGGAGTGGAGTTTCTTGTTAAGGCTTCTAGCGTTGAGCAGTACCATCTTCAGATATTCCTTCACAGATTCTGTTAAGTCGATAGGTTTATCAGTTTGGCATTGCCTAAAAAAGACACTGTGAGGGTTGAAAAGGTCTTTGCCAATATCCGAAAGCCTAGTGGGGATAAGTGTAGATCATCCCTGGAATATCAGCGTGGTCTGTCAACCATGTCCTCTCAGTCTATCAAATATTGTACCCCATGGATTGACACCAGAAGCTAAGCCAATTGTTAAAATCATTTTCTTTTGGTGACATGGCATCATCCTTGGAGAAGGTAGTATGCTGCTCAGTGCTAAGTTAATACCTGCCTGAGAATCATAATCAGCAAACTCGATTATGTCTCTCTTCATATAGTCAAGGGAGGTATGTCTTAGGTCATTAACACCTGCATGGACTATTACAGAGTCATACTGCTACAGTAGTAAAATGATCTGAGTGCTTGTGTGATTTGATGAATCTTAGCCCCATAAAGACAGTTAACCGTGACTCTCTCCTTACTCATTCTGGTGAGGGGGACATTGCTGTGCCTCACTATAGAATTACCAATGGCCAGGAAATTTGGATGTGTTCCAGTTTGCCTTAAGGGATTAGCAGTGGAGGCATTGGATAAAATGTTACTCTGTGTAACCGTGGGTGGTGTTTTAACTGAGTGTTTATGTGATGGCTGAGGACCCTTTATTTGATAGTACTGTGCAGGAAATCGAAGTGTTTTAGCAAGATTATCTCTAAGTGCCTCAGCATAAGTAGTTTTATGTGTAGGATCTTTACCCTATGCAGTAGGCATGCTGCAGGTGTCACTTGACAACCCCTATGGGATTAGTTTGAGTTGTATGAGAGAGTTTTGCCTCCAGTGTTAAGGTGTATTTACACCTCTTGCATACACTATCTGTTTTATTAAGAATAGTTAGTTTGTCAGTGTACATGAGGCAATTGCTACAGTGCCCCAGAATACCCATCTCAACTAGACTGGCCACAGAGAGAGTTGGGAAGTACATATCCATGGCCACTGATGTACTAGGGAGGCGTGAGGAAAACTTAAATATTGACTATGTCAATAAGACAAGCAACTTGATGAGCAACACTCAGCTATGAGCAAACCAGATGCTCTGGTAGTTAAAAAAATCTGTCTAGACAGCAACGCCACAAGAGTGCAGGCCACAGACCAGAACAAAGACACTTAGAACAGCAGGTGCAATAAGCCTTCACTGGCAATTCCCAACTCAAAAGGGCGGTGGCTACCCTGTCCTCTCACAAGAGTGTAGTCCATAAAACTTCTTAATATAAAATAACGGGTCTGAATATCTGATTTACTTTGTGTTCCTCTTTTACAGTTATGTCCTGCGGAAAAAAGCATGGTGCTGAGATTTTAGGTAAAAAAAATAATTCTTACGTTTCATATGACTGCAAACTGGGCGCCATAATAGACTCTCCAGCCGACACAAGCATCCTCCAAAAGGGTCTCATAGAAACAGACAACTGGTGTCAGAGCCATGGCCTCAAGCTAAACGCCAAAAAGTGTATAGTCATCCCCTTGTCAAAAACAAAGTGCCCACAAATTACCACATAGGTGGTAATCCATTAAGTACAGAAGAAGTAATTAGGGACCTGGGGACCCAAGTTGATAGCAATCTCTCATTTGACAACCACGTGGCCAAAGTGGTTAGAAAAACATTTTATATAGCCCACCTAATCATGAAGGGATTCACATCTAGATCAGGGGAGGTCATCGTGCCTCTTTACTCATCCCTCATCAGGCCCATAATTGAGTACAATGCCCCTTTTGGGATGTACCTTACCAGACACCTGCAGCAACTGGAAAGACCCCAAAAGTACCTCACCAAGAGGATCAAGGGGCTCAAACAGATGCCGTATGCTGCCCGGTTAAAGAAACTCCAGCTCTACTCAGTGGCATACTGCCTGCTCAGAGGCAATCTGTGCCTGACGTATAAAGCCATGTCCAACCCGGAATTAATGGACATGCTGCACCTCAGAAAATCCAAATCCCATCGAGCTACGTGCTCGAGTGACTTGAACCTCAGCACTGAAATAAATAGGACATGTTGGAGGGACAGATTCATAACCCAGAGGCTCCCTTCACTCTGGAATAAAATCCCAGTCCAGGTTAGGCAGAGTCCCTCATTGACTCTCTTCAAGAGGAATCTTGATGAGTGGATGGGAGATCGTAGGTTTACCCAGGGTATCACTTCTGTGTCACTGTTAGACAGAGGCGCAGTATACTAACTTTGAAAAAGGGCATAGCAAAATTAATTTAAAATGGGTGGCGAAAGCCATACACACTCTGGCTAGGCTTATAAATGCCCTAGGGCAGATAGCCTAGTATGAACCTATGAACCTATATAATAGTTGTAAAAAAACAATTATTTTGCATATGAAATGCCTTATTATGATATGAAATAATGGGAACAATCCAAATTCTATAAAAGTAAGCTTTTACACTGGCAACAAAGTGAAGATTATTTATTTATTTGTTTGTTTGTTTGTCTTTGTTTACCGGGAAAGTCAGACGGGGTAATACCCATTTTCAGTGGAGGCCTGGGAAGAAAAGCTTTGTTTGCTTACATTGCCTTATACTAAGTTCTAGTTAAACAGAGAATAGTTGCATTTCTATTTACATTTACACACAAACGATAGTTACATTTTTACATTATAAGATTTTACAGAGGTGGAGGTTGCTAAAGAGAAATCCCATGTGAAATTTAATGGATTGTACAGGCAACAGATCAACCCTTTGCACTGGTTGTTAGTATGGTTTGTCTTACAAAATTAAATTTCCATATAAAACGTTTCCCACTTTGGGCATCTAAAAAGATGGCAAACCTGTTTGCTATATATTTTCTTTAAAATTCAAATCATCCCCTTTACAGGTTCAGTGCTAGACCACTTCTAAAAAATTATTCTCAGTGTTTCTCAATCTCTGATTTGTTCGACGTGAAAATCAAATCATGACTTAATTATCCATAAAACATAATATATTCTTGCCAAACACTGCTAGATGTCCTGGTCTAAATTCTTCCTTTTACATTGTAACATTTTCCTTTATTTTTAATATAAAGCTTCACAGTTCTTTAAAACAGTCATAAAATAACTATATTGAAATCTGGTTAGCATTCTTTTTTATTTGTTTATGTTTTACTTATCTAACAAAATATGCTTACACTTAGTAATGTGAAAACCACTTTTGCAACCTGGGAAACTCTTTTGTATAATATCATGTAAAGACATGCCCATCCCTGTCCAAAAAAACTGTTTGATGCACATCTGTGTGCGGTACTCACAGCTGCATGGACGAAGACTTCACACTGAAAAAGTATATCTCTGCTGTAAATGCTCACTCAACTCTTAATGTTTGACTTCTATTTAGACATAGTCTACATACAAAGACCATGAAGAAAAGAGCTGTTGTTTGAGTTGGAGATGGGCTATTAAAGTCCATCTATTTAAAAAAGAACATCTGTGAACCATATGGTTTGAACACAGTGTATAACCTGCTAAAAGACCCATAACATCTGGCCACAAATACACTTCAAGTATTTGTTTCCAGCTTCTCATCCACTTTCACCAGGTATTCGTAGTTTTCTTTAACTTGTGAGAGCTGCTATGGTAAAAAAAATTGAATTTTTACAATACTTAAGAGACTTGTAAACTTTATAAGTCATGACATTCCTTATGTCTGAAATGTCTTTCTGGCTTATTCATTGTGTATGCCTTGCTTACCTGTCTAGACATTGCTAAAGCAACTGTATTAATGGTGGGCATATTCTAATAAATGTATTTTTTTTATTGTAATTAGCATTTGTGTGTGTGTGTGTGTGTGTGTGTGTGTGTGTGTGTGTGTGTGTGTGTGTGTGTGTGTGTGTGTGTGTGTGTGTGTGTGTGTGTGTGTGTATGAATGAGTGTGTGTGTGTGTGTGTGTGCATTCCAAAACACTTGTACCTATAATAAATGTCCAGGCTGTTCTTAAAAATATCTAAACTAGTGCTTGCTATAGTGTAATTTCCATGCATCAGCTGCTCTCTCAGAAAACCAATTAGTACACTTCTCATTCCTATAGAATCATCTACATAGTTTGTCTGATGAGTCTCTCCTACTTTTTGTTAACCCCAAACATTCCCAGAGGTAGTTGTCTCTAAATGCCCTATATACCTGAATAAGATCTTCTCTTAGACGTCTGTAAGAAACACTGTACAAGTTCAGATGTTTCAGTCTTTCATAATAACTCAGATTTTTTCTCATCCATGGATGCCTTTGGTTCCCACTGTACTCTTTCCAGTTTACTCATGCTTGTTTTCTTAGAAGGTTCCATATTTTTATTCCATACTCAAGTTTGGGACTAATGTAACTAACAAACAATCACATCATCATTTATTATTTCCTATACTTTATAAATTGTTTTATACAAACTATAGATCTATAACTATCATTGACCAATTGGTTGATATTATTACAGTTTCAGTCACAGTGTGCTGTATTAAATATTCACCTTCCAATTTATGTTTCCCAAATCGCATATGCTTTGTTTTTGATGTCTATAACTATATTATTCTCCTATGCCCAAATGGACAACTTAGTCAAGTTCTTTTGCACACATGCCCTGTCTGTAAGACGTGTAATCAGTTTACCCAATTTCAGGTCATCTGCATACAGAATTTAGAGCACCTCAGATGAAAAATATCTGAAAGATACAATCTAAACAGTTATGGGCCTAGGACAGAGCCCTGTGGGACACCCTGACTGTAACCTATAGAAAAGAAAACAACACATATTAACATTTTGTCCATTTACATACATTATACACCACATATCTTTTCTTTCTTTCTTTCTTTCTTTCTTTCTTTCTTTCTTTCTAACTGTAATCTGTCCAGCATTACACATTATTGTGGAGAAGCTATAAAAGAAATTGTATCATAACTAAAGGCAAACATCTTCCCTATTAAGCTGGTGCTTGGTATAAGGTACAATTTACAATAAGAGCTTTAAACATACAAGTCTGTCATTACATATGGTGACCAAACCCCCACCCTCCAGAATAACCAAAAGATGCATCTTTACCATGCAGTACTGAGCATGAGATAAAGCATCATGTAAACGCAAAGTTTCTCTGGAGCAGTGATGGAGCATGAAGCTCATTTCAACTTGTATAACAAGTGAACATGATAAAGATGAGATGAGTAAACACTGACGTCAACCCCAGCACGCACTGATATAATATGAATCCTGTTAGTTCACATGTAAGTATAATTCATCAATAAAATAAGGAAGGAACATTTCCTTGGTAGTTAGACAATCATCAGAGACTACAAAACACGGTGACAAACCTAGATCAAATAGCTTTGTCTATGCACTTCTTTCTACTCTCCAACTACATATATAAATGACAAACTCATAAACCTTTTAAATACCCATTAAAGCTTATTAATAACAAATCAGACATCATTTTACGTGTGCAGGGGAGGAGAGATAGAGAAGGAAAAACACGCATAGATGCCCCTCCACCACACACACACACACACACACACACACACACACACACACACACACACACACACACACTGGTAAATGTAAATTAAACACAAAAACAACTCTTTAAATATTTAATTGATACAGAGTTCACGTGAACATATATGATTAAATGTGCAATTGATTAGTGTTATGAGTAAACATTTTAAGGAACTTTCAAATGAGAAAATTGTCTCCTTGATGTCAGATACCTGGACAACCTAGACAATTTCTGAAATAGCCTTCTAGTTAATCTAAGAAGAGGAGCACATATCAGTGCTTCTAATTTCAGATTAATATGTTAATATGCTTTCCTTTATATGCTGTCACTCCAATTTCTTTGGTATCCTTTTCGTTTTCTCTTTCACCTTCAGTATTAATCTGTGCTCTGTCTAGAAAATCTGTTTTTAAAATTATAAAGCCCAATGGTCACCCTGAGTTACAAAGAGGTGAATAAGGTCCTTGAATAATTGCCTGGAAAATGACTGTATCCACTTACAGTCTAAAGTCAATGTGGCATTAGGGGAAAAAAATAAATATTTTGTTTGGGTGGCATTTCTGTCACTTGCTATAATATCCCATTCACACAGTTTTGCACACACAAAAGTACAGGAAAACATGCACACATATGTGCACACACACACACACACACACACACACACACACACACACACACACATTTTTGTTAAGGTAAAAAAAGTCAGTCAGTGAATAAGAATGTCTGCTTTTCTTAATTTAACTATATGTAGGTCAATGTGTGTGTGTGTGTGTGTGTGTGTGTGTGTGTGTGTGTGTGTGTGTGTGTGTGTAAACAGTAGTGTGAAGGTAAACAATAAGTATCCATTCTGTTGTTACAGAACTGTTTTTGGACACAAAACACTTCTTATGATAATAATTACATATCCAACACCAAGTTTTGTACATTAGGCAGAAGAATTATTTTGTGTGAACAATATAAAAATATGATACCTAGCTATCTATATCTATATAGCTATATAGCTATATATATATATATATATATATATATATATATATATATATATATACGTATATATATATATATATATATATATATATATATATATATATATATATATATATATATATATATACACCGTATGGTTTTCCAGGGTGGTCATGATATAAGCTCTACCCCAAAAGTAAGCCCCAGTTAAGATTGTCAACAACACATGACGGATGTGTTGAATTATAAAATAATATTATTGACACCTGTTGACTGAGGTTATCGTAGTCTGCTCACCATTTTCAGACCATTCGGACACCCAACTTCTTCTCTTTGCAGAAAGTCGTAAGATTCTTTCCCCAGGAGTCCTCCACGATTCTTACTGTAACCCTAATCCTCACTCACACTTGATGGTTGAGATCCTTGGCTCATAAACACTGGCAAGTGTACTTTGATTGGTCAAAGTACAGACAATGCACGTAAAACGTGCGCACTTGATAACGAACGGATGTGGTTGTGTCTTTTTAACTGTCACCATTTTTGTTGCCACTCCTGTCTCGTAAGTCTTCAATTAACACCCCCAGACAAGATGAGTCCAAAAAGAAAGAGAAATTCCGTCACGTACAAGAAAGGAATTGTGGAGGACTCCCGAGGAAAGAATCTGATGGCTTTCTGTAAAGAGAAGAAGTTGGATCTCCGAACGGTCTGAAAATGGAGTGCAGAGTGTGATAACCTCAGTCAACAGGTAGACGAGGGAAATGCTAAGAAGTGCAAGTGTGGATCAGGTCAGCAACCATTTTTTCCTGAGCTGGAAGACATCATCTGTGAATGGATTGCTAACAGGACAGCAAAGGCTTTGTTTGTGTGTAGGGCTGATATTCAAGCATTTGCCCTTGCAATGGCACCACAGTTAGAAATATCCCCAGAAGAATTCAAAGCTTCACAACATTGGCTGGATGGCTTCCTTCAGTGATATGAACTGTCTCTAAGAAAATCAACAACACTGTTCAAGCTGGAAGATATTGAAGTTATTAAATATGCACTTGCATTCAAGTCCTTTGTTGATGGCATCGACTTTTCTAAATACCAACTCTTTAACATGATTGCTATGGATGAAACTGCAATGTTTATGGGGCGAGGGTCTCAAACAACAATTAATCAGAGGGGTGCCTTGTCAATCTACAGTCCCTCCACTGGTTACGAACGTGCACGTGTTACCTGTATTTTGGCAATTCATCTAGATGGAAAGAAATCCCCACCTCTAATCATTAGTAAGGGCAAGAAAGATAAGATTAAACGTGTTTCAGGCATTTACATTCTTGAAACCGAAAAAGCCTGGTGCACACAAGCAATTATAAGGAAGTGGGTCGATGTAATGTTGCCACTTGTTTTGCGAGGTGGCGAAAGAGGTCTGCTAGTCTGGGATTCAGCCAGTGCTCACCGCACTAAAGACACGAAGAACTTCCTTGCACAGAGAAGAATAGATCAAATGATGATTCCCGCAGGAATGACTGCCTGATACTGCAATAAACAAGCCATTCAAGGACCATTTGCGCATGGAACTCAGTGACTACATTGAAAATAGAATGGAGAGAAATCAGTGTGGAAACTTTGTGAAGCCTAGTCTGTAAGAGGTCGCGGCTTGGGTGAAGAATTCATGGGATAAAATCACTGACAGCTGTGTTGCCAATGAACTATGAGCAGGCTACTTGGACAAGCAGTGCTCATTTAAGGAGAGCTCTGTTGCTGGGTATGACAGACTGGGGTCAATAGTTCTACTGGAAATGGAGTCGCAAGAAATTCAGGCTGGAATTTGGGGGTTGGAGACTTATGACAATGTTCCAGAAGAAGATGACATGACTGTATTTGAATAACTTTTCCTTTATCGGAGCAACAGAATGGATTGCTTCTGTTTTCAGCTGCCAGCAAGCTCTTGTCAGTTTTTTTGACTTTATTGTATTAAGGTAACGTTAAATTATCAAGGGGTAATTACAAACTAAGGCCACTAGTTCCCAGACTTCATTCTTCTCTTGCAGTTTGGGTAAGGAATAAAGAAAGCATCACCACTCAAAAAGGGGCAGTTATTCACCTGTTTTATTCCCCTCCTCCAGTACACATGTATTGAGATTTTTCTGCACTTTCTGTTAAGCATGAAATATTGCACTGTGAAAGCCAAGGTGTAGATATTCTGAAGTTGAAATGTTTGTTTTACTTTTTATGTAGAATTCTCTCACAACTGTTAACGTGTTACCTAGAACTGTTGCCCAATAACAGAAAAGTACCAAATAAATGTCAATTTCTGTACTTGAATAAATGTCAGTTTTTGTACATGAATATATATATATATATATATATATATATATATATATATATATATATATATACGGACTGCTTTAGCCATGTCCCCTAGAAATGTTAGCAGCCTTCCCCTCAGGATTCTCTGTGTGTTTTGCTGTGACAGCTTTAAAGCTAACATGCCTGCTATTCCCCTGATTGTTCCTGTTCCGTCATGAAAGAGTTTCACACTTGCCACCTTACAGTTCTCTAACACTTCTCTTCTAGTCAGTGAGCTATGAATGATTTATACCCAACATCCTGCCAACACAATAGCCAGGGCCGTGGAAGGTATCCCGTCTGGTTTTTGAGCTTTATTCTAAGGGCAGTCATTTCCCTCTGAATCCTTTTCCACTTTATGCTTGTGTGTCTGCCAACTGTTCTTGTCATTCTGCCCACCCCACCCCCAGCATGGCTCCCTTGTTTGGGTCTCCTTTTGTGAAGACTGGAACAAAATATCCACTCTCTATCTTTGTGTTTTTCCAGTATTCTACCACCTCACTACCCCCCCCCCCCCACACACACACACACACGTTGACTTAGCCTGGCTCATTCTGTTCCTCCCTCCCTTTTTTCAGCTTTGTACCTAAAAAGACCATGCTTCCTTTCCTGATCCCTTCTACTAACTCATTTTCAACTTTCACCTCTGCTTTCCTCCCCATCTTTGTTTCCTTCCTGCTACACTATACCAGACTTTTCCTTCCTTTCTTGGAGGCTCTTTATTTTCCCTGATTAGTAGTCTTACATTCATATGTAGCTATAATGACCTTCTTCTTTTTCCTTTTTGCCTCTTCCATAGCCCTCAGTGATTTGTATCTGACCCATTCCCATAAATTATTTATTCCCTTAGTTTGATTGTGGTCCGCTGTCTTTCCAATAGCAGTATAAAGTGCATAAAAAATTTCACACTAGCATTTTTGGGCATGCATTCTTAACCTTCTACCCTTCTGTGAGCTGCAGATAGAAATTATCACTGTTGGCTTATGGTCACATAACCCGGCCATCCATGACCTCCTGTGCAAAATAGGACAAAGACTAAGAACACCATAATGAAATCATGAGGAATGCAGAAGAGAAAGAATTCAACCACTTTCACCAGTAAAGTTAAATATGTTAGATCATTCATTCCACCTTTTTTGCATGACGTGATTAAGCATTTCAATTCCATGTTTAATTATGCAATGGAAAAAAGTTTTATTGAATTTAAAATGGATGATTATAATTTGACAAAGAATGAATGGAAAATGTTAAAGAACTTGAGTGATAGGCATGATATTGTGTTCAAGCCTGCTGATAAAGGCAACAAGCTGGTCATTCTAAGTAGTCAACAATATCTTGAGATGTGCAATAAACATTTAAGTGATGCTAGTGTGTATGAAAATGTTGATAATGAACTGTATTTTCAAGCTTTAAATGAATATGAGTTGCTTAACAAAGGGTATAGATTAGGCTATTTTACTATGGAGGACATTAAGAAAAGGTTTGCCTCAAAGGGATGTAAGGTAGCCCGTTTCTATTGTCTCCCTAAAGTGCATAAATGTATGTCTACCCCCCCAGGTCATCCCATAGTCTCAGGTAGAAAATATTTTTTGAGTAAAATGGGACAAATTTCTACATTATTTTTTACTTCCTAAAGTTGAAAATTTACCAACCTATGTGAGAGACATATTTGATTTTTTGGAAAAAATTAAAACTGTAGAATGTTGCAATAAAATGTTCTGGATTTCTTTAGATGTGAAAAGCCTTTATACAAATATTAGTCGTAATTTTGGTTTAGAAGCAGTTAGATTCTTTTTAGGTTACTGCCCAGTTACAGAATATATTATTGAATTACTGGACTTTAGCCTACAGAATAATTTTTTTGTATTTTGTGGCAGATTATATAGACAAAAAGAAGGAACGGCAATGGGGGCGTCATTTGCCCCACTTATGCCAATCTAAGTATGTTTTTTTTCGAGTCGATATATATCTATAGGTCACAATTTTTTATAAAATACATCAGGAAGTATTTCAGATACATTGATGATCTAATTTTTTTGTGTGAGGGTGGTAAAGAAGAGGTTGATGATATTAAAATAGGTAAAAATATTTCATTTTTAGATGTAGTGGTCGATATAAGTGAAGAATGTCTTGTAGTCCACAGGAAATTTCCTAATAGGGTATCTTATTTCATGGCCCACAGTTGCCACCCTCCACACACAATTGAAGCTGTACCAGTGGGAGAGTTTAAGAGACTCTCTAGGTTGTGTAATAATAAGGAAAATTTGGATGTAGAAATAAATAAAAGTATGAAAATGTTTAAAAAGAAGGGTTTTAATACTGATATGCTAAATAAAAGTATAGCTAACATTTTAAATGATAAAAGAAATACTCAAGTAAGGTGTAAGCAAGGGAATGATGTGATAGATGAAAGAACAAACATGTACTTCACCACTACTTATAGTAAGTTTAGCCCTGTTATGGTGAAATTGTTGCATTTCTTATTGGGGTTATGTGTCCCAGTTTAAGGAGGTTAAAGAAAATGTAAAGGGAACACCTATTATATCATATCGAAGGGGAAGAAATCTTAAAAGTTTTTTTAGTTAAAACTATTTTTACTCTTCTGTGGAAAGAGTAGATAATGGTTTAATTAATCATGGAACAAGTAGATGTCCTTCAAGGATGCATCTGTAGTCCTAACATATGGGTTGTCCTGCCTCAGGCAGCCCTTCGGTCGGCCGGATTCCAAAGTCTGGGTCTGGCCTCGGCTGATGTCGCACTTCACCCGACATCATAGCTGCTGTGTATTGGGTATAAAGGCATCAGCCGATGCCATTTTCCTCAGTCTTTCTTGCCGCGTGGTGCCCGAAGCAGAAGCTGTTCGCAAGTGCCGGTCAGTCAGATCCAGAGATTTCTACTACCGAAGACTTCTAAAAAGCTAAGTATCCCGTTGGGGACTCTTTCTTGCCTCAGCCGATGTCAGACAAAGTAAATAATTGTTTAACTTGTGGGAAACAAATACCTCATAAGGATTTCCACTCTTACTGCCTTCCTTGTTTAGGCCCAGACCATGACGTATCAGCTTGTCTAGCCTGTGCTTCCTTCAACCGACGGACGCTTAGACGTCGGTCGGAGTTTGCAGAGGAGTTTTTTGGTCCCGCTTTTGCATACAAAATGCCATCGGAGACTCCAACTACACAATTAGCTAAAAAGCATAAGGAAAAGGACCGACATTCGCGGTCCACGGTTTCGGCTGAAACCACGGTTAGGCCAACCACGAGTGTCTCGGTTTCAGCTGAAACCGAGTCCTCGGTTCTTCCTTCGGCCGAAAGCATGCCTCCGATAGCCGAGGCCTCACAGAGCATGGCTGAATCTACTACTGAAATTACCCCTGCTGAAGCAGGCACCCAGGATTTATCAGATACTATTCCTTTAGACATATCTACCCCTGCACGTGGAGCTGCTAGACCCCATGCATCTATGTCTATCAAGGCTTTTTCCAGGGCTAAAGCAGCTAAATCTTCTAAGGCCTTACCTGCTAAAACTCCCTCACACAGGCCTACCTCTAGTTCCCAAATGCTCAGCCTAGCTGAGGATCTCATTTCTTTGATCAGGGGATCCCAACCTCACCCAGACAGGGCCTCTCAACCCCCTCCAGATAAGAGGCCTAGAACTGAACCCCCGGATCCTGTTTCTACAGACTATTCCTCGGATGACTCAGATATTTCAGACCCTCAGGAAGGCCCATATTCTCCTTATGAGGATTCTGATGCAGAAGACTCCATTCCTTCTGCTTCTCCTCCTGAAGAATTTTCTTTCAGGGAAACCTTACATGCTATGAGAGAACATTTTCAATGGCAGGGCCAGGATTTTTCAGATTCAAGGAAAAGGCTAAGGACTTTTTTACATTTACCACAGCATAGGCCTTTAGCCATTCCTCCAGTACTAACAGTTGCTGATGATGCATATAATGATGCCTGTACTGCCCCTGATTCTCTCCTCCGGCCCCTGACAAGCCTGACAGATATTACAGGGTCCCGGACACACACTACCATTTGTATAAGGCTCCTATTGCAGATCCTGAAACCATTTCACAGGGCCCCAAAGCTGTAGCAGCTGCCTCTGCCAAAACCCTCTCCCCTCTGAAAGGGAATCTAGAGCATTAGAGAGATGGGGTAAAAGGTTTATACTTCTGCTACTCTTTCACCAGGGCCTTAAACTGTCAATTTCACATGATTCAGTACCAGGAATTTTGTTAGACCAGCTAAATAAAAACTGTCCTCTCCTGAACCTATAGACCGTAAGTCCCTTCAGGATTTGGTACATAACTCTCAGCAGGTCAGTAACCATTTCTTAAAATGTGGCTATGATGCACTGGAAGCTTCCTTTAGATCAGCTATGACTGGAACAGTGATTAGAAGGCATGCCTGGTTAAAAGAACAATCCTTACCAGACCATGTTAAGTCAAAACTCCTAGATGCTCCTATGGAGAAACAAAGTTTGTTTGGCTCCCCTGCACAGCAGGTTCTAAAGAAGGTGGAAGAAAAAGCAAAATCTGTCCAAACAGTCAAGGATTTCTTACAGGTCCAACCTCCGAGGTTTAGCAGAAATTGGCCTTCGAAGAATTGGTCCTTTCCAGACACCTCCAGAGCACAGAGAGGCAGAAATAGACGCCCAAGAGGCAGAGGTCAATCCAGGGGTGCCTACAGGGGACGTCAGTGGCAGCCTAACAACCAGATAAGTACTGCCACAGATTCAGCTACAACCACTTCCACAGGACAGACACAATGACTTGGCTCTGATTCCGCCTACCAGGGAACAACTGGAAGCACCCTTGGGCTGAAAACTAGCCTTATTTTCCGTAAACTGGCATTACATTACAAGAGACAAATGGACTTTACAAACAATAGACAAAGGCTACAGGTTTCACTTCCACACTCTACCAAAAAAGAGAGGAATGCCAAACCTACCACCAAGCCAAAAAACAAACGCTCTAAGACAAATCAACAACCTACTAAGGATGAGAGCTATAGAAAAGGTACCGCCTATGGAACAAGGACAAGGATTTTACTCCAGACTTTTCCTTGTACCAAGAAAAGAAAATCAATGGAGGCCTATTCTCGACCTGTCCGCTCTGAACACATACCTCATTGTTCCAAAATTCAAAATGCTGACCCTACAGCAACTTCTTCCCATGCTGGGCAAGGAGTCTTGGCTGGTGACTCTAGATCTCAAGGAGGCATACCTGCACGTCCCTATACGACCAGATTGCAGAAGACATCTCAGATTTCTTGCAGGATCAGAGCATTATCAATTCTCAGCATTGCCCTTTGGCTTATCTACTCTGCCCAGAATATTCACGAAATGCCTGGCATCAGTAATTGCTCATTGCAGGCTTCAGGGAATTCAAATTTACCCATACCTGGACGACTGCCTAATACAAGCGGACAACAAGACAAAATTAACAAAAGATTTGGAAAAGGTTATACAACTGCTGCAAGCCTTGGGATACACAGTCAACATGCAAAAGTCAAGACTGGTACCATCCCAAAGGATAACATTCTTGGGTGCAGAACTGGACACATCAACTCAGATGGCATTTCTCACAGAAGAAAAACAAAAGCAACTACCAGTCTATTTCATGACATTAACAACACAGACCCAGCTTACTGCAAGGAAAGTCCTGCAAGCCCTGGGTTACATGGCATCCTGCATAATATTGATTCCGCATGCCAGACTGCATATGAGAAAGTTGCAATGGTACCTAAGGAATGTATGGTCTCAACACAAGCACAGTCTAGAAGCCCAGATTCCAATAATTCCATGCCTGAAGCAAGAATTCCTGTGGTGGGCTTAGGCCTGTCAGTTGAACAGAGGATTGCCTTTCCACAAACCTCATCCAAGCCAGACCATCACCACGGACGCCTCAGACCTAGGCTGGGGGGCGCACATGGTGGACAAGTGTATACAAGGCCTGTGGACACAAGACCAGCTGAATCTACACATAAATCAAAAGGAGATGCTGGCAGTGAAACATGCAATCCAGGCATTCAGACCATTTCTTCAACAAGGTCACCTGCTGATAAGGACGGACAACACCACAGTCATGTGGTACATCAACAAACAGGGAGGTACACACTCATATCCTCTATGCCAGATGGCAATGGACCTGTGGAATGTGGCCCTGAACCTCAACATTCAACTCCAGGCCAGATTTGTACCAGGAAAAGAAAATTCACTAGCAGACACCTTAAGCAGAACTACCACGGATGCTCACGAATGGATGCTGCATCCAGATATCTTCAAAACCATAACAAAGAAATGGGGACTAACAGAAATAGACCTGTTCACCTCCCCACACAACCACCAATTGAAGAAATTCTGCACAAGGACATACCACCCACTTGCCTGGAGGGTGGACTCCCTATCCTTCAGCTGGAAAAACCTGACAGCATATGCATTCCCACCTCTTCGTTTGATGTACAAAGTCCTACTGATGATCAAAGAGGATCAGCCAAGGATAATCCTGATAGCTCCAGACTGGCCGAGGCAACATTGGTACCCATTACTGAGAAGCATGTCTCGGACACACGCATGGCCTCTACCTCTACGTCCCTTACTTCTAACACAGAACCACTACAAGACCCTGCATCCAAACTTGAAAACACTGCAGCTAACTGCTTGGAATATTGCATAAAACAAAATAACCCAGGTTTATCTCAGAGGGTTAAGGACATTATCCTGGAGGCAGGCAGGCCCTCCACAAGGAAGACTTATTCAGCCAAGTGGAAAAGATACCTCATTTGGAGTGCAGTAAAGGGAGAAAATGTCTCATTGGCAAACATAGCACACATCCTGGAATACTTAGCAGAACTGTTCCACAATGGCCTGTCCTACTCCTCCATTAAGATTCATGCATCAGCAATTTCAGCAGAATACAACATGGATCCTCCAGTCTTCTCTCATCCTCTACTCAGGCAGTTCCTGAGAGGAATCAAAAATGTAAAGCCTCCAAGGAAACCACCTTTGCCTACATGGGATCTTAACTTTGTGCTGGAAAAGTTAACACTTCCCCCTTTTGAACCAGCAGCAACAGCAGAATTACAGTTCTTATCTTGGAAAACTGCTTTCCTGCTTGCAATCACTTCAGCAAGAAGGGTATCTGAGTTACAGGCATTAATGGCAGTACAGCCCTTCCTTATCTTCCATCAGGATAGAGTGTCTCTGAGAACTAACCCTACTTTTATGCCAAAAGTGGTCTCCAGAATATCATTGAACCAAGCGATTCACTTACCTACATTCTTCCCCAACCCACAGAACAGGGGGGAAAGACTACTACATACCTTGGATGTGCACAGACAATTACACTACTATCTGGACAGAACTAAGACCAACAGAAAAACTGACCAGCTTCTGGTAGCATATGCAACAGGAATGCAAGGAAAAGCAATTTCAAAACAGACAATCTCAAAATGGATAGGAAATTGCATTAGATTTTGCTACTCTTTTCATGGAAAGACAACTCCAGAAAATATCAGGCCTCACTCCACAAGAGCTACAGCCACCACTACAGCTTTCCTACGAGGAGTGGCTACCAAAGACATTTTGGAAGCTGCTACTTGGAGCTCCGTGCATACATTTGCCAAGCATTATAATCTTCCATTATACTCCAGATCCCGAGCAGGTTTTGCAACTGCTGTTTTGCAAGGGATCTTAACTACACCATCTTTATCTTAGTACCTCCTCCCCCAGTTTGGCTATGGTATTTTACCCATATGTTAGGACTGCAGATGCATCCTTGAAGGACATAGTACAGTTTTGTACCTACCATAAATGTAGATGTCCGATAGGTATGCATCTGCAGTCAGGATTACCCGCCCTCCTTCCCCTCTGTGGTATTCCTAGGGTATTTACCCCTCTTTTAGCTAGCTGGGGGAATCTTTTATGTTGTATTTGTTTGTATATATGTATATACATTCTTATATTGTTTGCTCTCTACTGTTTGGAATTATTTGCATTTATCCAAATTTAGCCTTCCTAGAGGGCACCTGGCATCTGGGGCAAGAAACACTGAGGAAAATGGCGTCGGCTGATGCCTTTATACCCAATACACAGCAGCTATGATGTCGGGTGAAGTGCGACATCAGCCGAGGCCAGACCCAGACTTTGGAATCCGGCCGACCGAAGGGCTGCCTGAGGCAGGACAACCCATATGTTAGGACTGCAGATGCATACCTATCGGACATCTACATTTATGGTAGGTACAAAACTGTACTTTGTGGTAGGTGTAAAATTTGTAAATATATTGCACAAAGCTTTAATAAAATTAATGGAATAACATTTCAGGTCAATGGCAGTTTTAGCTGTAATACTGAGGGTATTATTTATGCCCTGAGTGGTTCTTGTCAGAAGTTTTATATAGGACAGAGTAAGAGCGCTTTTAAGGTAAGACTGATGGAACACCTCAGGGATATAAAAAAATGACAAGCAGGAGAGTTCTGTAGCAATACATTTTAACCATGTACATGGGGGTAGCATAGAAGGTCTTAAAGGGTCTATTTTAGAAAAAATAAAAGTGTATGCTGATCGTGATCAATTTTTAAAAAATGAATTGTTGGTCAAATAATCTATTTATATTTTAAAATATAATACTATGTTTCCTAGTGGGTTGAATGCAGAAATTAATTGGAAATGTTTAATGAATTGAATAATTGTTTTATCAATTAATTGACTGGTGTATATATAGGCAGGTGTATTATCTTGTAACATTGTACTCCTTGAAGGCTATTGTAGCCGAGATGTCAGAGACATTAAAGCTATTGGTGTGGATTTCCTTTTTGTGCGTTTGGATTGTGCTGCATCCTTTGTGGTTTTACAGGCTCTTTATTTTCCCTGATTAGTAGTGTTACATTCATATGTAGCCATAATGACCTTCTTCTTTTTCCCTCTTCCATAGCCCTCAGTGCATCTGACCCATTCCCATAAATTATTTATTCCCTTAATTTGACAGCAGTCTGCTGTCTTTCCAACAGCAGCATAAAGTGCATAAAAATCTCACACTAGCATTTTTGGGCATGCATTGTTAACCTTCTCTCCTCTTTTGAGCTGCAGATGGACGTTATCACTGTTGGCTTATGGTCACATAACCCGGCCATCGATGACCTCCTGTGCAAAATGGGACAAAGACTATGGACACCATAACGAAATCATGAGGAATGCAGAAGAGAAAGAATTCAACCACTTTCAATGGAAGAATATAATTAGCTAATTATGCAGATAGTGGAGAAGAGGCTGGAGATGAGAAAAGAGTCCTACTGGGTATTCCTAGACTTGGAGAAAGCATATGACAAGGACCACAAAAAGCTTATTTGGGAAGTCATATGCC
The DNA here is from genome assembly GCF_019279795.1 of Protopterus annectens. NCBI lineage: Eukaryota > Metazoa > Chordata > Ceratodontiformes > Protopteridae > Protopterus > Protopterus annectens. The sequence goes on from NC_056748.1 coordinate 1,112,999,330, forward strand.
AGAAATATGCTAGAATTTGCACAGGTTATGTACAAGGACCCAGTGACACACATATAAATAGTGTTTCAATTCACAGAAGGCTTCCCAGTGTAAGTGGGAGTAGGGTTCCATTGGGGTTCAACTATGAGCCCACTACTGTTCATGTTAGTGATGGACTACATTAGCAAACAGGTTGGAGGATACAGAACAAAGCTGCTATATGTGGATAATGTGGCATTACAAACAGACAGTGAACTGGAACATCAACAAATGAAAGGGAAAAAACTGAAAGCACGTGAGATGAAACTGTGCATGACAGCTGTCATAACAGTAAATGGGGGAAATGTGAAGAAGGTGAAAATTAAGATAAAGAGGTAAAATGGAAAATATCTGAACAGGTTAACAACTTCAAGTATTGCAGAGGCATGGCTGAAGGGATAGGAAATGTGAATGAGGAGTTGTGTGCTAGACTTGGTAGTGCTGTAGCCAGCTGGCTGGCACATAGCATTGGGGTAGCGTGTGACAGAATGCCAAAGAAAATGAAAGGAAGGTGTACAAAACAGTGGTTGGACTACAATTTCTGTGTGGCAAAGAAACCTGGATAGTGAAGACAGAGCAGCTGAGGAAGCCAGAGGTGATGCAGATGAAGTGCTTGTGTTAGATGGTAGGACACAAACTCTAGGACAGAATAAAAATGATGACATCAGAGCAGAAGCAAGAGGAACTGCAATTGCAGATAAGGCCAAATAGAGCAGGGTACAGTGGTTCAGGCACATGTGCAAGAAAGCAGAAGTCAATCTGGTGAATAAGAGTTGGAAGTGGCAGGAAGAACAGGAGGAAATGAGGGCACTTAGTTAAGAAAAGGACAGATTGCATAAAAGAGGATCTGTGACAGTGAGGCCTATCAGAGAAGGTAGAAAACTGTCACTGAATTTAGAAAGGTGGTGACAGTTGACTTGACACCCTGAAAATGTATAGAAAAAAAATGGGAATTGATATTGACGAAAGAATACAGGGCATAAATTACATGTTCTCTGCAGACCACCTCAAAACCCTATCCCTGTATTCAATTTCCTACAGGCTGTTGAAGGGAGATCTATGCATGGCATACAAGCCATTGTCAGACCCCATCCTGATGCCCCCCTGCATATCCACAAAACAAACAGCACCAGAATTACCTCAACTAAAGACTTAAACCTTCGTTGGGTTGTAAATAGGACCCATTAGAGACACAGGTATGTAGCCCAGAGATTATTCCTTCTCTAGAACACGCTTCACATCCATGTAAAGCAGAGTTCCTCCCTAATCCAATTCAAGTATAATCGGGCAATTGTATGGGGTTCTGGTTCATCTCCCAGGTCCCTGTTTGTAAATGTTTCATCTTCCAAGCTTCTGCTTACACTTATCAAGAACCAGAACTTGTCAGAGATTTGGAATGCATGGCTGGTCTTAAAAAGGCCGCAGTGGTCAGTAGCCTAGTACACACCTATGAACCTGTAAATGTGATGATGATGATGATCGGTAAAAGAATGGATTTATACATTATACTGTGGGTTCATTTAACGAGCTCATGCTGGAAACAGCAGGGTTTTTTGGAAGTCATTTTCTTTGTTGTAGTCTAGCCTCAGTTATGGACTCTCTCCCTTTCACCTTATTTGGAGTAGTCATCAGCTCCTTTAGAAACTATTAAAAGAACTATTACCACTGCCAGCATTAAGTATGCAGAAGCTATTAGAGGCTTGTGGAGATGCCCTGAGCAAGAGCAAATTCATTGAAATTCGTTTCATTCAATTTGCTCCTCCTTTCCAGAAATGGTTTCACACTGGAACATGTTTGTATTAGTGGGGGTGGGAAGCGGAGATCTCCCACTTAAGTTTGGAGGTCCACTCGAAAAACGGAAGCACCATTTTTCAGGGAATGTGAAGAATTTAATGAGATGAATCAAGATGAGTTTACATTCAGATGACTGAATCCATTCCTTTTCCAAATGAAGGAATGAGAATGGTTCATTCTTCATAGAAAACACAGGTAAACTAATTAAAGTATTAAAGTAGCTAGACTATTTTTCAGGCTAATTTTTCATGGATGCAAAAAATGATTTTATACTAAATGCAAACAGCTTTTATTAGGCTTTTGCATAGACTGTCACGGACCTACAGAATGCATTGGTGAATCAGCTGAAGGGTTAATACACTTTGTGAATAATCTATGGTATCTTCAGGTGTAAATTAAATATCTGTTATAAAACATATAGGTTCATAGGCTAGTACTAGGCTATCGGCCTTAGGGCCTATATAAGCCTAGCCATAACAATTCCCTGGCTATTTCTTCCCACAATATTTACTTCCGTGGACCCCTGTCTAGCAGGGCGACTGACATGATCCCCAGAGTGAATTTCCTATCTCCCATCCAGTCCTCAAGGTTCCTTTTGAAGAGGGCCAAAGAGGCGCTATGCTTGACATGTATGGGCAGTCTATTCCAGAGTCTGGGGAGTCCCTGGGTTAGGAACCTATCCCTCCACCATGTGTGGTTCTGAGGGATTGGGATTTCTTTAAGTGTAGCATGTCCAACATCTCTGGGTTTGACATGGCCTTGTATGTTAAGCAGAGATCGCCTCTGAGTAGTTGATATGTGACAGAGTATAGCTGTAGTTTTTTTAGACGGTCAGCATAGGGCATCTGCTTTAAGCCTGTGATTCTTTTAGTGAGGTATTTCTGCGGCCTTTCCAGTTGTTGCAGATGTCTTGAGAGGTACATACCAAACAGGGCATTGTATTCTATAATGGGTCTAATGAGGGATGAGTACAGTGGGACAGTGACCTCCTTTTTCCTGGATGAAAAGCCCTTAGTGATGAGGTGTGCCACATACAAGGATTTCCTGACAGTTGTGGTGATGTGGTTATCGAAGGTGAGACCACTGTTCACCTGTGTCCCTAAGTCTCTTATCACACTTTTGGTGTTTAGTGTACTGCCACCTATGTCGTAATTCATGGGTACATGTTTTTTCCCAAAGGGGATTACTATACATTTCTTGGCATTGAGCTTGAGCCCATGGCTCTGGCACCAAGCATCTGTTTCTGTAAGGCCCTTTTGTAGAATATCCACATCATTTGGGGATTCAATAATGGTTCCCAGTTTGCAGTCATCTGCAAACTTTGTTAGCCAGAGTCCCTTTGTGTTGGCCTAGACTGAACCCTGAGGTACTCCACTTGTCTAGTGCTGGATTTGGAGTCGGCTACTTTTACAGTGTGGGTTCTGTCAGTAAGCCGGTTGGCAACCCATCGAGTGACGTAGGGATTAATTCCCAGCTTAATAAGTTTATCTATGATTCCAGAGTGGGGGGTGGTGTTGAAGGCCTTGGTGAGGTCCAGCTAGGCTGTATGGACTGCCTTACCCTCGTCCACAGTTCTGGAGACTGATTTGAAGAAGTCAATCAGGTTCAGGAGACAAGATCGGCCCTTCACAAATCCAAACTGGGTGGGGCCCAGTGTTTGAAGGTTGCAAATATCTTTGTTTATAAGTTCCATGATAGTACGTTCCATGGCCTTGTAGATCAGGCTCGTCAGACTGATGGGGCAGTAGTTCCCAGCATCCAAGGTGGATCTCCCCTTGTGGAGTGGGATAACTGTAGCTGTGCATTACTCAGTGGGCAGGAAGCCTGAGGTGAGGCTATGATTAAACATGACACTTAGGTGAGGTGCCAGTTCATTTTGTAGTTCATGTAGTACACAGCTGGGATGTCATCTTGTCCCATGGATGTTGTATTCTTAGCTTTGGAGAGTGCGTTTTTTTTACCTGTGTGGCCGTTATTACTGGAATTTGGCAATCTTTCAGTACTGAGATGGGCCCTTTAGGGGGTAAGGGGGGGGTGAAGTTAGCACTGAATCAATCTGTCAGGATATCGGCAATATCCTTGGGATCAGCATATTTATGCCATTCTGTTGTAGCTCAGAGCAGATCTGAGCATTGCCATTTAGATTATTGACATAGCTATAGAATGCCTTGTGGTTGTCTTTGGAATCTTTGGCAATTTTATTTTCATAACTAGCTTTGGAGGATTTTATGAGGGATCTCAGCTTCTTACTAAGGCTGGTAAGGGAGTTTTTTTGCATCCTGGGATTTTCCTCTTTGCTGCAGCAGTTTCTTCCTTTTGTTGTAAAGTTTGTTTATGGCAGGGGACCACCAGATTGGCTTCCTTTTTTTGGAGGAGAGTGTCTTGGTTCTATTTGGGATGGCAAGATTCATGCATGAATGGATGTGCTCATACAGTGCCTTAGTGTAGGATTCAGCAGTCGAACTTTCAGTTCCCATCTGGATGGGTGTCATGAAGTTTGTCACTTCTGACTTGAGTGACATGAAGTTGGCTGTGGAGTAGTTTTTTTACGGGGGTTTCCTTACTGGGGGTGGGGGAGGGATGTGGATGTCAAGGGTGATTAGCTTATGGTCAGACCTGACCAACGAAGGGGTGACCATAGGTGTAGAGCATCGATTTCCCATGTTGGTAATGACTAGGTCTAGGATATTGGAGCCCCTGGTGGGACTATGGATTAGTTGATCCAGGGCATTGGAATTTATAAATTCCAAGAACCGTTGGGCAAAGGTGTTGGTGCACAAGTAGTTTTCCCAGTTAATGGCAGGTTTGTTGAAATCACCCAGTATTAATGTTTGGTCGTATCTTAATATTTTCCAGTATGTTTAGAAAGGTGTAGTGAGAATCTTGGGGCATGATGGGGGATCTGTAGCAAGCTACAATTTGGATTGCAATCTTACCTAGTGTTAGTTGCACCTGGAGGATTTCAGATGCATTGTGTTGGGCAACTAGCCTAGTGGTATGAGTATCCTTTATGAATATGGACACTCTTCCACCTTTAGTGTTTCGGTCCTGGTTTGGTGCCTGAAAAGTGTGGTAAGAGTTGTAGCCTGGTATTGCAGGGGTGCTCTCTGGAGCCTTGAACTAGGTCTCAGTTACCATTTTTAGGAGTGCCTCGAGAGAGTGCATTTTGAGGTTTAGACTTCTAGCATTGAGTAGCATTACCTTCAGATTTTGCATGCTTGTACCTGTTACGGCGGTGGTTTTGTCCTTTGAACTTTAGCCAGTAACCTGAATCCCAGGGGCAACAGGTGCAGACCATCTCTGGCAAAGCATCGTGGTCTGTTGATCATGTTGTTCCAGGCAGACAGATACTGGATCCCCTCTGAATGACACCAGAAACTTAGCCAATTGTTGAAGTCAATAATTTTTTCCTTATACCGTGGTATCATTATGGGCAAAGGCAGGATGTTACTCAGGACTAGGGTCATACCTGCCTGGGCCACATGATCTGAGAGCTCTTCCATGTCTCTTTTCATGTAGTCCAGGGAGGTACGTCTCAAGTCATTCACTCCAACGTGGACAATGACAGAGTCATATCTGTATTTATTGTGGAGTGACTTGAGTGCATGCGTTATGTGGCGGATCCTGGCACCCGACAGGCATTTGACTGTAATTTTCTCCTTGTTCAGCCTGGTGAGTGGGACATCAGTGTGCCTGAGTATACAGCACATTGATGTCAGAGGTTAAGATGTAGGGACCATGGGTAAACAATGATTCTAAATGGCTTCCTTGAGGTTTACCATCCTAAAATTATTGCTGGGACATGAAACAACACCAGAAAGCTGCAATGGAAAGTTTTCAGAATGGTACAAATCAGTCAAAATAACCCAGAAAGTTCTTCATTTTCACCGAAGTAAAAAAGACAGTGTTGGCATGGGATAGTAGACAAATGTGGATAGGGAGAAGTAGAGAAGACTGACTACTGAATAAGCAGAAAAGGATTTCAAGGCTTTTTGAGTGGTAAGGGGTAACTCTGCAATGTGCAGCAGCCCATTTGTGTAAGACATGTCAGTGGTGCTTGGTGCACTGTTGGAAACTGTGCAAACCCATGTTAGTAACTAAACTGATGCGGTATGACTAGTACTTTAAAATGGAAGTCCCATCAAGTGTAATGTGGAGTTGGTTATTTTAGGCAGGTTATCATCACTGCATTTCTAGGAAAGGTCAGCAGAAAAGGTACTATGATCCAGACCAGTGAAGTTATTGTTGCCAGTGGTTGATGGCAAAGCTTCATGCAACAAAACTACTTCTAGTACATCTAAAACGAGTTCCATAACCGAGTCACCAGCATAGCTTCATGCAGCACAACAGATTTTAGTACACATCGAACAAATTCCATAACTGGGCCACTGGTAAAGAGAACAGCATAGCTTCATGCACCACAGCTAATTTTAGTGCATCTAGAACCAGTTCCATAACTGAGTCACCAATGTGGTGGGCAGCATAGCTTCATGCACCACATATGTTTCTAGTGCATCTAGTACCAGTTCCATAACTGAATCACCAGTGAGGAGGGCAGCATATCTTCATGCAACACAGCTGCTTCTAGTGCATCTAGAACCAGTTCCATAACTGAATCACCAGTGAGGAGGGCAGCATATCTTCATGCAACACAGCTGCTTCTAGTGCATCTAGAACCAGTTCCATAACCAGGTCATCAGTGAGGAGGGCAGCATAGCTTCATGTACCACAGCTAATTTTAGTGCATCTAGAACCAGTTCCATAACCGAGTCACCAATGTGGTGGGCAGCATAGCTTCATGCACCACATATGTTTCTAGTGCATCTAGTACCAGTTCCATAACTGAATCACCAGTGAGGAGGGCAGCATATCTTCATGCAACACAGCTGCTTCTAGTGCATCTAGAACCAGTTGCATAACCAGGTCATCAGTGAGGAGGGCAGCATATCTTCATGCAACACAGCTGCTTCTAGTGCATCTAGAACCAGTTCCATAACCAGGTCATCAGTGAGGAGGGCAGCATAGCTTCATGTACCACAGCTGCTTCTAGTGCATCTAGAATCAGTGAGAAGGAATATGTGAACCCTGTGTGTGTGGTATATTTCAACTTCTGCAAGGCCTTTGATGTATATGCAAGGTAGTGCTGCTAAGAAATCTAAGTAGCATGGAGCTGGGGCCACAAATGCTGAAGATTACTGAAAATTGTATATCTAATCAGAAGCAGAGGCAGTGAGTACATTTAAAAAAATCTAGGAGAAAACTCAGTGAGCAGTAATGCACTACACAGCACAGTGGTGGGGCTGGTCACATTTAATATCTTCGGATGAGACAATACAAAGATTTTGACAGTGTTTCCACAGTACTCCCTGAACAATCCCAGCTGTTACTCACACATAGAAGGGTCATATTCCTGTAGCTGGTGGCATACATTGCTATCAGATAGGTAACTGTTTGAATTTGGTGCAACAAGGTGCAGAGTTACACACTTTAGAGAACAAATTTTCTGAATGGTATGAAGTCTGAAACTCAAATGCCTGTCATTATTTTTTAACTTCACTCTCTAATGATTTGCTAATAATATGCCAGAAAACCACAATTTTATGAAAATATGAGGCACAAATCTGGATATTGTGCAAAAATATGTACAGTTGAGAGGTATATTCACTTGTTTAAGGATTAGATGAAGCCAACAGATCTCTGGTCTTGTTTTTGGTATCTTTGTGTATTGCATACTGTCACACTTTCCCTTCTAAAACACTTTCCCTTCTAGTATGTAAGCTCACATTCAAACTTAGAAATCCTACCCTCCAAGATGGGGACATCCACCCCAACCCTGGACCTACTTTCATTTCTCCCCTAGTGTCAATACACAAACTTGATAACAGCTTCCTAATAGGACATCTTAATACCCAAAGCATAAACAACAAAATACCCCACCTGCATGTCCTCCTTCATACACACTCATTTGATATTCTCTGCCTCACAGAGACATGGCTGAAACCAACCACCAAAGACACTGAGATTATTCCCCAAGGCTACAATATAATCAGACTCGACCGTCCAAACCGCAAAGGTGGTGGAGTTGCAATTTTTTTTAAAAATCATCTGAATATAACTACCCTTCCTGCCTCTCCATCCCAAGATAGCAAGTTAGAAGCAATCATTACAAAACTCCAGTTGAATTCCAAAAAATCCCTTTATATTATCTGTATGTACCTCCCACCTGGTGACAATATACCAATCCTGGAAAATTATCTTAGTTGGATATCTACTACATATCCCCAAGAAACTATTATACTAGGTGACCTGAACATAGACTGGAATAACATTAATACTGAAAATCCTTCTTCTCATATCAACCTACACGGCTTCATCCAAACCATCACCTCTACTACTAGGCTAAACAAGCATAGTAATAGAGAAAGCATTTTAGACTGGATATTTATATATAGAATTAAAGATAACTACAAAGCAGGAACCTTGCCAGATGATATCAGTGACCACTCCTTAACATTCATAATTAGGGAAAAAGCCGATTGTGTAAACCCACCCACTACAAGAAAAATACGCACCATCAAACATTTTAATCCCGATCTATTTCAGGCTGAACTTAGTGCATGCAACTGGAATCCCTTAAAAACACTTCCTCTTGAAAATGCAATATTATACTTCAACAAAATCTTTTTATCCATTCTTGACTTACATGCTCCTGAACGCATCATTAGAATGAAATCTAATACTGCCCCCTGGCTCTCCCATGAAACCAAAAAACTTATTCTCACCAGAAATAAAGTCTGGGCCTCATGGAGATCCCATAGAAATAACTAAGATCTCCTAAACTTCCGCCAGCTCAGAAATCTAACAAAAAAGTCAATAATATCTGACAAAAAGAAATTCTACTTTGAACTACAACAGACCCATGTCAATAATTCTAAGCTTTTCTGGTCTTCAGTCAATAGACTTCTCTCCCCAGGTACTTCCAAAACACCTTCCCCTATTAATGCTGACCCTAATACCCTCAGCAAACTGCAGATGCTTTCAATTCTTTCTTCACTGAAACTATCCAAGCTCTAGCTAAACAACTAAATGCCAACAACTTAAACCCACCAAATAACCTAAGAAACTCTACCTTTAAATTCTCTCTACAACCTGTCTCCACATCTTACATATACAGACTCCTGCACAAACTAAAACCCTGTACCCCTCTGCTGACAAGCTCCCTCACTCTTTCTACAAAGGCTGCTAAGGTTATCGCATATCCTATATCTATCCTCATAAATAGGACAATCAAAGAAGGAAACATCCGGATATCTGGAAAGTCTCTCATATTATCCCACTTCATAAAGGTGGAAACTCCTTAGAATACTCTAACTATAGACCAATTGCTCTTCTCTCACCTTTAGCCAAGATCATGGAGAAATGTATCCACCATCAACTTGTACAACATCTCTCTCTTCACAACATAATAGCAAACTCTCAACATGGTTTTAGACCACATCATAGTACTACTACTGCCCTGCTTTCCTTTGTAGACACTATTAATCAAAACCGTAATAACAACCTACTCTCTTCTGCCCTCTTCATTGACCTCTCCAAAGCATTCGATATGGTCAACCACTCCTTATTAATTAATACTCTTGAATCCCTATCTTTTGATATTCCAGCCATTAAATGGTTTAATTCCTATCTCACAAATAGAAAACAAGCTGTTCTTTGGGACAACCATATTTCTTCACTCTTGCCTGTTTCTATCGGAGTTCCACAAGGCTCAATTCTTGGCCCACTTCTCTTTTCTCTCTTCATTAATGATCTTCATACTATAATCCCTCAAGCAACCTGCATTCAATATGCTGATGATTCTACACTCATCTGCACTGCATCCTCCACCCCAGAGCTTATCTCTCTTACTCAAAATGTCTTCAATACCATAGAAACATGGTTCTCCAGCCGATTCCTCTTATTAAATGCTAAAAACTAAACTGCTCCTTTTCACACCCACTTCTAGGACATCCCCCTTAAACTTCTCTATCTACTCCAACAGTGCCACTGTCATTTCACCTGACTCTACCACTAAATTGTTAGGTATTACCATTGATAATAATCTCTCTTTCAACCAACACATAAACAACTCCATAAAACAAGTCAACAGAAAAATAGGATCCTTATATCGAATCAGACCGTTCCTTACCCCATCTACCAGAACTAGGATTGCTCACTCCCATCTTATTTCTACTCTTCTTTATGCCTCACCTATCTTCTCCAACCTCAAGAAGAACAACCTAAACAAACTAACTACCTGCTACAATAACATTGCCCGCTTCGCTACAGGTAACACCTACAGAACTCATCACTGTGTTAACTTGAAGCAACTAGGCTGGCTAGAGTATCAGAACTATCTTGCAATCCACCAATTTACCATTGCCCACAAAATACTGTACCAACCAAACAACACCCCTATACTCTCTCAACTCATAATCCCCTATAATAATCTCAACTCTCTCCGCTCATCTACGAAGTTACTGACTAGTTCCATAAAATCAAACAACACTGCTGGTGACTCCCTTTTTACCAATTCTGTAGGTTTAAAATGGAATTCGTTACCTAGCAACATAACAAAGATTAATTACGTCACTGTCTCTCTTCAAACAAAATATTAAACTCCACTTCCAAAATCACTGGCTCTGCTCCTGTAGCAAACCTGATTAACCTGATTCCCAATACTTTAACGTTACTTATAACTACCTCTTCTCTGACTCTACTTCTCCACTTGGCATTCTTCCCTTCCTCCCACACTGTCTTCTAATTTGCTTCATTGCCTATTACTGTCCTAACTTAATACTTTTCATAATCTAACTCCCTTTTATTTATTTTATTCTTTTCCCCTTATTCTTTACACTCTTTTTTTTACCTACTCTCCCTGTATCCATACCTTACATGTATCTCTGTTTTTCTGTATAAAATTTAACATCTTTTTTCCCTAGTCTGTAACTGTGAGGGGAAGTAATTAATTCATGCACCTTTAATCTTAAGACATATAGCTTCTTATTTTCTTGTAAATATGTATGATAGAAATTAACACTTGTAGTAACAATCTTAAATTGTTCAGTTTGTTATTATTGTTTCATTAACATGCATACTAATATTTTTTGTCTCTATGTACTAATTTTTGTGGAGCTTTTCTCCCCGGGCCTCTACTGAAAATGGAATTTTCTCCAGCTAGACTAGCCCGGTCAACAAATGTAAAGTAAAATAAAATAAATATCTTCACTTTCCACCTTTGTCACATAGCAAAGCAATTCTTTAGGTTTTATTTAGTTGAGTAATCGCCTTGCTCCTAACCTTCTGAAACACATTTACTCACTTACAAGTCAGCACCAACTGTTTGTAATGATATTACTTCAGAATAAACAGAGAAAGTACAAAACAGAAGGGCATATTATTAGATAACAATATTGCAGAAGCCAAAAATGTCA